>NC_059331.1:160909976-161570392 GCF_018350155.1 Leopardus geoffroyi
TCCTAGCACGTGGGTGGCAGTCACATGTGTCCCTGGATCACTGAAGGTGCGGCAGGTGCCAGTCGAGATGTGCTGCTATTGCCAACCACGTAGGATGCATTCATAGGTGAAAGATGTCATCTGGAATAAAAAGGGGGGGGGAGACGTTATTGGTAACTTTTTTATACTAACTGCCTGTGGAAACAATAAGATTTTGAGCATATTGAGTTAAGTGAAATATATCATGACAATCAAGCCACTGGTTTTTGGATTCTTGCATTCAGTGCGGTTCCTAGAAACTGTAAACTTACCTACGTGGTTTATCTTTGTGCCTGGCATCATGTTTCCGTGGGGCTGTGCCGCTGGGGCAAGGGAGCGAGGCGTGGCTCTCCATCACTACCCACGTGCCTCCCGGCAGCCCAAGTTCAGGCCAGGAGCCTGCATTTTCCACCAATGACCCGACCCCAGTGGTTGTAACACCGGCAGGCGGTGGGGGGCCACCGCTGTGGACACCGTGACGCGCATGTGTATTAGAGGATATGGGGTCCCTGGTATCCGCCCGTAAGCCGCTGGTTGAGCCGTCGCTTAGAATCGCTCCGATTCCAGGAATCTTTCTTTGTGCAGGAGAGCTTTATATGCCAAACTATTCTTGGTAAGTCATTTTCCAGGAAGGCTACCGTCAATGGCAGTCCAGACTGATAAATGCCTGACTGAAGGGAGATCATTTAAACAGGAAAAACAAAAAAAGTGACCAGTGCCTTCTTCAGTCTCCGCACCATAGTGCAACTGCTTGTCAGACGGAAATAGTGGCTGTAGGACTCCATTCCGTCCAATCTGCCTCCGTGCTGAAACGGTCCAGGCTCATGAGGGGTAAACATGGCCATCTCTGGTCACCTCTCTGCGTGAACTCAGGGTAAAGTGCGATTTGGAAGGGACTAGGTCTAGACAGGTGCCGTGGCAAACATGTGGTTCTACATATGTTAGTTTTCAAAGACACTTATGTCTAATCAATAAAACATCTTGGATTTTGGGCATCTTCTCATCCTGACTCCAGCATCGCCATGGTCTTGGATATTTATGTGTGTTTTTCACAGTACATTCTTTAAGTGGCTCTTATTTCAAGGGCTATTCATGACAAAAGGACCAGTCTTTCTAGAGTCTGAGAAAATAATGATTCCTTATGTAGCTCAGAAAGCCAAATTATACTGGTACTCAAAAACCTGAAAATACAAGCTTCTATTTACGAGTCTGCTAGAAGCCTTCTTCTTTAACCGAAATTCTTCTCTGGCCTCTCAAATCCCATAGAGGAGGGGGGCAGATGCCAAAAGGGGGTGTTTGTACTAATTGATGAGGTCAGTATGATCTATAAGCCACGCGACTGTCTTTTGAAATCAGATTGTTTATTATTTATTTATCATTATTTAACAAATTATTATTTAGTTACTGATGTGTTTACTAGCATAGTGGCCTCACTCTGGATTCCCTCCATCAAGGATATGCAGATTCTTTTCACTCCATGGATTTTCTCTTCCTTTGGGATGTCCCCACTGATGACTGAAGATAGAATTGCTTTTTATAGACTGATTTTTCAGAAGTCAGCTTCGTATGGAATTATAGAAGACCTTGTATCTCTCTGCCAGCTCATTACATTTTGAGTAACATTATCAAACGTAGAACTGAAGTTTTTAAAAGGGAAGTTTCAGTCGTTTCATGAAAGAACAACTCTGTCGAGATCATGATAACACCTTGTTAAATTGAATAGATCCTTGTCTTAGCTGCTAAGTCAGTTAATGTTCCTTTAAAATATGACTCATTTGAGGAACAGCAGGAATAAGGTGTGGTTTTTTTTTCCCCCTCTGTCCATTTAACTCCAACTTCATGGAGATTATTGACTTCATTAAATAGATTCAGGCAACCTCTAAAATTTTCTCGAACTCTGTAGCATGATGCCCAAACGTCTCTATATGGCTAATAGACTTTCACAGGTAAGTCTAGCATTACCTGCAAAGTCCACTCCTGGCCCTGCCATCTGGTCACAAGCCTGAGTGCACACCCTCTTCCCGGTGCATTCTCTGCCTCTTCATAGCTCCACCAATTTGAATTTACTTAGTTCCCTCATCCTAGAACCTTATAACCCTTCTCCGTCTGACAAACTCCCGATCTTCTCTCGCACCCTCACCTCAGTGTTACCTCTTCTGTGAAAGCTTCCCAACTCCTCTGGATAGTGTTCTTGACCTAGCTCGACTTCAGTATTGAATTCCAATTCAGGTTGTTTATTGATGCATACTTCTTCCGCACAAGTGAGCCTTAGAGGGCAGGGGTTTATTTCAGTTCCTCCTTCTCTTGGACGAATAGAGAGGGAAGATATTTGAAGACCACTATCATATCTCCACCTGACTTTTCTCTTGCTGTATGCTCCCACAGTTTCTCCAGCCTTCATTTATATGGTGGGACCCAGGTCCGTTCACCATCCGAGTGACTTGTCTTCTAATATGCTTTCATTTGCTTGTGTCTGTAAAATCAAGTTATCTGGGGTTGGAAGGATGGTTTGTAAAGTGGTATGTGGTTTATAGGCCTTAGAGAGCCGCCTTAAGGACACTCCCCTCTTCCTGTGATCTTCCTCGTGTGCTGCTTGGACCCTGGCTTACTTCGAACTGAAGAAGGGCAGAGTCTGGAGTTTCAGATGCCACGGAGCTCTTTAGAGTCCCCTGATCTGCTTCCTGGTCCACTCCCAGCCTGTGGAAGCCCTGCTGCAGGGGACAGTCTAAACTGAAAGGCAGAATTGGGTCGCACATATCACCATCCTACTAACATTTGCGGTCGTAGGTTGCGTGGTTTTGATTTTGGTGGCATTGCTTTAATTGATGTTGTGTCATTCTTATTGTTTGAAAATGAACCCTTGTGGTAGAATGCTTTGATTTTCAAGCTGCAAGCCACATATACTGATGAGCAACACCTCTTCAACAGAACCATAACCCAAGTACACATTTCTAAGCCAAATTAAGACCCGTAAAATGTTTATAAGTTGAATTGAGGGGAGAAGCAGCCGTTGTCTGAGCTGAGCTTGTGAAACATGCAAGTGAAAAAACCAAACTTGGTGCCAGATTTGGAACTCACTTTGGAGCATAATGGTCTGTTTAATACAGACACAATTTCTGGTTGTATCCCGCTTAGACTGAAGCGCTGTTTCCCACTGTAACAACATAACACTTCATTAAAATATAAGTGTGTGTGGAAACTCATGAGTTCTTTTTGTTCGCAGAACAGATATGGCAATATTAATGACTATGTTTTGTGTGTGTGTGGTGATGCACTTTTATATATGCATTTGTTTTTATAAGAAGATATTCCTTCAAGTGCTGAGTTCAATTGACAATGAAAAAAACCAAAAACAAAAACGTAAATGAAGCACAGATGCTGTGAATAAGAACAGAATGTTCATTGCGGTTCAGCCCCGTGGGCTTCCTGGGAAGAACCCCTCTTCTCTTATGATGGCTAGAGTCGCCAGTAGTGACAATAATGCTGTTAGAAATGAAAACTAAGTTTTGCTCACCAGTGTTTCACTGACAGTGCCGTGGTACCTTCAGGGATAAAACGCAAGTGCTGTGTTAGAATTCATCTCATGATTTTTGTGGTTCAATAATTTATCTTCATAAAACACCAGTGACAGCCAGTATTCTGTTGTTCCTGTGAGTGAAATATGATGTGCTTGCAATATGTTTCGGGGATTCACTAACTAGGGCAATGTACACATAATTTGTAATCAAGTTCATGCATGAGTAGCCAAAATATAAATAGGAACATTTAAGACTGTCTCAAATTCCAATTGACTTCTCCATTTGTATAGTCCTAGCAGGAGAGTTCAGATATGTGTAATAATGAGCCTTGGTGAATGTTTGAGGAATTCGGGAAAGGAGTCCAAACTAGACGGGGACCAAAAGTGGAAGGACCCTAACAGAGCTAAGGATAAGACTGGATAAATTTAATTTTTCAGAAATACATTACAGGATGAAATACCAAAATAAGATGAATAACAAATTCCTGTTTTAATCTCATTTGAACTTCTGAGTAGAGTCATTTCCCTTTGAGTTTTGGTTGTTGCATGGAGGTAATTTAGGTTTCCAAGTATAATATTTAACATAAATTTATCTTAAAAATTTGAACACACACATTATAAGCATATTAGTGGGAGGTTATAAACCAGGAAGTCTCCGTATTTTACTCATGACATTTCTAATTATGCCAGTTTTTTACTCCATAAACTTCTCAATGAAGTTCAAGATTTTCAACCTGAAATTCAGAGTCCTGCATTAGCTGGCTTTAACCATCACTTCTCTTCTTTTCCCCTGTACACAAAGTACTCTTAGTGAAGGACGTGTAATCCTTTTGTTCATTAAGAAAACATATATTGGGGGCACCTGGGTGGCTCAGTCGGTTAAGCGTCCGACTTCGGCTCAGGTCACGATCTCACAGTTCGTGAGTTCGAGCCCTGCGTCCGGCTCTGTGCTGACAGCTCAGAGCCTGGAGCCTGTTTCAGATTCTGTGTCTCCCTCTCTCTGACCCTCCCCCGTTCATGCTCTGTCTCTCTCTGTCTCAAAAATAAATAAAAACATTAAAAAAAATTAAAAAAAGAAAACATATATTGAGCATTTGCAGCTTGGAGATTCAAAGATAAAAATAAGCAATTTATGTTTATGCAATTTTGTGTTCAAGTAGCTTAGGAAGGGTCGGGAACCATGCTAACTAACTACCTAACTAAATCTCCTAAACTTCCATTCCTTTATTCTAACAATCCCTTCATTTCGGGTAACCTTATCATCCATTTCCATAAATGGAAACTTTTCCGTAAAGTTTTTCCTAATATTCTCCAAAAAAGTAAGACATCCATCCCATGGGTTCAATGTAATTTCCTTATTTTAGCACTAGACAATATCTACTTACTTTAATATTTCTCTACATATGCCCTCCAAAAATCAGTAAGTATCTCTGAATTCAAGGATAATGTTCCAAATAGTTCCTGTCCCCCACAGTCACCAGAAGTTGTAACTACAGAACAATCGCATACCGGTCCAGTGAGTAAAACCACTCAATTTTGCTTGGAGGCAGAACTATTCTTATTTCCTCCTCAGTCATTCACCTCCTTACAAATGTAGGAGAAAAAAAAGCTACCTTTTTTCTCATCCATAACTGCAGTGGGTACAAAAATCAAATGATTCAGTGATTGAAATGAAAACCAACTTACTTTCAAAAATTTCTCAGCACATATTGTACAGTTCTGTGTGGTAAATTTTCATTTGTAGAAGGGAAAATAAAATATTCCTATTGAAAATTAATAAAATTTCCCCATAATATAGCTATACAATTTTATATTTATCATTACTCTAATCTCAAGTAACTCTTTCTTTAAAATTATTTCAATCTTTTCAGAAAATTTTAAGGAGTAAAACTTGCACAGTTACTTTTAAAAACAATTCCAAAATTATAAATAAGTAAAATGCATAATTCTGCATTTATGATAGGGTTTTGTAACTTTGCACTTGTAACAAAATAGAGCTTACTTCTTTTACTACGAAATTGAATAAATACAAATTAGCTTCTATTCTGAATATAGATCATTATACACAGCTTGCTAAATACAGCCAAAGATGCATACTTCAAATAAGAATTGTAATGAAGATGATTAAATAACTAACTCCAAATTTAATCACTCTGAACCTTATCTTTATAATATTATGCCAAATGTTAGTAATACTTATCTGAATTCCAACATGTTGTTACAATCTACATAAATTTATTAGTGATAGATATACTTGAATTTCAGATAGTGTATTAAAAAGTTCTGCACAGAATATTAAAAAAAATACTCTCTGAGTTAAAAATTATCTTCAAAAGGAAAAAGGAAAATATAGTGATTGAAATTCTTAAACGGGCAAAGGTGAAGATTATCATTCATTCCTTAAACATGGACTCAAACCAGATAATAAATCTTACTGAGAAAGAATTTCCTTCTCATAGTAGATACTCAATAAATATTTTGTGAAATTAGTCAACAGCCTCTCATTTTCATTGTCATTATTCCTTATGTGTATGCCAATAAGATACAATAACCATATAAAATGCATCTGATCCGGGATCTAACTTCCATGAGGGATAGACATATTCTACTTCTTGAAACCTCATTGCCATGACCTAATAAGAACTAAATTATAGTTTTTATTATTAAGTTCCTAGTTAAAGAGGAAAAGTCATCTTAGCTGGCCTAATTGCTACTTACTATTGCTACATATCCTCATCCCAAGAAGATCTACCCATATACCAGGCATTATTATAATTCTGGTCAGCTCTCTGTGGTTTCCCTACAGTACCAGATCAGCCCAGCAAAAGCCCATTTAAATGCTAAGTGCTCTAAGAATGAAGTCACTTAAGCCTTCTTTGTTGTAGTGATGGCATTATTACTAAGCTTTTTAAATCAGGGTGGAAAATGTTAATGTTTACAAGAGATCTGTCATCAAATGTGTATACCCAGCCTAAATAAAAGGAAGGATTTGTACTTAAAGTCTGTCTGCATAGAATAATGAACTAATTCAACTCCATATGAAAAAAAAAAAAAAAGTGATCATACCGTGAATCCAAAGGATCTCCCTTTCTTATATAAATAATGTTTATTTTCCAAACAATAGAGCTAATTGCAAACTACGTACTGGGTGGTCCTAACTTTGTACCTAAGACTTCACTAAAGTTGAAAACCCTCTGTTTAGACAAACAAGAAAATCAGTAAGGAAAAGAGGGCCCTAATATCCAATTTTTTTTTGGCTTGAGTTCATTTTGAACACTTGTTGGGAAGAAACAAAATAAACAAGGGAGGTGGATACAGGGAAACAATAACGGAAGCCCTTTTCTGTCTTGGCAAAGTTCAGAGAAAAAAATAGGGGTCATGCTACCCACTAGCAAATCTGCTTCATATTCAAGCATCCTTTTCAGCGACCATAGCTGGTAGACGTTGTGCTTAATAAAGTGCAAACAGGTCTACTAAAATGCCAACATTTTCATTTTGTTTTGATGACTTTCTCAGACAATAACCATGTTCAGCTTAGACTCTTTTTTTTTTTTTGGTTCTTCCCTTTGGGAAAGAACACTTTCTCTTTTAAAAACTACATGAAGCTTAACTCAAGCAGTTCATTGTTGTCTCTCTCAAGAAGCTAACAAAAAAGACTAATGTATTACTTAATGAAGCTATTCATTGCTTAATAAAAATAAGAATTCGTGACAATAACTGTTATACTCACATTAACCTTATTTTCAGGCTTTAACATAGAAGTTGCTCTGATGTATTCTATTTCTACCATAATTTGCTTTAAAAAAAAAAAGACAAAACTGGTGGGTAATATAAATCTGATGATACAAAAAGCGAGATCTCTTTTTCATTGTTATTTTAGAAATTCAGTGAAAACCGATGCGAAGCTCACTACCAAAACCTCAAGTTGTAACAGTGTTTCTGGGGAAAACGGGAGAAAATCTTTGACTTGAAATCCACAAAGTTGTGTCTTATGCCAGGTTTGCGACTTAGTACTTGATATTTGCAAGTTTCCTGTCTTTCTGAGTTTTGATTTGCTCATTGATTCAGTTTCAAAACGGAAATATCTCTGGTTCACCAGAGTGACTAGTTATTTGTTCTATAATGTTTACGTGTAACTTTCTTCCTAGTTCAAGACCAATAAAAGCTGATAAAGACCAATATTATAAACCTCTGGTGCAAGATTTTTATAACAGATCACAAGCGTTCGATGTAGGCTGTCCCCAATATCATTGATGAATATTTCCCTTGGAAACAGTTGAATTCACCAAAATTACAAAATTTATTTGCCAAAAGCTTATTTTAAAGATTATCCTTCTTTAAAGACAATAGATGTACTAAGAATCTGTGCACCGTGAGGTCAGAAATTTTTATTTTGATGTAACCGTAGGGTCTAGGACATGGCATGGCATATAGTATTAAATAAATGAATGAAAGAATTCACTGAATATATCCTCTTTTACTATATTCATGGGATCTAGTTCATAACTAGATGCCTCATGAATATGTTCTTCATGAATATATTCATTAAAAGAATAAACCTGTGACCCTTAGCTTTTGATAGATTGAATAATCCTTAAGATACTACTAATATATTCACATTTATTGAATATATTTAACATATATTCATAAGAAGATTATATCCATAATCGTAGAATATATTCGACAAGAGTATTTCTTAACACAGTCACCCGATAAATTGGTAAATTTGATTAGTTTGGTGGAATAGCCATTCACCGATTGGTTCTTTGGATAATTATTTTTGATAGTAGTATTAAGATACTACTAATATATTCACATTTATTGAATATATTTAACATATATTCATAAGAAGATTATATCCATAATCGTAGAATATATTTGAGAAGAGTATTTCTTAACACAGTCACCCGATAAATTGGTAAATTTGATTAGTTTGGTGGAATAGCCATTCACCGATTGGTTCTTTGGGTAATTATTTTTGAAGACTGGTTTTCAGTGAACTGACCAAGAGCTCCTTCTCTTGACTCTGACCTGGGTGGTCATTGGCAGCTTAGCTACAGGCAGTTGGAGTTCACCACCCTCTAAACCTGTGGACCTAATGCTGGCTTACTGTTCCACCTTCTTCTCCCTGAAGTCTGTGCTTCCTTCTTCCTCCTCCTTTTTCAGAGACTGTGGCTTTACTTGGGGTATTTGTGAGTGGGTGTGAATGCTTAGCACGCTTGTTAAACACTGAGCTAGATATAAAGGGGGCACTGGCTTTAGCTATTAGTCTTGAAATATATTCTCTGGAGAGAGTATAGTATGTAGAATATATACTAGATATCTATATCTGTGTCTATATAATATAGATATTACATATTCTATGTAGATCAGTTAACAGCCACATGCATTTCCTTTCTCACGTGATGTATACTTTTTCAAACTTACAACCCTGGCCACCAAAGGTCTTGACCCCTCATGAAGAATCACTCTTAACGTGAGCCATAGTTTCTGATGAAATATTCTCTCCCAGATATTTGAGAGCAGAAAAACCAATCTAGAAGCTTCCAACCAAATGAACTATGGTGGTAGTGAGCTTACAGGATCTGAACATTAGGATATTTGAGTCATCTGATTATACCTTTCTAAGAGATGAAGTCATGCTGAGCTCAAGAAAAATGGGAACAAAGAGAGCCTAAGAGAGAACTTTTTAAAAAGCTTATTTATTTATAGACAGAGCGCAAGTGGGGGGGTGGGGAGCAGAGAGAAAGAGGGAGAGAAAATCCCAAGCAGGCTCCACGCTGCCAGCATAGAACCCGATGCGGGGCTTGAACTCACGAAACTGTGAGATCGTAACCTGAGCTGAAACCTGGAGTCAGACGCTCAACTGACTGAGCCACCCAGGTGCCCCATAAGAGACAAATTTTCAGTGAAAGGAAGATGATAGACTCTATACCATTTTGAGAGAAAGCAAAAGAAAAAAAAAAGTATTTTCATATCAGTGATTTTTTTTCACTTTGTTTTTCATTTATTTTTTTTTCTCTGTGAATTGAAACAGTTTACATTTCCCGTTATCTGTGGGACACGAAAGGGCTGTAATTATAGTTCATAAGCTAATTAAAGAAGAGAAAGCTTTTAAGTATAGAAAGGAAATTAGACATAATTTAAAAAGTGTCATTACCTTTGAAAGCTGTTGAAAGTGCTCTGAAGTCTCCCTCAGAATCTGTATGAAGTCTTTGTACAGCTTCTCCTAGATCCCAATAATGTCTTTTGTTCTTCTGTACCACAATTCATATTAAATTAGTGGCATTGATAGCTATCAGGGTTTTTTTTTCTTGATGATTATTGTTCTAATATTATAATTGTGTAAATGCTTCATAAGTTTCTGATGGCTTCTCTACACATCTGTGTAATGACACTAAAGATAAAAGTACCTTCAGTCCTTTCTACATCTTTAAGATACTTAATTAGGTTATACATTATATACACTACTGTCTTATTTTTAACTTTCATTGAAATACAATGTTTATATAGCAAATGCACAGACCATGAGTGATTAAAAAACAAACAAACAAACAAACTGAATAACACTCCTATGTAACTAACACTCAAATCAAGACCAACACCCAGATTGCTTCTAAATTCTGTAATTGATTTTAATTAGAAGGTTGTCCATTCGGCAAACAATGCTAAGCAGTGTTCAATAAATAACTACTAAAGAATAGAATTGTGCTTGAAGAAAGAAAATCTATCTACGGATTTCACTACTGTTATCTTCAGCTAGGACATGCTCTGTTAATAAGAAAGTGATAAATGCTCATTTATATCAGAATTTTAGCACTGTATGGCATCTAATCTACCGTGAATTCCCTCAGTTAATTCCCTTTGTGGGATATCACTGGATGACATCTTCCTAACCCATTGTCCGTATTCTAGAGAATTTCTTCAATAAGAAACAAATGCTCCTGCTAAAAACCTTACCTCTGTCTTCAGCTTGCCAGTACTTTCTGTGACTCCATTACTTAGGTTAAATCACTGTAAAAAATGGCCAGGAATTCCCTTTCAGATTTAAATCAGTAAAAGATTGGGGCGCCTGGGTGGTGCAGTTGGTTAAGCCTCCGACTCTGGATCTCAGTCCCGGGCATGATATCTCACGGTTCCTGAGTTGGAGCCTCGTATTGGGCTCTGTGCTGATGATGCGGAGCCTGCTTGGGATTCTGTCTCTCCCTCTCTCTGCCCCTCCCCTGCTTGTGCACGTGTGCTCTCTCTCTCTCTCTCTCTCTCTCAAAATTAAATAAACATTAAATTAGCAAATAAAATAAAGTACAAAACTGACTTTAGACTATTTTCAGCATGGATTCTTCTCTTTTTGTCCCAGGTGAAGTCTCTTTATTTACTTTGGGTAGTCTGTGAGCGTTGTGTTTAATGTTTAGAGTTACCCAGCAGAGCAAGTGAAGATTTATGGACTAAAAATATGCAACACAATTAATGTGCTCTATATAACATCTATATAACATTGTTTTGTTTTGTTTTTTCTTTTTTTTTTTTTTTTTTTAATTTTTTTTTTTTTCAACGTTTATTTATTTTTGGGACAGAGAGAGACAGAGCATGAACGGGGGAGGGGCAGAGAGAGAGGGAGGCACAGAATCGGAAACAGGCTCCAGGCTCTGAGCCATCAGCCCAGAGCCTGACGCGGGGCTCGAACTCCCGGACCGCGAGATCGTGACCTGGCTGAAGTCGGACGCTTAACCGACTGCGCCACCCAGGCGCCCCTTGTTTTGTTTTTCAGATTGATCCGTTATCATCGCTTTCTGTAATCTGTAGCGCTTCGATGTGTTTCAATCTTAGTTAGGTGTCTGGAGCGGAGAGGAGTCTTGTCATATGCTGGTATGAATCATTCATTTTCCTGGTAATTTCTGGGCCAGAGAACCAGGGTGATGTTCGCACATAATAGTAGCGTGTGTGTTATCCAAATGAGAAGCCCGCTCTATTTCAGTTTGTCACACTACACTAAAATGATCTTGTAGCAAATACCACGTATCTGTGCACACATATATGCAAATGCACACATACTGGTATTATGTGCAGAGTACTAGTCCCTGACAGCATACTAAAAATTAAATCAGTGGTTTCAGAAATGTATGCTATGATAAAAATGTTATTAAAATTTTTTTAATGTTTATTTACTTATTTATTTATTTAGAGGGAGAGAGAGAGAGAGACAGCGTCAGCAGGGGAGAGGCAGGGAGAGAGGGAGACACAGAATCTGAAGCAGGCTCCAGGCTCCGAGCCGTCAGCACAGAGCCCGACGCGGGGCTCGAACTCAGGAACCGCGAGATCGTGACCTGAGCCGCAGTCGGACGCTCAACCTACTGAGCCACCAGGAGCCCCCAAAATGTTATTTTTTAAATATTAGTTTTAATTTTTAATCTTCCCCCGTGCCTACCACATAGAGGTTCAAATCCACAAGAAGGGATAGATTGAGTACATTTGTAATCTAAATATATGTGAAATGTTAGTTTTAGAATAAATATTATTTTAGTGTGCTCACCTGTAGCATTTTTCCACTCCTATTTTGCCCCTAAGAATGAGAAAAATTACCAAAGGGCAGTTGACACTTAAAAAGGATTGTTGTTGAATTGAAAATTGCAGAAGAGACTAGTTCATAAACGTCTGGAGATGTGCCCTTCGTGCTTCAGTGCTCATTAGTAGTCCAGTTGGAGGAAACACCATTGAGCTGAAATGCACAGAGGCTGCCTCTCACGCTAGGAATCATGTAGTAAAACAAGCAGTAGAGATTTTGGCAGAAAAATAACTACTTGTAAAGGGTAGGGACTGTATTTTTGCCTATGTCTATGGCCTAGGTACATCATCTAGTCTTTGATAAAGGATGGAAAATTATTCAGTGACAAGTATAAAAACAGTTAAGGGGGGATAATACGGAATTACTTGAAATGAGAAACGGTGGTTTTATTATTCATTTTATGATGCAATTTAAAAATAATGATTCATATTCAAATTATAAAGGATTATACCTGAACATAATATTTTAAGATGTCGGTCTCATGCCAGGAATCTGATCATGATTATTCTCTGAACTCAGGAATTTCAGAGCCTCTGTGTGGCTGGATAACCTCTTTATCTTAAAAACAGTTCTCTCCCTGGATCACCCAGGATACATAGATATAAAAAGGCTTTATTTTAAGCAAAGCCCACTTAAATTCACAGTCCTCTGTGATTATTATAAAACCAACATATTTAGGAAAAACATTTAGAAGGAAGGAGAGAATTTTGTGATTCTATGTAGTGGTAAAGGAAACCAATCTTAAATTCTGGCAATGTTAATTTTCAGCTTTTTATTTGTTGTACTATCAAAAAGTAGAAAAGATGAGAACATGGGTTCACAGACTAACCCAGGCGAAATTGCCATTATTATCTTCATGGACAGTCTCCTATTCTTTTTTGAAGGTACTCTTCTTGCATTCCTTCAATAACGCTGACGTGACGGTAAGGAAACAGTCATTAACCAATAGCATCAGGTAGCTCCATTTTCTCCTTAATGTGCACAAAGGACAGCAATTGTATGCCTTTGGGGCATGGAAGAGATAGGTGACAGATGTATCCTGTAATCATTCTGATACTCACCTCTCTAGTAGGGCCATGCCAACCAGGAAGGTAAGGGTCAACAGACCTTGAACAGCACGTTCTGGTAGGCTGTGGAGAACAAGAGAATGCCTACACTGAAGATCAGATCTCTTTTTAAAGAGCGATCGCCAGGGGGCTACCAAAACCACCTCTGCTACACTCTGCCTTCCCTGCTTAATTTTCATTTATCTTCTCCTGTTCCATACAACTCTAGCTTTATAAGATCTAGGGAAATGTTTCGCAGAAAGTATAAAAATACATGTAAAAATATTTAAATCTCACCGGGGGTCACAATAAGGCAAGCTTCTTGGGGCCCAGCATCATCGTATTTATTCTTCTATTAAAGAACAGTGTCTCCAGTAGGAATGCCCTCGGAGAAAGAGGAATTGATTTGAATGTCCTTGCCATTTGGACAGTGTGAATTTCCTATAAACAAGGATGATTTTGTGCCTTTAGAGGAAATTGTAGAAAATTGCAATTTATCTGGGGCAAATGTGGAAGATAAAGGACTAGATACAACTTAGTCAATTTAGATTTAAGAAATAAATTGTAATAATAATAATGATAACTTATTTCCCCAAAATGGTGCAGTCATCATTTGACGACTACAACTGTCTATTTAAGGCAAACACAAAATAGTATAAGAGATAAAAATGAATATTTAAGTTTAAAACCAATTAACTGGCATATTTATTAAAAATAATTTAAGGAGGGGTGCCTGGGTGGCTCAGTCAGTTAAGCGTCCAACTTCGACTCAGGTCATGATCTCATGGTTCGTGGGTTCGAGCCCGCGTTGGGCTCTGTGCGGACAGTTCAGAGCCTGGAGCCTGCTTCACATTCTGTGTCTCCCTCTCTCTCTGCCCCTCTCCTGCTCTCACTCTGTCTCTCTGTCTCAGAAATAAACATTAAAAAATAATTTTTAATTGTAATTTAAGGAACAAAAAATATAACCAGTAAGTCATTAAATGGAAACACTAGAATGTAAGAAAAGTCTTGAATCTGAAAAGCATAAATGAATTGATAGTATTTTCATTGCCCAATAAAGTCAGTGATGCAAGTAAATGATGGTGGATTATACAAATCAGGTTCTTAACCTGAGATAGAAACTAACCCCCTGAAATTATAAGCAAATTTTCGGTATATGAATAAGGATTTTTCCTAGGACAGGATTTATAATGTTCTTCGGACTTTCAACACAGACCACTATTCAGAAATCTCCTCCTATATAGCAAAACTATTCAGGGACCCTATACTGTCCCTCGTTGCCCCCCTCCCCTGCCATGTCAGCCTCACCCCATTCCGGTTACTGTTGAACTCTGTTATTCCCAAATCTAGTGTCCACTTTGTGTCATTGTTTTACTCGACAGCTTAGAAACACTTCTTGAAGCATTCATTCCTTCCTTGACATTTTCCTCCTTCTTGAAACAATCTCTCTCCCTTCATACCACATTCTCCTGGTTTCTTTCCCATTTTACTGGCTACTCTTTCTCAGTCTTGTTTACTGGCCTCTCACCCTCTTTGCAGCTCCTGAGTTCAGAGCCCTCCAAGGCCCAGACTAAACCCTCTTCTTTATCTCCATGTTCTCTCTACAGAGTCTTATCTAGGCTCATGACTTAAGCTTCCGACATCAAAGTCTAATTCCAGACCTTGCTTCTTTCCTGAGCTCCAGACCCTAATATGCAAGTACTTGCCTGACATCTCTACTTCCATGTCAAATGGATGTCCCCTTACATGTCTAATGGAACATCTCCCCTCCCCAGAATCCCATGATTTAAATTACATTCATTTCCACTCCATTGTTGAAGTCACAAACCTTCATCTGTCTCAAACTTTTGATAACCAATTAACAAGTAAGACCCATCAATGGTATCCCCAAACTATATGACAAATCTGACCACTTTTCTCTAACGCTAACTTCTGTCCACATCTCAGGCCTTCTAAGAGGTCACTCTTGCCTCCCTAAACGCATTCACCTTACAGTAGCTAGAGTATACCCTTTAAATGGAAACATCATCATGGCACTTTCCACATAAAACATAGCAAAGGTTTTCTGTCACACTTAATATTTCATGTTCTAATTAGAACTCGCAAAGCCCTCACTTGTCTGTCTGTTTGCTCTCATTTCTTCAATTCTGCCCCTAACCACTGTTACCCTAACCCCTGTAGTCACTTTAGGGTCTGGGTCTCTTAACACACCAGGCATGTTTTCCCTCATGGCTTTTGCCTCAAATCATCACATGACTGGCCTCTTCACCTTCAGGTTCCAAATTTTCTGTCCCCTTCTCAGAGGATTCTCTTCTTATCAAACAGTCTTATCTAGTCCCACAAATCTCTCCATCACGGCATCTGTTTTATTTCCATTATAGCCTTTATCATACCTGAAACTGCATTTAGCTCTGTTAGTTACTGCCTATGGTCTGCCTGTGCACACAAGAATAGAGGATCCATAAGGGCAGGACCTTGTCTGTCTTCTTCACTGGTACATCCTGGTGTCTCAAGCAATGCCAGTCACATGGTAGGAGATCCACAAATGAGTGAACGAGTGAACATGACTCTTTGGAGTAGAGCTCTAGGAGAGCTTAAGCTGGTGGAGGTGAATCTCCATGTTATTCTCCTTAAATTCAGGAAAGTTAGGCTAAAGAGACAAGACTGCCGAATTTCCCCCATTAAGAGAAATCAGAGAATTTAGGAGATGATGATTGTCATCATCTTGTCTTATTATACTTTTCACCCTTCTTCCATTGTAGCATCAAAGTAATCTGCATTATTCGCAGTTATTTATGGTCAAAGCTAGAATAAGATACACCCCATGTTAAATGTTATGTCTCTTGGTGATATGCATCTTTTTTCCCTCCAGTATACTTTTCTGAGTTTCTGTGTTTTCTTTAGTACATCTTGTTTTATAGATGGAAAACATTTATAAAAACCTTTTCCTTATGACCCCAAACTCATATAAAACACCACTTCTCAATAACGTCTTTATCTACCATATGCAGATATATGTACAACCTACAAAATGTGATATATGCCTTTTGTAAAACCTTGAAAGTACCTTCTCTTTATATACATACATGTATTTGTCTTTGTACACATATAACAAAAATAATAGTGATAAAATAAAAGCTGCTACTAGCTATTGATAGTATCAGGTGACTCACACACCCTATAGCTCATGAGTCATTTAGAGCAACTCTCTGACACAGTATTACATCTTCCTCTAAAAATAAGGAAACCAAGTTGCAGAGAGGCTTAGTAATTTCCTCAAAATAAAATAGCTAGAGTTTTCTACAGCAGAGACCATTTCTGACTGACTTATTTCTATATCTTAATGCTAACATAGTGCTTGGGAAATAGTAAGTACTGTCTATATTTATAGATGAATTGGGGAGTGTGGCTTACATTCGAATCCATGCGTGAATGACACATAGACTCTTCACTGCTCTATGACATGTACCTTTGGCCTTCTCTGTATGTGTACTTTAATCAGAAGTCTTATGATTTGGAACCCTCTTTGAAATTAGCAATAACTTCTTACTCAATGCAACTTGTGTTACATTTTATATTCAAGGCAGGATCAAATACTGGAATGAATGAATGAAGGGATGAATGAATGAATAGATCTGTCAGAATTAGTACAGAGTCCTGGATTGATAATATTTATTGAAATTGAGTGTTTGCATAGCCATAGTCCTAATAAAGTTACTTTCTTTGGAAGATTATCTCAAGAGAAAAGTGACCAAAGAATAATCATAAAGCTTTGAATAAGATATTTTGAAGTATAATGATATTTGGCTTTTGGCTGGGAATCAATAATGGTTAAGACAGTTATTAGAGATTTTTACATGAAAATGTAGCGTTGGAATTACTTAATTTTTTAACATTCTAAAGTATTGGCCTCTAAAAGTTCAACATAGTAATATAGTCCGGTTGGGTTTTTCTTGTTTAAGAGCAAATAATGGCATGTGATACATTAGGTTTCTCGTTTGATAATTCAGAAAACAAAGCAAAAAACAGGCCTCAAATAAAATTCATTTGATCTTAAAAGTGAGTATCACCATTACGTCAATTCTTTTTAAAAATGTTTAAATATTTTTGGAGGAGAAATTACATACAGTTGTTTTCTTTATTATTCATGGTAGTTACGTTCTCTCTAGTCACAGCCAACACTGGATTAGTGAATACTGAATTATTGCTCCTCCAAGAAATACGGGGTTAGATTCCTGCAAGCCTCTGGTCACAACATTTGCATCAACTGATCAGTACCTAACCTTGCTTTTGTGTGTTTCTTTTTAAACTTCTCTTGTTTAATGCATATAATTGATTCATTAACATTGAACTCACAACCAACAGCATTTTAGCCTGTACCTGAAAGAAACTTCTCTAACATGCATACTTTTCTTGCAGTTAGGAATGCTAAACAGCACTTCACTATATTCGGGGGCTATTTATTTATTTATTGGGGTGTGTGTGTGTGTGTGTGTGTGTGTAATATAGTGATTCAATACTTCTATACATTACTCGGTACTCATCGTGATAAGTGTCCTTTTTAATCCTCCTCACGTATTTCACCCATCAGGGGCCATTTTAAATAGCAACACACAACTGAAAACCCCAAACTGCAGGAAATGTGTTATTAAATATGCAGTAGAAAGAACAGTTGGTCGCAGGATGACAGCTGAACCAAGGAGGCAGAACGCTGCCTTTTTGGGTTTCAGCTGGGAACTTGGACTGGATGGTTCCATTTTCCCCTCCATCTGTGCATGCGCCGGTCCATGAATGACCAAAATACCACATGTATTGACTTGGGGTTAGCGGTAAATATTAACAAGTAGGTGCTTCACAAATACTGAATCCGTGAATGAGGATCAACTGTGTGTAAAATGCACAGATCTTAGACATACAGTTCAGCAGATTCTGATATTTATACGTAGGTGCCCAACCTCCAGTTGAGATACGGAATGTGTTCGTTACCTCCGAGAGTTTCTTTCTGAGCCTACCGTCCATTTCCACCTGCTCCCCTCTCTCGTAGGCATCTGCTGTCTTGATTTCTATCACCATAGGTTAGTTTTACTGTTCTGAAATGTAATACTTAAGGATTCATTCAGCGTTGGGGCACCTGGGTGGCTCAGTCAGTGAAGCGTCCGACTTCAGCTCAGGTCACGATCTCGTGTTTGTGAGATGGAGCCCCACGTCGAGCTCTGTGCTGACAGTATGGAGGCTGCTTGGGGTTCTCTCTCTCCCTCTCTCTCTGCCCCTCCCCTGCTCACTCGTGCGCTCGCTCACTCACTCGCTCTCAAAATAAATACGTAAACTTGCAAAAAATGACACTTCACGAATCCCTTTTTTTTCTTCATCTACATTCTTTCAGGCAAAAAAATGTACCACCAGTTGATTCTTTATTACTTAGCATTTCCTTGTTTGAATATGCCCTGTGTGGTTATATAATTATTTTCAGCGTAGGCCTCTGATAAAGCTGCCAAAACATTTCTGTGCGAGTATTTTTGCAACATATGTTTTGATCAGGGTGAGTAAATATTTAGGAGGGGAATTGTTGGGTGACAGGATTAACGTGCGTTTAACTTGGTTAAAAAACAAAACGCCGCGGAGCTGCCAAAGAATTGTTCGAAGGGTTGTGCAACTTTATATCCCGCTAACAATGTATAACGGTTCAAATTGATCCTGATCTTAGCGAGCTAGTTCCTTTAGTTTTTAGCCCCTGAAGTGGGTAGAAAATTAAATGTCATTGCGGTTTTAATTTCTCTGATAACTAGCAACCCAGTGATAAAAAATGTCATGCAATGTGCTCTCCTCTATGTACTTATTTATCTACCTTAAAGATTCCATCAAGTGGCTCTTTCAAGACGAAGACCTGTTTCAAAGTGGCCTTTAAGTCCATACCTGTAGAAGAAAGCCTTTGGCAGATCCTTCAACTTACAAAGATGAAGGAATTTTTGGCCTGCCCAAGCACCTTATTACGTGTTCTATCTGACCACAAGTGATCCTATTTATAATGTGGTTTGGAATATGGCACATACCAACGAGCAAGACTAAATGGTGTCAAGTTCCTTATGATACGGAATTTACAGATAATATAAGAAAGAGTGCATGGTACATTTATATAGAAATACCACCTTCTTCTTTTTTTTTTCTTTTTATTGCATGAATAGGTAACTGAGAACTTACGGGATCTATCAGTAGCACGTTGGAACATTGCAACGGCCTAAAGATGGATTCATATCCTAGGAGATTTTTCCCAGAATATTGAATATTGAGCAAAAGCCTTCAAATTCTAGTCGCTGTAATTTTATTTGAAGCCCTTTCAAACAGATGTTGCATGGTGGATTGCTACTATATTTTAAATGCTTTCTTTTTTTCAATATTCATTAAACTCGTCTTTTCTTCTTGTCTCTAATAAGAGGAACATCTGTTTCGTCTTGTTCAATCAGCACAACCACCTCAAGAGCCTTACTTTAAAAATAATACCATTAGAAAGACAGCCTAGATAGAATGTGCTTCATTAACATTCTGCATTTACTTCCAAAACAAGTGTTTCCAACAATTATAAGTTAGGGAAATGTTAGAGAAAATATTATACAGCAATTTAGTTATCTTATAGAAAAAAAAAATTAAGACCAGAAACTGGAATAGGGTTTCAAAGATGTTAGTTTTAGGTTAAAAACTCTCTTTATAGGGGCACCTGGGTGGCTCAGTCGGTTAAACGTCCAACTTTGGCTCAGGTCATGATCTCACAATTCATGGGATCGAGCCCTGCGTCGGGCTCTGTGCTGACAGCTCAGAGCCTGGAGCCTGCTTCAGACTCTGTGTCTCCCTCTTTCTCTGTCCCTCCCTTGCTCGCACTCTCTTTCCTTTTCTCTGTCAAAAATCAACATTAAAATAATTAAAAAAAAAAAAAAAAAACAACTCTTGGTAAAAAGATCCATTTTCTTTTAGAATATGTAGTTGAAAAGTTTTTATTGCTCTGAATTAATAACTGGAGATAGCTCTTATAAAATACTATCAAATAATCATTAAGTGTAAAGTTACATAAAAAATGTTGTAGTAAGGTATATTTTTAAAACACAAAAACTTTGGAAAATATGTACTCCCGTTTTTATTGGTCTTCTCAAAGTTAGTCGCCATGGGAAGTCCTTGCTTGGAATTCCATTTAATTTTGAGGAGTATGTCACAGACATTCAGAACCATATCTATTGGATAATCTAGTTAAAACACATACATAATTTGGGGAGGAGAAAGAAGACCTGTAACTATGAAAGAATAAGACCGATTTATTATATAGCTCAAAATTGGCTTAAATTAGCTTGAAAGTTGTGACTCTGATATTAATAAGAGATACAATCAGCGACTTTGCCAAATTCCCAAATTCCTCACCACTGATATTACATGATTGGATTTTATTTGGGGGGGAGGAGGGGATTTGTTCACAAAGAAAACCAAATTTTAATCCTTTCATGGTAATGAACACTTAGAGAATTAACAACCCAAGTTGATAGTTGGAGAGCTGGGCGGGCTGAATAAGCAAGAGTAGTTATGTACCCCGTGCTAACTATGTATCAGGCACTGTCCTACTGATAATGGATTCACGGGATCTTCAGGACAACCCTATGAGGTACACACTTGTGTTAGTCTTCTTTTAATAGGTAAGGGGATTGAGGCACAAGGTCTGACTACAGTAGGTGGGCGGAAATGAGATTTGTGCCCAGATGGTCTGACTTCCGAATGGCTGCTGTGTGTATCATGTGCTTTTGGCCCTCTGCGGGTGGGTCCTTGAGTCAGACACTCCTGGGCTCTCATCCTCTCTCAGCCTCTTACAGGGCTTGGTCCATGTGTGCCTGAATAGAATATGACCCAAATAGAGGGCGGTCCCCCATTTTTTCAACAAGATGATTAAGAGAGCCTTTTAACTAACTTGCGTGAAAAAGCTCTTAGTACTGTAAGTGAATGTGTGTGTAATATTTATGTAATTATTATGTGTTCTTAAAATTACATACATAAATAATGTAGGAAACTTATTTTCCACTCTCAGTTTGTGGATATGATTTTGTTCTGATTTCTTCATATGCAGCTTTGGTATCAGTGTCTGTGTCCTAACTTTGCGAGTCATCGAATACCTTTTTGCAGAACAAATCACCATCACCTCTAAGTTATTTGTACCCAGGAATTTCTGTACATCTAATGTTGTCACTGACATATTTTTCTAAGCTCCAAGTGCCCATTAGCATAATGCTAGGACACACTTCTTTTTAGTGGTCTTGTATCTGTATATCTATGATTTCCACATTAAGACTTATTCTATTCATCTTGCCTAGAGGGTTTACTTAATAACTACACCAATATTTGTAATTGTGAGGTCATAACTCCCCCCAAAATAATAAATTTAAGTCTTAGCTTCATTCTCTATAAAATGAGACTAATCAAAACTTAAAAATTTAACACAAAAACCTTTTTTTTTTAATGTTTGTTTATTTTTGAGAGAGAGAGAGAGACAGAGTGTGAGCAGGGGAGGGGGCAGAGAGAGGGGGAGACACAGAATCCGAAGCAGCAGGCTCCAGGCCCTGACCTGTCAGCACAGAGCCTAGTGCGGGGCTCAAACTCACAGACCGTGAGATCATGACCTGAGCTGATGTTAGACGCTTAACCTGACTGCGCCACCTGGGCGCCCCCCAAAAATTTTTGGTATAATGATATGGATATAAATATACTGCTTCCTAGGTGCCAAGCATTGTTTTAATGCTATAGAAATGCTAATTAATCTCCTCCTCAAAACAAATCTGTGAAGTGGATAGTGTTATTTTCATTTTAGAGAAGAGAAGCCTGAGGCACAGGGTGGTTGAGTAAAGTGCCCAGGCTGGCAAAGGGCCAGAGAAATGCAGGCAGCTTGGCTCCGGGATCAGTCCTCCTAATCCTCCTAATCCTCATGCTGCTTTCTGTCCTTCTGCTGTCTTGCTGTGTCTCAGGAGGTGTTAGCCATATGAGCCAGGGGTCTCTTTTCTAAGTATCAGTGACCAGCATCCTTTCCATTTTGGTCTGGTCCCGAGCCACTGTGCAGACACCAGGACCCCTGCCTCCAGGAGTATGGGTCTCCGGTGAGTTTCTCCGTTTCCTGGAATGTTCCTTCATTCATTGACTCTAGCACAGAGAGTGGAGGAATAGCATGTCTTTAACAGCACATAAAAGGGCTGCTTTAATCCTGTGTTTTAATTTGGTCTTTGTTGTTTATGACTCACAAACTTGTAATAAAGCTTGAGATGATGATACTTTTTTCTCTAAATAAATGTACTGATATTTATTGCAAGTACCTGTCTTACAACAATGAGCTGATCGACCGTGGTGGTCTAAGTGAATTTCGTATATTGAATTCCAAAGGCTCTTAAGTTTAATTAATGTTCCATTTCATATGAATTAAAATTTGCTAAACAAAATTGTTTATTTAAAAAAAAATACCTTAAAGACGCCGTTCCTTATAGCTTTTTCTGAAGCAAAACTCATTCAGTACTGAGCCCTCCAAGTCACAGATGGTCCAGGAAATGATAAAGGTAAAAAATAAATTGGAGAAAGTTTGCAGGAGAGGTCACATATTTTAATTTTAGGGCTTATAACGTAAAAAGAGTGAACACAAAGTTCCCTTTGCTCAGAGTTTCACTAAGTATGGAAATGACTTAAATGAACACTCGTGGGCTTATTCTAATATGCCTTGGAGAAAATGTGTATTTGAACTCATACTTTTAATATAAAATTTTGATTCTAAATACAATTGTACGGATGCAGGAAAATACTAAAAGACATGTAGGATATTGTGGTGCCACAAAAATCTGATGCTGCACATGCTTGAAAGTTGGCAAAGGAAACTGGGTGGTGTGTGAATTATTTAACATCCTAATGCTGCATGGGACAAGGACATCCTCAGGTGTGGTGGCAAACCGGAGTCTGCTTCGGATGTGTGTGTGTGTGTGTGTGTGTGTGTGTGTGTGTGTGTGCGCATAGTATAAGAGTTCTGATGGTGGATGCACAGAGGTTTTATAAGCTGTTTTGTTGTTGTCTGGTTTGTTTCTGTTTGTTGTTTGTTAAGAGTTGAGCCTGTGCAACCAGACGGGAGTTTCAGTTCTAAGTTCTGCCATTGATTAACTATGGGATGCTTACACTGTGTTAAATTCAGTTCTCTTGCCTATTTACCTGAGGCAGTTCTAAATACTAATTTCTAAAACATCTTGTGTGAATTATAAACAAATCAAACGCAAGTACTTGTCAAAGTGAGTAGTCTATAGAGCTTAGAACGCTGTATCTTTAAATACTTCCCTACACAGAAATAACGCAATTACACTCTGCTCTAGAAAAAAAGACTTCCCACCATTATATTTTATAACATGTGTCTGAAGAAAGTTTTTAAAAAGCAGCATATTTTGGGTGAGTGGATCATCCTTTTTTCCCATGGAAGGATTGAACTTCATATCTGGGAACCCATTCCTATCATAGATTGCTAAGGCGTACCTCTTGAAGATGAAAAATTCAAAATGATAATTGGAATTGAAATGAATAGAAATCACAGTGTAGACTGAAATGCAGCAGTGGCTGCCATCAACAGGCTGCTTTTATCTGAGTTTTAATTCCTCTAGTATTTAAGTTTCTTGAAAAAAATAAAGTAACCTTTTAATTTTTCTCTGATTGAAATAAGAGACCTTTTGTTGTGAACAATTAAGCTGATGATGTCCGTTTGCAAATTAATTGTAGGATGAAGAGATGTTCAAAGGAATTTTTAGAAAGGCAAGTCTGCCTACTGTTTAGAACAGGAAGATCTGTCAGCTAATGGTGTTTCCTGTGTGACTTTTTCTGAATGTGTGATTATTTAGAATTAACTTGTGAGACTGGACATTTTTGTAGCATTGATGTCCTCGGGATCCGTGCGCCAAAATTGCGTTTCAGAGCAGAGCTTATCACGTTATACAGGCAAAAACAAAAGTCAGAATCAAAACCATGCGCTTCTACAGTTAATCAGCATGAGGCCCAGTTTTGTACTCTAAAGAAAAATGTTAGTGTTGTGTTCATCTGTTCTGTGGGAGAACCCCGAGTGTACCTACTGGAGAAGGAAATATTTCAGTAAACACTACCACTTGTCTGACAGCTAGCTAGTTTTAATTTTAGAATAAGACTTTACATTTACATAGTAATTTCACAGTACAAAAAAAAATATATGCATATTATGCATTTCATAACTTGGAAGTTATTCAGTATTAATTACTTTAAAGCTAAGATTTTCTCTTTTCCTCCACTGAAATAAAATGTGCTCAATATGTATTACTAAATTAAAATTTAAGAATCCTAATGGGGCTCCTGGGTGGCTCAGTCGGTTAAGCATCTGACTTTGGCTCAGGTCATGATCTCGCAGTTCGGGAGTTCGAGCTGCGGGTTGGGCTCTGTGCTGATGGCTTGGAGCCTGAAGTCTGCTTTGGATTCTGTGTTTCCTTCTCTCTCTGCCCCTCCCCAGCTCGTGCTCTGTCTCCCTCCCTCTCAGAAAAAAAAATAAATAAACATTAAAAAAAATGTTTTTAATCCTAAAAAGAAATACCTGCGGTGTGGGTATTTGTCATGATATTTATCAGTATAATGCCAATAAATGTTACATACATGTGACCATCTTAGAAGCTCCAACAGACTTTAATTTTTTTCGTTAAAATGGGATTTTGGTTTAATAGCATAAGCCAACCACCAGTTTATGCTTTTTCTGCAGAGGGCCACGCAGTAAATAGTTTAGGCTTTGTGAGTGATTAACAAGTCTCTGCAGCAGCTCCTTGGCTCTGTCTTTGTAGATCAAGACCGTATGTACACAAACGAGCCTGCCTGTATTACAACAAAACCGTGTGTGGGCCCTAAAATTTCAATTTTGTATCATTTTCCCATGTAATTTATTATTATTCCTTTTATGCATTTTCACCTCCTTAAAGTTGTGAGAACTGTTTTCAGCTCTCAGACCCCACAAAAACAGATGGCAGCAGGCCAGCGAAGGCCCCTAACCTGATTTGTAAACCTCTGATCAGAGGCTGGGAGCCGTCATCTGTGTCCTGGTTGACTTCATTCTTAGATGCTTCTACCTGCTAGGCCTCTCTGCCTTTTGTGAATCTGCAGTGTATCTTCCAAATAACTTCTTCCTGTGGATGCTAAAGTATTCTATCTGGAGTACATTGGACCAAAATCCCTTACCTTTGCCGTAATAGCCTAGGCCAGGTTGAAAGAAAGTCACTCTGACCCTCTTAGACTTCTTCCTGTCTCTCTGCGTGTTTCATAAATTCTTTCCAGATGCTTACGTCCAGTGGCTTATCTCCTTTGTCTACGCCTTAATTTTCTAATTATTCTTTGTAACATGAACACAAACTAAACAAAACCTTCAAGTCATTGTCTGTCTAATGGAGAGCTTAGAAGAATGTTTGTTTCCCAAGATCCTTGTACTAAGCAACGATGGAATGTGGTTGTTAGGGTTGGAGCTGTTAATTTATTTTTGTTGGGTTTTTGTTGTTGTTGTTTAAATGTAACCTAATTCATTATAAAGAAACTTTATTTATAAATGACCAGACAACCCTGGTATTATTTCTCATGTTTATTAGTGGTTAATTAGCACATATTCACATATTTTTTTAGTCCTTCATTTCTATAAACTATGTATATCTACTTGTCAGATGTGGTTACTGAGAGAAAATAATAGTACAAAAAAAGTTCTTAAAAACAGAGACATTAGATAAAAGTTATAAACCCATTTTCTTACCTGACAGTGGCTTCTGGTAAACCTGATCATAAAATAAGTAAGTTAAAATAGTTCTGGGGCGCCTGGGTGGCTCAGTCAGTTAAGTGTCTGACTTCGACTCAGGTCATAATCTCACGGTTTGTGAGTTTGAGCCCCATATTGGGCTCTGTGCTGAGAACTCAGATCCTGTTTCAGATTCTGTGTCTCCTTCCCTCTGCCCCTACCCTACCTGTGCTCTGCCTCTGTCAAAAATAAATAAATGTAAAAAAAATTTTTTTTCATAGTTCATCATCACCTCCCAAACAGCTTTGTTTACCCCATTTGCTTTCCCAGCTACCAATGGCACATGAATAATTATTTTCCTACTTGATTGGTTGTTTTGCCTTATCTTTCCAATGGAGGATAAAATCCCTTATGATATTAAAGAAGCATGATATCAGTTGCAAGTAGCCCAGAATTTTTCTAGATGAAAATATATACATTTTTGCCAGTAAAAATGGTAAAATCTGACCTTGTTGATATTGAAGGTTGTTTTAAACTGTACAATCTTTAGAAAATAAATTTACTGTTTTCCTTAACAGGTTCTGGGTTGAATGATGGACAGTGGCATGAGGTTCGTTTCCTAGCCAAGGAAAATTTTGCTGTTCTCACCATTGATGGAGATGAGGCCTCAGCAGTTCGAACTAACAGTCCTCTTCAAGTTAAAACCAGCGAGAAATACTTTTTTGGAGGTAAGACTGCCATTTTTTATTGGTTAACGAATACGCTGTTAGAGTTTCAGTGAAGTTCGATTATGAAGTATTTATAGTTGATTCAGTAGACTCAGCAGATCTCAGGAAGAAGACCAAACTCTTATTCTGTGACCTGAAATGCGAGTGGCAAATTTATGCTTCTTCATGATAAAGGTATTCATATGATGTCATGATGTCACCATATTCTTCTAGTTTAATTCAAATATTCAAACTGTAAAGCATGAGATTCTGAGTCCATTCATTCTCATAATACTATCTTCAAGAATCAGGTCCTTGGGTTATGTATTAGTCACCTGTTACCGTGTAATTACTTACTCCAATGTTGTTTAGTGCCTTAAAACAACATTGTCTCAAATTACTCTAGATCATGAATACAGGAATAGTTTAGCAGGCTGATTTTGACTCAGAGTCCCTCATGAGGTTATTATACCCAAGCGCCTGTCTGTGACTGCATCATTTCAAGCCCTGACTGGGTTCGAGAGTGTTTCCAGGAAGGTACACTCACTAGGGTGACAGTTGGTGCTGGTTGTTGTCTGGGGCACCTTGGTTCTTCTCCACATGTCTCTGATTTTGGGGGGCTGGTCTTCCTCAAGCCAAGAGAGGAGGGGAAAGCCAGTAAAAAAGAAAGTTTCCAAGATGGGAGCTGAAGTTTTTTTCTAAGCTAGTCTTGGAAGTGACATGCCATCACTTCTGTTATACACAGTTTGTTAGAAGTGAATCATTCAATCCAGCCTACCCTTAAAGGTAGGGGGTTACGTGAGGAGATGTGTAATGAGAACATCTTAGAGGCTGCTGACCGCAGGTTGACTTATAGGAAAGCCATCTTATTACACATACCTTGGCTCTTAAGCAATGAAAAAATTAGTAAAAAAGAAGGTTCTCTTAAAACAGTCAATCCTAATATATGTGAAAAAGTGTAGCATGGGCCTGGGAATATTTTTTTAATTTGAAAAATGTATTCTGACAGATTTTTTTAGTCATTAATGAAATGTGGGGACATCTTTTTATTAAAATGTTAGGTGTTTTGTTTAAATCAATATATCTTTCACTACATTATTGTCTCCTCATCCTAAATCACTCAATATGAGATCTGAAAAATTGCTTTCTTAGAAGAGGCTTTGTTAAACTTTAAAAAACATAGGTGTACATACATCTGCCTCTGAAAATATATTTATTAATAATCACATGTATTTATTTAAATACTTATATATCACTATATTTATATATTTTTCTATTATTAGAATAAGCCTATTTGAGAGCAGTTATCTTGTATATCTTATTCCTTGTTGTATCCTCTAAGGCCTTAGAAAAATTCCTGGCATTTAGATGACCAATAAATATGAATGAATTGGTAAATTTAGAAAAATAAGCAAGGCAAGCACTCTACTTCCAGTTGTTTAAAAGAAGAAATAGAAGGGGCACCTGGTTGGCTCAGTCGGTTAAGCATCTGACTTTGGCTCAGGTCATGATCAGGTCATGATCAGGTTTGTGAGTTTGAGCCCCACATCGGGCTCTGTGCTGACAGCTCAGAGCCTGGAGCCTGCTTCGGATTCTATGTCTCCCTCTCTCTTTGCCCCACCCTCACTCACACTCTGTCTCTCTCTCTCAAAAATAAGTAAATATTAAAAAATAAGAAAAGAAAAGAAAAAATAGAAGCCCACAGAGCTCTACTGACCTGCCACTGTGTGTGTGGTCAGCAAGGGAACTCCAGACCTCGGACTCCTGTAGCAGGGTGTTTCTCCCTATACATCATGATACAATGAAGGGTGACAAGTCAGAGACAAAAGACCTGAGCTAGAGCTCTCTTTCTTGAATATTCCATTGTGTTCACTGGAAGTTCAAACTACGTCTTCAAAAAGGCTCTGAATAAATATCTGATGAATGGGTGAAAGTCAGACATGATGTTTTATGAGGGAATAAACTAGGGCTTACTGATGTGCAAAAAAGCAGCCCAACACCCCAACTGGTTTTCCTGCAAAACCATATTTAATTTGATGGGCTTTTGGCCAACAGTTTCCATTGCTGACATAGAAAATGGATCACAGTAGTCAGTTGGAAAGCTATTGATAATCCCTACCCATCCAAATGACAGTGGAATATCTTTGGCCATGGATGAGCATGCCAAAAGCCTAAGGTCAGAGCAGAGTTTTGATCTCTTTCCATCTAGATGGGAAGCTTAAGAGCTGTAACCAACCATTTTAAGGTACAACGTTTATGAGCTATGAGGGCTTTATAGTGTGCTGTTTCCTATTGCTTTACAGATTTTGGTTTTCAACCCCAGTGGTCAGGAGCATATTTCCTCCCTCTTGGGCCTTTGGTCTGCCACTGGGAAATGCTATTAGCAAATGATCATGACACATCTTTGGTTATATGTTCATTAGCTCAGTCCTTGAAGTATATGAGAAGCACCAGAGGAACTTGTTACATTTCTGAATTCTTGGCCCCCTCTCCTAGAACTCAATGCAGAATGCTGGGGGGAAAAAAAAAGAATTCTAAGCTTCAACTTTTTTCTCATTTCCACAAATGATCTTGAGGAACAGAATTAGAGATCAACCTTAGCCAGTTCGCATGCACATCTTTCAAATTCTTCTGAAAGACAACATCAGTCACTGGAAAGTGAGGTAAGTGAGAATTCGCTACTTTTGTATAGCTTAGCCACCATAGAACAGTAACAGGAAGTCACAGGACACAGTTTGGTGCCCATACAGACATGTATCGAATGAGCATTTTTATTAGCAAGCTGGAACAAGGAACGCAGTTAATGCCAACTCCTCTGTGAGTTCAGTGAAGTCCTAGCTCTCTGACTTGCTGCACCTTGAAAAAAACATGTTCTCTCTGGGCAACTTTAGCAGTATTCTAGAAGCGGGATTCAGCCGCACCCAGCCAGTGGCAAGCAGTAGAAAGGCTCCTAAGTTGATGGCTGGCACAGTATCGTTAAGCAATCCAGACTCCAGAACCATCCCCAAGGCTTCAGGTCATAGGTGCCCTTGTCTTCTGCCATCTTCACACAGGCTGTAGGTGTCTGTGAAAGATGGTTTGTCAAGCTTCATAAGCTTAACATCTTTAATTTCACCACTGAGATATCTTTCCTAACATGTATCTAACATTTATACTGATTAACAAAGCACTAATTCCACCAAAGAAAACCCAATTTGGCATTTAGTAAGTTGATGAGGGGAATAGGTAGGAGAAATCCTAAAGTAGCCGTCTCTGGAATGGCTGCAGCCTGTCTGATAGAATGTTCATGACCGCCTCTGGCATGTGGCTTTCAGATTAGAATGATAGCTACTTCTGGATTGTAATTCACACACACACACACACACACACACACACACACACACACACACACACCTTCCTATTGTCTGTGATGAAAAATTTTAAATTAGTTGTTAATATCATAATGAAAACATCTTAAATGTTAGTGTAGTGGAAAGGTCTAAAATATGAGCTTTGAAACATACATATCTGGTTTGGGATTGTGGTTTCACTTAGTTGAAAGATCATGTTAATAATTTATCTTACTTCTTCATCCATTAAAAGGCCATAGAATAACCTATTAAACCCAGGGTCTGTCTCCAGGAGATGCTAAATGCTGACTCCCTTTCTAATCCATCTGGAGTCTTTATTTAACTCATTCAAAGACAGCCCCTTCCAAGGAGGATTTGAGACTTGAGACCACGTGCTCATCTAAAGGCTCTGACCAACTTCTGCACTAATCAAAGCATTCCTTCCTCCTTGGGAAAAAACAAATTGTTTTCCTCCGAGGTGAAAGCCTTAAATAAAGGCTGGCTGGCCTCATCACTCAGTTACAGGCTCCTAAACATGTACACACTTTGTTTCCTTTGAAGTAAAGCCCTGGTCATGTAGCTTCTGTTCTTTACTGCTGTTTCCTACCAGCGTGGAGCTTTATCTCTCCATGCCTGTGCCTTGCTAATCCCAGAGAACGTCTTAGTTCTCCTCTGTAACACTCGTGATCAGATGTTTAAACACCAAGAATTCTTTTGCCTTGTTCTTTCTTGGGAATAAACAGAAAAAGAAACAGATTATTCATTTGGGATGTTTCCTCAGCAGCAGTTATTTTGGTCGCTTTAATTTTTTTTTCTCTACCACCCAACTGGAATTACTTTTGATAACACTTCATTAATTTTAATAGTCAAAGGAAATGTATTTATTGACTGCTTACCTGGTAATAGGCTTTGTGACACAGGCAAGAGCCCATGGTCATAAGAGATATAGAAGGATTTGTAAATTTCTAAATGTTCTCAGGGTTGGTATTTTTTTTTTATTATTATTAGTATTATCCTGTTGCTTTCATTTGAAAGGAAAAGGAGCTGTGGGCTGACGAGAGAAGAGGTAAGAAAGTTCCAGAGCCAATCTTTCTGGAAGGGGGTGACTGCTCAACGACTTTCCTTCCAAACATACTTTGATGGTTTCATTTATATTTTCTGTCATAGAACTGGGATCCAAGCTCATTCATTTATATCCAAAGAGATTACAGAGCCCCTAACATAACCCACGTATTATGCTAGATGTTGGCCATATGCCATAACCAAAAAGAAGACCAATCTGCACCCTCGTGGGATTGAGTTTTTGCTTTCACAGCAACATGTGTCTGACCTTTATAAAGTTGTCATCTTATATGGTTTGCATGATTCTCTTACTAATTTTATAGCTGCTCTGATCTCCATGTAGGGAAACCTCTGTTTCGCACTTAAGACCTTTCAGCCAGTTGGATGAGGCTCACATTATCAAAGTTACTTACATTTACTTAAAGCCGGTTGATAATAGACATTAACCACATTTGCAAAATGCCTCCACAGCAACACCTAGAGTCGTGTTTGACTGAATACCTGGGTATTATAGCCTATCCAAGTTGACACATAAAATTACCCATTACAGGGTTTTCTATATCCTGGATTCAAGACATCAAATAAAATGATAACCAAGTGTCTGGTTTAATGTACAGATAAGGGAATACCAGAAACTGCCTTTTATAGTTTTCCAGTTATATTTTCCAAGTCTTCTACATGCTTAGTTTTCTACTTTGTTTCATTTCATACTTTCTAAGGTTACCTCTTTTATTCCCTCTCTTTGCAACACATTAACTGAGACAAAATTGATAAATGCTAAAACCCACCTATTTAAAGTGTACAATTCAGTGAGTTTCTGTAAATGTATACAATAGTGCAGCCATCACTAAATACTTTGTCAAATATTTAGATAAAATTTCTGACACAGAGTAGGTTCTCAATGTCTGTTTATTCACTGAATAAACTAATCAATAGTCCCTTAAGTGTACATTTGCTACTTATATGCACAAGGGACTAGAGGACTTTTCATCCCCACATAGGCTGTCAGCTTCTGCCATATGTCCCACACTCTCAAAAAATTTAGGTCAGGGATACTGATTGTGCTCACATAGAATGGCCATTATCATATTTGGTATTCCACTATCATATTTGGCAGTTATAACCCTTCAGGGTCTGGAAGAGAAAATAATTTGTATTTGATCAAATGCAATTTTTTTTTTAATCTAAGCATACTTACATGTATGACTAATACGTAGTAGAGCCAGGACTTAAATAATTTCACTTGGTGAATATTTACTAAAACCTGGCATTATTACCCATACCGGAGCAGTGCACAAGTTAGAAAAAATACGTGCTCTGAAAAGGTTACATTCCAGTCAAGATAACACATTGGTAAGATGAGTGTATTTTGGAGACAGTAAGTGAGGGGAGGGATGGGACGTCCGTAGGAGAGGGGTGTTGAGTATTGTCACCTGACATAAGCTGGCCAGAGGCAGCCTCAATCCAGAAGCTGGCGTCTGGACCAAGAGCTCAAGGGGGTGAGGACATACGGGAGGAGAGCGTCCCTGGGAGAGAGAAAAGTAAGTGCAAGTGTGTGTCCAGGTGGTGAGGGGGCGGAGTGCTTGAGGAAGGGAGGCCAGCATGGCTTTAGGAATGTGAGCCCTCAGAGGCTGGGTTGGGAGGGGTCTGTTACACTCAGCGAAATGGGAAGGCATGTGAGGATTGGACCAGGGGAGTGGGGTGACCTAATTGACATTTCTTGAGATGCCGTTTTCAGAAAACAGCATAATCGAATGAGGGAGCACAGTGGAGACTATGGTAATAATCCAGATAAACCCGGGTAGAGACTGGGTGATAGCAGTGGAGGGGATGGGAAATGAAAATTCTGAATCCGTCCTTGGAGGTCAAGCCAACAGGACTTGCCCACAGGTGGGACATATTCACGCAGAAGAGTCAAGGATAACACCAGTGTGCCTGACAGAAAGTCTGTGCCACACATCTGTCCTCCTTCCGCTTCTACTCAGTGGGGTCCACTTGGCAGTGTTTCCCTAAGAATCAGTTCTGACATGTGCATCATACAGTACTGAATGTGTTTGTGCAGTGACCTGTCATCCCTCCTCCAAGATCAGCCATGACCTCCCCCCTCACTCTCCCATGTGCCTGCATTCCCTTTCTCCTGGGTTGCCTGGATGGGATTTGACTCAGTTCCCAAATCTCTCCGGTCTTTGCCAGATGCTCTTTTGCTATATCACCTTCAGGATTTAACAAGGGTCAAGAACCTATTGATTTAAAATCAGCTCTCGTGGGGCGCCTGGGTGGCTCAGTCTGTTAGGCATCCGACTTCGACTCAGGGCATGATCTCACAGTTCTTGGGTTGGAGCCCCGTGTCGGGCTCCGTGCTGACAGCTCAGAGCCTGGATCCTGCTTTGGATTCTGTGTCTCCCTCTCTCTCTGCACAGCCCCCCCTTCTCAAAAAAGAAAAAAACATTAAAATAAAATCAGTTCTTGTAAACTGAAATTCCAATCTGTCTCTTATTGGAGGGAGCACAGTGCCGCTCGGAAATAGACAAGCGGAGGACAAGGCTAACTAAGCACCCGCAATGGCCTTTAAAAATATTAGTTCATGTGCAGTCTCTTAGTGGATGTACTGTCAGCTTGAAAGTATGGTGTGAGCATAATCTTCTCCTGCTTTTTGTCCCATCCATGGCCCAACTACACTGAGGTTGGAGGGGTTAGCAGATAGGCTATTTATTGTCTTTTTACAAATCAAATGAAAGCTCACTATCATCCACATTTACACAGTGCTGAACATGATTTATTGTTGGAAGACTTGAGTTCCCCATCTTTTGTGGAATATGCATCCCTTTGAAATACAAATTCAATATTATAAATAGCAGGAGTCAACTTTTTATGATCAACTAACAACATATTAAATCTCAGAATGAGAAATGAGGAAATCACAACTTAGAACCTCCGAGATTCCTGTAAATTGTTAATAGTTTCTTTGATTTGGATTGGCTAGCATTATATATATAATAATTGGAATTCATTTTTCTTTAATTGCTTCCAAACCCATGAATTAACTTTTGTATAATAAATATATGTGTGTATATGTTTTTTCTTCTTTTTGTGCTTTTACTGTTTCACCCTGGATCAATATTACAATATTACTATATTACGTAAAGCATTATATTGTTTTTCTCCTTTCAGCTTTAGAGAGTTGACCCATCCTTGAATGTAGTGAGTTTACCTAGAAACTTTCTCAATTATGAATTTCTTAAAAAGGACTTGATTGTACAAAAACAACTACTTACCTGTGTAAGTCTTTAGATCACTATTTGCTATTCTATGCAAATTCATCCCCCCACTTAAAAAAAAAGTACATTTTAAGCCTCTCTTTCCATCATGAGGACATTAATAAGGAGAGACACATTTCTTTTTCAATCTAATTCCCAAAGTACTTTTGGCTGTTCTGGTTTGTTTTCCAATTATATGCATAAAAGAAAGGGGCAGAGAAGAGGAAGGGAATTGCACAATGAAATTGAATATATTAACTTCATCAGAAACTGTTTCCCTGTAGGAGATAAGAAACTATTCATTATGTAGCCCCAAATTCCTAAGACCTTTATATATCTCCTAGAAATAAAATTTGTTTAGAGCTGGGATTCGGTCTAATTAGAGTTATTGTGATAGTCTATACGCCTTCACTTTTTTTCTGGCTCTGTGAATGGCTTGCACTGGGAATATTCAGATTTAAGACAGAATTGTAAGTAGTTTTCCAAATAACAAAAATCATGGAATTATAAAAACTCTTTGACTTTTAAGAATTGTTTTAACCCTGAGGCTGTTTATCACTGGTACTTTCTGCTTTCTTCTTATATTAATTTTGCTACTGATTAAAATCAGTAGACTTAAAGAGCATAATGTTCTGACTGTGGAAATAATATAGATAGCTCTACAGGTATGCAAATTAAATATTTTTTTCTGTGTGTATTTTTGAGAAAGTATTTTCCATATCTAAAATGCTCCTAAGTTGAAAATAAAAACAGCTAAATTTTAAAACGGTGATGTCTATCTGGTGCAAATATGTGATACGTATCAAGTTATTACTTGAGGATCGTAAATGTTTCTACAGATTATCTTAATCATTGATTTTATAATGTTTTATCAACAAAACCCAGAAAAAAAACCCATATATATACATATATATATACATATATATATGTATATATATATATTTTTTTTTTTTTCATGACTAATGTGTCTGTTTGGTACTCTAAGAAACAGAGATTAAGGGGGGTTAGCCATTTGAAAGACTTAACCAGGCAAAATGCCTCTGTTGGATACAAGGGTTAAAGAGGAAGAGAAGGTCTGACACCTGAGGGGGGAGAGAGGAAAAGGGGGATCGAGTCAGGAAGAGCCCCCAAGTGCTGGTAGTGTTGGCTATGATCCCTCGCAAAATTGCCTATTAGCATCTATCATTAAATGGAAATGGCTGGAGTAGTTGGTTAGAGCAGTCTGGCCTCAGCAGAAGGGCATCTCTAGACTCTAATTATACCAGCCAACACTGATCCTCAAACAGGAAGGGAGATGTGACAAGCATCCCTCCTTGGCCACCACAAGCATAAGTGAAAACAAAAGATAGTTCTAGAAAGTTCTTTCATAGTATTCCTTTACAAACCAGAGAAAAGTGTGCTTGTTTGTTTTGGTATAGTTGTATTTCCATTTACAGAAATAACTCCCTATGGCCAGAGGAAATGATTGCAGGGTACTTATTTTTAAAAACTGCTGAAAATTCAAATAGTGATTTTGCTATATATGCAGGAGGAAAACCAAAAATGGAAGCCAACGGCCTGTGGTTGTGCTGGTCTATCATTGTTTATTTTGTTCACCTACCTTCTCATGTATAAGAGGCTTCTAGGGTGTTTTGGGTTTTCGTTGGTTTGTTTGTTTTGGTTTTAATGCAGTGTTGTGCTGCATCCTTAAGTAAAAGTTTGATTTTGATTCAGTAGGTTTGAGGTTGGGCCCAGAAATGTACATTTTAACCAAGTATTTTGATGAATTCCTTTTATTTTTTTAACTACTTTGTTGAGATATAATTCACACACCATAAAATTCACCATTTAAAGTATACAATTTAGTGTTTTTTTGTATATTCTCAGAGTTATGTAACTATAACCACACTCTAATTTTTGGTCATTTTCATGACCCCGAGCAGAAACTTATTAGGAGCAACTCTGCGTCCTCCTACAGTATCCCCCAGCCGTAGGCAACCACTACTCTATTTCTGTGTATAGATTTGCCAATTCTAGGCATTTTATGAATGGAACCATATATGAGATTGTCTTTCACGATTGGCTTCTTTCATGTAGCATGATATTTTCAAGGTTTATTCAATTTTAGCATGTATCACCACTTTATTCCTACTTACGTGTGAATATAGTTCCATTGTATGGGTATACTACATTTTTCAATCCATTCATCAGTCGACGGACCTTGGGTTGTTTCCACTCTTTGGCTATTATGAATAAGGCTGCTATGAACACTTGTGTACAAGTTTCTGCATGTATGTATGTTTTTCTTACTCTTGAGTATGTAACTGGTAGTGAAATTGTCAAGTCTTATGATAATTCTATTTTGTGAACCTGCTAAAATCTTTCCCGAGTTATCTCAGTGTCTGTAGTTTTCTCTCTACACTTAAAGAACACCAATTTAAAGATTTGGGGATCCGAATGCAGGAAGCAAAAGAGCTATTTCTTCTATCCCAACAATGAAAATTCTAGATTCCACAAATGGAAGCAAGGATTAGAAAGAAAAATAATATGAGACATGAGAAAATAATAAAAGACTGAGTAAAGATATGAGACTAACGTCAGTAAGTGGAAAGTTAGAAATACAAAACATTGGAAGGAAACAAAGATTTTTTTTCTCTCTAGATAGGAACAATCTCTAAAGTTGAAAAAAAATTCTCTTGTAAGGTGGTCGAGAAAATAGTAGGATGAACAAAGTGGATCTTAGTGAGATTTATTTATAAAAACAAAGCAGCTTTAAACATAACTGAATTTCAGAAGGAAGAACTTTTACAGGTATCATAGAAGAGATGTGGCTCGAGTTAAATTACCTAAACGCGAAACAAGAAACACCAGGCAGAGGGAATGGGAGAGAAATAATAAAATTTGTCAGGATTTATTTTTAAAAGTGCAGATGGATAAAATAAAAATCTTTTAACATAACACTTGTATTTAATTATATATTGTTTTTAAACTTGCTAATACACACACACACACACACATATATATATATATATATATTTTTTTTTTTTTTAATTTAACAGAAATTTCTTTTTGCCTAGTGTTAGATAGAGTTTGCTTTCTGGAATAGAATGTCCACAAATGTGGATAAGTTTAGTAAAAGAAGGCTTCTTGTTGCATGAAGAATTTCATCATTGTTAGTCGTTCTTTTAAAAACCAGATAGTGGGAAGAATTGGCAGTGTGTAGCACCATCGGTGTGCAAAATATCCATTTTCACCCTTCTTCCCATACATGGAACATTTTTATGTCTCCTCAAGGGGGACCAATCCAAAATCTCATTCGTTATTGCATCCAGCTCCAGCCCACATCTCTGAATGGTGTATGGACCTCTACGTTAGGGCAACGTTTGATTCCTTCTGGTCTCACGAGGTATAAACTCAAGACCTGATAACTGTACTGCCCACTTCCCCCATGGAAAATAAAGGTATAAGAAACCGAGCTTTTACTAGTCCACAGTAGTTTTTACATCTTGTTAGTCGGGAAGAGCAAGGGACCCCTTTCCCAGTGCCCTCCGTGACCCTAGGTTTCACTCTCTGAGAGATCCCTCCTTGGCCATCATTCTGCATGGCCATCTGAAGAGGGCATTCAGGTTGCGCCCTTCTCATGGGCTGCCTGCTCTCATGTGCTGATAGAGACGTGGACTCCTAGAGACTGCTTTACTCAGTGGGCTCAGCTTGTTGCGGGCCATGCTTCTGGTCTCCTTGGCAACATGATTCCTCGGAGACATGTGGTCTTCTAATTTGTTTCCTTAAGGTGGTTCTCTGTGCAAGAAACCACATCTAAACATCTGTTCTTGATGTAGCTGTAAGCCTGGTGCCTCCGTGCTTTTCCTTACCTCTGTGTCCCGCCACTTCCCAGTGGAGGTGTATCACTTCTCACTTGGAGAGAATTTGCTGATCTCTCCTTTTCCAAATCTCTCCACCCTGTCAACTCAGTGCCTCCTCTGAACCTTGAGGCTTTGCGACCAAATCGCCCTTGATTGGATGACAATAGCATAAATCTGATAATTGCCATAAAACTGTTTTCCACTGGTAAACAACTTCTGTTGTTTTGTGCTTATCTTATTTCATTTATTTATTATCCATAGTTATGTAGTACATGACAGAGTTCTGCTGGACATCATATATTTGCATCAAATATGGATTAAATTCTAATATAGCAAGTCCTAATCAATTAGAAGACTATTTCTTGCACTTCTTTATTTTATTTTCTATCTCTTTTTTGTTTTTGTTTTTGTTTTTTTCCAGCTTAACTCTGACCTGAGGATAATAAAAGATATTTTGGACTATAGCTTTACTCCCTTCTAAGCATACCTCAGGGCGGCTATGGCTTTTATTTATTGTACTTTAGGATACAGTTTCTTCATTGTTTTTGTTTTTGTTTTTGCTTCAAGCTCATAAATTGGGGATTCTCCCTCAATTCAGATTGCCAACATAAGCAGAGAGCACCTGCCATTTTAAAGTGTTTACTTTTATCTCAGCCTGCAGGCTGGTTAGTCCTGGACTGAGTTCATCTCTCTCTTGAAGACTGCTGAACACAGCAAGAAGGAGCCAAAGCATATCAGCATTTGAGTATTTCCTCATATTTCTTCTAATATTGAAAGTCTCAGTTGACCTCTGCTTTGCCTTCCAAGGAATAGCAGTTGACAATATGACCAAATATTTTGCCACAAATAGCAAAGGTCCCAGCTTTCCAAAGACTGTCATCATCCAGGCTTCGGTCCTGGCGCCTACTCGAAGCACTTCCATAAAATTATGTTCTGTCATGCATAGCACCCTATTTTTAAATATAGTACCAAATATGGTATTAGTTGAATTAGCTTCAGCTCTGAGTGACCGAGACTGTGATTAACAAGATAGAGATGTATTTGTTTTTTCCAGAAAAGAAGATAGAAGGTAAACTCTTAGGCGGCTGCAGTGTCCCACGGAGTTAGAAAGCCAGGCTTCTTTCTGTCTTTTGGCCTTACCATTCTCAACAGTTAGTATTCTCCTTGTGGTTCTAAATGGCAGTTTAAGCTCCAGATATCCAGTTTTTAGGCAGAAGCAGAGAAGGTGATAAGAGGGGCTGGGCTCTTTCTATGAGGCCACTCTCTGAAGTCCATACTATGTATGAAACACATCAGTGGCTGAAACTTACATGTTCACAAAAGGGAGATTAGGTAACCAAGTGCCCAGCTAAATGTCTATATCCATGCGAGAGGGGGAAAATTAATATTGGAGGATAATTAGCAGTCTCTGTAACAACTCCTTTATTTTATATTAAATGCTTGATATTATCTTTGAATTTAATTATAGTCTGTGCACCCAATTTTACTTAATAAAGTGACATCCAATATTATTATTCGCTCCCTGGGCAAATTTTGAAAATCTGTGTATGGTTGTTTAATCTAAAGATATTGAGTTTGGGAAATACATTTAAGTGGATTCATTTCTTTTCCAAGTTTTCAATTATCCATCATTCTAGCCTGAAGCTTTTTATAACAAATAATTTAGAGTAGTAAAATTAAATAGTTTTTAAAAAGCAATAGAATATTCTCTAATCATGTATTTATATCGCTGTCATTCCCAGTCATATTTCTATTCCCCATAAGAAGCCTAATTCAATAAACGTCTCGCTTACATTATGAGAGAGTTATATGACCATTCCTCAAAACACTAGACATCATTGAAATTCATGTTGGTTGTTATCTAGGAACTTTTTTCTTTAGCTCAGAAAGTAAATGATTGTACATTTGTTGGCTCATAGATGGTAGAAATTTGATCGCGGTTGCTTAGTCTGGACACACGGACACTAAGAGGCCAGGTAAACGTACCTTTGAATTTAGGAAACTGCCCAGACCTTAAAATACGTGAGGTGGTATCATATGGACAACCACACCTTAAGCTCCAGGAGAACAGGAACCATCCTTGATTTTGCTCATCCCAGCTTACCAGAATACTTCACAGTGCCTAACATGCAGAAGGTGCCCGTTACATATCTGCTCGGTGAATTACTAAGGGTGATTAACCATACCGTTCAAAATTTGTTCTATTAGAATTCCTTACATTATTTTACGCTAGAAGGCAATTGCATATACATTGAAGCCTCCTTTTGGCATTCTTATTATTAAAAAAGTATACGATACACCATGCCGTACCTTGTATTTTTATCTCTTACTGTGGCATTAAAGTGTAATATGTAGGAAGGCATAATCGTTCCCTAGACATCAACTCTAAAGGTGAAAGCTGTACTCTACGACACTTTAGCTTTTCCTTAATAAACATCGCTACTTTTCCCTTATGTGAATTTTATTAAATCTTTCTAAACTTATTTTTTATGTCTGAAGATTATATTGTCCCTCGGAAAGGTTTGTTTCCTAATGTGTAATTTGTTTTTCAAAGAAAAATATATTTTAAGCTACCCCTCTAATATTAAACAATAAACTGTTTTCTAAAATACATATTAATTCCCTGCCATTGAACACCTAATCGGCTAAAAATAGATACACTTCACTATCGTCCTTGGGTGGATGAATACAAATCTCACATAGGGAAAATGCATTGTTACAGTTCTGTCTGTGGCTGTAGATAATGGCACAAGAGTTGGAAAGCAGCCTCCAGGTTTTTAAAACATCAGCAGTTGCAAAATGGTCTTAAAGAAATGAGATTTGAATACTTAAAAATAACTAAACGTAACTTACTTACGGTGGTATGAAGGGTTTATTTAATATTTCCGAACATCATATATGTCTTCGTCAAACCAGACTGTCGGATTTAGTCCAGTGTGTAACATCCCCGTGTTCTGTGTCCCTCGCCAACCAGGTGAGGTGAGAGAGTAATATGTCTTGGTGGAGGAGGGAGCAACGGTGAGGAAGGCTTGCGAATGTTTTGCGCCACTTGCAAAGAACTTAATAGGCAAACATAGCCTCTGTTTGTTAGTGCTGTCTAAATATTGATTTGTTTTTCACCCAGTCAGGTAAGAGCGAAACTTCCCTATATTATAGTGGGAAACTTATGCCACTTACCATATGTAGCTATAAAAGTTAGGCACAACTTTCAGCTATATTAATTGTTGAATTCACAGAATGTGTGTGTGTGTGTGTGTGTGCGTGCGTGTGTGTGCGCGCACGGTTATTTTAAATACACATAACAAAATTTATCATTTTAACCACTTTTAAGGATATAGTTCAGTGGCATTGAGTATGCTCGCTTTGTTGTTGCATACTCATCAGTCTCATCCATCTTCAGAACTTTTTCCTGTCCCCAGACTGACACTTTATAACTTCGACTCCACTAAATGCCAACTTTCCTTCCCCTTTCGCCCAGCCTCTGGGAACCACTCTGCTGCTCTTCAAATTTGGCTGCGCTGGGTACTTCGTGTACATGGGAGTGTATGATACTTTTGTGTCTGGTTTATTTCACCAGGTTTCATCCATGTTTTGACATATATCAGAGTTTCATTCCTTTTTATAGCTGAATAGTATTCCCATGTTTGTGGGTGTCTTACCCATTCAGCTTATCCATTCATCTGTCTGTCAATGGAATTTGGGTTGTTTCCACCTTTTGGCTCCTGCAAATAATGCATGTACGGATGGTGTACAAATATCTATTTGAGTCCCTGCTTTCATTTCCTATGGGTATAAGCCCAGAAATAGAATTGCTAGATCATATGGTAACTCTGTTTTAATGTTTGAGGAACTTCCATATTGTTTTCATCGTAGCTGCACCATTTACATTCCTATCAATAATGCTCAAGGGGTTCCTGTTCCACCATATCCTCACCAAAGTTGTTCTCTTTTTCTTTCTCTTTCTCTTTTTTTTTCTTCCCCTTACAAAAGCTCTCCAAATGGGTCTAAAGTGATTTATTTTGTTGATGGAGAGCTGAAATGTGTTGAGGTAAATGTCCTCTGACACTTGGCTTTTACATTTAGCCTCTGTCCTGTTCTGCAATGACATTACTAGACAGTAAATTCTCTGGGGACAGGAAAAATGTCTGTTGCCACTGTTTTTCAGCTTCTAATGTAGTAGATGCTTAATACATGCTGAATGGGTGACTACATGGGTAAAAGTATGTAAGAAAGCTTAAATGAATGAAGAGACCGATGAATGCATTCTAGAATTTCCATAGAAATACTTTCTAATTTTCCTTTTGTTGGTCAGACAAGCTATGGAAAACCTTCAGGAACCCTGAAGAGTCTTGCCATGTTTCTTTATTTAAAAATATACACACTCACAACAATAATATTCACTGGCTTTTTACTATGATCTAGAAACTATTCTGAGCATTTTATTTATCTCATTAATCCTCATGATAGCCCTATATCAAGTGACTATGATCATTATGCCCATCTAATAAAGGTAGAAATTAAGCCTCAACGTATGTGATTTGCCTAAGGACCTTCAGCTCCTGAGAGTCAGAGTGAGGAATCTAGGTTTGTCTGACTCTAACCTCCTAACCAATATAGTGTACTGTTCATTAGAATGCCTGCATTTCGTTGGCATTTTCTTAATTGCTTTCCAGGTTAAATTGTAATCAGTGCTTTAAATGCTTCACAAAACATAACTTACATTCAAACTTAATCAAATTAAATAGATCAGATCAGAAGAAAAGGGCTGACGAGTCTGATTAGCTGTATTTTTAAGGTCTCCAAAGACATACAGAAGCTACTCCTACCTTCATTTCATAGCTGTCAGAAGTCTTCAGTGATAAATGTGCATTACATTTTCTTTTATTGACTTTGCTCATCTTATTTACAGGAATAAGGGACTTATGTATAAGCAAGTCCTTAAAAATGTTTATTTTGTGATTAGTGGGGCCTTAGGAAATACGCTCTTCCTCCAAAGTTCTTTCCTCTTTGTCTCTGCAAGACTACTTGAAATTCTCAGGGCACCTGGGTGGCTCAGTCAGTTGAGCATCCGACTCTTGATTTCCGCTCAGGTCCTGATCCCAGGATGATGGGATTAAGCCCCACTTGGGGCTCTTCACTGAGAGTGGAGCCTGCTTAGGATTCTCTCTCCCTCCCTCTGTCTCTCTCCCTCACGTGTGCACTCTTTCTAAATATAACATATATGTAAAAAAGAATACTTGAAATTCTTGTATCGTGCACTTGGGTTAGGGAATTAAAAGCAGTTGTGACAATGCAAATGCTGTCCTAAAAGGTTGATGCATTAAGCCCTTATCAGCCATAGACACCTTCACTGGAGTTTGTTGTTCAGAAAGAAAAGGATCTAGAAAGAATTAACTGTAAGAAAAATATCAGAGAGTCTAGCAGGCTTGAATAAGCTGGAGCTTATGAAAGGTATCTAGAGATAATTTTTAGGGAAAAAAATAAGCATATTGGAACAAAACTAATGAGAATTGATCAGGATGAGAATGAGGTCTCATCTCAACAAACAACAGGAAAGAAGCAGGATGGGTTACTCTGCTAATTCATTCCCTCAGTGTTCTTTTCCAAGGAAAATGGATTGCAAACTGGAAAAGGGAAAACAAGAACCAGAGAAAGGACACTGGAATCTACAATAGGTGAAGAAAAGAACCTCCAGTTGCCTGCAACGAGCTCTCAGCAAAGAATACAGACCAGTGACAGAACTTCTAACTCTTCATTGGAAACACAATCCTGCATTCTGTTAATTCAGCAACTAACAGGGCTGGGAGTCGTGGCTGGCATAATTTTGTGAGTCTCCAAACCACTCAGCTTAGTGAAAATACCCAGCTACTCCAAGTCTGTAGCTACAAGGGTGGGTCTCTCAGAGATGTAAAATGACAGAGACCACCATTATTGGCCACCTATAAAGTGAGAGAGGAAAGATTCCGGAAACAATGGGTCTGTATAAACCTGGCTTTAATCGCTCTAAAAATTATCAAATTGATTATGAAACTGGTCGTTTATCAACACTTAGTAATTAATGAAGCAATCAAGTGTCTTAGAGGAAATCACTCCAGGAGTATTTTTTTTTTCTTTTTTTGATAGGAGTGATAGGTTGAAAGATCAAAGGAATTTCATTGGCAGGTGATCATCATCGGAGGAGAAGCACCCATCCTAATACATGCGCACACCATTTGAAAATTCCCGCTAAAATAAAGCCGGCCTGTGCTGTGTGCCATGGCCCTCAGCTGTCTTCAGGCAAACACTGGATGGATACTAACTTTAACTTGATTTAACAAGACCTTTGGCAAAATCTGTTGTAGCAAAATTTGCAGTTGAATTTAAAACCCTGAGTTCACCAGCTCTTCCTTCAATATGCAGTTTTGACTCCAAACTAAATAGACACCGAAAGAAAAGGTGAATGTCCGTGAAACAAAGTTTCATGATTTTGACCTCTCCCCATCTTACTCCACCTTGGAAGTGGGAAGAAAAATAAAACAGAGTGAGAACGGGCTGAGCAAACTCATAGCTGGTTGGTCATCTCCTGGGGCTTGAGCACCCCAACATACACGGGGGTACGCATGACCTTGGATAACAGAGTGAATCTGAGTACTCTGAGATGAAGGCAGGTGAATGGTAAGAATCACAAAAGGCGTGTTTGTGGTGTGTGTGTGTGTGTGTGTGTGTGTGTGTGTGTGTGTGTGTGTGTTTTAATGGAATAAGTATAAAAGTTATCCGTGAAGCTTCTCTCTCTCAGAGAGATGTCTTAACCTTTGTAAGCTTCTGGAGGTCCATTTGAAACACAGGATATGGTTGGCTCACAGCCGTGGGTGCAAGCATGCAGTCACCTGTGCCCAGGGGGAAGAGGTAAAGGAGGCAGAGCCTCTCCTGTGCACTCACAGAGCTTCTGTCATAACTTCTCCGACTTCTGGACCCTGGTCTTGACATGTGATTCTTACTTGATATCTCAGATTATTTTCCTTTAGTCCCTGGCTCAGATCTTACCTTACGGCTCTAAGGTAACATCTTTTTCTGCCCTTAGGTACCTTGAAAAGGTGCATTTGTGCTGTAGAAATAGTCAAGTGAGTGAGGTCGTCACGAGGCAACCCTAAGCCATTACTGCCATCCCTTTCCTATGAAATATTTTTTTATCAAAGACTCTAATAATAACGTCAAACCAAACTTACCAGGTTTGCAGATGATCCACACCTGGGAGGAATATCTAAGCGCACAATGGCACTGTTTAGGAAAAATGGATGAGGATTTTATAATTTTTTTTTAATGTTTATTCATTTTTGAGAGACAGGGACAGAGCATGAGCGGGGAAGGGGCAGAGGGGGAGACACAGAATCCGAAGCAGGCTCCAGGCTCTGAGCTGTCAGCACAGAGCCTGACGCGGGGCTCGAACTCACGAACTGTCAGATCATGACCTGAGCCAAAGTCGGGCACTCAACCGACTGAGCCACCCAGGCGCCCCAAGGAGGAGGATTTTAAAAATCTGTGTTCAAGCTCTGGTTCTGCCACTCACTAGTGGCTCTTAATTTTCTTATAAATGAGAAAAGTGAGATTCTGTGAGTTAAGCAGACTGCACATACACCTAAGAACTGAGAAGGGACTGATGCATAATGGAGACCCAGATTTATCTGCCTAGAGGTACAACAGACTTTGGTAACAAATCAAATGGGAGGGCCTGGTGAAGAGTGCAGGGGGAGCCAAGGATGGTGACCAGGGTTACTGGTGAACCTGTACATATCCATCAGGATGGCAAGAAGAAGATGACATTTCACATATATCAGACAGTAGGTTTCTTTCAGACATTCCTGTAGAAACATCTCCTGTGTACTTCAGTAAAGAGATGATTTGGGAGTCCCAATATAACATTATAGTGGTAACAATGCAAACCTGTGAAAATAGATGAGCGTGGATTGATGCGGAAATGAGGACCAATGCCCAAGCGGGACGGGACACTGACTTTAGGGAACGGACAGAGGAGGCAGAACCTCACGTGAGACTTGGAAGAAGCAGGTCAAGCAGCTGGCAAAGAACTGTGGGGCTCTGAGGGTATAGGGGTCACCAAAGGAGGAGAGAGGGTCAAGAAAGTGTAGAGTTTGGCAAGGGACGATCTAAAAGGCCCGTCAGGATAAATAGAAAGGTGTCTGTGACGACTGACCAGCATGTGTGCTGCAGTCTTAACTCTTTGTTCATTTCAGTCCCTCTGGGATTAAACACTGAGCGATTCTCCAAGACTGTTTCCAGGAACGTTTTCAGAAGTGATCTTATCAGCTGCCTCAGTATCCCAGAAAAGTTCTCCAGCAAGCATCTGGCTTTGCTGTTCTCACGAGAATGACTCAGATTCCCCCTTCCTGGTTAAGGTCTACCATGATGTGGCTTTGGCAATAGTTAGCCTGGATAAGAAAGTAATAGTGATCACAAGAAAGGATTATTGTCATTTGCATCAAGTGAAATGTAAGTCTGCGGAGTGATAAGGTTGCTAAAACGTAATGTTCAGATGATCTCAGTCTGCATTAATGGAAGAGAGTCGAGACCACGAGAAACAATAGCTCCATTTTCCTCTGCATTGGTTAAACTATATCTATTATGTTCTATTCTGGGTGCCAAATTTCAGGAAAATTAATCCATTTGAATGTATCAAGAAGAGGGTGAAGTGAAAAATGTTCTGTAAATTGCTTTTTTGTGATGAAAATATCCATAATGGCAACCAATTGGACAAAGTTTTCAGAACGGAAAACTCCCTTCTGCTTTCTTTCTCCGTTCCTCTGAGTGCTCTACAGACCACTCAGCAAATGCCTGCTTGACATCTGGAGAAGTTCACTGCCAATCAGCAATCAGAAACTTTTAGCAGAGCCTCCTGGGCAGAACACAGAAAGTAGCTGAAAGAAAGACAAAAATAATTGTAGTACAATGATGAGCAAAATAGGTTTTTATTTATTTGGGGGGTGGGGAGAATGTTGGCTTAAAAGCAGACAGCTTTCTTGATGCTGGATTCCTCTGGGTACTTAGTATGTGACTGTGCAAGTGACATAGTTTCCCAATTTTATGTGGCCCTTTTTCAATGGACCATCTTTAGGTACTAGTACTTCTAGGACATATCTTGGGACACTGGTTTAGGGAGTAAGGAGAGGGGCAGAAAGAAGAAGAAAGAGGCAATATTAACTGACACCCAGATGGGATTTTGGTCTAGCTGGAACATAGTCCCCATGACAGAGTTTGATTGTGTGAAGGAGTGGATAACAGGAAGAAAATACTCTTTTTTCTTATTATTTTATTTTATTTTATTTTATTTTATTTTATTTTATTTTATTTTATTTACTTTTATTTTATTTGCATCATGATAAGTATATTCTTTAATTCCCATCACCTATTTCACCCATCTGCCCACCCCCCTCCCCTCTGGTAACCATCAGTTTGTTCTCTCTAGTTATGAGTCTGTTTCTTGATCTGTCTCTCTCTCCACCCCCCCCCCCCACTTTGCTTGTTTGTTTTGTTTCTTAAATTCCACATATGAGTGAGATCATATGGTATTTATCTTTCTCTGACTGACTTACTTTGCTTAGCATTATACTCCCTAGGTCCACCCATGTTGTTGCAAATAGCAAGATGCCATCCTTTTTTATGGCTGATAAGATCCCATTATATATATCCCCATACCTTCTTTATCCATGCATCTATCAGTGGACATTTGGGTTGCTTCCATAAGAGGGCTATTGGAAATAATGGTGCAGTTAACATAGGGATAAATGTGTCCCTTGGAATTAGTGTTTAGGTATTTTTGGGTAAATACCTGGTAGTGCAATTACTGAGTTATAAGGTAGTTCTATTTTTAATTTTTTGAGGAAACTGCAGTTTTCCACAGTGGCTGTACCCGTTTTCATTCCCACCAATAGCGTAAGAGGGTTCATTTTTCTCCACATCCTTGCCATCACTGTTGTTTTTTGTGCTTTTGATGTTAGCCATTCTGACAGTTGTGTGAGGTGATATCTCATTGTAGTTTTGATTTGTATTTACCTAAAGATGAGTGATGTTGATCATATTTTCATGTGTCTGTTGGCCATCCGGATATCTTCTATGGAGGAATGTCTATTCTTCTGCCCGGTTTTTAATTGGATTATTTTTTAGAGTATTGAGTTGTATCAGTTCTTTATATATTTTGGATACTAATCCTTTATCGGATATATCATTTGCAAATATCTTCTCCCATTTGATAGGTTGACTTTTAGTTTTGTTGATTGTTTCCTTCACTGTGTAGAAACATTTTACTTTGATGTAGTCCCAACAGTTTATTTTTTCTTTTGTTGCCCTTGCCTCAGGAGACACATCTAGAGAGGTGTTGCTACAGTTTATGTCAGAGAGATTGTTGCCTGTGCTCTCTTCAAAGATTTTTGTAATGTCAGGTCTTACATTTAGGTCTTTAATCCATTTTGAGTTTATTTTTGTGTATGGTGAAATAAAGTGGTTCAGTTTCATTCTTTTGCACGTGTCTGTCGAGCATTTGTTGGAGAGACTTTTTCCCATTTTATATTCATTCTTCATTTGTCAAATATTAATTGACCATATGATTGTTGGTTTATTTCTTTTTTTTTCTGTTCTACTGATCTGTGTGTCTATTTTTATGCTAGTACCATACTGTTTTAATTACTACTACTTGGGAGGTCTGGAATTGTGATACCTCCAGGTTCATTTTTTTTTTTTTTCCGAAACGGCTTTGACTGTTCAAGGTCTTTTGTGGTTCCATACAAAGTTTAGGATTGTTTGTTCTAGTTCTTTGATAAATACTGTTGGTATTTTGATAGGAATTGCATTAAATCTGTAGGTTGCTTTGGGTAATAGAGACATTTTAACAATATTTGTTCTTCCAGTCCATGAGCATGGGACATCTTTCCATTTCTTTCCATCATCTTGAGTTTCTTTCATCAATGTTTTATAGTTTTCATAGTACAGATCTTTTCACCTCGTTGGGTGAGTTTCCTCCTAGATATTTTATTGTTTTTTCTACAATTGAAAATGGGATTGTTTTCTTTACTTCACTTTCTGCAGCTTTATGATTAGTGTATAGAAACATAACAGATTTCTGTGCATTGATTTTGTATCCTGTGACTTTACTGAATTCATTTATAAGTTCTTGTAGATTTTTGGGGAGTCTTTAGTGTTTTATATAGATAGTATCATGTTATCTGAAAATAGTGAGACTTTTACTTCTTACTTACCAATTTGGATGCTTTTTATTTCTTTATGTTGTGTAACTGCAGTGGCTAGGACTTCCAGTACTAGGTAGAATAAAAGTGGTGAGAGTGGTTATGAGCTTAGGGGGAAGGCTCTCAGTTTTTCACCATTGACTATGATGCTGGCTGTGGGTTTTTCATATAAGACCTGTATTATGTTGATATATGTTCTCTCTAGACCTCTTTTGCAAAGGGTTTTTATCATGAATAGGATGTACTTCATCAAATGGTTTTTCTGTATCTATTGAAACGATCCTACGGTTTTTATCCTTTCTGTTATTGATGTGATGTATCATGATTGTTTTAGGAGGATAATACTCTTCAGAGAAGATTAAATTGACATTAATGTACGAGACCAATTGTAGAAGGGAAAGATGAGGCCGAATGTCTAGCTCAGAGATAATGGCAAAACAAGCATAAGAGATGGTGAACCATCTCATGATTCTGAGTTTTATCTAATGTGGTCACATTTTAAAATTTACTTGTGTTGATACAGATTGAGTCTAAATCACAGACATAGGCATAATGAGAAAACACAGAAAACTCATAATACCTTATATTTAGACAAAAATCATAAAATTTAAGCAAATTGACATTGAATGCAAGAGAGTAACAGAATTTTCTTTAGAAAATGATTCCTTTTTAACAATGTTTCTAATAAAAGAACTAAATTATATTGTTGAAGGTAATACATTTTACTAAAAACTTTTAAAATATTCCATTTATTCACTTTAAATACTAAACAAAAAAATTGAATTAGAAATTAATACTTTGAGGCATTGTCTTAATTTTTTAATGTTGTATATTTTTCAAAATAAATGATTAATATATCCATCTTAATTCTACCTCATTTTGTATTTCTAGATATTTATACAAATACTTATTAATCATAATAAATAATGCCATAAGTAGTAGAAAGCATTGGTGAATTTTATCAGATGGGAAATGGTATAACAGGGGCACCTGGGTGGCTTGGTTGGCTAAACTTCTGACTTCGGCTCAGGTTATGATCTCACATCTCAAGGGTTGGAGTCCCGTGTCGGGCTCTGTTGACAGCTCAGAGCCTGGAGACTGCTTCAGATTGTGTATCTCCCTCCTTCTCTGCCCCTCCCCCGCTTGCACTCTGTCTCTCTCTGTCTCTCTCTCAAAAATAAATAAACATTAAAAAAATTTTTTAAAGGAAATGGTAAAACATAGGCATCTTATTGACTGCAGTGTAGACACAAGTGTTAAGCACCTGTAATAGCATTTAGTCTCCCAAGTTTTCAGTGTAGGCTATTTTGCATCAGATGACGTGCCTTCTCATCAGAGCAGACTTGGATCTGAGATCAGATGCAGTCATTTTATTTAAGTCAAAGCCATGGAGAGCTTCAAAGGGGCCAGGTGCTTGAATTCTCTTCGTTGGACTCTCAAAATGTTTGCTCTTTTACCACTAGCCGTCTTCACTTCTGTTGGAAAGGAAGATATGGCTAAGTGTGGTCCTCTCACTTTTATTATCTTCTACTAATGTAACTATTATCTTCACTTAACCTAACCCTGCGCTCCTCTCCTCTGGGACATCGGACAGTCTTCTGCAGTTGATTTATCCACCTCCTTCTTCTCCCTCCAACTTCTAATAGGCTTTAGTATCCTAATGCCAGAAATATATCAACACCAAAGGAGCCCTAAATTGGCCCTTGACCGTGCCCTTCCTTGATGATAGGCAAAACTTTTAGTAAAAGTATTTAATGTATCTGTTGTCTGCACTTCCTCCCCTCACTATTTATTTGTAGGCGCACTGTGTTCTGACTCTTACTGCCCTCTCTAGTAATAAAAAATGATTATTTGCAAGAAGAAACAACATGGTATTTATAACCCATAAATACTTTCTGTTGAAGATGAAGACCATCACATGACTGGTCTTTTCTTCTCCTGAAAAATCTTGGCGGGTTTATTTATGTGCCTTTGGAGACCGGACTAGAAGTTAATTGATCTGCACGCTTTGGAGATCCAGAGGTGATTCTGAAGGAAAGGAGCAGCATAGGAACAGCTCAGGAGCCCGGTGAAGTCACAGATTATATTCCCTCTTTACAATGGGAGTCCTTCACTCTGATCACCTGTTGTCCATCAAATCTAACCAAGTGAATGAAATGCCGCTCATCAATTGGTATCTGTGCTTGTGGAAACCAGAACAGGCTGGTTTCACATCCAGGTTAATGGTGGTGAAACAGAGATTAAGGGTGCCCCTTACTACGTCTGTCTACTCCCTTATTATGGGTGTTATTTAACAAAAAACCATATTTCTTCAGTGTTTGCTATACCAAACGCTCATTTTTGCTCACTTTATTTTCACAGTAATCGTGTGAATTACCACATATTACTGTTCCTATTCTATAGATGAGGAAATTGAAACAGAGAATTTAAGTGATTTGCCAAGGCTTACAGAATTAGCAGGTGCTAGGGCAGGAATTCATACTGCCATGTGCTTAGTAGGTGCTCAGTTTATATTCGTTGAATTTAATTAGCTTGAGAGTCATTGCACAATTTAGTCAGGCTTAGGAGTATATTCATCAACTTTTTTTTCTTTTTCCCGGGATAGGATATTTTCTTAAATACTGACGAACAAGCAAGGACTCATGCTGAGCTAATGCTTCTAATAGAATAACCTAGAAATCCATTATTGTATTGTGGTGCTATCAGCACTAGTGAAAACTTTATTTGATTTCTGTTTTTCTCTTTTATGCTACAAATGAGGAGGATAGCCTTAGGAAAGCGATTTGCCTGTCATTTGATCTTTATGAAGAAATTACACATAATTAACTTATTTCATTTTTAGTAAGTTGCTAATTAGGTGGCTCGTTCAGATTCCAAAGGATTAATCTTTTGGCTTCCAGCGTGGTAGTAAAAAAGAATCCACTATCGTAGAGCAAACAAAATCATCAGGAGTTCTTGAGCCCCCAAAGAAAATAAATGATTGAACGAAAGAATGGCAAGGAGAGGCTTTAATCTGAGCATTTAAAGTGAAACGGAGATTTAAGAAATCTTGTGATCAAAGCAGTCACACTAAAATAGAAGTAAATTATTTATTTAGCCGAGGGTAACATTTTCCTTTGTAATACTTGTGGTTTTTTTCCTAGAAATTAAGCCCATCATCTCAATTGTGTCATAATATTTTAGATTTCACGGCGTGAATGACTCGACTCCTATATTATTAAATTAAGCCTTATTGTTCCCAACATGGAGCTTAACATTTAGCATCTAAAGGTCAGTGCTCTATAAACGTGAGATAGAAAAAATAAAGTTTAGCAGCTGTATCCCATTAGGCTAGTCAGAAAGGAAGGAAGGAAGGAAGGAATAGCAGTGGGAATGAGTGCAACGTACTGAGCAATTAAATACCTTGTGGGCAGATCTGAGGCTCCTGTTACTTTCCTCACATTTTCAGCCTGCATCGAGAATCAGGAAGAACATACAAGGGTCAAGAATTAGAACTAAGTTTAGACTTTTTTTTTAAGTGACCTTTGTTGAGCGAAAATAACTTAATTTCGGGAGACAGATACGCAAGATCTTGAATGCTGGTTATGATGATTTTCTTGGATATTATGTGTCATCAAATTGGAGAGTTTCTAAGGAATGTCAGATCCCCATCGGACTGTGGTCACACTTCCAAATCTTACAGTTTTGCTGCTTAATTCCCTCTGTATTTGTTGCTCACATGAATGCAGCCTGCTTAACACAGAATGCACCTAAGGGGAGTGTACTTAGGCACAACTCTATGAAAATGAGGTTAAACAGAAAAGAATAGTCAAATAGTCACATGTCTCATTAGGCCTTTGGGTCCTTAGGGTTTGGTTTAGTTCACTGAAATCTCTCACCCCTTCATTAGGGGAGTGAAAATAGTCAAGAGAAAATTCTTGTCATCACCTATTGATGACAATTGTCCATTAATGCCTTTCTGCAGTATTTACCCGGAGATGGGGAACCCTTTCGGTAAACTATCTATACATCGGTAAGAAAATAAGGCTTGCAGAGAGGAAACATCTTTCTGAAATCATGGAAGTCTAGGGTTAGAAGCGAGGACACCCAATGTCCAATTCAGCCCTTCTTTCGCTGTTCAGGTCTGAGCCTCTGCTCCCACAGCATGAGGACCCCAGTGCTAGCTGTCTCCTGATTAAATGCCGAGGGAGACTGTGTCACCGTTGTTAATAGCCACCCACAATTCTCCTCAACTCTCTGGGAAAGGGTTCAGAATTCTCCAGAACAAATCACAGAATTTCCCTCCTAATTCAACAATGAGATTAATAGAATTTTGTGATTCGCTCCAGACCAGGACTTACGATCAGACAAACTGGTTCTTTTTCTCCTTTAATTTTATTTTTTTCCTAAGTGGTGTGTGGGTACCCCAGGAAATAGGCAAGATAATCAGTTGGAGAAATGGGGATAAAATATTTAAGCTTTTATTTGTACACAATTTCTATTCTTGTGTTTATATATGTGTAATATTTTATAATATAATTTAAAAACGAAAATAAATTGGTGATACTGCTTTTTTTCTTTTAAGTTAGGGGGTGCAACATAAAAAATTTTAGAGACCACCTTCAGAAAGTCCTACCCGTAAAAAGGAATAACTCTAAGGTCTGTTTGTAAATTATTATCACGACATATCACACGGTCTGTAATGGAATCCCTCAATGTTCCTGTCATTGACTCTCCTGTCAAGTAACACAAACCATATTTTAACCTTCTATCATCTCTAGAATGAGCTTGGTTATTGTGTTTTCAGATTTATATGGAACATTTCAAAGGACAGCAAGTGGCTTCAGTTATGATCCGTTTGAACACTGGAATTAAAAAAAAAAAAAAAAACCTCTGCTCATCAGAAAGATACCCTAAATAATCGACTGCCCCCTTATCTTGTCAGATAACATTTGAGCGAGTTGGTCACTGCTTCTTTGTGGTTCTTGTTTGGCTTTTGGTTTTTGACTTTATGCTTCGTCTGGAAGTGAGAACTAGGCTACAAAGTCTCAATATTACCATCTTCTACCTTCAGGTAAATCTATCCCCTGTAATCTCATCCATCACTCTTGCTGGATTTGTGCTATGTGTAGTGCTGGGGTAGATGCCCTCCCTTTTCATGATTTTCAAGTCATTTCCGGGTTTACAAGATGCTTACTGGCTAGGAGTATTGTGGTCCCATCGCTAAAACAAGATATTAAACTAGTCGGCTATTTTGGAATTTCTGTACATAGTGTAGGGGACAGTCTTACAACAGACTCCAGTACCACTCCTTTGGGATTTCCACGTAGAGGGAATTCTTAACCTGAAATTTTCAGTTCTTTTTCTGAAATATTTCTAAATATTCATTTTCCCGGCTGTTAGAAAATAAAGAGAATCACATAAGATGGGGGTGATCATCTTAGTTGCCATTCCAGAGCAAATGGACATCCACTCTGATTTTTTCTTAAAGCAGATACAGAACGTAAGAAGAAAGAGTGTTCTTAATTCTATTGTTAATTCCCGCTGGATTGTTAGTAAGTCAAAGAGAGGTGGTTCCTTCACACAGCTAGCTGTTAGAACTGGGGTAGTGTGTTATTAAAGTCTATTAGATCAGCGTACTCCTTTTCAAAGTTTTAATAGTAGGTTTTTTTAAATCAAATTTAAACTGAAAATGCTATAGAGAATAACAAGCATCCCAATAGAGAGCTGTTTTGTACTAATCAGCATGTTAAATCAGCCTTTCGGGCTAACGGAAAGAAAAAAAAACTCCATAATTTCTTTTTCACTAAATGAGGACCAAATACTCTGTGATCATTAGTGTTTGCTAGTGTGTGTGTGTGTGTGTGTGTGTGTACCCACATGTACAGATACATGGAAACAGTGGAAGGATGCAAGATGGACTGTGGGTGGGGGTCTCTGAAAACAAAAGTGGGAGGGAAAAAGAGAGTGGAGGGCCAGGCTCATGGCGTCTACGACCCTTTCACGCCTATCATTTGCATTCTTTTTCATGAACCACTTACTTAATTAAAAATTAATAAACTAGGTGTTTACCCAAAGGACACAACAATACAGATTCGAAGGGGTACATGCACCCCAATGTTTAGCGCAGCACTATCGACAATAGCCAACGTGTGGAAAGAACCCAAATGTCCATAGACTGATGGCTGGATGAAGACGATGTGGTATATATATATATACAATGGAATATTACTCAGCCATCACCAAGAACGAAAGCTCGCCATTTAATACAACATGGATGAAGCTAGTGTGTATTATGCTAAGCGAGATGTGTCAGTCAGAGCCAGACTAATACCATACAATTTCATTCATAGGTGGAATTTAAGAAAACAAACAGATGAATGTATGGGAGTGGGGAAAAAGAGAGAGAGGGAAACAAACCATAAGAAACTCTTAAAGATAGAGAACAAACTGAGGGTTGATGGAGGGAGGTGTGTGTGGGATGGGCATTAAGGAGGGCACTTGTGGTGAGCACCGTGTGTTGTAAATGATGAATCGCTCACTGAATTCTACTCCTGAAACCAATATTGCACTTTATGTTAACTAACTAGAATTTAAATTAAAATTTGAAAAAAAAGTCATTTTCATAAAATAAGGTATTTTAAAGTGGCAGTGTACTTCAAGTGTTTTTCTCCTCCAAGAAATACAAAGTGCTTCGTATACTTAATGCTATTGCTATTGAAGTGTCTGACTTGACAAATTATGAGTTTGTATGTAAAATTGATAACTTTTTGCCATTAGGAATAAAGTATTGTGTATACACAGAAAGCTAGCTGAATTTTATCAAAGCAAGATGAAATGTTCCTTCAAAATATAATAATTATCATTTAATTGGCTTATTTACAAGTTTTAAATATTTTAAAAAGTCCAGTAGTAGGTCCAATGAACATGATTTGATTTGCAAATGTTACTGATGTCTTGTATTTTTAAGCTTAGTTTCAAAAATTGTGATGCTAGATAATGAATATTATTAGGAAAGGCTTTTTATGCCCAGAATCCAGAGACCTTCAGTATGTTAATTTCTTCACAACAGCTTTCCAGGTAAATCAGTAATGGCCTTGTTTTGTCCTTATGTATACTTCACCATATCACGGCTTTTATGCAGTTGAGTAGGTCAACTGGATGGTTAAGGAGGTCTTTAGACATTTGGGCCCTGAATCAGGACTTGATGATAAAGCCCTTAGAGGTAAGATTTTTCTTAATGTCACTATCTTACCAAGGAAATTCACATGAGGCTGATGTGTAACACTGAAGAACCGGTCCATTAATTCATACTTCATTAATGACATGCTTATACTCTATCAAAGGCATTTCCTTTTCTTGTATTGATCTACCTGGGAAGCCAACATAGTAAATGTTATGAAGAATGTTGGGGGATAATTTTTATCCATGCCATGGTGAATCTGAAAAGGCATTTGCATTTTTATATATCCTCAAAATAAATCTGTCCATCTTAAGAATGTCTTAGAGAGGCACCTGGGTGGCTCAGTCGGTTAAGCATCCAGCTTCGGCTCAGGTCACGATCTCACAGGTTCCTGAGTTTGAGCCCTGCGCTTGGCTCTGTGCTGACAGCTCAGCACCTGGAGCCTGCTTTGGATTCTGTCTCTCTCTGTCTCTCTCTCACAAAAGTAAATAAGCATTAAAAATTATTAAGAGACAGGGCGCCTCGGTGGCTCAGTCCGTTGAGCGTCTGACTTCGGCTCAGGTCACGATCTTGCATTTGACGAGTCTGAGCCCCGCAGCAGGCTCTGTGCTGATGGCTCGGAGCCTGGAGCCTGCTTCGGATTCTGTGTCTCCCTCTCTCTCTGCCCCTCCCCTGCTCATGCTCTGTCTCTCTCTGTCTCAAAAATAAACGTAAAAAAATTTTTTTAATTAAAAAAAATTATTAAAATAATGTCTTAGATCCAGAAAACTGGCCAGAGAAGTTACAGTCAGTGGCAGAGCCCAAATATGAACTCCAGGCAGCTCTTTTCTCCAGATAAAATGTCCCTGCACTAAGTGAGCATCTGGGGTGCTGGGTTTTCCAGGCCGGGCCCGTCTCCCCACCAACCACACTGGAGCACATTCTGTTGAGATTTCCTTCTGAGGCTTGTCTTTCTGTTTTCCCTTTCCCTGGGATATATAATTTCCCAGCCGATATGTATATCACAGATAAGGCTGCTATCCGGCCCGGATAGGGAACTGTTCCTCGGAAGTGCAGAGAACAATTCTGTGCCCGTTATGTCCCAATCTCATACGTTACCTGTTGCCGGGCAACTGCCCTTACTTCTTTTTTTTTTTTTTTTTTAATTTTTTTTTCAACGTTTATTTATTTTTGGGACAGAGAGAGACAGAGCATGAACGGGGGGAAGGGCAGAGAGAGAGGGAGACACAGAATCGGAAACAGGCTCCAGGCTCTGAGCCATCAGCCCAGAGCCCGACGCGGGGCTCAAACTCACGGACCGCGAGATCGTGACCTGGCTGAAGTCGGACGCTCAACCGACTGCGCCACCCAGGCGCCCCACCTTTACTTCTAAGTTTAGGGGTAGTTGCTCACCAGTGTCCCCCCTCGACAGCAAGCCTGTTTTCTCCCATGTACACTAAAAAGGGGTGATATTTTAGGACAGACAGACGTTCTTTAGGCAAATTGTCACACTTCTAAATCACACACACACACACACACACACACACACACACACACAAACAACTCCCATCATGTAGATTTACTGTGCAGATGATTTGTCAGTAGTTTCAGTTTTCCTCTTCGGTAGGAACGCCGTGTAACCGGATCATCCCACCGGCTGCCACTTCTCAACAGGCAGTTGGTCCTGATGAGCAAGCAAGGTTCACTCTTTGCCCCATAATGTCTTTCCCACTTGCAGAGGCTGAAGCTTCTTGTCAGCTCCTAGCCATTAAAGCTTCCCCTGAAGGGCAGCTTACGTGTGGCTGAAACACTGTACGAATTATTTCGTCGTAACAAAACGTGGTAATTGCTCCTCTCCTTTCAGACGCTGACATTCGGATAAACCGTAAACCATTGTTTCACATTTATTTCCCAAAGCTCCCTCCATATTTTGATGGCCCAGCTATGATAAAATAAATCATTCTCTTTTCCTCCTATTTTATATGGACTATTTTCTCTGCCTGGAATGGCCTCTTATTCATTCCCTGAGGTTCAGTTTAAATGCCCGACTGTCACAAGACCGTTCTCCCCCTACCCGCCCCCCCCCCAACCCCAAGCCTCCACTGTTAGATGCTTATCACTCTGCTTAATAAGTTGTCCAAACTCCTGTTAACGTATGTGTTACACCACCCTGGACAAACTGCCTTCTCTTCCAGCATATTGCTTTACTCTCTGGGGACAATGTTTGCTCAGTGACGGTCATGCAAAACTGCTCGTGGAACGACTGAATGGATTAAACATGGAATTGTCTGAGAAGTTGGGTGAATTTCTCACTAACTTATTCCAGAACTGCATATGTTGAAGTTGTACGGCGTAGTGTTCAGGAGTATGAGGTTTTCAGAGTCAGATACTATTTGATATGAGATGCTTTTTACTGGCAGTGTGACTCTGTTTAGGACTGGTTTCTACATGGGGCGCCTGGGTGGCTCCGTCGGTTAAGCATCCGACTTCAGCTCAGGTCATGATCCCACGGTCTGTGAATTTGAGCCCCGCGTCAGGCTCTGTGCTGACAGCTCAGAGCCTGGAGCCTGCTTCAGAGTGTCTCCCTCTCTCTCTCCCTCTCTGCCCCTCCCCAGCTCACACTCTGTCTCTCTCTCAAAAAATAAACATTAAAAATTAAAAAAAAAGGAAGCTAGTTTTAGTGAGCCTTTATCAGCATCGTCTGGTGAATGTCTTTTTAAATAAGCAGCTCTGACCCCAAACTTAGCCAGATCGTGCTCTAGCTTGTCTCTCTCTCTCTCTCTCTCTCTCTCTCTCTCTCTCTGTCACACACATATACACACACGCGTGCACACTACCAGATCACACTTAAGGATAAGAAATGTGCATTCATCCTGAAAGTTGGGTTACATAAAGTTGGATTATGTGCATTAACAGCAGAGTGTAAATTATGATAATTAAGCACGCACTGTTTGGCTTATTAGGCTTTTATTTTATGTGATTTCAAGACCCATCTCTTTGAGTTTTGTTCGAACGAGGAGAAATACCCATCAGTAAAAGAGTGTGGACTCTGGAAACATTTATTCATGATCTCTCATTTCCCTTTAGTGATAATAATGTTACGTCTATGCTGCTTTTTATCCTTTTCAAGGTAATTTCACATGCATTACCTGATTTTGCAACCAGCAACCAGTTTAACATCACAAATGTTTATAAGTTCACGTCTGTATTTTGGTTTTTTAAAAGACGATCCTATCCTTCGATGTGGTTACAGATGAAACATACATTCACTTCCGCTCACCATTCAGTGAAACCCAGAGCAATTTCAGTTGTGCTCATCCAAGGGCAAAATTAGGTCTCAGGATTTAACTGAGGTGGGATAATGTAATATAAATGACTTGTTTACCTGAGAGCAATAGGAACAAAAAGAGACAATCTAAAATGAAAGCCACTATGGAACAGTAATGAAATGTGGCGTTAAAAACCACTAATGGATGTTGACCTTCTGAAATGAAATAATAACAAAGAAAGAAAAGGAAAAGCACAGTAAAACTAAAGGTGCTCCCAGAGTTGAGAAACATTTCATGAACTGCAGAGCACCTCCACTCAATGCTTTCTTTTTTGTTTCGATCTCACTTTCTCCAACTGACCATGACATTTCCTATGTTAATAACGTACGTGTCTGTCTCCCATTCTAATCTGTTGGAGCCGTATGCATCTTTGATTTGCCCATTCGTTAGCAATGCCAAACCTTGCACAGAGAAGAGGCAATCAATACGTGTTTGTTGAATTGCATTGAACTCTTAAGCAAGGATAAAATTATGCCAACTCTGAGCCCACGTGTTTTCTAAATCTTAAGCAGTTCAACTAAGATAAAAGGTAACACAGAGCACTTTCCTCACTGCATAAGCAACAATAAAATACAGCTTTATGTGGCTTTTCCAATATGAAATATAGTTATCCTAGCCATAATCTTAGTCTGGTGGTAAATATATTATTCATGACATGTAATTATAATGAGTAGCTTGCCTTTTAAAGAAGATGTAGCGATGTTAGCAGTGAGAATGAAATTGGCCATATTTTTCCCCATAAAGCTCCGTGTTTTCCCCAGGCAATAAGATATGGCTTTGCAAGTAGAATATGTGGAGAAAAAGACAAATTGCATACTATCTCAGAGCCTCATTTTAATATTTAATTTTACTTTAGGCACATCCTGGTATACTTGAAAAAGCCTTTATTTACTTTTATTTCCTAGCATTAATTTCGTTGCTCTGAAATACACCAAGTACTTTACTAAGTGTTAAATTAGTTCTAATATTGCGAATGTAAGGTTTTGCTTTTATGAATGAGTTTGTATTTCCAAAGTCACTCGGCGCTGGAATGATAACAGGGATTTTTGAACCCTTTTTTCTCTTTTTCGGCAAAAGCGTGGATGGCAGAGCCATTCATTCCCATGCACCAGCTTAATTCTGGCCTTACTGTCCTCCTGTAGAATGCATGTCTCTGTAACCCTGGGGGCATGTAAGTGAGGGTATCGAAACTGCAGACCGCGATGTCTAGCCCTGTGCTGCTGTCTTGGGTAGATTTAATGATCAGCACCAGCCATGTGGAGGTGAAAGGAAGAGCGCAGATAAATCCGTGCCACCTGTTACTGGCCAGGCACAGTATCAGATGTGTTCCATGCTGTCTTGTTTACTCATCAGATCAACACTGCTGTTCACACCTTACAGATGGTTTGCGGAGGGGAAGGGAGGTTGGGTCACTTTGCAAGGTATCATAGCTAGAAAGTGTCAGGAGATGAGACTGAGTCCCGAGACTTTCTGGTTCTAAAGCCCATGCCTTTTCCACTCAAGTAACACTGAATCCACAGAATTCACCGTCACCAGGGATGCAGTTTAGAATCTTGAAGGAGTCAGTCCTGCTATCTCACCACATTTTCTCCAGCTTACTGACTGTCAGCCAGACTCTAAGTGCTGTTACAGTGCAGGTGAGATGCAGTAAATAATAGCATTTAAAAACATTTAACCTTAGCATCTGAGGTCGACCAAAAGCTGAGAGAATAAATTGAGCTAGCTGATTACGCAGTGATGACATTTAGAATAAAAAAATATATATATTTAGAAAACTCAAAAGACAGATCTTAGCTGCCTAACAGTTTTTCTCCAGGCTAATGTTATTCCTGTTGTTCCAGAAGCTTGTGTGGCACAGGAATATTAAGTGAGCTGAATGTTTGAAAGGTGTATATCAAATGTGCTGTTAACAGTTCTTTATACATAAAGGGTGAAACCCTGTGGAGAATCTCTTGTAGGCACTTGAGCGTTACACGAGTGATGGTGCCCTCCGTGAGTGTGTTTGTATTGATGTGTGCAAAATTAGCCTTTTATTATTTTATTTCTTTAACGTTTTAACAAAACACATCACTCCGCTCTATTATTCTTATTGTTAATATTTCTGAAAACGAAGGGAAAATCTCTTTCTCTCAGCCCACATACAGGATGCAGATATTACTTGGCATATATATAAAATTGAAGGAGGTGGTGTGGATTCATGAGCCAATATTTATAAAACATCCTGAACTTTCCCAGTGTCGTGTATGAATACAGAGGCATCGTATTTACATTTAAGTATAAAATTGATAACAGTGAGAACTGGCATCTTTTGAGTGGGTGGTATATTAATTCATACAGTTTTGTCATTTTTACTTTTATTTCCATTCATTGACAACAAAATAAATTTTGTCTAAATCTGTGTTAATAAGATAGTTTTAAAACTATGTAAAAGTTTACGTAAATTTCCTTTGTAGTTAATTGACTGAAAATGGAATTCTTTAGTTGCACACAGCTGATTGTGAAGTGAATATCCCTACGTCAACATTTTGCTTCCTTGTTTGTATCAAATATGTGTAGACGTCTTCCTTTTTTTTTTTTTTTTGTTAGAACTTGTGAAGTGAGTGTTATGTGTTCAATTTCTGCAAAGGTGGCAGTTTTCACTCAACTCCAAGACTTGACTTTGCGTGGTTAAAATGCCCGGCTAACATATGTTTGCTAAAGATAAGGTGCCTATTTAGAAACCGACGTTCAAAAAAGTTGGTCACCGATAGTTCCTTCTGCTTCATTAAAGACAATATATGCTTTCTACCTTTTCTCTTCCTTCAGCAAAGTTAATGTTAGATGAACTATAGTCACATTGTCTGTCTTATTTTGGAATTCAATTTTAATTTGGCACCAAACTTCTACATTTGAATTTCAGGACAATTGCAAGAGCATCACATAGAAATTCTACAAGGGGAAACCAAAGTTAGAGCTGGGAAAAGGAGGGGCCTTGAAGCACTGTGAATTTTCTCGTAAAGTTTTTATCCTTTCCAATATACGTGGGTTCAGGCTTACTTCATGAATAACCCATAAAAATTAATGGGTTAATTTTCTACCCTTTAATTTCAAAATCCTTGAAGGAAATGTTTTCATGATTGTCACAGACACCATATTCTAGAAATGAGGGCTGGATATGACTATAAATCAAGTTCCAAATTTAGTTTGGCCTCTGTCCTGTGATTGAGAATTCCCAAGCTTCAGAGTTTGTTTCTGCCCTACAGTCAACCTCCCCCACCCCACACCCCACCCCCCCCCCAGCCCCGGTCATGACCATCAGTCCTTCAGATAGATTAGATTAAATGAAAGAGGATCTGACATCCTAAATAAAAATGAACCATATAAATATGGGGAGTAAAGAATTAAGGGATATTAAGACATAAAATATATTTCATCATGTTAATCCCAGTTCAGAAAACTCAGGAACTACCACAGCTTGCTAAATAGATGTCAGAGTTCCTAGTCTGACCTATTGGAAACCCTGCAGAGTCTTTTTCGCACGTATCTTTTAAACCTCTCATTTGCCCCATTGAAGCCATGTTGATTTTATCAATGTTTCTCAAACATGTTATTCTTTTTTTTTTATAAATTTAAAAAATATATATTTATTTATTTTTGAAGGAGAGAGAGACAGAGTGAGAGCAGGGGAGGGGCAGAGAGAGAGGGAGACACACAATCTGAAGCAGGCTCCAGGCTCCGAGGGGTGAGCACAGAGCCCAACACAGGGCTCCAACCCACAAACCGTGAGATCACGACCTGAACCGAAGTTGGACACTTAACCGACTGAGCCACCCGGGTGCCCTTCAAACATGTTATTCTTATTCCTACTTTACTTAGTTGTATTCACTACTATTCTACTATAAATCATTCATTACTTCCTTTACTCATTTATCCATTTATCATACTTCTATGAATAAAAATACTAGGCACTGAGGATATAAAAGTGAATAAAACAGCTTTTTATGTGGAGGAGCATATAGTCTAGTAGAAGAGATATAATTATAGTATTTAGAGTACATCTTAGGGGAGCCTGGGTGGCTCAGTCGGTTAAGCATCTGACTTTGGCTCAGGTCATGATCTCGCGGTTTGTGAGTTCGAGCCCGCATCGGGCTCTGTGCTGACAGCTTGGAGCCTGCAGCCTGCTTCGGATTCTGTGTCTCTCTTTCTCTCTCTGCCCTTCCCTTAGTCATGCTCTATCTCTCTCTGTCTCAAAAATAAATGAAACAAAAAAAATTTTTTAGAGTACATCTTAATAAGTAGTAATAAAAAAATGCTTCCTCTTAAGTGCAGAACCTATCCAAAGTTTTAAGTCCTGGGCCATCACCTCTTATGTAGTTTTCATATTTATTTTTACATTTATATTTATAATTCCTTTTTCCCTCTATGAACTGCAACAGACTTTATTGCCTATATTTCTTATTTTATAAATAAATCATGAAAAATTGAATTTATCTCAATCTAATGTGCACTTATATTCTTCCTAATTACTTTTTAATTGAAGAAAACAAATTGTTTTAATTGCCCACAGTATTAAGCACTGTCTACACATGTGGTTGGGGCATAATAAACATCCTTGCATGAAAAACTAATGACAGAAGAAAAGAAGGGAATAAACAAGACCATTGGGCACCTGGGTGGCTTAGTTGGTTAAGCGTCCGACTCTTGATTTCAGCTCAGGTCATGATCTCAGGGTTTGTGGGATGGAGCCCCATGTCGAGGTCCCCCTTGGGTATGGAGCCTCCTTGGGATTCTCTCTCTCTCTCTCTCTCTCTCTCTCTCTCTCTCTCTCCCCCTCCCCTTCTCTACCTCTCCCCCATTCATGGTCTCTCTCTCAAAATAAATTTAAAAAAATTTTAAAAATAACAAACAAGACCTTAATAATATGTTTGGTTAGGAATGAGGAGCACATAAATATATGGAATAAAATAAGGTAATATTTTAGTACCACTGGATATATTTAATATGTTATAATAGATGATGGCTTTTATGATTAGTTATTTCAGTAACTAATCATTAAATCTTATTAGTGTTACGAGTAAGTTTGGAGAAAATATACGTGGTTTAGGAGTAAATAGCATGTGGACATCATAACAAAAACTACCTCTATCTGTAATCCAAAGAGGGAGTGTTGGAAGGAATTTTCATCAGGCTCAGAAACTGAGTCAACAAATAGTGATGATCAACAGTGATGATCAACAAATGGCTTGTCCTTTTCTACAAAAATAAAGGTGACCATTCCGTGTTACAAAATCAGTATGAGCTTATCATGGAGATTGTTTTTCTCTTGCTGGTGAGTGGATGAGGGAGTTATTCATGAGCCAGTTTTGATCAATTGGTTGTCTATAACCGTAAAAGAGCCTGTATTAGGGCAAAAACACACTGAAGGTAAAAAGAGTAGAGGTTTCACAGAACTGGGATTTTATATGATAAGGAGAGGTCCCTGAGGTCAATAGACCTCTGGGGGGGGGGGGGGAGGTGGTTAATTATGTGACATGATAAAGGTGATAAGTGTTCTTAGTGCTTAGCCCAACTGGAGTCAGAGTGTTCCATAACTCGTATCCTAAGAATTCCTCACTGACTTAAGGACCATTGAAAATAATCAGAAACATCAAAATAACTGAAAGACATGCAATTTAAATATGAAATGACTTTGAATTTCCTGAAAACCAAAAGTAAATAAAGCTACTTCTGAGATTTTCAACCCTAAAAGTGTGCTTTTCGTGAGTTGCCAAGTATTTTTCTTTGCGTAGACTTTGTTTTTATCCTATTGATAATGACACAAGTACCTGGTATTTTGTAGGGTGCTTTCATCAACGTTCTGACATTCGGGTCCCCTAAAAACTTTGTGAGGCAGATGGAACCAATAGGATGGTATTTTAATTTAAACAAAGAAATTGGTAATTCTAGAAGCTTAAGTTTGTTTTTGTTTTTGTTTTTGTTTTGTAAAATCAAAGATGTTAGAGCACAGATAGCCTCTTTTAATTTCTCATTTGCTGCCCCACCGAACGGCTTATTGGAACTCAGAGCTGATACCATCATTTTCATGTTTTTAAACCTTCCTGAACAAAACATGTACCATCCCAGCTTTAGGTGAATTTAAAGTCAGAAAAGCATTAATAAGTTACAGTCCACTAAAAAACAGACATCCTTGAAGACATACATTGCCTTCAGGTGAAAAAGGACAGCCCTCTCATCTTCCCCGTCTACACCATCCCTCTGTGGTCTGCAGACTAATTCGTTGTTACCACAGCCATGTGGGGGGAAAGGTGGCCGTCATGTTTAAGCTCTGACATTTTTTGAAATATCTTTATATAAATGTAATGAGCAAGGTAGTAATATAATGCCATAGTTCCAGTTATGTTTGTAATGTGAAGGATATTCATTTGCAAGAGTAGAGTCCTTTGCCTTGATTATGCATGTTAAAGAAGAGAACGTGAAAGATGCTATAGAAATAAACAGTGTAAAATGTAAACATTTTTGAATCTCACAAGTCAATATTTTGAATTGAATTCACAATCAATATTTCTAAAGACTTAAACAAGAAAATATGACCTTTTTTTTCAAAAATTTAATTCCAGTATGTTAACATACGGTGTGATACTGGTTTCAGATGTACACTTCTGTGACTCAACAATTCTATACATTCCTTAGTGCTCGTCATGATAGGCGTATTCTTAATCCCCTTCACCTACAAGTAAATATGATTTTGAATAGAATTCTTAAGCACGTTTTCTGTGTCTCGTTTCTGATGTGAAAATAATGTAGGATTTATAATTCTGCATGTATTGAACATATTGATTCACAAAGCAAAGGACCCATTTATGTTATACTAATTTAATTTTTTTTAATTTCTGGTACCATTATTATTTCCCTCAAGATGTATCATGGATATTGATAATTACACATTTATATACATTATAGTACCCATTTCCCACTTATCTTTAGAAAGATTGAGCAATATTCAACTCCCACTTTAGGAAGGCAAAATTCCGTGTGTCAAAATAAAATTTATACACATCGAAATTCTTGTTCGCTTGTTCTTTAATCTCTTATTTGTCTGTTTTTCCTAACATCTGTGAAATCCAAAAGTTTTGCTATAACTGGACATTTGTTTCTTCTTTTTAGTACTGACTTACTATATCATATCGTTGGTATGAAATATACATTCAGTAGGTAGATGATATATTTCAGACCTCAAACGTAAACTAAGTGCCATTTTTGTAGTGGCTAAAGCCAGGTTTGTAAAACCCTGCATTAAAAAACAAAAAAATACTTGTCGTTAGTCAATGTGTCTGGGCCAAATTACTTTATAGTACCTAAAAAATATATTTGATTTTTTAAATTAAAGTTTGACTAATACTAGTAAGTCCTTTTTACTTTAGAAAACCCTCAACAAATAACATATATGATAATCTTCAAATAGCTTTTTTTTTTTTGCTAAGATAAATTTCTTTTTTTCCTCATAAAAGGGACTGAACATTGTTATCGATTAGTATATTCAGTTAAACCCAGTGCATTTGAGCAATGTATCTTTTGAGTCAGTGGTTATCTGTTAACCTTGGCTCTGTGTCAAAAGCTTTTCCTTCTTTGCAGTGTTTTCCTATTTATTTGGTTAGGTCCAAGTTACTGTTTTTAAGTTCCAAAATGTTCCTTTAATACATTGGGAATGATATGTAGTATTTTATCACTTTATGTTTTGAGAAGGGGATTAGTGATGTGGAAAATAAATGATTCATTTCCACAATGATGTGGAAAATAAAAATAAATTTAAATTTATTAATTTTACATATATTACAATAGTTCCTAAATATAATAAGCACAGGTCATGGTTTCTTTATTTATTTATTTTTTTTAATGTTTATTTTATTTTTGAGACAGAGAGAGACAGAGCATGAATGGGGGAGGGGCAGAGAGAGAGGGGGACACAGAATCGGAAGCAGGCTCCAGGCTCTGGGCCATCAGCCCAGAGCCCGACGCGGGGCTCGAACTCACGAACTGTGAGATCGTGACCTGAGCTGAAGTCGGACGCTCAACCGACTGCACCACCCAGGCGCCCCAATCATGGTTTCTTTAAATTGTGGACTAAATGTTACTCCTTTTTAATATAACCAGCTCTTAGAATAGTCTTAAAATGATGCACAATTTATGGAAAAGAAAAGAAGGCAAGAAGGAGGGAGGGAGGGAGGAAGGGAAGAAAGAAATAGCCATTTGAACAATCCAAGAATTTCACAACAACTATTACAAATTTCAGATGACCATGAATTATTTTTAAGCAATATATAATGTCTACCTATATTTATTATATATAGCAATGCTCTCTTGTATTATTGTGATTAACTTATGATTCTGGAGAAATGTATTAAATATATATTTATTATAGTCTTACTTTCTAATTAGTAAGTGGTATACTTCCAAGCAAGCTTACCTTAATTCATCAATTTCTAAATGCATGCTTCTGCCCCCTCTTTTATAAATCAATTATCCAGTAATTTGCATTGATGCACTAGACCTCCAGGCAAGCACCTCAGCCTGTTCTATCACGAAGAATTATTAAAACGAAAGCTTCGAAGCTAAATCTTCAGTGGTGGCTAAAAGTAGATAAGGACTGTATAAATCTGATTCTCCAGGACAAGAAGTTCTATAAATTACGGGCAAATAGGCAAGTGATTAGGCAACATGTGATTTAAGGTGAAAGGCTTTCAATGGTCATGAATAAATCCCTTTTAAAGACATTGTATTGTGTTCACTAAATAAAAATATGTTGGTTCTTCAATGATTAATAAGCTGTTTTGGTTCGAATCAATCAGCTGATAAAAAAAATGAACCACGAATACCAGGCAAGGTCATCTGGTCTACCTGTTGCTTTAAATTAGTTGGCATTTTATCCCCAGGTTCTTCAGCCCTCAGAAATTTCACGACTGACGTGGCCCAAGAAAAATCAAGACATTTGAAATATGTATACAGTATGTAGCATGGTGATAATGTTGGTTTTATGCAAAAGCAATTCAGCAAGTGTGCAATTACTTTGCCTGCCATGACTATAATGTAACATAAATGGAAATAATTTATAATACCATGCTCTGTGTCAAGTGTACTTAAGCACTTTTGAGATACGGCAGAGGATCTTGCTTCCCTTCGGACTAATAATGTACATTTCTTCAAAGTCATAATTTTAATTAACTGCCCTTGTTAAGATAGTTTTTTCCCCCTCTAAACCTAATCACTGTTGGTATTTAAATGACATATTAGATAAACATCATTTCCATTTTATTCATTGTCACGTCGAAGGTCTTTGCTTTAAGAAAAATTTAGACTGACCCTGCAATTTTTTAGAAGTTGTTCAGGGACTTTATCAACTGGATGCGGGAGTAAATAACTACTTGGTGCTATACTTTATGGTACTGGCACATTCAAATAGTTTAATTGATCCAGTGCGGTTTCTCTCTCTTAAAAACATGAGGTCTGTGGCCCTGGTAGAATTCTCATTGTTAATTTATATTGCCCGTTAGTGAATTATTCAGTTTCAAGGGCAAAAGCATGTTTTTTCCTATGGAAAAAAAAATCACATAAATTAGGCAGTAGATAAAGAAGTAATATAATTGTTATCCAGTGGCATATGCTAAATAATAGCGGTGCATATAGTTATTCACTTTGCACCACTTAACACAATATTTGACAGCATAAGTCTACGAATGATATTTACTTAAACGTCACTGATGGGACAGAGTTCTTTAAGCCCCAAACTTTAATCTTTTTAGTTTGCTCTCTGTATCAGTTAGCCCCTCGTATAAAATTGCGTACTCTAAGTCCTAATTCGGTTATGGCACTTAGCATTTTGTACTTCACATTTAGTTCTGTTCCTTTCCTTTCCTTTCCCTTTCCTTTCCTTTCCTTTCCTTTCCTTTCCTTTCCTTTCCTTTCCTTTCCTTTCCTTTCCTTTCCTTTCCCTTCCCTTCCCTTCCCTTCCCTTCCCTTCCCTTCCCTTCCCTTCCCTTCCCTTCCCTTCCCTTCCCTTCCCTTCCCTTCCCTTCCCTTCCCTTCCCTTCCCTTCCCTTCCCTTCCCTTCCTTTTCTTTTTTGTCAGTTTATTTATTTTTGAGAGGGAGAGAGAGGGAGAGAATTCCAAGCAGGCTCTGCACTGTCAACGCAGAACCTCACATAGGGCTCAGACTCACGAACTGTGAGATAATGACCTGAGCGGAAAACAAGAATTGGACGCTTAACTGACTGAGCCACCAGGGCGCCCCACATTTAGTCTATTTTAAGGGAGTGTTCTCTCACCTGCTGTTGGAGCTTTATGAGATAACAAACATCATTGTAGCCTAATCAAATGCCATATACATTCATAGTACAATTACAAGAAATAATTGTTTAAGGAAGAAACACTTTGTGCATTACTATAACACATTACTGTGCATGTGAGCAATTGATGAACACGTTCATGAAGGGGAGTATAATTTTCTAATTTGAATCAGTATTCTTATGAAATGGAAGCAACTTTTATGTTATCTTCTTTATTCGAAGTTAGTGCAACTCTCCCCCTCCTTCCTTAAGGCTGTGTCTTAAAGTTTTACTGCAAAATGGGACCAGGCTAAGATTGAGTGAAGACCAGTTAGTAGTGACATCTTGAGAGTTGTCTTTTGTACTGGGAGCTTACCTGATATCATTTGCTATTATATTGTTGTCTTTTCTGACCTCCACCTTTCTGATTATAACATAGTCATCAGAGCCTGCTGTTTTTGATGACTACAACAGTTAATATTCTTTTATGTTATTTCCATGGATTAGCTCCCTAAGTCCTCCCAAAAGTCCTGTGAGTTTCATTACCCCTAGTGTGTGTCCCCCCCACTGTTACCAGGCTGCCTGTTGGAGAGCTGGTAAGTGACCTCGTGGTGTGACTACAGGCACCTTGCTGTTAATTGTGACACTTCACTTCCCTCTTCTTGACATCTGCATTCCTGACTGGATCGGGTCCTGAAACAACTGAGCCCAGCTGTAGGGCCAGAAACCTGTCCCTAAGGCAGGAGTCATGTTTTTCATATTAGAGTAAATGGTCAGAAAGTGTCTCCTTCACTCAGTGGGGGTTCTTTCTCCTGTTCTTGGGAAGCCTCTGCAGGTACCTCAGGTGATGGGAGCCCTTTTATCCTAGAATCGGCAGCAATCAGTAGTGACTGAGATGAATAATGTTTAATCGCTTATTTGTCTTTTCTCCTTCCAGCTTAGTCGTTCCAGATGATGAATTTTTTTTTAATCTTCTCTTCCTTAATTAGCACCTTTTGACTAATTGGGTCAATGAAGCTTTTCTCTTTATTTTCCTGGGCACGGATCTTGCTCTATGGTCTCGCCTATCACATTTCTGATCACCTTCCCTCACGATACTGACTGTTCATTTGACACTTTTTTGTTGTAATTTCCTCCTTTTGGAACCTCAGCCTGTTACATGCTTACTGAATTTCAGGATTTCTTTTCAGTCAGAAGAGTGGGAAATGAGTTAATAAAACTTCTACTTTCATTTTAAAGACCCCTGAGAGATACTTAACCAGTTGCCTGCTGTGTAAATGTCATTGAGAATGAAAAACATAAAGCAGATTGACAGCTGCAGTTGTATCTACATCTAATTCAAACAATAACACAATAATCCAAACACAATAACAAACGAACACGTAGCACTTGAGTATTTTCTTTCTACAAAAGGCTCCAGAGTGATTTATATAATAAATTAGACACTAACAACTTTCTTTAGACATTATTGTTTAAAAATTAGGAAATGAGAGCACAGAAGGTAAATATAACTCCAACAATGGAATGTTCCCCCAAATAAAATATTGGTTTTCAAGTCAGTGCCTTTTTGTTAGTTTTCTAGTAAATAGGCCATATTGCCATAAAAATGCATCTTTGCGAAAACTCTGAACATACTTGAAAATCAACTGATTTTTTTAAAACCTGTTTTTGATGGTACTACTATTTTCTTCTTACTCATAGGTAAATCTTTTTCCATCCAACAGATGTGTTGGGATTTTTTGTTTTGTTTTGTTGTTTTGTTTTGATTTTTGCTGTCTCACCAGTGATCATATCACCCTTCAGTTGCTCCGATGGGACTTACTCACTGAGTAAGTGTATCTGAATAATAGGTTGCAGTCCACTTAATGCAGTTTGACCAGTGTTTGAAAAATCCACGGTCTTTGTTTATGTGGAAATTATGGCATCTGTTTTAATTAATGTAAAGGGTGGATGGTGAATTTCAACGTCAGTCAATGCGGGACATTGACTTTATGCTCTGACAAGGTAGCGGTCTTCTTTCCCTTGTTATTTACAGTTCGGCCACACTCTTCGTTCACCATGCCAAGAACAATGTTGCCCCAGGTCTTTGCACTTGCTCCCTGCACCTAGAATGCTCTCATCTTGTCCAAATGGCTGGTTCTTCTTCAAGTCTTTGCCTAAATGTCACCTTTTTGACGAGGCCCTCCCTGACTGTCCCGTTGAAAGTGGAAACAACTCATCCTACCCACTCCTCTACTTTCTATGTCTTCTCTGCCTGTTTAATTATTTCTTTATCCAAAACTCTTATCTCTCCTAATATAATATGCTCTTTACGTGTTTGCGTATTGTCTATGTCCTGCACTCAAATACAGACTCTTAAAGTTCAGGGATTTAGGTCTGTTTTGCTGATTTCCATATCCTGAGACCTTAGATGGTTGCTTGGCCTGTCAGAACAACTATGCATTAAAGATATATTATAGAATATTGAGATGTACCACTAAAAATACTCAAAACAGCTGATGCATGCATGGCATTAGAGCCTTTGACCTATTTATTTATGCACGTTCATGTATCCATTTAGCATCTTCGTAAACCCTCCTATAAAACTTCTTAGGTTCGGGGCGCTTGGGTGGCTCAGTCGGTTGAGCGTCTGCCTTCGGCTCCGGTCATGATCTCACAGTTTGTGGGTTTGAGCCCCGCATCGGGCTCTGTGCTGACAGCTCAGAGCCTGGAGCCTGCTTCGAATTCTGTGTCTCCCTCTCTCTCTCTGCTCCTCCCCTGCTCATGCTCTGTCTCTGTCTCTCCTTCAAAAATAAATGAAAACATTTAAAAAAAATTTAAAAAGTAAATAAACTTCTTAGGTTCGATCCTCATTCGTGTCCTCATTCTTGTGCTTCAGCAACGATACCTAGTCTATATCTTGGCACTTAATTAGTAGTTGAATTATTTTTATTAGATTCCAGTGCTCTCACTGTCGTTCATCTTCTAGAGTAGAATGTTGTGGTCTTAATTTATGATCTTTTTCCTTGGCAGATTTCTTCTCTGACTTACCTATTTGGAATGTAACTTTTAATTCCTTCTCCAACAGCATGTTGACCATGGCAGCCCTTGTCTTTACAAATATGAGACATTTTTCAGTATTATTCAACCGTCTGTAATTGAGATCATTAGGCTATTTTCTTCCTTCACGTCTACTTCTATTGCCTAAAACCTCTCTATATAAGGTAGTCATGGAGCCTTTTCTATTTTCCACATATTTTCACTTTACCAGATTTCCTCATCAGGGATGGTTCTTTTATTGTGAGAAGAAAGAAAGTAAACATCACACTATAGTTTTACTGTCTCCATGATCACTGTTATGTTTGTGGATCTTTATCAATTGTCTGTAATAACTTGAAACTTCGATGGAGTCTCAGCTGATGCCCAAAATGGATAAAATTAGGGCTGAGTTAACAGAATTCTATGAAAAAAAAAAAGAGAGAGAGAGAGAGAGTGTAGGTGGAAGCAGATGAGGTCAGAGAAGATATGTGGGTTTTTTTGGGCATTGCTGAGAGGTTGAATTTATCATTAGGAAGGCTTTGTAACTGAGAGTCAGGGAGCCCAAATCAAGGGTCAAAGGTTATATTATGCGAAACAAGAAAGGGTGAGAGAGCTCACAGAGATAAAGGCTGAAGTTGTAGAAAGTCAGAGTGCTGGTACTTGTAGTTTTAAAAAGAAATCATAAATTAAAAAAGCAGAACTAAATCCAGAAACCAAAGAAAGACCAAGCAAAGACCCTGAAATTCTAAAGACTAGAGCAACACTAGTGAGAATCAGTTTGGAAAGTAATTGTCGGTTGTTTTTTTGTTTTGTTTTGGTTTGGTTTTGTTTTTATTCAGGATGCAGGATCTTTTTGAGCTCCTGATATTTTTTATGTATTACTAAAAGTACCTTAAGTTAACAGAGTCCATGATTTTCTGACAATCGTTACTTTTAAAGGGCCTTGCTATATGAGCACTAATAATTTAATGTTAGGCTATTCTGTCCTGTTTTGTGTGCTCCGTTATTTAATCTACCTGTTTTGTTCTTGTTTACCCAGGGATTTCTAGGGATGCAGTCTATACCCTGTATAATTTAACTCTTAAATCATATTGCATTACATAATAAGTATGCTTTATCTTTTTATTAATAGTCAATTATCATAAGTTAATTTCATCTGTTAGTGCTTGTTTCTTGTTCTAGTTACATTATCACCCCAGTAATAAACAATCACAAAACTTACTGGGTAAGGGAATCAAGAGAATCACTGGGGTTTTTTTGTTTTTTGTTTTTTGTTTTTTGTTTTGAAGTGATCACAGATTTTGTGAGTCAGGACTTCAGCAGAGTTGTCTCTGCTCCATCATGTCTAAGGCTCAGTTGGCATGACTCAGATAGCTGAGACGTAACTCAAATGTTGAGAACTGAAATCATCTGCCAGCCTGTTCACCTGGGACCTAGGCTGGGCTAGGTGAAGGATGGGTTCACCTGGTACTTCAGGCCAGAACCCCCACGTGGGACCTCTCCAGCCAGGCAGCCTCAGAGGTCAGTGCAGGGCCCAATGAGGAAGTGTCACTTCTACCATTTTCTGTTGGTCATAACAGTCCTAAGGCCACCCAGCTTGCATTGGATGGAACACAGACCACAGGTCTCATAGGAAAAGTATTGAACTGTTTACAGCTGTAACTTAAAACTGCCACATTGCCTAAGGAAACACCTAAGGAATGTTCTTTACTCCTGGTGTTACCGATAGTTATTTTAGTAGTATGTTCACTTTTGAAGGTGAACCATTATTTCCACAACATACGAAGAAAGAAAGTTACACCATTTAATGATCATTTGCATTTTTTTTGGTTGCACTTTGTTTTTTCTTGTAGCACACTCTTCCTCAAAGGTGTTTTTGTTGTTCTGTTTGCACATCAAATTCCTGAATCTGTGTTGACTTCTGGGACTTCACCTCCACTGACTTTGATGGATCATTTGTTAAAGCATAGATTATGTATGAACTTTGTCTTAGACTCATTTCCAGTCCAATGGCCTGTCCATTGTTTTTCTATTTTCTACTAATATACACATTTTATTTTATAGGGCCCATAGAGTATCAGGGAAATATACAAAAAAGTAAATGTGCCAGTAATTCTTCATCTGTTTAGGCTAAATTTTCCAATGCCAAGTTTCTAAAAACTGCCTCTGGCTTGTACAGTTTCAGAGAGTTGGTTTCACCTTGGACTTGCCTTTTCTGACATTGAAAACACGTGAATCTGTAAATGAGCTTTTTTCCATTATAGAGACCTTGCTCGTTCCTGCCATCAGCTGATGTATGCTAGTTTTGTCCCTACTTTGTTCAATTTATGTAACAATTTGTAGAATTTCACCGAAAAAGAGACATCCTTGTAGGAAACAAAGATGCACAACAAATAGGATTTTAGTAGTTTTGCTTCCTCTTTTGGTTAACAGATTGGATGGGTATTCTGTGTTGTCAGATAATCAGATTGAAAGCTTATGTTATTTTCCATTTGCTTATATAAGCTATTCTATATGCTGTGGAAAAGAATGTAGATTAAGACTGTGAGCACTTGAATAACAAGTGTAATTGGAAATGAGTGTCATGTAATATTTCCAAATTTTGCTAGTTTGGTTATTCACACGTGCATATGGAAAAGCCGGGAAAAATATATATCTTTTTAAAAGGCATATATTAACTCATAGATTTACATTATAAATAATTACATGTAAACTGTCAAAATGCTGTGGCATTTCGTATGTTCGCCTTTTTCTAATGTTAAGAGGGCCTCAGTTTCTTCCTATATTATGTGAAGAAATGTAATGAATTCCTCCTCCCTTCATTCTGTTTTCTTTTCCATTATAAACTGTGACATTCAGAACAGTGTTCATTAGTTATAATGGTCATTCTCAGATGCTGATGGAAGATAAGACTTCACGCGACTAGTTCACTTCTTCAAGTTCTACTGGTTAAGAGTATTTGTCTCCATGTTACAAAATTATTTAATGTTTTAAAAGTGTGTGTGTTTTTGAGATATATCACTAGGAACAAAAAGAACGCATATTTTCAAAAATGAAAGGACACCTTTGTGACTATGACCCAGTCAGTAGGGTCCTCTTGTCCTTCCCCTATGGAATCTTGGCCCTAAACACAAATGCTATTCTGAATTCGGGATAATGCTTCCTGTTAAAAATTAAAAAAAAAAAAAACCAAACTGGTAGCTTTCTAAGCAAAATATTATTCTTTTTTCCATTTCTGAAATTCATATGAATGGAAGCATAGAAACACAGTCTACTATTGTTTGTAGCCACGGTCACACCAAATATATGTGAGTATATATGAGGTAACTATATTAATTAATGAGTAAGTGAATATTTTCTAGTTTTTATTTTCCCATTTGTTTGAAATTTATAACTTCTATTTCTATTATTTTAGTGGTTCCCCGAGAAATCTAAACATCTGTATCAATTTGTTAAAGTAAAATCAGTGTCTCTTCCCACTCCTCAGATGTCTCAAGGACTTCAAAACACATTCCAGATTCATATGATGGAATTGTAATAAATGTTTCTTCTATATTTTAGCCCCACAAGATATTATTATGATGATTTTTTACTGTTACCTTTAAGAATTTTTTCATTAAGACATTTTTTAGAGAAATTTTAGGTTCACAATGTAACTTAGGGATTAAAGAGATTTCCCATATCCCTCCTGCCCCTACACATGCCTGGCCTCCCCAGTCCCCCATCAACATCTTCTACCAGAGTGGTACGTTTATTACATCTGATGATCCTGCATTGACACCTCATAATCGCCCAAAGTCTACAGTTGACCATAGGGTTCGTTCTTGGTCTATGTGTTTGGACAGATGTGTAACGCATATATCTATTGTTGTAGAAAACAGAGTATTTTTACTGCCCTCCAAATCCTTTGCCTGTTCTCATCCTTCCTCCCCTAACTCCTGGCAACCACTGATCTCTTTATTGTCTCCCTAACTTTGCCTTTTCCATGTAATGTAATTGCAATCATACAGTATGTAGTCTTTTCAGAATGGCATCTTTCACTTGGTTAATACATACTTAAGTTCCTCTCATGTCTTTTCCTGTCCTGATAACTCGTTTTTATTAACATCACCTAAGATTCCATCATCTGGAAGGACCACAGTGTATTTATCCATTCCCCTACTGGAGGATATCATGGTTGCTTCCAAGTTTGGGCAATTATGGATAAACTGTTATAAAGATAATGTGCAGATTTGTATGTGGACATAAGTTTTCAACTCCTTCCAGTGATTAGCCAAGAGTGTGGTTGCTAGATCTCACATGGTAAGAGTTTGTTCACTTTTGTAAGACACAGACTCTCTTCTCAAGCGGATGTACAATTTTCATTCCCACCAACAATGAAGGAGAGTTCCTGTTGCCCCATATCCTCACCAGCATTTGCTGTTGTGGTATCATTTTTTTTTTTACTGTTTTATACTTCAATATTTGTGTATATTTATCCACACTTTACCAATTTATTTGCACACTATTTCTTCTAGCATTTTGAAAGTAAATACAGTCCTTTAGAATTTCCTGTACCTAAGGTCTCTTGATTTTTGTTTTTCTGAAAATATACTGTGTAGCTGTTACTCCCACTATCTGAATCATTTACTAGTTTATTTCTGCTGGCTCTTATTCTGTTTCCTTATTTTTGACTCTGCGGTTCTCATTATCCTCAAATAAATTATTTGTGTGAAATCTTTCGGTCTGTGGTAAAGCCCCTTGCCTTCCCCAAGAATTCTCCTGGGCACATGGAGTCACTATCATTATGTTAATCATCTTTAGGCAAGTTCACGTCTTGATGGTACCGGGCCTAAATCCACAGGCTAACGTATGATGCAGACTTATTAATCAAGGATATTTGCTATTTCCTTTTTCTTCCCTTTGCTCAAAACCAAGACATTCTTCCCCAAAGTGCCCTGAGGGTGGGGAACGAAGGGCTAAATTTTAGTTCCCTTTTACCCCAGATGTATATCTTTTGAAAAATTCTAGCTTAATATACAAGGGTCTCCAGTCTGGTTCCCCACAATTTGCGAAGCTTGAGTTCTTGACTTCTTACCCACATTCTCATAGTTTGCCAAAATGAAGTCTAGATTTGCTGGGATTAGCAAATGCCCTCACTTCTGTCTTGGCTTTAATGCTCAGTACACTGTTTTCTGTCTTGGCTTCAGCTGCTACTTTCATATATATATATATATGTGTGTGTGTGTGTGTGTGTGTGTATATATATATATATATATATATATATATATATACATATATATATATATATATATTTAAATATGCATTTTCATGTAATATTAATTTTTTCAATCAGCTACATAATTGATCTGAATAACCTACTTGACAATATAAATGAACAGTCTATAGTACTTTCCTTTCTCTTAAGTGTATCCTCTTAATATTTGGTTTAGATTCTTTTGTAAGACTGGTCTTTAATTTCTCTTTCCCATAAACTCCCTGTCACAAATTTTAGTGTCACATTTACAATGTCTACAAAATGAGTTAAGAGGGAACTGTTTGTTTCTTTCTTCCTCCCATGTTCACTATTGCTGTAAGATTAGAATGAATTTGCAAGATGGATAAAATTCATCTATACTATCATATGGGGCTTTTTTGTGAGTAGGTTTTAATTACTAATTCAGTTAGTGCAATGAGTGTAGTGCTATTTAGGCATTATGTTCTCTGTAGAGTTGGTATCACAATATATAGTTTTGTTCACTCCACTGAGTTTTCAGGATTTTGGCATAAAGTTATTCATAGCCTTCTCATTGTCCTCTTAATGTTGGATGAATCTAAAATCTTGCCCCTACTCAAGCTTCCTTCATATTTGTCTTTATCATTCTCAAAAGAGATTTGTGTACATTAGTTATCTTTCAGAGAAGTTCTTAGACTCACTAACCATTTGCACCTTTATTTTCTGTATCATAGGAATCTATTCCTTTTTTAAACTCATTGTATTTACTTTTTATTTCTTTTTGTTACTTATTAAGGTCAGCTGATATTTTATTCTTTTTTTTTTTTAGAGGGAGAGAGCACAAATGGGGCAGAGGGGCAAAGGGAGAGTGGAGAAAGAATCTCAGTGCTCATTGTGGAGCCTGATGTGAGGCTCGATCCAAGGAACCAAGAGTCTGACACCCAACTAACTGAACCACCCAGACACCCTTATTTATTTAATATAGAGTTTAAAGCTATCACTTTCAGGATGCCTATGTGGCTCAGTCAGTTAAATGTCCAACTCTTGGTTTTGGGTAGGTCATGATCTCACAGTTGGTGAGTTTGAGCCCTACATGGGGCTCTGCAATGACAAGTGTGGAGCCTGCTTGAGATTCTCTCTCTCTCCCTCTCTCTGCCCCTCTCCCACTTGCACCACCTCTGCCTCTATCAAAATAAATAAACTTAGAAAAATAAAGCTATCAATTTCATTTAATGGTCCTTTTTAGTTGCATCCCACAAGTGCTGTTCTATGTATTTGCATTATTGTTTAGTAATGTTCAATATCTTTTAGCATCCATTGTGATTTTTACTGGTCCATGTGCTTTTTAAAAGTGATTTGAAAACATTTTAAATATGTGAGCAGGCACATACACACACAAACACACACAAGCGATCTTTAGTGATTTCTTTATAATTGCATTATAGTCAGATATTGATTCATGGGAATTTGTTGAGAGACTTACATTATGGCTTATGATGTAGCCAGTTTTTATAAGGTTTCCATGTTTTCTGGAGAAGACGGTATTCTCTAGGCATTGTGCACAGAATCATTTACATCTGTTCAGATCTCAGAAATTTGAGTGCCAAGTTTATCATTGTAGGACTAAACAAGATAATGTATTAACATTTGTGACTGCTGTTTATTAAGTCATGGCAAACGCTCTTCAACTCACTGTTTCAATTAGTCTTTCTTAAAGACCAGCCTCCTCCTTCAATTTATTGGAAAAATAAAACGCCTTTCATTTCACTGAAGAGAGTTGTATTTGTAGGGACATGTGGTCACATATCATTGCAGGGAGTTCCCAGTTCTGTGCTATACCTCTGTATTGACGGAAAAAACAGAACCAGTTCATTGAAAGCGAGCGTTTGGCTGCCCTGGTTTCCTTTGCCTTTGGCTCTTCTCTGGTGTCACAGCAGGGTAAAGATACGGGAAAGGGCGCATGACCAGATGGCCACGAGATCAGGAATGCCTAGAAATAGAAGTTCTAATTGATTCTGTAAAAAAGACCCTTACAGTTGCTCGAAGGCTAGTCCCAGCTTGGTCCAGTTCATAAGGAAAGGAAATGATTGTGTTAAATAAGCACAACGCAGAAGTAGGAGGCAAGATACTCCTGTGCTCTCACATAAGTCATCCATATGAAAAGAAAAGAAAACAAATGAGGCAGGTGGATGGAGGACTTTACCTACCGTCACTTTGGCTGTTCTTAAGGGGGATAATTGTGTCAGTGATAATGTTTTTGGCTTCAGGTAATAAATAGAATACTTGACAAGCACTAGCTTAAACAATAATGAATTTTAAACTGTCACTATGATGTCATCTATTGAGAAGCCTGGAGGGAAGGGGTTCCAGATTGGGCTAATTCTATGGCCCACTGGTTATTTTTCACTCTGCCATCCTTAATGGACTGGACTTTGTAGTCACCTGTTTTCCCACATGGTCGTTTTACAAAACTATATACCGGGCAAGAAGGCGTGTTCTGCATCACAGTCTGGCTACATAGAAGCCTGGACAAGTGAGTATCCAACACGTCCAGCCTCTGTCCTGGAAAGCTAGCTTACTCTCAGTATGGGAGAAGATTGAAAACATTTTTTGCATCAACAGCAAACAGGATATCCAGAAGGATACTGTGAGGAATGTCAAGTTTTCTTTTCTCCGTCTTGAATGCAAATAATAGCCAAACTGGAAACCTTTACTTAGCTCTTAGATTGTGCCTTTGTACTTATTTTGAATGTAGGCATGTCTGATATTTTGGGACACCTCAGTGAGTGAAGTCACATTCTGCAGGCCCTGTGGAAACAATGATCAATCTCTTGTACCTCTTCTGTCCTGCCTGGCACCTCTGCCCCACGTTCTTAGAACTGGAAGAAGCCCCTCAGATCATGAACAGCTCTACTTGGCTGTGCACTTGGGCCAATCGCTTAACCTCCCTGGTACCGGAGTCTTTAACGTAAGAGCACGGGTGTGTCCACTGCACGCTTTTTCTGAGGTGATTTTCACAATGGCTTTTGCCAATCATGCCTTTCTAAGGTCTCTCTCAGCTGTGGGCGTGTCATGTTTTTCTCACATTGCCGCAACACCCAACTGAAAAAGAGCTGACATATCTCTCAACTCATGCGATTTAGTGAAAAACTGTTAATAAATACCTACTATGTAGGGTGCCAAAATGAATAGGTCATAGTACCTACCCTTGGGGACTCACTATAGAGACACTTATTGAAATCTAAGTCAATACGTTAAAATGCAAAACTTGGGCAAGGCACAGAAATAGCACCAGAGAAGGAATGTCATTGTCATTAGGTTATACACCATCACTTAAATGGGTTGGGAACCTCTGGAATACAGTCTATATGAAAGAATAAAAGCATGGGAGACTTAACTTTATAACCATGTTTCATACTTTGAAAAACAACAGCACTTGCTATGATTGATTCAATGTATCCCTTGTCTCTCTTCTTTTTGTGTCTTTGTTTCCAACTTCCAACCGGATATCTTCTCCTAAACCTCCGACAGGTCCTTCCAAGTGAGGATGTTCACAACCAAACTTATCCTCTCTCATCCCAAACTACTTGATCTTTCTTATTTATTTCCAGTTGTGAATTTAATAGACTTTGGGGACATTGTGTAATAAATGCTGGTTAATTGGTTAATATATATCTATATGTTAAATATATAATATATAAATTATATATGTAATTATAAATTATATATATATATATGTGTATACACACACACACACACACACACACACACACACACACACACACACACGTTTTGATCTTATCTAGTCCACTGCCAAAGTGAAATGACCCTATAGTATGTGTGTTACAACTGATGATAGACGAGGGTAGTTAACAATATCCTAGGATATTTTAGACCTTAACACTGTGAACTCGCATCACAAAGATTTAATCAATCCAGACATACCCCCTCCATTGTTTAAATGCAGATTTTGATGTAAAGACTCATATCTAAAATTACAGTATTAGTAAATCAATTTTTTAATCTGGATTTTGAATATCTGTTGCTATTCCACAATATCAATTTATTGTGGAGTTATTGTGGAAATAGTTATTAGTATCAATATTAATTTTCAATTAATTGGGTGATCTACTTTTATATATCTCTCTTGTGGTAGAATTTAACTACCGCAGACTCATGAGGATGATATTCTGAGTAGAGGGCCCATTTAATTTCCAAAAAAATCTACAGCCCACCTTTCTGAGCTGGTTATTTTATATACTGCTATTGACTTTTCTCCAATTCCATATGTGATACACAGCCTAGTGAATAATAAAAAAGCATTATTGCATTTACTTAGCCTTTGCTTTGACTCTGTAGGAGGAGACCTTTAATTTTTATGCTTTGAAATTCATGAAAATTGACATTTTTGCCTGATGATGTATTTTTCCACTTTCATATGCCTTTCCTCTTGACCGAGTTTAGTCTTTTGTAGGGTTGTAGAGGCTGCATATCACAAAGTTCTCCCAGATTCACAGAACAATGACTGTGGGTTTGAAGATTATGCTTGGTAAAATTAGCAAACAATGGTATTTTCACAGATATTTTTCAGATATGCATCTTAAATGGACATTCTTTTTGCAAATCACTGATATGTTCTTAATAAATATTACATTAAAAGAACACATTAAGTGCAAAATGTTTGGTGGTGGCATGGCTCAACTAATTATTTTGATCATATTATTACCCCAGTGTGGCCCATTTGATATGATCAGGAACACAGGGAGCAGATGTGTACTGTCTCTCACTCTAGTCTTGCTCACTCATATGCGCATACTCTGTGTGCGTGTGCATGAGAAGGTGTGTATTTTGTTACATTTTTTCATGAGACATGCTATAAAACGGTGCTTGGGTGGCCCAGTCGGTTAAGCATCCGACTTCAGCTCAGATCATGATCTCATGGTTCATGGGTTCAGGCCCAGCGTTGGGCTCTATGCCAATGGCACAGAGCCTATTCAGGATTTTCTCTCTGTCCCTCCCCCATTTGCTTGTGCTTTCTCCACCTCTCTCTCTCTCTCTCTCTCTCTCTCTCTCTCTCTCTCAAAATAAATAAAAATAAACTTAAAAAATAAGACTTAATATATTCATATATATTAATACACATATTGTGTATTTCAGTATGTGAGGGAAATCGATGATGATGTATTGTATATTCAGAAATGAACACGGTTATGTAAACACTCTCTATGAATCCCTCTCGTGTAGCAGAGGTCTCGGCAGATGGCAGGTGCTGTAGCCACAATGGCTTTGAGAGAGAGTCTGCAGCTCTCCATCATGAGCCCTCCCCGTAACGCAGCCATCAATGGGGCTGAAATACTGAAATATCTCCCCTGTCTGGAGGGAGAAAGCTGTTCAGGCTGGCAGTCCATGGTACAGCTACAGTTCTCATTTTAATACATTAATAAACAAACGTTCCTCTAAACTTAGCTGATGCACTCTTACCCCTGACAGATAAATCCAGCTTTGGGATGCTGACAAAATGAATCTTCTGAACCTGTGAGAGTGAAAACAGTTTATCATAACCTGAGAAAACTGTAACTTTAAGATGATGGATGTTGCCTTGAGAGACCACTTAAGAACGGATACTGGCCGTCCTGGCCACGTTGTAATGTCCTTGTTGGTCTTTTCATTAGGAAACATTTCATCTTGCTTCTGTTGGGCTCCTATCAGAGTTTTCCTCAGTTTCAGTTGTTGTACTCAGTTGTTCCTTCCTGAACTGTGTCCTGGAAAGTTTTTCTCCCATCCTACCAGAAGTCCAGACGAATAGCGGAGTCTTCTGTAATTTAGTAAGCCTTTTGGTAGCACTCAGCACTTAACTCTGTCTTTCATACATTATGACGTATACTCTTCATCTCTAATTGTGCTCTGAATGATAGAATTAATACTAAGAGACTGTATCCTCCCTGAAACTTTAATGGGAAGGAAGGTTTAGCTAGTTATATGATTTTTTTTTTAACGGCTTCAAGTTAGAGAGAGCCTATTATATGCATCGGCATCGTGCAAAGAAGATCAGAACTCTTGAGAATATGAGCTAGGACTCACTCCATCCATCTCCGTTGACTACGGCCTAGCCAGACTCCTTGGCGAATCGCCCGCTCTACAGGCTTCCTTGATGAGTCCTATCCTCACTTCCCCCGTGGCTCCTTTACTCCTACACTTTCTTTGCTGACCAAGCCCCCAGTTGGTGTACATTCTTCCTTTTGTATGTTTCATCACGATATTACAATGTAACTGATCAGAGAGGCCTCCATAACAGAAGATGAAGGGTGCCCTAACTCTCCTTAACTCTCATTGGTGTTTTTAACCTGGATGCCAATTTCACAGCATTCAAAATGGCCAGTCTCAGAATTGCTGCCGTTTCCTGTGATTTGTGTATTGTCCAAATATGTCTGTTTTACTAGATTATTTTTAACCCAGAAAAGTCACAGTCTTACTAATTTTGAAAACCTAACCATTTTCACTGCAAATTTGAGGTAGGTGCACAAATAACTAGAACCCTGAAATTTTTAAATTAATCATTTTCATATTTTTACGCCAAGTACAGGAGAAATTTCTTTCACTAGTTTAATACTGTGACTGGGTAAGCCCACAGGAAAGAGTGTGTGTCTTATTATTTTAATATTTAACTATTAGAGCATTGAAATATTATTCGAGAGCAATTATTACTCTGTGAAGGAGATGTCTGGGTTTGACAAAGGTTTAATTCCCTCGAGCTGTTTCTGGGCATAGGCAGTAAGTAGAAGATACAGTGTCCAGAAACTTTCCCTGAATGTCCTGGTCTTTATATTAAGTATAGATCATGGATAGTAAGGTTTGTTAATCACTGAGAGCCCTAGCTGAGAGCATTTCAGTTTATTGTACTGAAGCCCAGGTTTATTTTTAATTTGTCTTGGCTCGGTAAAGAGTCGTATTTTCTTTGGCACATTTTTATATACAGAAGAAGATAGGCATTGGAGATAGAATAAACATTTTTAAAAATGTAAACTGCCAATATTTTACTTACACTTCCAAAAGAAAGGCCTGGGACAGATACATTCATCAGAAGAAAACAAACAGAGCCAGCAAATCCATTTGTTTTATGTGTCTTTCTAGCAGGTGGTCGGAGTTTAGTCTAAATAATGGAAAGCCACACTGACAATAAAACTCATTTCACACAGATGAATCTCAAATATTCCAATAGGCCTGCATTTAGCTTGGAAACTGTAGCTCTTCAGGCTGTAATTCACATTCCCCACCCCCCTACTCAAACAGGAACAGGTTTTATCCCTATTTGCCAAAAAATGTAACTAGGGATGTGAAAAACTGCTGATGTTATAGCTTTCTCATGAGGGAATGTGGCCCGTTAGGAGATCAGTTAAATGGCTGAATGTATAGTTTTCTACTGGTAACATGGTTATTCCATTGTTTCCACTACAAAGTAACTTATCTATAGGTCTCTCTGGATACTTACATTTTCCTTCAAACACAATTTAAGGTACATCTTCAAATCTTGCTCACCAGTGCATTTATTTGAAATCAGTATTGTTTTTATTTATTTTTTAATTTTTAGTGTTTATTTATTTTTGAGAGAGAGAGAGAGAGTGCACGCATGTGGGGGAGGGGCAGATAGAGAGGGAGACACCGAATCCGAAGCAGGATCCAGGCTCTGAGCTGTCAGCACAGAGCCCGATGCGGGACTAGAACTCACGCACCGAGAGATCACGATCCGAGCTGAAGTATGACGGTTAACTGAATTAGCCACCCAGGCACCCCTTCAATTTTTTAAACAATGTGAAGCATGTGAAGCATGTGAAGCATGTGAAGCATGGCCTATGAATCCCTTATCCACTGGTGGTCATGTGAACTACCTTACTAATATTTCAATACATATTGACAGTGAAGCACCTTGGAGAGAGGAAGCTTCTAGACTGACGGCTTTCTCAAATCATCAGGAACAGTGAAGTGGCCCTTACACTGCACCCTGGAGACTTCCTGAGACTTTACTTCCTCTAGTGGAAGATCTGTTGGTCTCTGGCTGTGCTCTGGATGCCTGGGAAGGGACCTGGGGATTCCAGGGTACATTCTGCAGCATCACTGATGACCCTTCTAGCTTTATTGTTTCCATTTCACACACACCTCCCCCCAGTGACTCAATTCAATGGAGATTCCTTGTTGCAGCTTCTCTGAACATCATTCTGGCAGTCTTGTAGGGGAGACCCCGGGGAGTGCCCTCTTTTGTGACCCACTGTCCCTCTGGATTTTGAGCCTCTCTGGGGCCCAGCCATACAGCCTGGCTCACTTCTCACAGATACTTCTCTCCATACATGCACTTGGGCAATTTCCCCCCGCTTCTACAAACTCTGTTCACACTCCTCATCTACCTCATTATCTTTTCAAAGTCTGTTGGGATCTCTCACCCATCCTACACTCCAATTTCTCTGACATTGCAAAGTTTCTGCTTTGTTATCGATCTTGTTATTTGGTGAGTTTTCAGAGACAGAAGAGGTAGAACCGTAGTCAGTTTATCAAGTCCCTGCATCAGGAGTCCTTGTATGTTTGCAACTCATAGATATTTATGAGAAATTGACACAGCTTCTCTCCACTGCCACAGAAATGTACACACACACACACACACACACACAGGACAATCTGCGTAATGCCGGGCATGAAGATATATGTGTGCGAGCGAAGAAATATGATCATGGGTGGAGTTTTCCCACATACGGTTTGGAGGTTTCATTTGCTTTCAGAAATGTGAAAAGTTGTGTCTGTTAAATTTCCGCTTTCGAAGAGATTTGTTTACTAAATGTCAAACACATACTTTGGTTGCTTACTCCATATCTTGTATGTGACTCGGTACTGAGAATACGGACGGTAATTCTAGTGTGCAGCGAGCTTATGGCAGAAGTGAGAAAAGAATAACTATGCTTAGTGTGCTTGGGGGCCGTGGCATAAGTTATGCTCCTGAGACACTTGGGGGACGGACCTAGAACTTGGGGGAAGGGGACAATCATCAGGAAGGTTTTCCTGAGGAAGCAGTGCTTCCTGAAAGCACTTTCCTGAAGCAGTATTTCTCGAAAATTTATTTTGTGTGTTTGAAAACTGTGTCATTAGATGCAGACACATTTAGAATATTTACAACTTTTTAGTGAATTTTACATTTGTTGTTACATACTAACCTTTCTCATCCCTGATGACACTTTTTTCTTCGTTTGTTTTTTATTTTATCTTAAAATATATTTTACCACATCATCTTCCTCGAGAACCGTGAGCATTATTTCTGGGTCAGACTGTTTGCTTCATAATTTATGTGTATTCACTTCATTCTCAAAATGGTGCTATGGGATAGATACTATTGTTTTCTCTATTTTAGAGATGAGGGGTGGTGAGGCACCACTTTAATTTAGTAGAACATATATCAGTAAACTGGAATCAGCAAGATCCGCCTCAGACACCCTTGCCCTGGAGCCTGTACCCCTCTGCATATTAATACCAATGTTGATATTATAAATTATATCGATATTTTTGGACTGGATCACATCACAAGGTGCTATACATCACCGTAGCCACCAGGTTTTTAAACGTTTGTATTTGCCTTGCTTTTTTTAAATTCTTTTACTTTCAACCTCTCTTGGTTCCTGTGTTTCAGATATGCTTCTTAGAAATAGTATATTGTTGGATTAAAAAAAAGCCACTGGCACAACGTGTCTTTGCAGTGTGATGTTCAGTGTTGTGAAAATCAGTTGTAACTGTTGCTGTACTTGAATCTATTTCTACCATCTTATTTTGGTTTTTTGCTTCTGCTTTTTCTGTGTGCCTTTTATTCTTCCTTCTGCTTGATTAAATCTCTTTAAAAATATATATGCTCCCTCCGCCATCCAGTGTGAAACGTATTGCCTATTTTCTTTTCTGTTGTAGGGATTATCGTTATAATTTTTCATGAGTATTTACAAAAGTCAAACGTAACTGAACATCTTGATCTGTCTTCTTTGGTATGTTAGTCTGATGGGGCTGCCAGCACAGAATACCGCAGGGTGAGTGGCTTAAGCAACAGAAGTTTATTCTTTCACAGATCTGGAAATGGGGCGTCCAAGGTCTCTGGTGAGGCCTGTCTGCCTCACTTGTAGGATGGCTCCCCAATGGCCACATCCTCACCTGACCTTTCTTCTGGGCACGTGGGGGGAGAGATTGATCTCCTTGTCTCTTCCTGTTCTTACAAGGACACCAGTCCTAGGGGATCAGGGTCCACCCTTAATGCCTCATTTAACCTTAATTACCACCTCAAACACCTTCTCTCTAAATGTAGTCACACTGGAGGTTGAGGCTTTCACATAAGAATTCTGAGAGACACTATTCAGTCCATAACACTTGGCATAATGTAAGTGATCCTCGGCACCCTGTATCCTACATTTTAGTTCTGCCTCTTCCTTAACTTTAGTATTATCTTTAAAAATTTTTTTTTTTATGTGGTCGATGTATTTTTAGATTTTTCCCATGTTTGCCATTTGTTTCCCCTCTTACCATGCCTTCCTGTATTTCTTTCCTTTCTGGACTTAGTTCCTTTTGCTTTGACACACATTCTCTAGTTATTAGATGATTTTTAATGGGGGGGGGTGTTGGTGGTAATGTGCTTTAATTTTTTCTTTGTCTGAAAATGTTTTAATTTCGCTTTTTCTCTTGTTGGATATTTTAGTTTGAGCTACAATTATGGATTGGAATTCTATTTTCTTTAGGCACTTTGAACATATTCTGCACTCCACCTTCCATTTTCCCTTATTAAGAAGTTTCCTTTCTGCTTCCGGACTCATCTGTTGTCTTTCTTGCTACTGGTATGCTCCTAGGTGATGTAATTTTACACTATCCTGTGTCAGTTAGTAGATTTCTTTTTAAAAGAAATTTTGGGGGAATTATTGTCTTCCTTGAATCTGAATTTTTAATCCATTCTGGAAAATTCTCAGGTACTATACCTTTGAATTCTTTCATCATTCTCTCCTCTCCTGAAATTTTAATCAAATATATGTTAGACCTCCTTTCCATCAATCACACTGTAAACTTTATATTTAATATTTTAATCACTTTTCATTTCTGGACTACATTGAGTGTATCCAAATCTTTCAGTGTACAAATACAGTCTATAATTTTATCTCATGTGCTTAATGCAACTAATGAGTTTTTACTTTCAATAATATATTTTAATTCCTGGAAGATCTCCTTTCTTATATGTCAAATCTGACTGGTTCCTTTTTAAAAAAATTATTTATTTATTTTGAGAGAGAGAGAGAAAGAGCACAAGCAGGGGAGGGCAGAAACAGAGGAGAACGAGAATCCCAAGCAGACTCTGAACTGACATTCCGCACCCCCCCACCCCCACCTATGATGTGGGAATCGAACTGAGGAACCGTGAGATCATGATCTGAGCTGAAACCAAGAGTCAGATGCTTTACCGACTGAGCCACCCAGGTGCCCCCTGACTGGTTCCTTTTAATATTACCTCATTTCTTTCTTACATATTTGTTTCCACTTTTTATTTCTTTAATTTTTTTTAATGTTTTACCATATTCCCAACCCTAAATCTGAAATTCATGGGGACCAGATTTTTGTCTGTGATGTTTCTGCTTAATCTTGTTCATTATTTTTGTCTTCTTATGTTTTGTATCTTTGGATTGTGAGTTTGAATTTCTCAGGTTTTTGTCTTTAAGAATCCTATAATTCCAGAGTCAATCCAGAGAAGAGTTATACTGCCTTCAAATGACAGCAATTTGGAACCATTTTTTCTATTTTAATTTCTTCGCTTTGGGCTTATACCCTATTGTTAGTGTAAATTTGAAAGCCATAATTTTATGTAGCAAACCTATGGTTTATGAATTCTGAGGAAGGTTTTTGGTTTTTTTTTTTTTTTTTTTTGGTTTGTTTTTCTTTTTCTTTCTATAAGCTAGGAAAAGAGAGATAAATTTCCTTGTCATCTTTCTTTGCTGACTAGTGGATTTTTCTCCAGTATCTGCTTCTGCTGAGATTTTAACATTTTTAGGCTTTATGTGGTGGTGGTGTTGGGTTGGGGGAGGGAGTCTCCTATTTTTACACAGGGTCCAACACTTGATTTTTAATTCTGCCTGGCCTTTAAAACCCAAACCTCTGCATTTTTATCTAGCATTTCTAGTTTTGAACTGGAAAAATTTAAGACTTCTTACATTGCCATACCATAGGAAATGGAATTCTCTAGAGATTAGTATTTCAATCACTTTCCTAAATATTCTATAATATAATATTCTGTAATATTATTGAGTGTCAAATACTGTTAAATTATCTCATAGTAGAGAATTTATGTTAAAATAAAAAATAGAGATATAGTAAAAATTTTACAAATGTCTTCATATGCAGTGAGTCTTTTTTTGTTTGTTTGTTTAAAGCTCAGAATAATGTTAACCTTATAGGAAAAATATTATTAGGCAATATAGGGTTAGTGAAATCTGAAGCATTTTCAAAATATTTTTGCCTTCACACTCTGACTTTATACTTTGTTGGTGAATATGGAGACATTGTCACAACAGAAAAAAGCATGTCTTTATTCTGAGTGCAAACCATTGAAGTCTCAAAAGCTCAGGCCAAGGGTAGTAACGTCGTCAACAGCAATAACAAAAATGGTAACAACAAAGAAGAGAAGGAGGAAGAGGAAGGATGGGTCAAGGGCTCCTAATTTGGTCCAAGCATCCTTCTAAGCATCAAAGCCCCCCCCCCCCCCAAAAAAAGGAGGCAGAAATGTGTTCTTCAGCTACAAAACCAAGAGCCAGTCCTACAAATAAAGCACTCCTTTCCTACCCACTTTCCAAGTGACTCCTACAATAATAGAGCCTCACAGTCTGGCTTTGTATTGATTTGAAGTTAACTTCTAGAATGTCAAATGTACTCATATTTAGAAGCATTCCAAAGCCGATAGAAATTGTGTTAGATTTCCTAGTACTTTGGATTACCCGTATCATCTTAATGCAGATGACTGTGACTTTGGTTTGTGTTTATATTTTTCTGTTTCACATTTAAAAATACTAATAATAAATTTAAAAAGGCAGAATCTTTTCCCCTTTGAAGTATGAAAAAATATGTAGGCTTTCAAAATGGGTATGTTTGTGAAAGGATAAGAAACCAATTCCTTATTTTCTCCAGAGTGAAAAATAAATCTTACAAATATCAAAATATTTTTTAAATGTGAGAGATTAACCATGTCCTTTATCAAAGCTGTGCAATTCAACAGGATCCTGATAATAATAGTAGAGTTGCCATTATTGAGAACCTCCTCCAGTAAATGTGCTGGGTACTTTCTGTATAATATTTAATGTTCACAAAAACTACAGAAACAGGGAATTCTTACTTATTTTTTCAGAAATAGGGGACTATTAATCTTGTTTTAAAATGAAACTGAAGTTAAGAAGTTAAGGGGGGGGCAAGGAAACGGGAAATGGGAGGGTGTTGGTCAAATGATACAAAGTTGCAGTGTAGGAGGAGTGAGTCTAGAAATCTAATGTATAACATGAAGACTGTAGTTAATCATATTGTATTGTGTACTGGAAATTTGCTAAGAGAATAGACTGTGAGTTCTCTCGCCACACACAAAAATGGTAACTGTGAAAAGTGGATATGTGAACTAGCTTTACTGTAGTAACCATTTCACTGTGTATATGTACGTGAAAACATCATGTCTTACATATTAAATACATACATTTTTTATTAAAAAATGATAAATTACAAAAGAAAAGGATCGGATTGGTGACCTTTTCAAGAACACATACCTACGTAACTAATATGAAGCAGGCTGGGATTCCAACCATTTCTAGTATTCTGCCGCCCACACTCCTGACCAGTTAGATTGCATTTTACAAAATATTGCATTATTCCATTGTCATTAACAGACTGCTTATACTTACAGAGAAGAATCAAGAAAACAATACTATTTTATTTTGTGAAAGTATGAATGTGTCTATTTTATGTATTAGATACAGTGGCAGGCTTTGGTCCTAAGAAATTAAGGTTATCAAATGTAAGTCTTTTATTTTGTATTTTGTACTCTTGCTATGTATGAATACATAACTACATCTTAAAAGACTTAATATTTTTAAAAAGACATAAAAGAGTCAAATTATTCAGTTTGGTAATTCTCCTCTTTTTTTTAATGGTTGCCTCCGGGCAACTATGGCTTTTTAAATTATATTATACAATTTGATTTGCAAATGGATAACTATCCCAATTTTTCAAGACACCTAGTCTGCTTCTCTGGTTTTCTTTTATCCTCTATGGTCTTACAATTTTCTTCATTACTATTAAAAGAGACTCAGAAATATGTCCACTATCTTTTAAGTTTCTGCTAATTTTTTTTATAAACACAGTTAACATATCTTAGGATTTTTATAGGAAGATAGGAGATTCACAGGTAAGTTTATTTGGAAATAATTGATCTTGCTAAGGCAATAAGTTTTTTATAAATATCAAGTTTTTATAATATACCAAGTTTTATAATATATATAAGGTTATACTAAGGTTTATAATACACTAAGGCTTATATAAGGTTTTAAATATTCTAAATTATTACTCTAGCTAAGTGGTCTACTAAATTATATGAAATTAATCTTAATTAAATAAAATCAACCCAATTAGTAAGGGCATTTAAAAAAAGTTGCTTCCTTTTCCTAATCTATGATACCATATTTTTTAAAACATTATAACATATGTTGCATTTAGAAAGCTAAAACATTAGAGGGAAAGAAAGACCTGGGAAGTTTTTTGTTTTTTGTTTTTGTTTTTTTTTAATTCCTGTTAGAGGCACCTAGGTGTCTCAGTCGGTTAAGCTTTTGACTTCGGCTCAGTTGGTGATCTCATGGCTCTGTGAGTTCGATCCCCACATAGGGTTCTGTGCTGTCAGTGCAGAGCCGGCTTCTATCCTGTCTCCCTCTCTCTCTGCCCCTCCCCTGCGCACACATGTACTCTCTTCTGCCAGAAATAAACATTAAAAATTCTTTTAATTAAAATCTTGGGGCGCCTGGGTGGCTCAGTCGGTTGAGCGTCCAACTGCAACTCAGGTCATGATCTCACAGCTCGTGAGTTTGAGCCCCGTGTCAGGCTCTGTGCTGACAGTTTGGAGCCTGGAGCCTGCTTTGGACTCTGTGCCTCCCTCTCTCTCTGCCCCAACCCACTCGCATTCTATCTCTGTCTCTCTCAAAAATAAATAAACATTAAAGAAAATCTTGTTAATTCATTTTATCAAATAAATAAGACTCCTGATCAGGTTGTAACATGATCAGACGAATATATGTGTGTGTGTGTGTATGTGTGTGTGTGTATACACATATACATATGTGTGTATATACATATATATATACATATATATGTGTGTGTATGTATATATTATAAATATATATATATATATATATATTTTTTTTTTTTAAGACAGAGAGATAGAGTAAAGTACAAGTGGGGAGGGGGCAGAGAGATAATCCCAATCAGGCTTCACTCTTAGCACAGAGACCAATGTGGAACTTGATGCGGGGCTTGATCTCATGACCACAAGATCATGACCTGAGCAGAAATCAAGAGTTGATGCTCAACCGACTGAGCCACCCAGGTGCCCCCAGACTAATATTATTAAAAGAGATCATGTGGGCTTCGTGCTGGAGGCGGATTGGGAGTGAGTGGTGGGGAGCTCTGCCAGCCAGGGCTCAGGTGGCAAAGGACAGACTTACAGGACTATTTAAAAGGGGAGACTGACACGATGTGACCGGTGCACTTCAGGGAGTGAGGATAGAGGTGCCGGGGAGACTCTGGTTGTTTAATGCGTGCAACATTTTAGATGAAACGGCAGTGAAAGCTTTTTGAGTGACCACTAAGAGAGGGACGATGATCGAATACCAACGGGGATCAAGAATAACATATGTTGAATTGTGAACATGTGCGACACATTGGAACAGAGAATTTTAAGAAGCTTCTGGACATCAGTCCTGAGCTTAGAGGAAAAACCTGCAATGGAGATTCACTGGAGAGATAGTCATCAAGTAGGTAGTTGAAGCAATGGGTTGGCTGGGATGATTTTTTTCCCTTTTTTTTTTAATGTTTATTTATTTATTTATTTTTTTTTTTGAGAGAGAGACAGAGAGAGAGACAGAGTCTGAGCAGGGGAGAGTCAGAGAGAGAGGGAGACATAGAATCCAAAGCAGGCTCCAGGCTCTGAGTTGTTAGCACAGAGCCTGACAGGGGGCTCGAACCCATGAACTGTGAGATAATGACCTGAGCCGAAGTAAGAAGCTTAACCAGTTGAGCCACTTAGGTGCCCTCCTCTTTTTTTAATTGAAGTATAGTTAACATACAGTGTTATATTAGTTTCAGGTGTTCAATACAGTGATTCAACAATTCTGCACATTACTCAGTACTCATCACAGTACGTGTACTCTTAACCCCCTTTATCTATTACACCCATCCCTCCACCCAAGTCCCCTTGCCATCTACCAGTTTGTTGTCTATATTTAAGAGTCTGTTTTTTGTCTGTTTGTTTTGTTTCGTAAGTCCCACATATGAATGAAATAGTATGATATTTGTATTTATCTGTCTGACTTACTTCACTTAGCATTATACCCTGTAGGTCCATACATGTTGTTGCAGATGGCAGCCTTTTTTATGGCTAATTCCAGTGTGTGTGTGTATGTGTGTGTGTGTGTGTGTGTGTGTGATCTTTATCCATTCATCTATCGGTGGACACTTGGTTTGCCGCTATATCTTGGCTGTTGTAAATAATGTTGCAGTAAACATAGAGGTGCATGTTTCTTTTTGAATTAGTGTTCTCTTCTTTGGGTAGACACACAGTAGTATGATTCCTAGATCAAAGGGTAGTTCTACTTTTAATTTTTTGAAAAACCTCCATACTGATTTCCACAGTGGCTGCACCAGTTTGCATTCTCACCAACAGTGCACAGGGATTCCTTTTTCTCCACATCTTCACCAACACTTGTTGTCTCTTATCTTTTTAATTTTAGCCATTATGCCAAGTGTAAGGTGATATCTCATCATGGTTTTGACTTGCATTTCCCTGATGATTAGTGATGGTTAGCATCTTTTCACATGTCTGTTCGCCATTTGTACGTGTTCTTTGGGAAAATGTATGTTCAGATCCTCTGCTCATTTTTTGGATAGGACCACTTTTGTGCAGAGACTACCAAGAAAACAGACCTAGCCCAGGGTAAACTGATGGACTCCTACATTTATATACCAAGTAGAAGACAAGAAATCAGTAAAGGAGGTTAAAGTAAGATTGCTAGAAAAGTGTAAAGAAAACCCTGGATAGTATAACACTGTTTGAGCTGAGAAAGGAAATATTCAAGAAGAGAGAATGGCCTCTCAGACTCTTCAGATGTTTGCATTATATTTACTCCTACGGATAGGTAGTAATAATGTTAAATAATTAAAACAAGTATATTCATGTTTCTGAGCTTATCTTCCTGATGAGATTTTAATATTCCTGAAGACAAAAATAATGTAGTTTTGAGTCTTTAATAAATACAAGAATGACTGAAATAATTTAAACCATTTGGAATAAAAGAAATGATGATTATGATACTTTCTAGATCTCTGGTATATACCAGAGACCACAGTTTTCTAGGCACTTAATTCATGTGTATGTCCCAATTAATAATTCACAACAGCCTCCTATACTGGAGTATCATAATTTTCTCTATACATAAAGAGACAAGGAGCAGGGCATTTAATTAATTTACCTAAGGTCAAAAAGAGATAGAGACAAAATCCCTAGCCGTGTATGTTATACTCATTCATTATATATATAAAAAAAAACAGAAAAATAAACATATTTGTAATAAATAGATAACTTACTAAATTTAAAAAGCCAACATATTATATTAAATAATTTACATAGTTAAAATCAGCTCAAAAATTATCTCCAAAGAAATCAGCCTTCACTAGTATACTGCTACTTTAAAATAAACTTCTAGAATCACTACAGTCTCTCTGCTTGCCCACTTCTTAGGTGCTCCTTCAACACTCCAGTTTGCCATCCACACCCACCTCTATAGCTCTCCCATGTTTCCCACTAATCTAAATGGTAAACCCATGTCAAAGCCTCTGTCTTCACATAATTTGGTCGTGTGATCACTAACACTCACCAGTGATGGTGATGACCATTCCTTCACCTCGTTGATATCATTTCTTGGTTTCTCTTTTACTTTCCAGATTTTCTTCACTGGTTTATTTTTCTGATACCACCCATGGTACATAGATGATTTCTAGAGTCCAACCTTAGGTTTCTTTGCTTAGCATACTATCCAATTTCTTCACTCAATTTCTGCTCCTTCCAGAACATAATTACTCCCAGAGCTTTTTCAAACTCTGATCTCTCCCCTGATATCCAGACATTAGTGTTAACCTGTAGATTGAACATTTAGATACCCTTAGATATCCCCTGGCTACTTCAGTCTTGGAAAGTTCAGTTTTGAGCTGGTCAAAACCCACCCACGACACTTTCCAGTCCCCTTTCATCCTGCTCCTTAAAGGCCGGATGCTCTTTCTGTGTCCCCTCTGTTGGGAGAGTCAAAAGCATTCATCAAGTTGCTCAGTCATAAATCTAAGAGTCATTCTAGCAGTGGCTCTCTGTGCATGGTCCTTCTTTCCAGTGCATCAGCCAGTTCTGCCATATCTTCCTAGAAAGTATCTTTCATCTATTTCCTCTATGTTAGCTTTATTGACATATTCTGGATAAGAGTTTGGAGCTTCTTCAGTGTCTCTACTATAAGACAATCCCTACTTCTGGTCTCCCCTCTTCCAGCCTATTCTCATTTCTATCAGAGAGAGAATAACATGACACAAAATGATCGCATCACTTTCTTGCTCATAGTCCTTCGTTGTCTGTTTGCTTCTCCAACAGACAATCATAGACCCTCAGCAGGAGTCTGAGTCTCCTGGCGTTTACATTCCAGTAATAGTAGAAATGATTGTAACTGCTTATACAATATCTCAGATGGCAGTAAGGGTTATGAAGAAAAATGGGTCGGGTAAAGAGGGCAGAGCACTAAGAGCGGGGAGTGTTATCCCACCCACGGCCAGCAAAGACCTCTTGGAGGAGACCACTGCAGCACAGCCCCAAAGGACATGAAGACGCAAGGTTAAACATCCCCTCATTCCAGAACAAAAAGCCAAACCTCCATTCAATTACCATTCACCTGACAAATGCAGAGAGGTCCACAGGTCTGGAGTCTGATATAGATGATGTTGTAAAGGTTATCTTCAGTCTATTAAACAGTAATTTTTGTTTCCACACTGACAACAGACACCTTGTATCTTGACTATCTCCTAAGATTAGTGGGCTGGTGAACTTTATGGCATATCAGTTTCTCAACAAATATAATTTTTTAATAAATTCATAGAGAAGGCAATATTCCTGAGATCACGAAACTGAAAGAGATCAGATGGGCTTCATGCTGGAGGTAGATTGGAAGTGAGTGGTGGGGAAGCTATGATAGTTGGGGCTCAGGTGGTAAAGAATAGATGTACAGGATTATTTAAAAGGGGGGACTGACACAGTGTGATTGGCATGAAAGAGGAGAAACACACACACACACACACACACACACACACACACTCTTATGGAAGTAAATAAATAAACCAAACCAGACAAACATCTTCCTTCCTTCCATCCTTCCATCCTTCCATCCTTCTTTCCTTCCTTCTTTTGATACTCAAAATATTTTTAATGCCCAAATTATTTATTTAGTACTCAAATTGTGTAGGTTTGAGCAGTAGAAACCTACTTCAGGCTGGCTCCTGTGTCATTCTTTGATATGGGGATATCATTTTTTTTAACATAGTTGACATACAGTGCTGGGTTAGTTTCAGGTATACAACTTAGTGATTTGACAAGTGTGTACCTTACCCTGTGCTCACTACAAGTGTAACCACCATTTGTCCCATACAATGCTATTTCAATACCGTTAGCTATATTCCCCCTGTGGTCTCTTTCATCCCTATGATTCATTTCATAATGAAGCCTCTCTCTCCCACTCCCCTTTACCCATTTTTCCCAGTCCTTCACACCCCTCCCCTTTGGAAACCACCAGTTTGTTTTCTGTATTTGTGGGTTTGTTTCTGCTTTTCTGTTTGTTTGTTTGTTCATTTGTTTTGTTTTTTAGATTCCATATATAAGTGAAATCATATCATTTTTGTCTTTCTGTGTCAGACTTATTTCACTTAGAATAATGTCCTCCGGGTCCATCCATGTTGTCCAACGGCAAGATCTCATTTTCTTGTTTGTTTCAAGTTTTTATTTAAATTTCATGTCAGTAACATACAGGGTGCATTAGTTTCAGGTGTAGAATTTACCGATTTGACAACTCTATACATTATTCGGTGCTCATCATGATGAGTGTACTCCTTAATCCCCATCACTTATATAACCCATCCCCCTGTCTACCTCCCTTCCAGCAACCCTCAGTTTGTTCTCTACAGTTAAGAGTCTGTTTCTTCATTTGCTTCTCTCTTTTGTTTTCCCCCAATGTTCATTTTTTGTTGTTGTTTCTTAAACTCCACGTATGAGTGAAATCATATGATATTTGTCTTTCTCTGATCAACTTATTTCACTTAGCGCAATACTCTGTAGATCAGTCTATGTCATTGCAAATGGCAAGATTTCATTCATTTTCTGGCTGATATTCCATTATATATATAAAAATATATGTATATATAAGTATATATTCATATATATATATATATATATATATATATATATACATATATACATACGCCACTTCTTCTGTATTCATTCATCGATTGATAGACACTTAGGTTCCTTCCGTATCTATTGTAAGTAATACTTTAATGAACATAGGGGTGCATATATCTTTGAATTAATGTTTTGTTCTCTTTGAGTAAATACCCAGTAATGGAATTACTAGGTTATATGGTATTTCCATTTCTTAATTTTTTGAGGAACCTCCATACTGTCTTCCATAGGGGCTGCACCAATTTGCACTCCCTACCAACAGTGCGTGAAGGTTCCTTTTTCTCTACACTCTTACCAACACTTGTTATTTATTGTCTTTCTGAATTTAGCCATTCTGAGCACTTCTTTAATTTCTGGTGCAGTAAAGTGTTACAGGATCCCATTGTGCTTTCCCTGACCCAGCTCTGGAATCAGCCATTTCTCCAAGAAGTTGTGCTTTTATTTAGTAGAGCATCTAAGATCCGAACGAGTCGGGTACTCACTGCTTCTGGAGGTAACCCTTCTCCCAGACCGTCTTCAGGGGATGGTAGGAACCATCTGTATATTGAGCACATACACAAATCCAGCTAGATGTATTTCTGTAACTAGCTGTATCATACTGAAAAGCACAAGGGCACTCCAAGAGAGTCCATTCCAGTCCAAACGCACAAGATCCATTCGAGATTTTACACTTTTCATCTGCACCCTCCTTTCCTGACAGTGAGAACCTGGCTCCCGCTCTCCTTGATACATTTATTTGCTCGGGTAACCTGTCTTGTAGTCAGTCTCCCAGCCATGCTGGGTGGATATGGTGTTGGCTGTCTCCGGGCACAGGCATCAGCCACCACTGAGCTCACTCTCTGCCCACTCGAGCACCGTGCTGGTCTGGACTCCAGCCCTCACCTGGAATGATTCAGCCCTCTGTGAATGATTCAGGAAGGTTGGGTGAACAGGAGAGACAAGTAGATGTTTTGCACAGTCATCCTAGATGATAGTGGAAGGAAGATCAAAGTGTCTTTTTTAGCATCCTTACCACTTGCCACCAGCCTCTCCCTGACTTCCCAAACTTCCCACCTTTCAACCAAGTATAAGTAGAGGAGTCTCATATATGTGCAGCTTTAGATCATGTCCAGTTTCAACCCTGTTGCCCGTCGTCTGCTTTTTCCGTCCCATCGAGTTAACGTTGTAACTTACAACAGTTTAGATGGCCATGTTCATGTCAAAACTAATATCAGTATGTGTTTTCACTGATGTATTAATGAATTAAAGTTTTAAAACCGTAAAAAAAATAAAGAAAAATTTAAAACCTTGCAAATATAGGTTTGTCAGCAGGAATAATAAAATACTGTGAGTGGACTTCAGATCAGGTGTGAAGTTTCACATGGGAGGTCTTGAAACGCAAATCTCCAGTATGCCAGTTGGGTTACATAGCGGTAAAGACCCTCAAAAGAGGATAAGTTTCCCATTTCACTGGCAGAGATATAATTGGCCCTGCGGCGTAACAATTACTGTGGGTGTCACCCTGCCAGACCACGGAGCCCAGTAATGACCAATGTGCAAACACTGCATTTTTTTTATTCCAAATTCATAGATATTTAAAGTTCTGAGCCAAAATAAACAGAAGTTAATCTCTTCGTTCTGTATAATCTTTCTGTTAACTTGCCAGATGTCAGTTAAGTTTAACTCTCTATCCACTTTATATCTATTCATTTCTGACCCGCCCAAATCCCAGCTGCAAAGGTATATCTCCAAACAGCCCTGCTCTTAATCTACTGAGTAGGTTAATTCCTGAGCTTCAGAGTGGCTAATACACTGAAAGTATCGCAGGTACTAATACACTAGTGTTTTTACCGAAATTATGTTTGTACGGAAGGGCAACAAATACAGAAAATAAACAATAATGTTCTCGACCGCTGCATAAAAACTAGCTCAAAATGGAGTGGCTCAACACATTAAGAGCTTATTCTCTCTTCTTTGTTTGTGGGCCAATAATTCAGGAGCAAGTTGGCTGGGAAGTTCCAGCCTCAAGTTCTTTGGTTCCTGCAGCCTCAGTCGTCTGAAGGCTTGACTAGGATTGCAAGGTCTGCTTCAAGATGGCTTGCTCACGTGACCGGCAAGTTGATGCTGGCTGTTAGGTCTCATTTCCTCTCCACATGGGGGCCTCTCCGCCCGGCTGCTTGAGGTTCCGCAGGGCATAGGGTCTGGCTTCCCCAGAGCAAGTGATCCAAGAGACCGAGGTAAAGGCTCTTAGTGCGTTTTCTTACTAAGCCTTGCAAGTTACACACACACTGTCAGTTTTGCAACGTTCTATTTGTCACCCGGATTCAGTGTGGGGGGGGACTACATAGGCTATGAATAGCAGGAGGTGATTTACGGCTAACTTGGAGGTCAGTTACCATGGTTTTCCCTCTGGGACACAGAGATTCGCGTCTCTTCCACATGAAAAAGCACACTTACTTCCTCCAAAGGCCCTTTAAAGTTCGCTTCTGTTTAGAGGATCTGCTCCGAATCCAGTAACTTGTCATCTAAGTCATGTTCGTACCAAAATGAACCTCTTAGTGAAGTCTAAGAACAGAGGAAGTTATCCAAGTACAGCTTCTCATCTGAAGACCTGGCAACAGGTTTTGTGCCATCCACGCACTCAGCATACGAAAGTCAAGTGGGCATAGAGTAACCGCTTCAGACCCTTTGACTCCAGAGGGAGAAATAAGCTGTAGGCAGAAGCAAGTGGTCCATGGTGGTTCTAAAGTCCAATCAGGTCCCTGTTGGTAATTCCTGGATTAGGACACAGTTCTGATATTTCCTGGAAGTGATTTTTCATGGCTCAGACATAGCTTCATTCTGTACTCTCTCTGTGCCTTTTAATCCAAGCTGGTGGCACCACAGGTGCAGTTCTCTCATCAACCATTCCAGTGAGTGTTGTTCTGGTTTACTCCGGTAGGTAAATGCCACATCCACAATTGGATACAGAGAAGCTTTTTGTTTGTTGGTTTTACGTTACACTTCTGCTAACATGTTAAGGGAAAAATGCCTTAACCTCATTAAAACCCTTATTTTTTAACTCAGAGGATCTGTAAGACATGCCAGTCAGCTGCCTAGACGTTCTGTAGTCTCACTGAGTGGTCCTTTGAGGCACTACCTAATCCATTTTGGAGGTCTGACCATGAATTTCACAGGCACACTTCATTGTCATCTTTATCTTATTTTTTATTAGCAGTTGATCTTTTTTTCTTTAAAGTTTATTTAATTTATTTTGAGAGAGAGAGAGAGAGCGCGCACACAAGAGCAGGAGACGGGCAGAGAGGGAGGGAGAGAGAGAGTCCCAAGCAGGCTCCATGCTGTCTGCACAGAGCCTGGCTCAGGGCTTGAACTCAAAACCTGTGATCCCGTGACCTGAGCCGAAATCAAGACTTGGAGGCTTACCCGCATGAGCCACCCAGATGCCCCTGGTAGTTTGCCTGGAAGAGACTAGAAATGAGAAAACACTTTATTTTCAAGTCGATCAAGTCCTGCTTTCTTCATATTTAATGTGCTTTTTTTAAGTTTTTTTTTTTTTTTTTTTTTTGCCTCTTCTTCTTCCCCTTTTATTGTAAGTAGAAGATGTTCAGTTTTCTCTGCCTGAAGTGTCCTTAGCTAGGTTACACAATTCACTACGTATAAATTTTCTTTTCCAGATTATCATGATTTATCAGAACTTCCACTGCGACAGAGCCAGCATGCAGTTTTCCGTCATCACCAGTCACATTTATTCCTCGCTTTCTTTGACGCCATTACTGACGACCTCCTCGAGAGCCGCGAAGCTTGTGCTCTTAGCCCTCTCCAGGCCTGTCCAGCTCCCTTGTACCTTTTGATCGCTCAGTTACCCACATCTTTAGGTTTTTGTTACAATTCCCTCCCAGGACCAGATCTATTATTAGGTATTCATTATTGCATAAACAAATCACCCCCACATTTAATAGCTTAACACCATGCTTTAGCATTTCCCATGGGCCTCTCCACAAGACTCCTCCCGGTGTGATCAGTTAGCAGTCTCAGAGACCAAGCCGGATGCTAGCATCAGAAGTCACACACGGCCACCTCTTCCTAGCTCTCCACTGACCACGGAGTCAGCACTAATTCAGTGTAGAAGGAGACTATGAATGGGTACGGACACCAGAGGCAAGGATTAATGGGCTTCCTCTTGGAAACGTTAAAGGTGATGTAAGGAAAGGAAAAAAAACCCTAAATTTTCAATGGATATATAGTAACTTGTCCTATAATATCCTCTCCTAGAACGTATCCCATGTGAAAAAGTGCAAGGCCTTCTTCACAATTTCAAACTCCAGAATTTGGGCCAAACGGAATATTGTTGTGAGTGACTGATGAAGTCTTGTTTTGTGAACCTAATTATGTCCAGTTCACAGCACTGTGTGTGTTACACAGCTGCCTTGCTTCGGAGAAGCTCTTGTTCTCACAAACAGATCCGCTCATTTTGAAACATTGCAAAGCTAGTGTGGATATTTCGAGACTCCCAAGTACTCAAAAACCAGAACCAAATGATCGTCTTGTTAAGAGTAGTCAATAAAGTTACAGCTGGATGTTTTCTCTCTGCTAAATTTAGACATTACACTCCATTCAATTTTCTCTTGATTAAACAGATTGAAAATCATATGTATGCATACAACTAGTCTAAATGGACCACTTGCTTAAGATCAGCAGTTTTCTGAGGAGACTAACTCAAAGCCAAAGGAAAAAAATGTGACTTAGGGAAAAAATATATATGCTGTATGTTTGACTTCGCAGTACAGCCTTCTAGGTGTTGTTTTTTAAGCCAAGAAATTTGTTTACGTGGAATCCTGTTTTTACCTAGTACTGTGTTGATGGAAAACGATGTACAGCCGCGTGATTAACTCTTACAGGGAATTCAAATGATAAGGATTAGCCTTTAAATATCATAACTCATTAATAATGGAAGAAAGAAGGTTTCTCTGGTCCTGAAATGCTATTACTAGTCAAACGGGACATTTAAAAACAAATCACTTCATTGTCAAGTTTCGGGAAAATTTCTATTGGAGTCTCACTTTTGTCCACTTAGTGACACGTGATTGCAACCCATTCTGTACGAATTGGTTTCTTTCTATAGATATAATATTAGATTGAAATGAATATGATAGAAACTTCAGAATTTCAAGCAAATTAGTACAGTTTGAATTTGCTCTGGCAGGTACATTTGGTGTGAGCAACGGCATGAAAAGTAGATGATTTTTGAGACTTTCTGGAGATACTTAATGGGATAGAGAAATATTTTTTCCTGTATCCTACAAATTTAAAACACATCATAAGAATTATGCATTTGCTATTGAAAAGGCATTTAGGTAACTGGTGTTGATTTTTTAAAGTTATTTTGTAAGAAAAATTTTAATATCTGATTTTAGACTTGGTATATGTATATTCTATTCCTTAATAGAAACAGTAGTATTTACTTTTCTGTTGTTTTGCTGTTGATTCTTTTTTTAGTTTCGTTTCTTATCATTTATGGTTCCTATACTCTATTAGGTATATAACATGGCTATTCAGAGCAAAGTGGCTGAATCTTGTGCCTAATTTTATTTCTTTCTAATGTTTCCTTGGATTACAAATTGAGAAATCATTTGTAACGCAAGTGTCTCTTTGGATTGAGTTAGGCATTAATCCATAAAAGAAATCCACCATAATAAATAATAGTTTAACTTCTTGAGCTCTGAATCACAGGCCTCTAGGGAATTAAGAAAAAAGAAGTAAAGACTAACGGCATAAAAGGAAGGCCGTGGGATAGTTGTGAAAAGTCTAAAGTTACAACGTTTTCATCTCTGAAGAGAGTCAGGTGAGGAAGTATAGCGGTGAGCCTTTGAGAGCGGAGGGACAGAAAGATGTGACCAAGAGAGAAAGAAGATGTCACAGAGACAATATGAGGGATGGTAGCCCCTGAGAGAAACATTCACCCAGGTTCAGCCCTTCCTTCTTCCCTTGAAATAATATCTCTTTCTCCAAAGAGCCCGTTCTTCTGCATTGACTATGACATCAGCAAGGATCAACCAGACAGGATGGCCTCGGCAGGGAAAACACCCGGAAGAAATTTCGTGAAGCGTGTAGTACACAGAATGTAACTTTCTCACTTCTTCCCTCTCGCAGGTTTTCTGAACCAGATGAGTAACTCCAGTCACTCCGTCCTTCAGCCTTCGTTCCAAGGATGCATGCAGCTTGTCCAAGTGGATGACCAGCTGGTGAATTTATACGAAGTGGCCCAGAGGAGGCCGGGGAGTTTTGCGAATGTCAGCATCGACATGTGCGCCATCATAGACAGGTACGCTCTTTCTGTCCTACCCCAAACTTGTCTACGCTTTCTAAATTCACGTTTTTGCTGTTGGGCGAGAGAAACACACGTGCGCACACACCCTGTAAGAGGCGAGGCGAGAGGAGCCACCCGTCATGCCGATGGCGTATTTGTGATTTTAGCGGTGACATTTATATCGGGACGTGGATAAATATATAAATATATGGCAGAACAGTCTGTTATCACACAAACCTCCCTCAGCAGACGCGATTATTATGCAGGTAGTTTTGCAAACAACAGCTGAGTTATAAAGGGGCTCAGTTTATTTTTACTTTTGCTTCCTACTCCCACAAGCAGAAATGTCCCCTTCTCTCCTTGTCTTGGTCACGACTCATCCTCAGCATATTGTCCCCTCTCAAGCCCTTTCCTGAGGGAAAGAAGCTTTAAAAAATGTTGGCAGGCAGTATGGGAATTTACTGAAGCGGGATATTTAATGTAATTGAGCCTCCTTATAAAATATACTGAAATATTGCAAAATCTAATCTGTATTCGTTTTTGCAAATCTGGGGAGGAGCTTTTTTATAAAAACTTAGTTGACTTCTCACAGAGTAGAAAGATACAGCTCTTACATGAAATATTATGACATCATTGCATACATTAACTTTAATGTACTTCTAAAAAGTGCCTTTAATTCCAGCATAAAAAATATTCCTTTGAGATGTTTTGTCCGTAAAGAAACTGTATCTGACTTTGTGTTGAATTTAACCTGGTGAATTTAGGTGATTTTCTACACTACTTCCAAAGTTTTTATGATAGGGCTATCCTATTCTGAAAAATAATTTTATTAATTTTGTGTTTTGGAAGATGGGAGTTTTAGAAGTCTCCGTCTGTCTCCAACAAAGTGTAGACCATCAGTCTCTAATTTTATTTTCATTTAAGAGGAGATCCTTGGGGAAGTCATTCAAAGACACATAATGAATCTTAAAAATATGTAAAATCATCTGTAGTGAAGTAAGTTGGCTTCTATATAATCTCAATAAAATAATATCTGCGTGAATGGTAAATTACAGTTTAAATGATGGATCTAGAATGTAACATTTTAAAGCCTTAACATCTTTATAATAAGACTTGATGACATAGCACAGTTCTTATTTCTATTACATATTTGCAAATAGTCATCCTGATAGCCTAAACAATTTATATTTAAACACAACAGTGAACAATTTTAATGGAAATATATTCCCAATTTTTGAACCATCAGCGATGTAATAGCTATTATTTCTGCCTAAAGCAAGTGGTAGCAACAATCAGAAAAACTGAAAGATGACTGTTTTAAGACCAGACTTTGTGATGTTTGATATTTAGCCATAAATTTTTATTAATTGTTTTCCATACAGGAAGATTTTCCTTCTTAGCAATAGGTAGACAGAATATTGAGTTATTTTAGTACCTTGTCCATTTTCCATGTCAGTAGCTTTAATGTTACAATAATCTCTGTCAATAATACCCAAGTTAGTCCACTCAGCTTTTGTAAACAGCCTAGATTTTATGGTTATGTTGCCATTTCGCTTCAAATAGCGTGTGTCCCGGGCACTATATTTAAGTTGTTTGCTACTAAAGAAGTATGAGTGATATGTTGAGGCTTTAATGTTTTACTTCCATGGAGAGACAAGGTGCTAAATTGGCTCCAAAAGAATGAATGAGATTTTTGTAAATGAAGGGAATGGAAAATGGCACCTCTGATGAAGGTAAATACACAAGAAAAGATGAAGAATTGGGACTTCAAATTTCAGTTTTTGTCAGATACAGGAATATACAGATTTTTTTTTTTGCCAAAATGGGTCAGTCTCATTGTCCATTTTGCCAAGTGTCCTGTAGCTGATGGAGTAAGGAATAGGTCTCTCTCAACCTCCAGTAGGATAAGCCAAGAGAAAAGGGGAAGTTGTCACCTCTGACATGTGACGCAATTCCAAAGCCCAGTAGGGCATCCATTTTCTGCTTGCTCTGTTTTTTGAAGGCAGTGATTGTTTTTTTTTTTTTTCTAATTGAGTTGTAACTGACATGTAACTTTCAGATATAGAACACAGTGAATTGATATTTATATGTATCGCAAAGCAATCACCAGAGCAACAGCTTATGTACGTGAATTACCAGTATGTGAAAGAGCAGATTTCTTTACTCACCTAAAATGTTTCAGTTCAAAATATTAATCTGTGAAGTGTTATATTTTTGTATATATGATACAGAACTGTATTCACCTTATTCCAACCATTGAGGAGCTCATTGATGAGTTAACCCTCCGTCTGTGTCTTTCCATATGAGAGTACCGGTGGTTTTAGCCTGTCCTCGTAGAGTGGTGACCCAGCAGATACACCGTAATGATATATTCCCTGCCCATCTCTGGTTTGGTATTTTCCCCCTTACTGACTAAAATTTTGCAACAGCCCCATCGCTGCCATTTTATTTTCAAACTCTAAATTTCCCCTAAGTAAGCCTACACTGGCTCTTTCAAATTTCAGCTTGATTGATTTGAGAGCTATTTTGGCCGGTGGCGTGGGGGTGGGGGGAGGATAAATGAGAACATAGGGGAAAAAAAATAGAAAAGCTACCACAGGCACATTTTTTATGACATGTTTGGAGATAATAGGAGCAGCTGCAATGATTCGATGAGTAAAACTTAGGGAACTGGTTTGGGGAAGATGATTGTACAGGGGTTTTGCTGTGTGTCATGCTGGGATACCCTATGATTTGAACTTCGTTTTCTTTCTTTGCATGTGGATTTACATGAAGCTTGTTTTATTTACTTGTTTGTTTTCGGAGCACAGCAATGAATCAAGAAAAGAGCAAGCGTGCCAAGCCACAGAATCATTCATTCGGGAGTATTTTCTGAGTATATCCGTGGTGCCAGGCACTCACTATTCTAGGCACTAAGGATGCCTCATTGAACAAAATAGAGATCCTTGGACTTGGAAAGCTCACATTCTGAGGAAAGGGGAAGAAGAACAAATGTAATAAGTAAATATTGCAGTAAGTTTGAAGAAATAAGTGCTATTAAAAAAAAAAAAAAAGTAGGCCAACTGGAGGACCATCATTCCAAGAGAGTGAGGTGTCGGGTTGCAATTTAAATAGATTGGTCAGAGTCAGCCTCATTGAAAAGATAATAATAAGTTCAAGACCTGAAAGAGGTAATAGAATTTGCCGATTCTTTTGGCAAAGAGAATAGTCAATGCAGAGAGAAGAGTCCATGCAGCGAGGCCGCCTGGCATGATCTAGGATCAGCCAGGGCCAGGGAGGCAAGTTTGGAAGGAATAGGAGTAGAGCTGCGGGTGAGGAGGCCAGAGCAATTCTAGAGGTCAAGTCCTGCAGAATCATAGGCTTTTTTTTTTTTTCTTAACAATTTGGCTTTGATTTTGAGGGAATTCAGGAACCATCGCAGGTTTCTGAGTAGAGCAATGGCAGGATCCAGCTTACAGTTTAAAAGAATAACTCTCACTGTGGGAAGAGGAAAGGTAGAAGCAGGGAGCTTCTTGTAATCCAGGTGAGAGATGCCGGTGGCCTAAGATCAGGGTGCTGGCATGAGAGGTCGTGAGATGTGGTCAGTTCTGAAAATATTTAAGAGTCGAGTCCATCGTGTGTCTTGATGGACTAAGTAGAAGAGTTAGAGGATTAACCCAAACTATTTAGTAAAAGCAACGGGAAGGAAGGAGTTGCCATATCCCAGTGGGAAGACTAGTGGTCGAGAAGGTTGGTCAAGGGTTAAGAAAAAATATCAGAAGCTAGTGTTGGGCATGAGTTGAAGGGTCTATTGGACACAAGTGGAGCTGTCAAAAAGGCAGCTGGAGATATAGATATAGATATAAATATAGATATAGATATAGATATATAGATTTATATATATGAAACAAGCATGTACCTGCAGATTACACAATGAAATGTTGTGTCTGAAAAGATCTCCATGTTTGCCTGTTGAGGGCCTCCCATGTCTTGAGCTGTATTTCATAGACAGTATAGACCTGGAAGGCGAGAAGACAAATAGTGGGCAGGAAGCCTCTTCCAATATCAGAAGCTTGTAGCTTTACCCTTTGAAGGGTATTCTATGGCTAGAATATTCTCTGAAAATGATAAAATACCTAGCACATAGCTTCTTTGTTTTTCCCTGCATGATTGTCGCCTTTTATCTGCTCCTACTGCCCTGGTATTGTTGGATCCTTGTGACAGACGTCTTCAGGTGCCGACTCAACTCCTATTCCCAACCCGTGTCTAACCTCTTTGTAGGTGTGAATATCTGAGAGCCAAAAGCCTGCAAAACACGCCTGTAACTGTCTAGAGTTGGCTTTATTCACTTCCTCCCACAGGATAGCACGAAGGTGGGGTTGGGCCGGGAGCAGTTAGGGAAGGGAATCGGGAATGAGTCCTGGCAGCTATTGGTCAGAATTTATCAACTAAGAGAGTTAGCGTCACAGACCGTGGACGTTGTGAATTCATGTGGACCTACCGCTTGATTTGCTTGTCTCTGACTCTTCCCTGGGACATCTGGGATGAAGAAGGTGGGGTTAAAATATTTTGAGCTTAAGTAGGTGGTATTCGTGACTGGTCTGGCAAAATACACCTGTAAGAGAAGAAATTCCTGTTTATTTAAGCTGCTGTGAGTCAAGTTTTGTTTTTCTTGGAGCCAAAAGTATCCATCCTTCCCCCATCCTCCACTTCTAAAAGCAACCAGTATAGTCTTTTTACCAGAACACAGAGGAACCAACTCCCAAGTATGGAAATGGCTTTGAAAGAAAAGATGGTAACATTTATTTTAGGGTATATTGAGTTGCCTGCCAGTGATGTCCCCAAGAGACTGAACTTGGGGGACTAAATGGCCGTTTAGAGGCCAAAGCAAATACATATTCTTAGAATCGGCAGCTGGTAGGAAAAAAATAGTAAAAGCAGTTCATTAGAATTCAACTCTTATTTACCTTGGCTGTAAATATAAGAAGAAGCAAAATCAGTAAACATCCCAATAGCACAGAGAGTGGAAAGGGAAGAGTAAATGTCCCAACTTAACCACAGCCCTCAAAATTACCCCTTGAGAAACTGAATAGACTGGCTCCTATTTTTGAGTTAGTAATTACGTCTTCATTATATTTGTGGATGGAAGCGCATAATCACTTTTATTTTTATTTTTTAGTTCAATGCTTTCCTTTCAAGAACATCTACCCGCTTTGATTTATTATTCCTTGAAAGAAAAGAATGCGTATATATATTTTTATAAGAGCATTTAAATGGGGGTTGGATAGGTACAGTGTCTGTCTCTAAACCAAGCTGACTCTGTTGGAAAGGTGCACAACGAATAAGTACATTAATATTACGAGTCAGAGGAGATCACAGGTTTCTATAAAAGCAGGTTTAAAATCTACAGGCCTAACTTAGATGATGAATACAGGTAACATTCTTTATTTTCTTTTTTTTTTTTTCACATTTTTATTTTCTAAAATGGATCTTCATTTACTCAGAAGCTCCCATTTCCACGCAGAAGAAAAACTCAATATTTGAACATGTACATTTGGAAATCCTAATAACTTTATATGTGTATTACATATTATATGTATATATAATATTTAGTCAATGTGGGATCCAAACTTAGAGTCAAACTCCTTTTTTTTAGGCTCTCGTCCCATTTCAAGTGGCCTTGACCCCTCCCGCGTGACTCTTGGTTCAGAGCCAAACAACTTACGCAACAGTGGGTCTGTTCCACGTGCTCTAGTCACATTCCTTTTGGCCTCCCTTAAGGTCTCTAGCCTGCTGAGTGTTCTAGACTCAGCCTCTGTCCCAACCGCCCACTGCTCTGGCATCTGTTTCTGCTGACCGTGGGATATGCCTTAGCTACTGCTGGGATCTGTGTGACGTGGTAACCCTTCCCAGTTTGTCTGGGACTGTTGCATTTAGCACGGAGAACCAGGTGCCGGGAGTACTCTGTTCTGGGTGCAGCAGGGTGATTGGTCCCTCGAGACGCGTGCATCCTCTGCCCTCCTCCAAATTCCCTTTCTCTTGTCTGCCAGCCCCCCAGGCATTTTTAATAGACCTCATAGGGACATGCCGTGATGTCTGGATCTCTTGCCAACTGCATGTAAGCCAAAATGAATCATGGCCTATGTGAAGGGGTGGGGGTGTTCGGTGGGGACAGCTGTCGTGGGCCCCCCATTTCCTCAGCTTGCCATGCCTCCGGATCTGCAGCAGCCCCTCAGGCTGACATGAGTCTCTGTGAATCACATTGCCAAAGGCAGCACTCAGGGCACAAGCCACCACTCACAAAGGACATCTAAAGTGAACACGCCCTCCTGCACTAATGCTGAGGTGGTGGGGGGGATCGCTGCTCAGAACTTAAACTGTTTTAACATTCGGGGCACCTGTTTTTGCGCTCCGACACCCGGCTCTTTCGAACCAAAAGCCACTTGGTCTTAGCCTATCTTGGCAAAATTGAACCCACAGGACTGCTAACTTTTTGTTCCAGTCCAGAGTCCTGAAGCGAACGCTCCCAGCCCCCACTCCCTGTGACAATGTCACTGATGCTCGGCATGGACAGCACAACACAAGAAGAATTTCATAGAAAATACGCAAAAGCCAAACTTTGAATTGAAATACCCCAGAATGATTTCTATCACAGGAAAGGGGAGGCCGGTCTCACAAACATGGCTGTTTTTGTAGGGACGATATTTATTCCAGATTTTCTTTCTCTTTCCCCTGGGTCTTGCTAACTGCAAACCGCCAGCCTGAGTCTAACACCTTTTCCTACATTTGCAGGCTGACCGTCCCCCGTCTTTCGTGACGAATGTTCGTGTCATGAGTTAGGCTGATGTCAGGCTGTGCCTACACTTCTCTTGCATTAGGAAACGTTTTGTCTTTTATTACTCAAACTGCAGGCTTCTGGGCATATCTCGCTTTTGCATCAGGGTAATTATGCCAAAGGAGTAAAGGAGGCAGAAAGCGCCCCAGGTAAACCACACTGTTTAAACTTCGTGCCCGGCTCCATTTTGACAACATGGTGACTGATCTCATCAAACCCCAAAGGAACGAGGAGCCGATCACCTGGAACTCATTCTGGGAGACCTGGAACCAATGAACAGTTTTTTAGGCAGGACGCTGGAGTTTCTTTTGGGGGGGGGGGGATACCCTTCAAAAATACCTTCAGGACAAGAATTATTCAGGGTCCTAAAACCATACCACCAAATCAAAATAAGCAAAAAACAAGACTAGTTACATAATCCAGCTTTATTTTCTTATGTGACTGTTCACATTGTGATTCTTTATTCTAGATGTGTCTGCCTCATCACCCTATTCCCCATCTTGGATTCCACTGATTTTATATTCCTGTTTATATTGAAGCATTTAAGCCGTAGTCTTCTATCCAGCACAAAAACATAAGCTCAGTGACCTGAAAGTATCACACACCCAGGTGAACCCATGTTCAAGTCCGTTGCCTCTCTGAAGTGGTTTCAAAGTGATTTTGTTTTTTCAGCACAAATAGAGTACTAGAGTGACAAAACTTATTAAAAAAAAAAAAAAAAAGTACAGTAGTGAAACGCCAGAGGAGATAACTCTCCTAGGAGAAAAAGGAGAAGAAAATAGTTGAATTAACTATTTTAAGATTCAACAGCAGCTTTATTCTTCTTTGATGTATCGCATGTATTAGGACAAAAGAAACTATATTTGCTTTTGGCATGGCATATAGCTGTGCTTTGACATTTAAATCCCAAGGAAAGCCTAGTGCATAAAAGTAATGTCAGAAAACAGTTATGTGTTTGAAGATAAGCAAAAAGGAGAAAGAGAAATGATTTTAACATGTAGCTAAATCAACCACAGAGAAAGACTTAAATAAGTCATTAACTTGTATATTTTGCTTTTGATATTAGATTACCTGAAAAATAAAAATGAAAGCGGGGCGCCTGGGTGGCGCAGTCGGTTAAGCGTCCGACTTCAGCCAGGTCACGATCTCGCAGTCCGTGAGTTCGAGCCCCGCGTCGGGCTCTGGGCTGATGGCTCAGAGCCTGGGGCCTGTTTCCGATTCTGTGTCTCCCTCTCTCTCTGCCCCTCCCCCGGTCATGCTCTGTCTCTCTCTGTCCCCAAAATAAATAAACGTTGAAAGAAAAAAAAAATTTAAAAATGAAAGCAAACAATTTAAAAATACACATTTAAAATATCTGTCCAGAAATAGTTTCTTCTTAAGTTAACACTTTTGTCAATTACGTAGACATATGGCAAAATTTTGCTGGAACCCCGAGAAGTCATTCAACTGCCCTCCCCTTAAGCTGACTTTACAGAGGAATAGACACTCTCCATTCTCTTTGTAAATATGGAGAATGATCCCTGTCACCTGGTGGAGGAAGAGTCTTTGAAGTAGCAGGTGCGGTTTCACCTTCCATGTGTTGTGCTTAACCACACGTTGTGAGCGAGAGGCACTGGTTCATGCCCAAATATGTTAATGCAAGTTATACTTGATATTGTAATATCATGGTCTAATTAAGTACCAAACACATCTTCAAAGGAGTGGAGACAAAAAGAAACAATTTCTGTTAAAACCAAACCAAAAGGCTTTAGAAAGATAAGTGGCTAAAAGCAAAACCCTCAGGGTAGGCATGGACAAGCTGACTGTAAAAATTCACAAAGGTTCATCGGTTACTTCAGTTTTCCCTGCATTTTAAGAAATCCAAACTAGAAGTTGAGGGTGATGATGCTTTAAGGAACTGGTTCTTCAGAAAAGATGGTGGATTGGAATTGTAGAATTCCACTCAGTGGGCCCAGAGCAATTCCCTCTGACCAGTGACTCACTGAATTTACATGACATAGGGTTTTAAGTTAAATTAAAATGGTTAAGGTGTGTATCCTTTTAATGATTTGTTTCTTTACTTCATTAAATGATTTCTTTCTTTACTTCTGCTATTCCCTAATCTGAAAAAAAATAATGAAATTAGAATCCACTTTTTTTCTTTTGCTTTCTTCATTCCAAATATTGCAGAGGGTAGGGAGAAAGAGAATGGAGAAGGTGGGGAAGGAGAATAGGATGGAAGGGAAGGGAAGGGAGGAAGGAAGGAAAAATAGGAGGTCATAAAATGGTTTCTGGTGTGTTGGTATGGGACATTTCTACTTTAATTAAAACAGAAATCAGAGGTAAAAAATTAAAGGGTGTTGTCTATTTTTTATAGGTGTTTAAAAATGGCATTTTCTTTGAAAATTTCCCTTTGCTATTGAAGTGATCCGTAACCTGAGAAGAAAGAGAAAGGAGTCGTAGATTTTTCTATGCCATAAAAAACAAAACAAAAAACCCCCACAGTTTTCCTAAGGCTTGGGACTTGTCATCACTTTTATTTTATTTGTTAATTGAACAGAAGTACTTCCTCTCTCTGTGGTTGCATGTACATTACCTGAAACTAGTTTCAAGTGGGCAAAAAGCTTAGCTTTTTAGACAACATTGTCTAAAATTCTATAAGGCACCCCTTGCCACATTAGAGATAAATACTTCATCATCTGTGTCTATGAATTCATTGAGGAACTTATTAGAGTCTGAATCTCATTTTGTTTACCAAATTCCACTTACATCAAAAAGAATGTTGCATGAGCAAGGGAGCCATGCAGCTGGAAGGGGTAGGGAATATGTATGTTTTAGAATGTTTTTGAAAAGTGAATCTGTAACACATTTTTTTTTTAATTTTTTTTTCAACGTTTATTTATTTTTGGGACAGAGAGAGACAAAGCATGAACGGGGGAGGGGCAGAGAGAGAGGGAGACACAGAATCGGAAACAGGCTCCAGGCTCTGAGCCATCAGCCCATAGCCTGACGCGGGGCTCGAACTCACGGACCGCGAGATCGTGACCTGGCTGAAGTCGGACGCTTAACCGACTGCGCCACCCAGGCGCCCCTAATCTGTAACACATTTTAACGAACAAAATTCCATATCTGAAAAGGATTCCTTAATTTGTAAGTAGATTGATTTAAACAGACTTACCTACAATTGTGATAAGGGTAGATTCTCTAAGTACCAGACAGCAGTTGTTTATAGGATTAATTTCGTTTGCCTTTAAGGAGTACTACCTTCAACCTTTTAGTCCAGTGGTTTCCTGATCTTTGGTTCTTTGGCACAGTCCCCAAAATGTTTCATCAACTTGAGACTTATTTTCATGGACACACCACTCTAAAGACCCTCTCTGGGCAAATGAATGTGACACTAAAGTGATTTTTTTTTTCTTGAAAGTTTAAGGCATTCAAAAATTAAGGGCAAAAGAGAAACCTTTAAAATTTTTAAGGGTAACATATCTGAAATGAGATAGACCACACCATCTACAAAGAGGCACATGGTTCCTTTATTAACTCAAGAGACATATGTTAATCCCCTAAGAAGCTCAGAGCACTGGTACTGGTCTACACAACAAGAAAGCCACAAGATGTGAAATAGAATCTCTTCTCACAGGGAATACACAAATGTAGCCGTGGGAATAGGAAACATTCATGAGACGTTTAAAAGCTATGTTAAGAAGCACGTGCTTCTGGATCACCACAGAGAATGTTTTCTACAGGAAATTAGTAGAGACCTACCGGGGCCTGCCGTGGCTGAAGGAGGCTTCTGAGAAGAACATGTTGATGTTGAGAGGAATGCGTAGCCTTTTTTTAGAGGAAAGGGAAAGAGCATGCCAGGTGAGAGCAATGAGCCGAAGTACCGAGACACAGGTGGCCAAGTCATATTTCCGAAACAGTAAAGTGACCATTTAGACTAGAGCAGGAAGTTTGTGTGGGGGGGTCATGGTTAGAAAGATATGCCATTCATTCATTTGTTCATCCATCCATTCATTCCACATTCATTCAGTGATTACCTACCACGTGCCAAGGAGAGTCTTAGTTTTGATGAATAAAACATAACCTTATGGAACTTACATTCTTACTGACTAGTAGAAGAGACATTTTACAAACCCCAATTATTGAAAAACCTGAGAAATTCTAAAACTGAGGTATACACAGGGGATGGCAGTGGCGTGAGATTTCTGATAAGGATGGAGGAGATTGCCCAGAGGAGCAGTTCGCAGGTATACCAGAAGGACCTTCCAGCTGGACGGGAGGCACACGCAAAAGGTCACGGGTGTGAGCGACAGAGAGACTTGTAGGGAACTCAAGGACTTATGGTAGGGTCTTCCAGAGTTTGGCAGCTATTAGTAGGAAGTTAGAAACATAGTGTGAAGATCTGAGGCTAGAAATTTAGGGAGAACCTATTGGAAAAAGGTCTACTAAAAAGATTTTAATTTGTCCTCTGGACAGTTAAGGAATTACTGAAGGATTTGCAGGAAAATACGTTTTGCATTACTGACGTTCTGTTCCAATGATCTGAACAGAGGTGTTGAGAGCCTGAACTATTGGTATAATGATAGGAATGGATGGAAGAGGGTAAACCCAAGGTGTTTAGGATTTGGGGTAAGCTCATTAGATATGGAGGTCAGAAAGGTATTGGTGGGAAAGAGAAACTGGTTTCAGAGTGAGAAAAAGCTTTAATGGAAGACTAAGTTATCTTCACAAGTCCCCTGAACAACGTCTTAACTGAATATTTTTTCGTGATGGTAGTATTTCCTTCAATCGGAGGAAGGTTCTGCTGGGATATAGAAAATTGTGAATATTAGTAGTGGCAATTGAGCATTTGAGGGCAATTGACCTCTTTGAGGTCGAAGAGAGAAAGCTAAAATAAGTAAAGCTGGGCTAGAAGTTCAGGTAATGGCATAGTGGAATAAAGAGGAAGACAGAGGAGACCGAAGCTGTCCGTCCAATATGTAGCCACTCGTCAAATGGGACTTCTGGGCACTAAAACAGAGATGGCTTCTAATCGAGCTGTGCCATACATGTGAAATACACACTAGATTATGAATACTTAGTGCAAATAAAAGAATATAAAATATCTCAATAATTTTAATTGATTTCATTTTGTGTTAACTGTATTATTGAAATCAGTTTCACCTCTTTCTCTTTAATGCAGTTATCATAAAATTTAAAATTATATATGGCATGCAGCTCTTCTGATGTTTATATTGGATAGTGCTCGTCTAGAATCTCTAGACAGTTTCAGCCAGATACTTTTGCAACCGAAAAGGGCTCTCCTGCCTCTGTGTTGGTCTTTTCCAAAGGTGACTTAAAAGACTCATGCAACTTCTGATAAGACTCAATAAGTTGTCCTTTAGAATTATTTTATTTCAGAGACAATGGAGATTCCCAGAAGGTCTGTGAAACTGGCATCAGTCTGAAATTCTCAGTCCCTTTTAATTAGTTAGAAGTTTCCTTAAGCCCTAAATCTGCTTGCAATGCCATCTCCAGAGAAAATCTTTACAGACTCAGAAGCCAGATGTGTTGGTTTTCTCCTGAATATTAATTCCCTATTCATTAAAAATAAAATAAAAAGTTTCCAATGAAAAAAAGAAGCCTAAATTAAGTAGACAATATTTTAGTTGAGTACAAGTTAGAACTTTTTGGTTCAAAGATTAATTTTGGGGACACCTGGGTGGCTCAGTCGGTTGAGTATCCAACTCATGGTTTCGGCTCAGGTCACGATCTCACAGTTTGTGAGTTCGAGCCCCGTGTTGGGCACTGCCATTGGCAGCATGGAATCTGCTTGGGATTCTCTCTCTCTCTCCCTCTCTGTCCATCCCTCCCCTTCTCACTCTCTCTCAAAGTAAATTAAAAAACTTAAAAAAAGATTTTTTTTTTCCGCTAAAGTATCTGTCATTCATTCAAATGTGTATAACTCAATACCTGTGAAGTAACAGGTTGGGTCTCAATTAGGAATTGCTTTCAGGTTCTAGGAACAAAGGTCCAATTACACTTTATTAGACCAATCTAAAATTTCTCATGTTACATGTCAGAGGTCCGAAACAGACAATCCAAGCTTGTATGGTAACTCTTAGAAGCAATGAGAGATCCAGACTCTAACATTTTGCTCCAGTTTCCTTCGCTCATGTTTCCATTCTCCCAGTCACAAAACAGCTGCCAGAACCCCAGGCATTTCATCTGCTTTTCATGAAGAATGTAGAAGGGCCCGCTTCCCCCTTTTAACAAGTCTTACAAGTTCAAGTTCCATGCAGCACTTCCACTTACATCTCTCGGGCCAGATTTAGTCATGACTAAACCCAACAGTGGGTTGCAAGACAGAATGGGAATGCTAGTCTCTTATTCTCGTCTAAATGTCCTCTACAGAGACCAACTCAAATTAGTCCAAGTAAAGACAACTTATCGTCAAGCTACACATGAAACAATTAAGGAAGTATGTATAGAAATTCAAAAGAAAGTGTCTGAACAGCGGGATGGCCACATAATTTGCCAAAAAACTGTGCTGCTTTTGAGAATCAAAGAGATATAATGGGCATGAATTGGTCCTACACCGAACAAGCCAAGATTCACGGTCACCATACCTAACATGTGTGGACCTCCCAGAGACTGAAATGAGAGGAAGTTCTTGATTCAAGACAGCTTTAAAAAAGTGTTTTTAATGTTTATTCATTTTTGAAAGAGAGAAGGAGAGCACAAGGAGGAGAGGGGCAGAGAGAGGGGGAGACACAGAATCCGAACCAGGCTCCAGGCTCTGAGCCGTCAGCACAGAGCCCGAGGCAGGGCTCAGACTCACAAACCGAGAGATCATGACCTGAGCCAAAGTCAGACGCTTAACCGACTGAGCCACCTAGGAGACCCCAAGACAGTTTTCAAGGCACAAATTCATGGGTGTTCACCCAGACACTCTGCCTTAACATATCTGAGCTATAATGCATTCATTTTCCCCCTTTAATCTGTAAACCAACAGGATTGCTTTGCATGTAGTTTTTGGTTTTTTGTTTTTTTTGTACTCTGAAATTTTGTGATGGGTACCCATTGCCTGCTTTCTCAGCAACCAATTTCCTATGGGCAAACCCAGCCCGTCCCTTTTCAACAGTAATTAGTTTCTGTTTGGATTCAGAGAAGCTACTCATTCTTCAGTGACAACTGTGGCCTCTGAGACGGTTTTTGGGGAATGAATATGATCAAGGCCAGCCATCCTAGGAAACCATCTGAGACCATGAGCAGCAGGGAAGCCATAGGCTGAAGACAGAGTAGAGAAGCCCTGAGAAGACAGAAATAAGCTAGAATCTTGGTGATTTTTTAAGTTACTTGATCAATCCTGTACTCACCTCTATTCGTTTCACTTATTTGAACCAATAGATTTCCTTTTTTTGAAGGCAGACTCAGTCATCTTTTCTGCTACTTACAATTGAAACCATCCAAACTAATACACCTTCAACTTTCACAGTGCCCAGTAGTGGGTCCTACAGCTCCCTTGTCTCAGCTCTCATTGTTAGCCGGCCCCTTTGGTTTTGGTTTTGGTTTCTTTTTGTTTGTTTGTTTTTTGTTTTAGTTCTTCCTTCAAATGTTAGAGAAGAAATTAGTTGGTTGAATTTATCGTTTTTCACCAGGCTGTAGTCTTAAGTTGCTAGAAATCTGTGGTTTGGCTGCCTCTGAGTCACGTGCCCCACAGGGACTGGTCACTGGGTCTGACTGGAACAGCTACTGTCCCCTCTCAGAAGACCTGTATCAGTTTGCCTTCTGTGGGAGTACCAGCAAGATAGATGTTGAGGCATTTGTATAAGATACAATTTTATGCTCCGTATTAATTATAGTCCTTGCTCTTTTACTGTTTCACCTGAATAACGGATAGGTATCACAGGAATTGTATCGAGATAGTTAGAACTACTAAAACTCGTCTGTGACATTTTGGAGAACACCTACAAAGAAAAAGTTGAATTTCAGAAAACTTCCCTTTCTTTCCTCATTTTTATTCTTTCCCTTTACGGTGTAATTACTATTATATGGAACCTATATCTGATGATGGTGGGTTGAAATGGATCAAAATTATTGCTCCTTAAAAAGCGACACCAAAATTTGTAAGATATGACGCATACTAATTAAAGTTCAAGGAGCCCTAGGCAAGAAAAAAAGATAAGCCTTTGCTTAAGTTATGCAAAAGTGTATTAAATATTCAAGATTAATTAAAATCGAGGCAAGGATTTTTTTAGGGGTGGCATTTAAAGTTTGCATAAAAGTTAATGCAATTATTATGAAATGTTTGCTGTCGAACTGGTTTGATGAATAAGGGAAGTCAATTAGTAACATCGTGAAATAAAGAGTTAATTCATGTGGCTCCAGGTAGTTTCTTCCCTTTGCTCTGTAAAAATCACTTATAGCCGTGTAATAATTACATGCCAGTGACGCACAGTCACAAAGTGATGGAAAACATAATTCAGTGGCGTTTATTTATTTTCTAAAACTAATCATATTTCTCCAAAACCCCCTCCCGATGATCTCCCCAATGAAAGTTTCATTGGTGGGAAATCAGAATTTTGATTTCTGGTGCTTTTCCTTGATAAAAGGAAAAGAAAGCACATCTTTTACTGAACAGAAGGCTTCTGAATGCTTGATTAAAGAATCCTTTATCTGTGTTAATAACACTGAGAAAATTCTGGTTCTCACTTCTGAAATTGACCTTTATTCTTCAATTCAGAACCTATGAGCTGGGACCATCCTTTTCTTAAATTGACATAGCTAAACAGTGAGCTAGTAAAGTCACATGTTTCCAGAAATATCTCCTTTTGTCCATCTGACACAGTCTGTTATCTGGGGGGCCACCACCAAGGGGGGGCAGTGTTTCCCTAGAGCCCCAATATAAAATTACAAATGAATTTCCCCAGAGTAACAATAGTCTAAATATTGGGAGCAGTAGCTGATAATTAGAATTAAGCTTGGGAAACAAGTCCATCAACAGCATATTTTTACACCCAAAGGACAAATACTTGAATTTCAAACAACTGACTGACAGATGGACTTTTCCAATATCATTGGTTAAGAATGGAGTAAGATCCGGGGCGCCTGGGTGTCTCAGTCGGTTAAGCATCCGACTTTGGCTCAGGTCATGATCTCACAGTTCATGAATTCGAGCCTTGTGTCGGGCTCTGTGCTGAGAGCTCAGAGCCTGCCTGGAGCCTGCTTCAGATGGTCTGTTTCCCTCTCTCTGCCCCTTCCCCGCTTGTGTTCTCTCTCTCTCTCTCTCTCTCTCTGTCTCTCTCTCTCAAAAATAAATAAACATTAAAAAAACAATGGAGTAAGATTCATATGAAAGGGCAGAAGGTACTTTCTCTAGAAAAGAATGTGGAACAAATTACCAACTTTCTACTTCCTTCCTAGTTGGGGTGGTACGTACAGGTAAATAAATAGCTGTAGGCAAGGCCTCCAAGCCTGGGAACAGCAGCTTCTCTCCCACTGGGGAATGGAACCTAAAGCAGACCCTTCCCCATCTTCTTTTACGCCCACTTTACACCCACGGTGTCTGACAGAAAATCAGAATTCCGCCAGACCCAGTGCTGAAAGTACTCATTACTAAATGGACTCAGAAATACTGTCGTTCCTAGCATGTTTTCTAAAAATAAAACATAGTTAGCCTACGAAGAAACATTTCCCTCAACACCAATATTACCGAAAAATTCCAGCAGCTTTCAAACATTGAATCTGTAACCACCATACGAGGGAAGATGTGAGTGAGTAAACAAATAGTCATTCAAATAAAAAGGTTCAGAGTGAGTGTTTATTTCCCGGGGTGGAGATTCCAGTGCCCTCCTGTCTCCACTCTACCCCCTGCCTGCCTTGCCTTCTTCCAGCCTGCTAGCAGGTTCCCTGTGGCTCACCTTCTCACGGATTGGAAAGCTTTCAGACTCCAATGTGGCACCACGGGGAATGCTCCGCTTGCCTCCTGACGAGGGCCCCACACACTCCTGGCCGTGTTTCAGCTGTGTGGGCCCTGTCCTCTGCCACATGGATGCAGACGGGTGGCCAGGGTTATGCAGAGATTTTTTTTTTTTTAATATTTGGTTGGAATATTAAAAAGAGGGGGAGAAAACAAGCTCTATGTTCTACATCATAGCACACTGTCTGGCAGGATGACTCATTTTTATTTAATGACTTTATTTCTAAAATGCCTCCTTCCGATTAAGATTGAAAAGTAGGGCCAAGGGAAAAAGGGAAGCAGCAGTTAATATATTTCCCATGCCTGAGCTTGAAATTTGGCTTGAAGTTTCTCAGAAGCTTTATTATATTTGTTGGAAAGACAGGATTAGCCAACATACCCAGCTGGAGCTTCCCTGCTAGATTGTTTACCAGCATTTGTGTGGGTATGGGCTTGGTTTATATTACCACTATTCCCATGGAGAATGTGCAGAGATTCTGTGTAGAATTACAGGCAGAATTCACAGAGATTCCATGTAGAATTACTATGTAGAGATTGCAGAGATTCTATTTAGAATTACTACATAGAATTACTATATAGAATTTGCAGATTCTTTTTAAAATTACTATGTAGAATTTGCAGATTCTATGTAGGATTACTGCGTAGCATTTGCATAGAGTCTACGTAGAATTACTAGGTAGAATCGAAGAGATTCTTTGTAGAATTACTTACGTAGCATTACTATGTATAATTCACAGAGATTCTATGGAGAATTACTATGTAGAATTATACTATGAAGAATTCACAGAAATTCTATGTAGGATTACTAGGTAGAATTCGAAGAGATTCTTTGTAGAATTACTTATGTAGCATTACTATGTAGAATTCACAGAGATTCTATGGAGAATTACTATGTAGAATTATACTATGAAGAATTCACAGAAATTCTATGTAGAATTATTATGTAAAATTCAAAGAGATTCTATGTAGAATTCATGTGGGATCAGGTGTGGACCCCGCAGCATGTGATCTGTAGCATACATCGAGATTTGGAGCCCTAGAAGACTCGTTAGCAGTGGTCCCTCTGAAACTTCACTCATCTGATGCCATGAGCTCTCTCCTGAGTCTTTGTTTTGCCATCTGCAAAATGGATATTGACAAAAGGAGTCAATTTTCCCTTCCTACCTAGTCATTTTATCAAAGGAACTTTAGAAGGAGAGGTTCTACCAGATGAGAAAAGTTAAAAATTAATGTTTGTGAATAATCTCAGTGTTACTTTGGGCCAAGTTAAAAAAAAAAAAACACACTAAACTTCCTAATGGAATTAATTTGTCTAAAATTATAAATTGCTGGTGTTATTTTGACAGGGATTGCATTGAATATGTAGATTGCTTTGGGTAGTATCGACGTTTTAACAATATTGTTCTTCCTATCCAGGAGCATGGAATCTTTTTTCCATTTCTTTGTGTCTTCTTCAATTTCTTTCATCAGCTTTCTATAGTTTTCAGTGTATAGATTTTCCACCTCTTTGGTTAGATTTATTCCTAGGTATTTGATGGTTTGGGGTGCAATTGTAAATGGGTCTATTCCTTGAATTCTCTTTCTGTGGCTTCATTATCAGTGTATAGAAATGCAGTTGATTTCTGTGCATTGATTTTATATCCTGCACCTTTGCTGAATTCATGTATCAGTTCTAGCAGTTTTTTGGTGGAGTTCTTTTGGGTTTTCCACATAGAGTATCATGTCGTCTGGAAAGAGTGAAAATTTGACTGCCTTGGTGATTTGGATGCCTTTTATTTCTTTGTGTTGTCTGATTGCAAAGGCTAAGACTTCCAATACTATGTTGAATAACAGTGGCAAGAGTTGACATCCCTGTCGTGTTCCTGACCTTAGGGGGAAAGCTCTCGGTTTTTCCCCATTGAGGATGATACTAGCGTTGGGACTTTCATATATGGCTTTTATGATCTTGAAGTATGATCTTCTATCCCTACTTTCTTGAGGGTTTTTATCAAGAAACGATGCTGTATTTTGTTCAAATGCCTTCTCTGCATCTTTTGAGAGGATCATGTGGTTCTTATCTTGTCTTTTATTAATGTGATGTATCACATTGACTGATTTGCGAATGTTGAACCAGCCCTGCAGCCCAGGAATGAATCCCACTTGATCGTGGTGTATAATTCTTTTAATGTATTGTAGGATCCAGTTTGCTAGTATCTTGTTGGGAATAAAAAAATTAAAAATAGAAGTACCCTACGATTCAGCTATTGCATGACTAGGTTTTCATACAAAGGATACAGGAGTGCTGATTTGAAGGGGCACCTGCACCCCAATGTTTATAGCAGCACTATTGACAATAGCCAAAGTATGGAAAGACCCCAAACATCAGATTGATTAATGGATAAAGAAGAAGTGGTATACACACACACACACACACACACACACAGTGGAATATTACTTGGCAATCAAAAAGAATGAAATCTTGCCATTTGCAACAACATGGATGGAACTAGAGTGTATTATACTAAGCGAAAGAAGTCAGTCAGAGAAAGACAAATATCATATGATTTCATTCATGTGTGGAATTAAAGATACAAAAGATGAACATAAGGGAAGGGAAAATAATATAAAAACAGAGAAGGAGACAAACCATAACAGACTCTTTTTTTATAAACTTTTTAATGTTCATTTTTGAGAAAGACAGAGCAGGGGAGGGGTAGAAAGAGAAGGAGACAGAACCTGAAGCAGGCTTCAGGCTCTGAGCTATTAGCACAGAGCGGTGCTGGACTTAAGCCCACGAAGCGTGAGTTCATAACCTGAGCTCAAGTCAGATGCTTAACTGACTGAGCCACCTAGGTGCCCTAACCATCAGAGACTCTCAAATACAGAGAACAAACTAAGGGTTCCTGGAGGGGATGTTGAGTGGGGGGGGTGGTGCTAAATGAGTGACGGGCATTAAGGAGGACAGTTTTTTGGGATGAGCACTGGGTGTTATATGTAAGTGATGAATCACTAAATTCTATTCCTGAAATCATTATTATACTGTGTGTTACCTAGCTTGGATTTAAATTTAAAAAAATAAAATAAAACAGCAACAACAAAAAATAAAACTACAAATTGCACCGTTCATCACGTGTTACTGCCAGAAATCAAAGCAATAATCTGTGCTTAGTATTTCAATCCAACATAATGAGAGGACCGTATGTCAGCATATCATTGCTATTGAGGTGCTAAAAAAACTCCTCAGCCATATGAAGTCCTCTAAAGTATTAAGTATAAATTTTTAAAAGTACTCTTGGTGTACTAAACTACATATTGAATACCACAGATTTTGACATTAAAGTGAATTCGTGAAGTGTCACAGTTCTGTCAAGAGGAAAATAAAAGTTAGAAATAGGGTATATTCCATTGCTCCCTGAATTTTTCCAGATTTAATTTACTCATTCATGTGTTTATTCAGTAATATTTAGGGATGGCCAGAAGAGATGCTATGGTATTCATTTGTACACAACTCAAGATGTTCACTTTTTTTTTCTTTATTGAGGTGTAATTGACAAATAAAATTGTAATGCATTTACAGTGTTCCAATGTGATGATTTGGTGTGAGTTTACACTGTGAAAGGGTCCCCAGCATCAAGTTAATTAACACATCCATCACCTCACATGGTTGCCTTTTTTATATGTGGTGAGAACGCTTAAGATCCACTCTCTTACCAATTTTCAAGTGCAAATACAGAATCATTAACTTTGTCCACGCCTTATATTAGATCTTGGTAACTTATTTATCTTAGAACTGAAAGTTTGTACCCTTTGGCCTCACTTTTCCCATTCCTTCCACCCTGCAGCCCCTGGCCACCACCATTCCACTCCCTGTTTCTAGAAGTTTGGCTTCTTGCTTATTTATTTTTTTAGATTCCACATATTTGTTTTGTCGTACAGTATTTATCTTCCAGTTTCTGGCTGGTTTCACTTAGCATAATGCCCTCGAGATTGTCAGCAGTGACATAATTTTCTTCCTTTCTAAGGTTGAATTTTCCATTGTGTATGGATGTATATATCATCTTTTCTTTATTTGTTAATCCATCGACAGGTACTCAGGTCATTTCCATATCTTGACCACAGTGAATAATGCTACAGTGAAGGGTGCTCATGTTTGAATTTCATTCTGACAGGTCACCATGGGCAGCAGCGATGCTGGAACAAACACTTGAAAGTTACCTTATCCAAAAAGGCTATTTAAATGGATACTTTTTTTTTAATAGTTTTCTTATTTATTTTTTTCAGTATATGAAGTTTATTGTCGAATTGGTTTCCATACAACACCCAGTGCTCATCCCAAAAGGTGCCCTCCTCAATACCCATCACCCACCCTCCCCTCCCTCCCACCCCCCATCAACCCTCAGTTTGTTCTCAGTTTTTAAGAGTCTCTTATGCTTTGGCTCTCTTCCACTAAATGGATACATTTTAAAAAGAGATTATGAAATACCAATATCATATTCATTTTCTAAATTTTACATCGCATATGATTGACATTAGAAAACATTTGTTGTGAATTACACGCTGCACTAATAAATATCATTATGAACAATTTCTGAGAGCAATCAAAAATTCAAACTGTAATACTCAGTTGCAGACATGTATTTGTAGGTGAGTACTCTAAATTTGTGTCAATATTTGTAATCCAGTCTTCTGAGAATACAAAATTCATGACAAGGACGAGATTAGGGGATGTTTTCTCAGTTCATCTCCAATAGAAGATGAGAATAAAATAATCACTGAAAATACTTGTAATGCAGGCTGTGCCAGAAAAGCCAATCCCTGGAGTATAGAAATACACTTAAGAGGAACACAGATGGAATCTCTACTCAGAGTTTGTTTTTGACCTTTATGAATTATATATCATCACTATTTTGAATTAAGCTATTACTGACTCACTGTTGGTTTAGCAGCTAACAGATGAGTAGGTGTTTTGCAAAGAGGTGTTTAGAACCACTTAAAATATTATTTTAAAAGTTAATTTACACTGAGAGGATTTTCTAATACCCATGTTTCTGTTAGTGACTCATTCATGTATATGCAAAAAATATAGGTATTAGAGAAATAGAAATATTACTGTAATATAATTTTATAGAGAAATCTTAATAGGTGATAGATATTACAGTTCCTTTACTGTATGGAAATGACATTGAAGGATTATCAGTGTTTCTATTCAAACTGCAGTTATATCACCCATTTTTCTATTTAAAAATATTAAATATAAATCATGGTATATGTATTCACACCTTAATTGCACAATTAAATTATGTAGATATCTGATATATCCTTGTGTGTGTGTGTGTAAGATATTGATGAAAGAAATTGAAGAAGGCACAAATAAATGGAAAGATGTTCACATTCACGGATTGGCAGCATTAACATGGTTAGAATGTCTGTACTACCCAAAGCAATCCACAGATACAATGAAATCTCTATCAAAATTTCAATGGCACTTTTTGCAGAAGTAGAACAAATAATTCTAAAAATGTTTGGAACCACAGAAGACCCCCAAATAGCCAAAGGAACCTAGTGAAAGAAAAAGAAAGTTGGAGATACCCACTCCCTGATTTCAAACTATACTGTAAAACTGTAGTAATCAAGACAGTATGGTATTGGCATAAAAACAGATACATACATCAATGATACAGAATAGAGAGCCCAGAAGTAAGCCCACACATGTATGGTCAGTTAATATATGATAGAGGAGGTAAAAATATACAATGGGAAAAAAAGACAGTCTCTTCAGTGAATGGTATTGGGAAAATAGGATAGTTACATGCAAAGAAGGAAACTGGACCTCTGTCTTAACCACACACACAAACTAACTCAAACTGGATTGAAGACTTGAATGTAAAACCTGAAACTATAAAACTCCTAGAAGAGGCATAGGCAGTGAAGCTCCTAGACATTGGTTTTGGTGTTGAATTTTTGGACCTGACTTCAAAAGCAAAGGCAACAAAACCAAAAACAAACGGGTGAGACTACATCGAGCTAAAAAGCTTCTGCACAGCAAGGAAATCATCAACAAAATGAACAGGCAACCTGCTGAATGGGAATAAATGTTCACAAATCTTACAAGGAGTTGATAGCCAAAATATGTAAAGAACTCAAATAATAGCAAAAACAAAACAAAACAAAACAAAACAACTGATTAAAAAATGGCCAGAGGAACTAAAGCATTTTCCCAAAGAAGACATGCACATGACCACCAGGCATGTGGAAAGATGTTCAAAGATCACTACTTACAAATCAAAATCAGGAGATATCACCTCATACTTGTTAGAATTGCTCTTATCAGAAAGACGAGAGAGAACAAGTTTCAGAGAGGATGTAGTGGACAGGGAATCCTCATCCACCATTGATGGGAATATAAATTGGTACAACTTCTATGGAAAACAGTATGGAGGTTCCGCAAAAAAGAAAAATAGAACTTCCATATGGTCCAGCTATTCCACTTCTGGGTATTTACCCAAAGAAAATAAAAACACTAATTTGAAAAGATATATGTACCCCTATGTTCATGGCATCATTATTTACAATAGCCAAGATACAGAACCAACTAAAGTGTCCATCAGTGGAGGAATGAATAAAGAGGATGTGAGATATATACATACATATACATATTTATATTTATATATTTTTTATTTGTTTAATGTTTATTTTTGAGAGAGAGACAGAATGTGAGTGGGTTGGAGCAGAGAGAGAGGGAGGCACAGAATTTGAAGCAGGCTCCAGGCTTTGAGCCGTCAGCAAAAAGCCCGAGGCGGGGCTCGAACTCACGAGCGGTGAGATCATGACCTGAGCCGAATTTGGACGCTCAACCCACCGAGCCACCCAGGGGGCCCCTATATTTATATTTATATACATACAAATATAAATGCTGCCCAGTCATAAGAGGAACTTGCCATTTATGACAACATAGATGGCCCTTGAGCATGTTATGCTAAGTGAAATAAGTCAGAGTAAGACAAATACCATTTGATTTTATTTATGTGGAATCTAAAAAAAACAACAACAAAACTCATAGATACAGAGAACAGACTGGTGGTTATCAGAGGGGACGTGACTTGGGGGTGGATGAAATAGGTGAAGGGGGTCAATTATATGGTGACAGATGGTAACTAGATTTACTGTGATCATTTTGTAGTGTGTGCAAATATCGAATTATTACATTGTACACCTGAAACTAATATAATGTTACATACCAACTTTATATCAATAAAAAACCAAATTTATAAAACAGTGGGCCTAATGACCTAAGCTGATATATTGATATAAATATATACATATATGTTGATACATATACTACTGACTTTACTATTATCTATAACAATATAGAGAATATTGATATTATTTATAATATTGTTCCTGTTATAGATATAACCAGTAGTAGCCCAGTACCCTGGATCAATTTTTTACCAAGCAGGCATCCTGAACTTAGAGTCATTTCATATTAAAGCAAACAAGTGCAGGTGTCATTGGTGGGATGTTTAGACCCTGGCAGATACGGTCTCTTGAACTAAGACATCATCAGACTAAAGGGACAGCTCAGCAGGATCACCAATTCTGACCCCATTTAAGCAGTTAAAAGTCAGAGATAATTAAGTGAACTTAACTGTACTTACGTGTGCAACACCTTCATGTAGAGGATGGATTGTTCATTCACAGAAATGGAGGTAGAAACATATCAGAATTACCACCTTTAGCATCTTACTTGAAGTAAGTGTAGTTTTCCAAAACAGTAAATACTTGAACATATTTTTTTGTCAACCCTCAAAATACCTTCTATCTATTGCTTTGGAACGGAGCAGGGCAATTTCTGATTGTAATAGCTAATGTCAACTTTTCCAGTGACTTTGCTGGGTAGAAATTTGCTAAAAAGGAAAAAGTCATAATCCCAACTCCTTTGCTGGAAATCATCTGTAGGTGAGGATCCCCTGAGCTATTTTTCTGACTGACTGAATGTGGGTCGCTGTTTGGATTGAATGTGGGTCACTAAGGCTTTAAAGGCAGGTCACCCTGGGGCTCTAAGTGTTTTGTATGACAGGCCAAGATATGTAGATTTTTGATTAATGTTCTCTTCTAATTGCAAGACATATAATGAAAAATAAAAGGCACACTTTGACCACCCTCCAGGTCCTTTTCCTGATTCCCCACATTAGATTTTTGTGACATGCCTATGGTTGTCATGCTGGCAATGGGAGTTAGTTTACAGGAGTCTCTTAATCAAGTTAGCCCAGGTAGGCTGACTTTTGTTGCAAAGATTGTAGAATCAGCCAAATAGTAGCTTATATGCCCAAAGAAAAATTTGATTAAAATGCTTACTGTTGTGATTATACCTTTCATAATCTTAATAATTATAGAGCACATCCTACTTACATTTTTTGAAGTGGTTCCAAAACGACGTTTTCCATTGTGTGTGGATTTGATGAATAAGCAATTTCCTAAACCTCCTCTCCCTCCCTTCACTGCCCCAGAATTAAAACTAATTATATCACCGTCTACCTTTTCTTACTGTGGATATTTACAAGCCCTTGGCCTGTTAACCTCTTCATCTTTGCACATTTCAATTCCTGGATCGCTGCCACGGGCTCCAGTAACTCTCCTGTCATATTCTTTGGAGGCTTCAGTATCTCTATCTGCCTCTTAATTATTGGACCTTCCCTCCTCCACTGATGTGATCGCCCAACATGGCACCACTGACTTCCAAGGTCATCCGAGGGACCTCAGCATCCTCATTAACTCCAAATGCTCCGTAAGTTTGCTGCTCGTTCTCTCCAGTCCCCCCCCCCAATCCACTGCAACATAAATACATTTTTCCTGCACTTGGTTCACTCACACCCTCACTTCCCTTTCACTGTTGCCATTCCAAGTTCTAGTGTCATAACGACATCCTTGTAATCATCCTCAGTTTGTTTGCTCCTCTCTACCTCCATTACTCTTGCTCAGAGGAGCACCGATGCTGGCGAAGTGCCCTTTTCTGCGAGCTTCACATCTACCCTGGGGGGGCCGGACGTGGCTGGGGAAAAGGCCACAGCTGTGCTGATTGGTCCCGTGTTAAAGTCCAGGCTGCTGACTTCAAATGGTGCTCCTGCTGCTGGGACCCTGCGGCATCCCCCGCCCCTCCTTCTCCACTCCCCACACGCCTTCAACCTCTTCTCCTTCCCTTCTGCTGATTATGTTCCCCAGTTCATTAAAATGGCAGCTTATTACTTTGTCCCCTTCTAAATTCGTAATGATCGTGGCCTTCGCTTTCTTTTGCCTCATTCTTTCTTGAGGCTGTTCCAGTGGCTTTTGTCCCTAGCAGAGCAGCTCTTGTCAAGTGTGCCGCAGGCTTCATGTTGCTAAATCATAGGGGGAGTATGCTGAGTCTTCATCTGGACTCACCATCAGGGTTAGACACGGACCGTTCACTCTTCTGGAAACATGTTCTTAGCGTTCTCTTGGTATTTCTCCCTTGGTCTCTCCCTCCTCCTCCTTCTCATGTAAGTTCTTCCTCATTTTCCTCATCTCTAAATAATGGAAGACCCCCCCCCCAGGTTTTAGTCTTTGGGGCTTGTTCCCTTTTCTGTCTACGCCCCTTGCCTAGAGATCTCCTTCAGTCTCTGGCCTGAATTCTCTGGCCCTGGATTCTGTCTCTAAGTTCATGCCTGGCAAACTTGTATCTCTAGTTCTGTCCTCTCTGTTGAGCCTCAGACCCAACTGCCTATTTGCAATCTAACAGGTATTTTAAGTGTTTAGGGTTTTCTTTTTTCCTTGTTCAAAACCAAACTATCCATCCAAAACAAATATGCCTCCCTCAGCTTCCGCCATGTAAGTAAATGTCAGCTCCATTCTTCTGTCTGCTCTCCCCAAGGGCCTTTGCTTCACCTTTGACTCTTCCTGCCACGCCTCGCATCCCAAATCCCACTTACCCCACTCCCCACAATGTGTATCGGGAGCCCAGTTGTTTCTTCCCGTCTCTTCCAGTTCCACTTCTGTACGGGGTGCTGTGGTAGCGTCCCAACTGTTCCGCACAGTGACCACAGGGATACATTGAAATGAAATGCTTTCTTTTCATTTAGTGTAAAACGAAAGGTTTTTCAAGTGGAGCTTTATGCATAAAATACTGCTTTTGTTTTCAGGTGATGATAATAATGCATGTTTAAAAGAAGTATTCCTACACCATGAAAAAACTTTGCAATCCTATTTATCGGTTCCACATGAGGGCTATTGCATTGAAAGAAGAGCACAGCCCAGGGTTGGGATTAGGCAGGGAGGTATTAAGAATAGAGAGGATTTAAGTTGTGTTTTTATTACTATAGTCCTTTGTTTATAGCCTCTTCCATCATCATAAAGAAAGAGAACTTATTTATGTCATAACTAGTTGAAATATTATTATGAAAAACTCGTATGCCAAACCTCCAGAATCTTCTAACCATTGACGGCTCTCCTCCTAACTCATTCACCTCTCCTGAAAAGGCCCAGAACCCAGAGACAGAACATTCCATTAACATCATTAGACGCTCCCTGATCTGAATGGTCAGCTTTCACCCAGCAAACATCCATTTGCTCTCTACTCCATTGTCAAAATCACCCATGTGTAATTTAACATGCAGACACTCTTACACCCTGTATCTTCCTCCCACAAAAATTCCTGTGTTGGTCCCTGTTGATGCAAATGTATCCGTTCACCTCTTGTTCCATATACCCAAGGAAAGATGATTGACAAGTGAAATTAGCCCCTTCAGTTTTAATTTCATGTTTCAATTTCACTTTTTTTAGCCTTCATTTTTTAACTAAATTAATTTTATTTGAGTGTAGTTGACACACAGTGTTATATTTGTCTCAGGTGTACAACATAGTGATTCCACAAGTTTATCCATTTTGCCATCTTCACCACAAGTGGACCCATTCTCTGTCACCATACGATGCTATTACAATATCATTGACTATATTCCTTTGTCCTGTGACTTATTTATTCCATAACTGGAAGCCTGTTCTTATCAGCATCGCTAATTGAGCAGATGTCTTCCTATTGATTTGATCATTTGTTACTTGATTTTATTTTAGCCCTCAGACACTTAACATGCTATTTCTAACTGAACCTAATGCGCATTTTATCTGTTCCAACATTAAACATAACCTCATAGCTCAAAAACTTCAGTGTTGTTTGGCTTCAAACGCTAACGTGTCAACTTACCACGTAATCTTCATAAGGATATTTTATATACTTACATCTTATTCCTCATGACTTGAAGATTAGGGATTTAAAAATTAGTAAATCAGAAGTGGTAATTTTATCCTGAGCCCCTGTGCCTATAGACCAGGATTCTATATCAGTCAGTATTGGTAGTGTGTGTGTGTGTGTGTGTGTGTTTGCGTGTGTGTAATGGATATAAAAAATTTGTTACTCAATATGATCATTCTAAAGTCCCTCAACATGACTTTTCTGACCGTGGGTCACAGAGGCTATATTTAAAGCTTCAAATCAGCTTTAGTCAAATGCTTTGTTACTTCCTTCCTTTGAGCAAATATCTCCTTCATTTTCCACCCTAGGACTTTTAATTTGTTCTAATGTGTCCTCCACATCTAGTTCCCCCGACCAGAATCTCTTTCTCTGTTTAATTCCATGGTTAGGCCAGAAGATGTTTAGAAAGATGATGCTTCCAGAATCCTAGTACCTACACCTGAGGCCCTTATATAAGACTTTTATAATTCACAGAATTTCCGCCTCTCCTCCCCGCAAATAGTCATGTTTTAAGAGGTCTGGGAATGAGTTTGCTTTGTTTACCACTATATCTTCAGGGTCCAGCCTTGTGAGAGATTTTTATTGGATAAATGAAAATTAGTGTTGTATGGATGAATGATCCCATACTCTTCCTCTAAATATAAGTGACATTAAGTCATCACAAATAGATATAAAGCCAGGCAATTTGATACAGGACCAAAAATCTCAGAGGAGACATAAACCAGTTGTAACTGGGAGTGTCTGGAAAGGTCTCATGGAATATGGGTTCCTTCAAGAGATAAAGGTAAACTAAGCCAATAGGAACAAAACAAATCCAATCAGAACAAAGAGAGGCAAAGGTGACTGAGTAGGAGGACTTAGGAATGTAGGGCATGTTTGAGAAAATTGAACAATAGTTTGGCTAAAATGTAAAAATAAAACCATCTGGCCACATTATAGACAGTTTGAATACAAAGTCAGAAATCGGGCATTTTACTGGGTAGGTAACTAACAGAAAAAGTAACAGGGAATGGATGGAAAACACATGAAATTGAATGGCAGACTCAATACAGTACAGGAAGACAAGTACGAATGGAAAAGAGACATTTTTCTGGGTTGCTTTTACTATTCACAAATGCAGGCACATGCCCTCTGCTCTGGATTGATCTTCCTGGAGGGCTGCAGCCTTTATCATTCCTGGGCTTCAGGAAAAGGGCAAGGTTAAAGCTGCATCAAAGGATGTAAACAGCCCAAATGTTTTGTTCATGACGGCTTCCGCTTCTCATAGGCAAACTTAAATATATAATTCTTAGAAGAGAATGATGAAAGAGAGGACATAAAGTGAAGAGAATCTGGCATAGTTACGTTTCAGGCTGCAGTAGCATAAAAGTACTTTGTAAGATTCATTTTCAAACAGAAACATTTAATTTGCAAAGAATAGTACAAATAAATACTGATTTAATTGGCTCACATTAAGAGAAGTATCGAACAGTAACAATACAGCTTAATTTGTTATTTGACAAACGACGAATTGGCACAATTGAAGCGATTACAAATAGTCTACCTCGAGTTTAATTTTTCATGAAGACTTTCCAGAATATTCTAGCTCACAGTGTGCCTTCAGGACCTCACCCAAGGCTTGAGCCTTGTAACCTACTCAATATCACTAAATGATTTTTTCTTATTAACTTTACTTCACGTTCTAGCACTTAGTAACACATTTGCATTGTGTTGCTGTTTGAAATCTTATTTTTTCAACTAGATGGCACAAGGCGAGAGGCCCTGTCTTCTACTTTTCTTGAATCTGACACTGTTCACTTAAGAATTAAAATTGCAATATCATTAACATAACATAAATTGTGTGCAGTTGAATTGCCGACAGAATGGAGGGTTTGACTGATAGTAGACCTTTCTTTTGGACTACAATTGTCATTTATTATTGTTCAGTTTATTTTATAATCCTTTACAAACCGCCACTTTCATAGGATTCTAAAGTCCATTTATGAGTTGAATTCTCTGTCTTTTGAATTGCCATTATTCATTTAAAACACAGATTTATACTTTAGGAAGAAACCGGGGTAAGAGGAAGAACTCTCCCGTTGTTTTATTTCTTACTTATGTGATATCTGTTCTTCTGAATCTGTGTTTGACCTTGTCTATGTTAGAAGTGAAAGTGAGGGTAGATATTTGGAATCAGAAACCTGGTTCCATTTATCTTTGTGTTTCCCAACCCACGTTCTCCCCACTTGTACTTAGAGCCTACTACAATTATTTTTTTTTTCAGTAAGCACTTTGACAAATGCATTTTGTCTATAATTTAATGATAAAAATGGAGAGAAGAATGTCCTACCTTCAATGAGGTCACAGTCTGGGAAGAAAGCGATTCAGTAATCACCCAGTTAATTAGCTTGATTATAAAATGGAGGCCTCCAGTTAGCAGAATTTCTGTTCAACTGGATTTTTTAATTAACTCAGGATTAACCCATCTGTTCAGTGAAGCTGCTTAGAATAATAGAAGCCTCCATTCTCAGAGGTGTATATGTAGGTACATATGAGTTTATAATTCAATGTACAATTTTAGAGATGTACCGTTTTGCCAACACAAGATAGCGTTCCATTGTGGAGGCATTTGCAGGAAGAATAAGAAGTAAAAAGTTCATCTCCTAAACAAGCACTTATCAGCCATGTACCAAGAAAACAGGCACTGGGGTACCGGTGTCCTACACATGATGTCATCATGCCCTGGAGCAGCTCCCAATCCAGTGAAGGAATTAAACGGGTAAAGAAATCATTACAGAGCACTATGGTGAGTGCTTCCCGGCATGGAGGAGGGGGCATCTACTTACATCTGATGGTGTAGAGGCGGTTTCCAGCGGACATGGAACAGACAGCATAGCTTGGATGAAGGGAACAGCATGGACAGCAGATTAGAGAAAGTACAGGTCGTTTCCTATGATTGGTTTCTATAATTCCTGATGGGGTTGAAAAGACACTATCTTAATCCATTTGGGGAGCTATAACAAAATACCATAGACTGAGTGGCTTATAAACAGTAAACATGTGTTTCTCACTGCTCTGGAGTCTGAGAAGCACAAGATCAAGATTCTGGCATATTTGGTGTCTGGTGAAAGCCTGCTTCTCGGTCAGCCATCTTCCCACTGCACCCTCACATGGTGGAAGGGAAGGGAGCTCTCTGGGGTCCCTTCTAGAAGAACACTAATCCCATTCATGAAGGCTCTGCCCTCATCACCTAGTCACCCCCTAAAAACCCCACCTCCTAATACCATCACACTGGCAGTTAGGATTTCAATATCCGAATTTTGGGGAAACACCAACATTCATATGACACAGATAATATTGTTGGCCCTTTCTCATTCTGCTTTATTTGGGGAGTAAATACTTATTTCTACACAACAAACTATAAACCTTGTATCAGTTCTGTGTAAACTAACCAACAAGGTAACTCTTGAATCTTCCCTCCTATTACAAATAGAGGTGATTTTTCTCAGCTCTACAAGCAAATGCTATCTCTTTGGATCCTGTCCCTTTATACCTTCAGTGAGACTCTACAATATAGACATTTCCTTTCTTCCCCTGTGTAGTGCCCTGCAAGCTTCTAGCCAGATCACTGCCATCAACCTTTACATATGCTCAAGTCTGCCCCATGGCAGTCTTGGTTCCACATGGTAAGCCCCTACAACCTCAGCTTCCCTTGACAGCAAAAACTCCTAGAATGGTTGTTCATACGTAGTTCCACACTGCCACTCCATCTTGGCCTGCTCCCGTCTTTTACTTCCATCATTCAACCAAGACAGCCCTCCTCGAAGGTCACTAACGACCTCTGTGTCTCTTGGCAAAACAGACTTTCTATCTTTTCCTTGTTTCTCCTCTCAGATGCATTTGGTACTGTAAGTCAGTTTTTCTGTCTTGAAACAATCGTTTGTCTTGGCTCCCATGACATCACACTCTTATTTGTCTCTTATTTCTTTGGATTCTAGCCACCCCCCCCCTCATTTTCTTTGGTATTCTTGTTCTTCCTCCTGCAGTCATTAAACAAGAGCTCCCAAAGACTTGTTTTCAAGTCTTGTGCCAAGCTCGTTTGTCCTTTTACTCTTGCCTCACATTAGACAGTCTCATCCATACCCATGGATTCAATGTCTGTGCACTCTAAACACTGCCAATTGTAAACTTTCGGTCAAGGCCTGCCTTTTAATATACCCAGTTTTGTGTAATAGGCACCTCAAATGCGACACTTACAAGACTGAACACATCTGCCTTTCCTTATACCCTGAAATCTGGCCTCACCCCATTGTTTTCTATGTAAGAAATAACACAATTACCTACCCTTATTCTTTAGGTTAAGAGACCATAAAAAAGTCTTTTAATTTTAAAGGCACGTTACAACAGAGTTTCTCAACTGTGGCAGTATCGCTTGGGGCCAGGTAATTCTTTGTTGGGAGATCACTCCTGTGCATTATGGGTTGTTCATCAGCATCCCTGACCTGTACCCACTAGATGTCGTTAGCACTCTCTTCCAGTTGTGATGACCAAATTATGTCCAAATATTGCCAAACGTCTTTCAGACAGCTAAAACCAGCCTTGATTGAGAGCCACTGCTTTACAAGGAAGACAAGAGAGGAAGCTGATTTTATTAAAAAATAGAAATCATGCTGAGGTTTACATGGTGTCATTGGAATGTAAGATTTAAGATAGGAAAATAATAGGGGCGCCTGTGTGGCTCAGTCGCTTGAGCATCCAACTTCGGCTTGGGTCATGGTCTCACAGTTCGTGGGTTTGAGCCCCACGCCGGGCTCTGTGCTAGCAAACAGCTCGGAGCCTGCTTCGGATTCTGTGTGTGTCTCTCTCCCCCTCCCCTGCTCATGCTCTGCCCCTCTCTGTCTCTCAAAAATAAAATGTAAAAAAAACATTTTTTAAAGATAGGAAAATAATAAATCCAGTAAGTGAATTATTCAAGTATATTTCTGAAATGACCATATTATGTATTGAACTATCAATATTTCCGATATTAGGTACATACTATGAATTCCATCAGTTACCTCAAATGTTTTTCATAAAATTTGCCCAACTAAGGACTTACCTTATCACTCACACCTGTTAGAATGGCTGTCATTAAAGAGACAAAAGATAGCGGCACCTGGGTGGCTCGGTTGGTTGAGTTTCTGACTCTTGATTTCAGCTCATGTCATGATCCCAGGGTCATGGGACAGAGCCGCACATGGGGCTCCACACTGAGCATGGAGCCTGCTTGGGATTCTCTGTCTCTCTCTCTGTCTCTCTCCCTCTGCCTTTTTCCCCACTCATGAGCTTGCTTGCTCTCTCTCTCTCTCTTTCTTTCTTTCAAATAAAATAATAATAATACAAGATAAGAGATAAATGTTGACTAGGATGTAGGGAACAGGAAAGCCTTGTGCACTGTTGGTAGGCATATAAATTGGTGGAGCCACTATAGAAGATGGTATGGAGGTTCCATGAGAAATTATAATAGAACTGTCATACGATCCAGCAATCTACTTCTGGGTATATAAATTGCCACCTTCAGATATCCACAGCCCCATGTTCATTTAAACATTCATTATTCACAATAGCCAAAACATGGAAGCAACCTAAGTGTCTATCAACTAATGATGGATAAAGAAAACATGAAATACACACACACACACACACACACACACACAGAAATATTATTCAACCATAAAAAGAAGGAAATCCTGCCATTTACAATAACATGGATGGATGTTGAGGGCATTATGCTAAGTGAAAAGTAAGTCAAACAGAGAAAGACAAATACTGTATAATCTCACTTACACGTGGAATTGAAGAAAAAAATAACTCTTAGAAACAGAGAATGCATTGGTGTTTGCCAGAGGAAGGCAGTATGGGGGGAAGATGGGTGAAGGTAGTCAAAAGGTACCAACTTCCAGTTATGAGATTATTGCATCCTGGAGATGTACTGTACCACATGGTGACCACAGTTAATAATACTGTATGGTATATTTGAACATCACTAAGAGAGTAGATCTTAAAAGTTCTTATTCCTCCTCCCAAATTATAACTATGCGAGGCAATGGATAGTAACTTATTGTGGTGATCATCTCACGAATATACATATATCAAACCATTGTGTTTGATTCACCTTAAACGAGCACAATGTTATATGTCAGTTATAGCTCAGTAAAACCAGAGGGTGGGGAAGATTTGTCTGCTGAGAACCAAGAAACCACGTCTGAGCCTTGCTGATAGCACCCGACCAGTTCACATCATTTCTCCCCTCCCCTCCTCCATCTCTAAACAACAGGCACACTCTTGAAGTCACGTGCTTCTCCCTGTCACTCAGTGCCTGGAATGCCCCCTTCACTTAACCCCTTTTCATCCACCAGAACATTGATCAGGCATCACTTTCCCAAAGGCTTTCTTTCCCTGCATCCCTGTTGTTTCATGCTATCTTAGAACTGTGCTCCATTCTTTCTGCACATAACCTAAGTTTATTACTGAATATGCATTTGTATGAGTCTTTGAATATTTATTATACCAATAGACTTTATTTTTTTTTGCTGTATATGCCCAAGAGTTTTATTTATTTTTTTAATATGAAATTTATTGTCAAATTGGTTTCCATATTGCTCATCCCAATAAAACATGAATCCCTTGCAGCAATGTGTATGATTAAATAGAAAGAAAGAAAAGAAAGGGAGGGAGGGAGGGAGGAAGGAAGGAAGGAAGGAAGGAAGGAAGGAAGGAAGGAAAGGACGGAGGGAGACACCAGGCACATGGGTTGCTACCTTGCCCACCAATAGCATAAGATATTTCAACACCATACAAAAAAAAAGTCCTTGATAGACTGGTCATCCACAAGGTATGGTATCTTCCCCTGTGGTGCTCATTACTGTAGGTGTACTGACAATCCCCTTCAGCTATTTCCACCTCCTATACACCATAATTTAAACTTTGTTCTACCATTAGCATTTCAAATACTGTTTTTCAGAGTTGTTAGGTTCCCTGGGTGAACATTACACTCATTAAAATTTAAGAAAAATGTTGAAGTGATAAATGCATTAATTAATTATTTAAAAATTTTACTTCACTCTACAAAATTTCATGGGTTTTAAACGGGATGTTCTACCTGTAGCTGGTGAGAGTTGGAAGATGGTTGTGGGCGATATGTAGTAGTTCATTTGGTCCTATGTGTTTACTTTGGGTCATCGGAGGAGAGGGCTGTGATCCTCAGGTCATCCTGGAACACTGCCTCCATGACCAGTGAATCAATAAGAAAGGGACCTTTTGGGCAAAAGTGTTGAGTCCTGAATTTGACACTTGTTTTGGAAAGACAAGTATGAATTTCCTACTGGAATGGAATGTTACCTATGAAATTTTCCATCTATTTTCACATTTTCACATCAGTAGGCATTTCTTGTGAGCCTGCTTTCTCCTCCATGTCCTACAAACTACAATTAAATGGTGTGCCCCTGGGTGTTTTCACACTGCCTGTGGGTAGACAGTTGCTGTCTTCATATCCAGAACTCTGTGGATATCTAACAGAGAGCTGAAATATCAGAATCTGAAAGCAGCTCATTTTCTTTGATATACCTTCCTGTTTTATGATTTAGGTAGGAACAATGGCAAAATTTGGGTGTGTTTGAATATTTAAGAACCATGACATTAGTATCTATTAACATAATGATGCTTTGTTGTCATTTTAAATAATATATGCACTTTAAAGTATTGGGAAACTTTTTTATACTCCAGAAGTACATTATCAGTCTACTGAAATAATGAAAAGCTAATAGCAAAAAAAAAAAAAAAAAAAAAAAAATGAAGGAGAGATACTGAAACTTATTGAAGGTCACAAAGCCAGAAGGGTTAGAACTGAGAATAGAAAGTGGAAAAGTGAGTTATTGATGATTATTCACCTGGGCTTCACGTTCAAGGTTATGCCTTCTCTGTATTTGTTAATAGTTGTACTGTTAAATAGATAACCACAGTTCCTGGGCTTCATGCCTTAGCAAATGTTTCTCTCTTCAAATAACAATTGTTATTTTTACATGTGAATTTAAAGTAGCTATATGAAAATAGAGTCCTGTGCATAACTGCTGGAGTAAAAATCCTGTTTTTTCCCCACAATTTTAATATGGAGCATTTTTTAAATCCCTCTATGTTTACTTCAAAATTAAATTGAAATGTTGCCTACTAAGATATTTAGGTATGGTGTATCTATCTTGTCCTAAAGTTTGACTTTTCCTTTCTGCTCTCCATATTGAGAGAGAGATGGAATTCTCCAGCACTTTTCCAAGGAAAAAAGAAATCTATAATAATAAATTCATACTTAATGGTTCGTAATATCTTCCATCGGCATATGGCTTCATATATACTTAACAACACATTCAAAAATGAAGGTTATGCTGCATGTAATTGGTGTATCTATGTTAATGAGGAGAGGATGACAAGGACCAGAAGGAAAGCTGTTTTGATTACCTAAAGGAATGAAACATAAAGTAATTTTTTTTAGTCCTTTTAAAGTATTTTGTATCTTTAGTTGCACATGAGCACACCTGCTACTTTGGGAAGTCATAGCACTTCAGATAGATTAGTCACGGTCTGCCATGCTCTGAGAACCAAACTCCAGGGTTCTGGACACCTGCCCAGCCTCATATTGTCCCTCTTTAGACCATGGCAGTGACCTGAAATATTGACTTCCCTTTTAACTGTCACACCACATGTTATCTTGTGTATCAGGATGTGTGTGTGTGTGTGTGTGTGTGTGTGTGTGTGTGTGTGTGTGTGTGTAGTGGGTAAGATATAGCCTGAATTCTTGCAGATGTCCTCAATACCTTTAGACTCTTAGTTTTTGGCAACAGGCAAAGGAGAAGTAGATATAATTTTATTGATTCACCCAACAGATAATTCTGATGAAAGCATCTGAAAACATTTTGTGCAAACCTGTTCTGGGTAACATAGAGAAGGCCAGGATTTTGAAATGTAAGTTTCTTGACCTCTAAGATCAACATCTGCCCAGAAAAGGCATGGTTCCTAAATGTTTTGCCACAATAAATGGGTGGAGCCCACCTCAGGCTGCAAACCTGCAAATCCCTACAGGGAATTATTAAGGTAATAACTCTACAGAAAAGCCACAGCAGCATCAGGACAAGGATCTCTGCCAAGACTTGCCTCGACCGGTGAGTCTCAAACTTGAGCAAACATCAGAATCACTGGGGCTCTCTCAGTTAAGTAGGTCTGTGCCACGGGCAAGCACAATTTGCATTTATAACAGGCATGTCACTTCCGGCCACCCCAGAAGCTGAAACCTGTTCCAGCTGTGAGTAAAGAGGGGCTGGCAACTTATTATCCAACTCTAAACTCCTCATCCTAAAGCTATTATTTTGAAACCTGCAATGTGAAAAGTACTGGGACCAAGTAGGAGGTCCCTAAAGCATATTTTAGGTTGCATAATTTTGAATCTTATGATATCAGGATTCTCCTATCAGTTTTTAGATGAGTGAACTGAGGCTGAGACAAGAAAAAGTATTAAGTAAACTGAAATTCGTTGACCACTAAGACGAGAAAGTTCTAGAAATATGTTCCTGAAACTGTGAATGGCCACTCTTAAGAAGAGTTATAAAGACTTAAATTTTTTTTTAACATTTATTTATTTTTGAGAGATACAGACAGAGCACAAGCAGAGGACGGGCAGACAGAGAGAAAGACACAGAATCCAAAGCAGGCTCCAGGCTCTGAGCTGTCAGCACAGAGCCCAAGGCGGGGCTCAAACCCACGGACCGAGAGATCATGACCTGGGCCGAAGTGGATGCTTAACTGACTGAGCCACCTGGGTGCCCCAAGAAGAGTTATTAAAGACTTTAAACATGTATAACACAAAGGAGCAGATGGCCTAGGGTCTAATCCTTCTTGTCCTTACTGTGTAAGCCTGAACGGATTCATCATCTCGGTGAGCCTCGGTTTCCTCATCCAACAAGGGCCGGGTTGGATTCGATGATTTACAAGGCTGTTTAGAGTTCTGACTGTTTGATGCCTGCTTGGGGTGGGAGTTTTCACAAGCTGTACTTCATGTTCTCTAAATAATAAAATGCTGTGGGTGTGTGGATCCACAACTCCTGATGTGTATCCTTCGTCCACAGTGTGAGTCCTCCCTCTGGCACCGCTTTGCTTCCATGATTCCTTAATTTTGTTGCATGTTTTGGGCTTGTGGCAAACAAGATCTATTCATGCAGCAGAAGCCCCGGTCAAACATTACCACAGAATTTTGGTGTTATGAAGTTTGTGGGATAGAACAAAATTAAGAGCAATAGCTACAAATTTTCAACATAAAGAAAATTGATATTTTATACAGCTTGAAATAAATAGTTCTTAGAATCAAATGAAAGGGTTTTGTTTTCATAAACTGTGCCATTTGACAAAATTACTCTGCTTGTAAACTCCGTGCACCAGCTATATTTCATCTTTACAATATAAGAAGTAAAACATCCCTCTATGAAAAATTCGTTTGTCCAGGTATTAAATATATTCAAAATTAAGCACAGAGTGGATGGAGGCAAAAAGAGAATACACCAATATTTCACAACCACACTTCAAAAAACACACATTTGGTTGTGAAAACAAATCCACAGAAAGAGTTTTAGAAATAGGACTTGGTGCCTGAGAAGAGAACCTTGTAAAAAACAAAAAACAACTTTCTTTGGCAATTATAAATCATTCTGTTGACCCTAATCAGAGTATTATGGAGCGGAAGAATGGAGAAATAATGACTTACTAACTCTACAAATGCTTTATTCATGTTTATTCAGTGACTCTAGGCAGTATTTAACATCACAAATTCTCACCCTGTGTCTCAACTCCAATAATGAATCCTTGTTAGAGATGATCATTTGACCCGATAGGGAAGGGGATTGCCGGGTGTTGGTGTTCTTTGTTAGGCACATTTTCGGCATCTGTCTCAACACTCTCACCCTTGTGGGATGAAGAGAATGACTTCCGTTTCACAATTTGTGTGTAAAATTTTAGGTACTGTCCATTCAGTCAGCAGGTACAGAGAAACTCCCATACCGTCAAAAAGTTTGAAGCTTTTCCATTTTGGACATTGACAATTATTCTTCCCATTGGAAAGTTGGAATGTAATATTGTGGCCTGGATGGGTAGGTTGTGGGATGTTATGACCTGGAGCGGAAGGGACATTGGGTTGTACAAGTGTACTCTCCCTCCCGATTTACAACACTCAGTTAGTGGAGAGCCCTTCTTGAAAGTCTCATCTGTGTAAACCCTGATCTGTTAACCTGATGGGCCAAGTGACTTTTAGATCCTTTAACTTCTGATGATTTCTTTATGTATTTCTGTTCCCATACCTCTTTTCAAATTCAAGCTCCAGTGAAACATCCTGAAATTATCATGGTTTTGTAACACTGCTTTTGCTAGCAGACATATATTCTGAATTAATAATCAATTCTCTACTAGAGGAAAGCAAGCCATTTGTATATTTTTGAATAATATTTTACTCCAGCTCTTATAAATTACAGATAAAAATTTCTGCTCCAATACAACTTCTCCAATAAACCCTGTGTTTCGTGGGTCTCTTTTGCCTGGCAATGCCAGATAAATAACAAATCCTTACTTTCCTGTTTCTTCTCCCCACCCTTAACCTGTGTTTTGGTTGTTGTTGATTTTGGTAGTGGTAGCCGTGGTGGGGGTAGAGGTGGTGTGTGTGTGGTGAAATCACTGAAAATGCCTTTTTTTTTTTTTTAAGTTGCAAACATAAGCTAGAATAGATCTGGAGACACTCAGATCATGTGATTTCATTAGGAGACAAAGGCTCATCAGCAATTTAGTTCCAAAATAAGGTATTGGACAAATGATACTTGACAAAAGGTATTTGACAAAATTCGTATTTTTGGTCTCACCAAATTTAAATTTCAGAAGGTGACATTTTGCTGACCTCCTATATTCTAGGCTAATGCTTTGATTCAGAGGCAAAGCTGGATACAGCTAAACTAATAAAGGTAAAGAAACAACTTTATTTGTAACTTTTCCATAGATTTTTTTTTAGTGGTTATCTTTGGCACTTAGTTGGGAAAAAGTGTCATTCCTTCAACTTCTTCAGTCACTGTTTAGTTATTGGATGATTTTAGGCAATCGATTACAATAGACCTATGATGTGTTTTGCTGAGTGACATTAGTGAAGTTTCTTTCATTTCCTGGGCTTCAAGGCTTAGCATTGATTTGTGAATCCTTTCCAGCTCTTTTTGGATTCTAGTATTCCAAGACATGGCACGATTTTAAAAATTAAATCCTTACGCGGAGCTGAGAGAACTGAGTAAACATGCATATGGACAAGTTGTAGCTTTGCGTTCTCTTTACTGTGAAATTCCAGATCCACTTATCCCAAAACTTTGAAAACCATAATCCAAATACACCGTTCAAATCAACATCGCAGTGATTTGTTCAGAAGGCAACTGGTTGTGGTTCCATTCTAAGAACAGCTTCTCCAAGAAGCAGAGATCTGCCAGTTGCTTTTGCTTGCCACTCCATCCTGATGATTGTTTGTTTTTATTCTTTGGATCTCAGACTCCCATCCACCATTTGCATTTTCTATTCCCGGTGAAAAGCTTTTTGTATGATTTTAGTGTTGTGCGCATAAGTCACTTAAAAGAACAGACACCCAACGGCAAGGGTATCAGTCACCTTTTTGAAGGTCCTTGGGAAATCATTATGTATGTGTGGGTGATGAATACATTCCATCTTTTAAAGGCAGGGACTGCTGGTTTGGGAACACGGTTAGGAAAACAGAGCAGTCATTAACCTGATCACTTTCCTAACAAAGAAAGGCAGTGTAATTTGACAGCCTAAAAGATGAGCCCAACAGAGTCCAACATGAGATAAAACAGAGTGTCAGGGTCTTGGCACAGCTTTAAAATAATTTTCTCTGAACAATTATCCTCAAAAAATAGAAATCGGTAAGATCAATTAATATAATGGCTAGGGAATGCCAGACCTTTAAATATGTCCCTTAATATTTTTTTATAAGAAGAATTTTGTTTGCTTTGGAAATCTCATCACTGTTTCTTTCAGTCTGATTATCTTCTTTTTACTGGCACTATTGCCCTCAGTCACTGAGAGTGAAGGTAAAACCATCAAATTTTATGTGTTGGGTTATTAGAATTACCTTATAGGTTGTCTCTGAAAGGGTGACTCAGCAGAGCTCATTTAATGATACATGGTTTTGAAAACACTCCATCCCAACAAGGAAAAGACAGCTCCTGGGCAGGAACCAAAAAAAGATCCAGGGAGGGAGCCAGCTGAGGTATGGAAAGAGGGTCCAGGCAAAGGATGCCTGGGAGGGTGTCAGCTCACCTGCCCCTCTCCAGGAAGCGACGACTTCCTCCTTCATGAGTGCTCAAAGACTGTGACACAAGATGGTGCCATTTCTGTCCATCCTTTTGGCTCTGTGTTTTGGTATTCACTTGAAAACGGGATTCTATAAAACACCGCAGTGACACTATGGAGGCTCCGAAAGCTTAGCTAGGAAACCACACTGCAGATCTGGTCTCAGAATTCCGGATCCACAGACTGGATTTTCACATTATGTTGATTAGATTTATCAGAACAGCCTCCTGCCTCAGTTCCTTTATTGATTGTTACAAACAAGTGGCGTCTGGGTGGCTCAGTCGGTTGAGCATCCGACTTCGGCTCAGGTCATGATCTTGTGGTCCGTGAGTTCGAGCCCCGCGTCAGGCTCTGTGCTGACCGCTCAGAGCCTGGAGCCTGTTTCAGATTCTGTGTCTCCCTCTCTCTCTGACCCTTCCCCGTTCATGCTCTGTCTCTCTCTGTCTCAAAAATAAATAAACGTTAAAAAAAAAAAGATTGTCGGGGCGCCTGGGTGGCGCAGTCGGTTAAGCGTCCAACTTCAGCCAGGTCACGATCTCGCGGTCCATCAGTTCGAGCCCCGCGTCGGGCTCTGGGCTGATGGCTCAGAGCCTGGAGCCTGTTTCCGATTCTGTGTCTCCCTCTCTCTCTGCCCCTCCCCCGTTCATGTTGTGTCTCTCTCTGTCCCAAAAATAAATAAACGTTGAAGAAAAAAAAAATTTAAAAAAAAAAAAAAAAGATTGTTACAAACAAAAGTTGTATTTGACTTACGGTGTTGTGAGGATCAAAGTTTTAGAATACACAAACCACTCAACAAATGTAAGCTGACATTCTTAGTTTCATGTGGATTCTCAGCTGGCATTTGTTGGTTTATTAATTTATGGAAGATAGGTTTAAGGGGGTCCAGAATTATTTTACCCTCCTTTCAGAGTATTCTGTTCATGACATCCAAATAATTGACAGCTGTGTTAGCTTTTATTTTATGTAATTTTTTAATGTTCATTTATTTTTGAGAGACAGAGAGAGACAGAATGTGAGCAGGGGAGGGGCAGAGAGAGAGAAAGACACAGAATCGGAAGCAGGCTCCAGGCTCTGAGCTGTCAGCACAGAGCCCGACGCGAGGTTCGAACCCACAGACCGTGAGATCATGACCTGAGCCGAAGTCGGACGCTTCACCGACCGAGCCACCCCTGCCTTAATTGTGAGATGATTCTTTCATGAGGAAAAAGTAGTGGAACAAAGATCTGAGTGGTGGCAGCGGATAGTTTATTTGGGTCTGAGAGTCTGGTTCTCTGTTCACCACTCCGCCCCGGAGCCCTGCAAGCGGTTCCCAGGCTGCTGGGCACACAGCAGTCCTCCTTCTACTGACATTCTTTTTGGTCCCCCTTCTGCCGCTATGTTACAGCTTTCATTCAAATGAAACGGCATAGGATTCTTCATACATCAGCTGGGAAAGCCCTGCTACACAAGAGTATTCCTGAAAACAGCTACTGTTTATTTTAGTGGAATGTTTTGTGGTTATCTGAGGTTCCGCGTCTCCCAATTTAATTGGTCTATGCCATCAGTAATGGAATCAGCAGGAGGGAGGTTTAGGAAGTTAGAGACCTCTCCAAGTCTACCACTGTTTACAGCCATGACTATGAACAAATCGAACTAGCCTCTTACTATCTTCCTTACAACGAGACAATGAGAGAAGACAATTTCTCCCGAGAGTACCTAAACACCACCCCGAGAGACTGTTTAAATTATCAAATCAGACTAAGCTTTAATGCAGAGTAATTACTTAGTTAAATTCTTACAGCACACACCAGCTGGTAGGGACTCATGTTGAGAACAAGGTCAGCTGTGGGCAAAATTAAGTGTTATATTTTCCCTGACATTAATTGCCATATATGATAAATCTTGTGTCTTCTACATAAAAGAAGTAGCATATGAAGGTAAAAGGCCTTTTAGATGTCTCATGAGAGAAGCAAGGTCAGTGTGATTAGAAAGGAAGAGATCAAGATGGAGAATGGGATGGCCTACAGCTGAAGGGGTGGGCAGGGACCAGATCCCGCAGAAGCTTGTAGGTTGTGCTGAGGCTTCCCACTTTATCCTCCATGCAGTAAAAGTCGAGAAAAGGAATTTGGGGCACCTCAGTGGCTCAGTGGGTTAGGTGTCCGACTCTTAATTTTGGCTCAGGTCATGAATCTCAGGGTCACGGGTTGGAGCCCCGAGTTAGGCTCTGCACTGAGCGTGGAACCTGCTTGGGATTCTGTCTCCCTCTCCCTCTTCCCCTCCCCTCCTCAAAGTCAATAAACATTAAGAACATAAAAGGAATTTAAGCAGGGAAGCAGTACAGTCAAGTTTTGATTTTAAAAAATCACTGGGGTTCCTATTTGAAGACTGGATTCAGGGACAGACTCAGCTGGGGGTCCGGTGAGGGCTGCTTTTTATTTCAACCGTGAGACAGCCAGTAGATCCAGGCAGGTGGTTAGAGTTCAGAAAAGTTTTGGAGAAGGATGTGTAAATAACTTACATTCCCATGTTGCTGCACACATGTGCTTCTACCTGTGAATAAATCCTTTCACACTGTCTTAACCTGTTTGGGCTGCTGTAACAAAGTGTAGTAGATTGAGTGGCTTATAAACAACAGAAATGTGTTTCTCATAGTTCTGAAGGCTGAGGAGTCCAAGATCAAGGCACCAGCAGGTTGTGTGTCTGGTGAGAGCCTGCTTCCCAGATGGCTGGTTTTTCTCTCTAAAAAAGAGAGAAGGGAGGGGCAAGCTGGCTCTCTGGGCCACCTCTCAAAAGGGCACTAATCCCTTCCTGAGGCTCCATTATTTATGGCCTCCCAAATTCCCCACCTCCTAATACCATGACCCTGGGGGTTAGGATTTCAAATAGTTGGATTTAGGAGGGAGGGACACAAACATTCAGTCCATAGCATAAACACATATGTATGTATATAGAATATGTATTTGTTTATGAACATACTAAGAAAAAATGAAGGTGTAAAAAAATACATCAAAATGTTTACAGTGAACATATTCAAGATTGTAGGATTTAGGGCAATTTTTATTTCGTCGTTTACATGTTCTCTCTTCCTGATATTCTACAGTGAATATATATCTAAATAAAGGTAATTGGGGTGCCTGGGAGGCTCAGTCGGTTGAAAATCTATCTGGCTTCAGCTCAGGTCACGATCTCGTGATTCGTGAGTTTAAGCCCCGTGTTAGGCTCGCTGCTGTCAGTGAGGTACCCATTTTGGATCCTCTGTCCCCCTCTCTCTCTGTCCCTCCCCCGACTCGTGCTCTCTCTCTCAAAAAATAAATAAAACATTTTAAAATTATAAGAAACAATTGAATACAATAAGGATGTCGTAAGTTTACAGAATATTGTAGATACTAAAGGATAAATAAGGCTAACATCAAGAGAGTTGTAAGTAAAGCAAGTTTCATGACAAAAATTGTCCCCCACTAATGCAATATATTGAAGTGCTTTAACAGAAAAACTAACTTCTTAAAATATCTTTAAAAGGCAAATTCTCATGTTGGAGATTCTCTCGATTGGTCCGTGAATTATGAATAGCTCTTAAAAAAATAAGAACATAACAATTAACAATGCGGTTAACTTAATTAAATGTCCTTTGCCATGAAATGACATGAATTCAGTAATGTCACTTTTAAAATTAAACTGGGGTGCCTGGGTGGCGCAGTCGGTTGGGCGTCCGACTTCAGCCAGGTCATGATCTTGCGGTCTGTGAGTTCGAGCCCCGCGTCGGGCTCTGGGCTGATGGCTCAGAGCCTGGAGCCTGTTTCCGATTCTGTGTCTCCTTCTCTCTCTGCCCCTCCCCCGTTCATGCTCTGTCTCTCTCTGTCCCAAAAATAAATAAACGTTGAAAAAAATTTTTTTTTAATTAAATTAATGTTGGTGACCTGCAAATGAAATGTGGTATGTAGTATTTCCTTATCTTCTGTTTCTGAAAATGCAAGTAATCTTCTTTTCAGCATTTTTAGCTTTTATTTTTAAAAATTAATATTTAAGAGCAATTATCTCCAGCTTGCTAGATTAGAGTCTTTTTTTTTTTTACCAGATTTTTTTCTTTTTTTTTTCTCTCCCTACACTAGTTTTCTGCATAAGAATCTAGGGCATACTTACTTAATGCTATGTAAGCATTAATCAATCCTAAGTGAAAACAAACCAGCTCTGTATATCTTTGCACTCTGTGTTGCTTACTATCAGCTAATCAATTACTAGAAATTCTGAACAAATATACCAGCAATTGATGAAAATGTTGTTTCCTGGTCTTCTCTTAGACCCTGTTTATAATGATAAATATAAAATGTTCTAAATGCCAGAAGAAATAGCTTTGTGTTTTAAGTCACACATGTTTAGATGCATACACACAAATAAATAACAAAACACTAGGGGCAGGGGAGAAGTGTCATGAATAATTCAGTCTAGGATACCACCTGAAAATGTCCATTTACAAAAATTCATAAGGAATAACAATAAAGCTAACTTGCTTTTTCTTTTTTTTTTTTTTTTTTTTTTTTAATTTTTTTTTTTTTTTTCAACGTTTATTTATTTTTAGGACAGAGAGAGACAGAGCATGAACGGGGGAGGGGCAGAGAGAGAGGGAGACACAGAATCGGAAACAGGCTCCAGGCTCTGAGCCATCAGCCCAGAGCCCGACGCGGGGCTCGAACCCACAGACCGCCAGATCGTGACCTGGCTGAAGTCGGACGCTTAACCGACTGCGCCACCCAGGCGCCCCACTTGCTTTTTCTTTTAAGTTTATTTATTTTGAAAGAGACAGAGAGAGCGAGAACCACATGAGAGAGGGAAGGGCAGAGAGAAAGGGACAGAGAGAGAATCCCAAGCAGGTTCGGGGGTGAAAGCACGATCAGGAGCTGGATCTCAGGAACCATGAGTTCCTGACCTAAACCGAAATCAAGAGTCGTATGCTTAACTGACTGAGCCACACGAGCACCCCTAAAGTTAAACTGCCTTAAATGTAACATTTCATTTACGATTTAGCTGCCCGTATGTCTACATAGTTATTAGCATTGTTTCGGCTCTATTGGGAAACTTCTCTCCTTGAGAATTTATTGTTATGTTAATTTCGCCTGCCATTATTTGTATGATTGTGTATATACTAAGCCATGATAATATATTCTTCTAAATAACAAAGGACACCCTGAGCGTCTTTTTGCTCCTATGTGCTAAATATGAGCAAATAGGCTAAGTCATGAAAATTGTAGTGATTTTACAATGCGACAAGAAGGTAATGAACCAGATATTTCTTTAAAAGCAGTTTCCCTTTGGCTTTTGTTAGAGCAGAGAGAATCCTAAATGGACAGGCGAGACAAATCATTTAATGTGTGAAATACTCATATACCTGTTGAAAGGGTCACACAAAGAATATGAATATATCTTCTCTATCCACATCTTATCTACACTATCTGCAAGTGAAAATCTTAGCAGGGTGCAAAATGCAATAGGCATTTGCATTCTATGTGTAATGAATGTATTTCTGTCAAAGAGAAATGTGAGTGTAGAATGCCAAAGGCTTACTGAGGTATCATTATCATCTCATGCTTTCCTCACCCTCCCCCACCCCCCCACCAGGATGTCTGCGAGTGATATTCTCACGTAGGATGTAGGATCACCTATGCAAATCTGCCAGGGTGGTCCTTGATGGCAAACCTCCAACCAACCTGTCTTTTGTCTCATGCTGAGTGAGTGGTGATTATCCAGGCAGGATAGAACTTTCTATTCACACTGGTAAACTTTTCATGGGGAACAATTCAAACAGTAATGCCTTCCCCAGTCCCCATACACCAGGAAGAATGAGCCATTGTCATCCTGGCTTCCCTGTACTTCCTCTGTCTCCTGGGAGAGTAAACTATAGAGTTCCTGTGAGGACACTGTAACCATTGCTTTACTTATCTGTATTCTCCCCATAAGAATGGTCTTATTAATTTGGTATTCCTAGAACCTTGCATTGGGTTTAGTTCATAGGAACACTCAATAATTCTATAAATTTTGATTTTTAATTCTCATAAGGAACCAGGAGAATTAGGTACTCTATTCCTCATTTTACAAAAGAATAAACCTAGATTCAGATGATTTAAATGACTTGTCCAGTATCATTAGTATAAGTGAGCCTGAAAATAATTCTTCGGTTCTCACTGACAAGATCTAGAATCCAAAAACTGATTCTGGGAATTAAAGAACTATGAAAAACCCTGCAATATGTTTTAAAATGCGAAGTGAAAATAAGACCAAATTATATTTGTTTTAATTAAGAATTTTTTGAGAAATCTATTCTTTCCTATATATATTTGGTAGGAAAGTCAAAATTTATGAAATGGGAACCTGAGGTATATCATTGTCTATTATTTGTTATTTAAGAGAACTGACCTATAATACCAGAGCAAAAATACATTTTAAGAAATTCTATAATTCAAACCATTTTGCACTTAAATCAGACTCACATAAATTTACATCAACAAAGGATTTGTTCATTTTTGATATGTTCTTTGGTATATTAATTCAATACATGTTTCCTGTTCACATATGCTAGGCATTGACTCTTTGTTTAATCTTACCTTAGTCTTACGCTTGTTAAAATATTGTCTCATACCATATATTTCCAGTTCAAACATAGAATTAATTTTCTTGGTGATTTTCGGTGATTTTCAAATCCTAGATTTTTTTTTTTTGCAATAGGATTTCCGGTTTAAGTAGAATATATGTTCGACCAGGGCTGTGCACTCCTCTGGTTTTATGAATTGTCATCATTTATACAAAGCTTTCTCCTTTTCTAGTGAACTATATTTTGTGATTGTCATTGTTTTGATTTAGAATTATAATATAGGACATATATTTAGTATATGGTTTTATATTTGAACAAAACCCAGTATTGCCAGGACATTTTTCCAGCAGAGCTCTGATTTCTGAGTCTTTGCCCTCGAACTTCAAGAACACAACAAAATTTAATTTAAGGATTTAAAATCTAAGCGGGATTGGTGCTGCTTCATCAGGGGTGCATTGGGTGGTTTATAAACCGAACACCAGAATGGCTAAAAGAAAGCTTCTCCCGGAGCCCATTAACCTTCAAGAAGCCTTAGCTTTTCTTTTCTGACACAAGTGAAGTGAACAGGATTTTAATAAAAGTCCTGCAGCAGACATACCTGAAGGGTCAGAGCTCATGATAAAGCTGCCAACACTGCAACTTTAAGAAAACATCCTGACGCCCTTTAATAACACTGGGTCTGCCGGTGCTCACTGTGGAAGATCTGTATTTTAAAATCCCATTTGAGAAACCGATCCCCCATTTGACAGGATCATGGTCTTTAATCTTATTTTTGGTGTGCAAGAGTTGACTGCACACCTTGTAGAGCTTGCCTTTTGTGTGGTTCTGATGACCGCAGGAAATATTTTTCTGTGCTCATTGATAGATACACATCCCTGTCCTCCACTCTGACGTTCTGGTCATCCATCGCATTAATACTAAGTCCTGTACATCTTCTAAAAGTAGAAGGAGCTTAATATCACAAAAGGAGACTGGGTTCATGTAAGCTTCTATCCCATGCATTTTCATTTTTGTCTCTTAATCTCCCTTTAACCTTTTATCATTTGAGTAAGTCCCTGAAATCAGGAATTGGTAACATACAGCAATAGTTTCAATATCTATGTTTGCACTAGCAGGGCAAAAGTAAAATTATCAGGCATTATAATTCCCATTTAATAGTGAGTAACCAAAGACTTTTAAAAATTAAGTAATTGGCTCCGGTTATACATGTAATAATTAACAATGCCAGAATTCACTGTTTTCAGATCATTCAGTCTCAAAAACTCATGCAGTTTACGATCTCCAAGACGCGTGTCTCCATTTCTGGCCTCATCATGTCAGTTTAAATCCATTTACATGAACAAAAAGCTTTTTGGAAGCTTGAATAAAACCATAGGTAGATTAAAAAAAGTTTGATTTAAACTATTTCAGAGCATAGAAATAGAGGACAGCTTACATATGCTTTTTGAGAAGTAATTTCAACAATGGCAAATATGACAACAATGTTATCAAAACAAAGACAATAAAAGTAAAAATAAAAAACTCACACTACTCTCACCTATAGGCATCAATGCAAATGTCTTAAACAAAATAAGGCTAAACAGAATTCAGTAGCACATTATAAAAACTATCGTATCTCAAACACATGAAGATTCTTCCAGAAATGCAAAATGATTGATTCACTATTAGGAAGTCTAGTGATAGGATAATCATGTTAATAGAGCCAATAAGAAAAACGGTTTCCAGGGATGTTGAAAGGGAACTCGACAAAATTCAATACCAGTTTTTTTTCTTTCTTAAATAAAAGCAAAAACAGAAAAATCATTGTTGAATAGGAGTTGGTGAATACCTCTTTAACATGATTTTATGTGTGTGTCTATGTAGATATATACCTAACTTTATATTTATATCTCCAAAAGCCAACATTCAGCTAGCATCTATCTAAAGGACAACACTAGAGAAATTCCCACATGAATGAGGTGACGTTGCCCACCATTTTTACTATGATTTAACTTTATATTGGAGATAGATAACAAAGAAAGCAATTAGAGGTATACAACTTGAGAGGAAAGAGATACAACTACATCTATTTGTAGATTATGTGATTATTTATCTGAGAAATTGAGAAAAATCAATGAAACAACTACTAGATACAAAGAGATAATTTAATAAAACAGCAGGGCATAACTTTAACATAGAGAAATCAATAGCCTATATATAATTAAATAAAAGCAGGTTTGAAGATGTAATAAAAGAGAATAGAAAACTCCGTACCTCAATTTCAGATAATAACAGTTTCGAATATTTTTTTTTTCCATTTGGGAGATGGGGCAAGTGTGGTGTGTGCAGAGAACATACGAAGATCTTGTGTTTCTGTAGAAGCGGAAAAGGAGAAAATCCAATGGAGGCTCACCAGAAATCATCAAGAATGTCATTTATTCTACTTTAATTAATACGCCCCTACTTTCAGACCGCTTGGTTAGTATTTTCAGCTGGGGATTCTCCACCCATCATATCCCTCACCCTTAACCACCTGGGCAAATGCCACATCACCAGAAAAGCCCATTCCTTACTATTCTCTATTCCCCAAACCATGCTTTATTTTCACCATAGCACCTGACACATATTTAGTTGTTCATTATTTGTCTTCTCCCAGTAGAAGAGAAGATGATACCAGAAAATATGCTTTTCTGTTTTCTTTCTTTTCCTTCCTTATGGTATTCCCAGAGCCTAAAACTATAGCTGCCTCATCATAGGCAGCCAATAAATATTAGTTGAATGAATAAATAAGCAAAATGAATGAATGAGCAAGTTTTGGTGATAGTATCCTACAAAACACTTGTAGTCATATCTTACTTTATAATCAAGACAATTTTGAGAAAGGAAGAAAGTCTTGGAGAATTTTTTTTCTTAAAAAAACTCCATAAGGCATAGGGTGCCTGGGTGGCTCAGTCAGTTGAGCATCCCAAGTCTTGATTTTGGCTCAGGTTGTGATCCCAGGACCAAAATCTACAGACAGTTTCTGCACTGAGCTTGGATCCTTTTGGGATTCTCTCTCTCTCACTCCCTCTGCCCTTTCCCCTGCTCATACAGTCTCTCTCTCTCTCAAAATAAAAAAAAACAAACAAAACTCTATGGCTAGATTTCCAAAGGTTTGAAATCCCTCAACTTTAAGTACAAAGTCTCTCTTCTCGGGAGACAGTTTTGCTCTGTCATTTTAATTCATACAAAATATACCTACATATATGCATAGATGTCCACATATATACATTGTTACAAATTCTATACCCATTCTATTCTGTTCTATTTTAATTGACAAAAAATCCATTCATTTAGTTTAAAATTACTTTTTATGTAGGAAATCTCCTTCCCTTGGATTTTTTTCCTATGAGGAGTAGAGATAAAAAAAGAATCACAATACATTTTAAAGATTAAGAAAAAATAAGGTTTAGTGTTTCCATTTCTTGCAAGCAGTTTGTCTTTTGCTTAAGCAAAGAGGACTCTTATTTATAGAATATATTTAAAAAAAAAATCATTAGTTATCTAAGATTCTGGGTCCCTGCAAATTATAAGCAAATACATACATACATACATACATACATACATACATACATACATACATAACAAGCAATATCTGTGCTACATAGATTTTTTTTAAAAAAAGGAAAAGAAAGTATATTCTGACCATCCTTAATTCTTGAGGTCACTAGTTTTCCAAGAGGGAAACAATTATTTGGTTGGTTGGTTGCTGTATTTTGGCCACATCATCAACCCTTCTTGGGCCTTTCTCTTTGGCTTGGACTGTTTCTTCTTTTAGGAAATATTCAGACATGCTTTTGTAAAACCTCAAAACTCTCCATGGTTTCATTATTATTTTTCTACTCTGTAGAAGAGATCATTAGTTCATTAAACTTTTAATAATGGTGGATAATAATTAACACCTGAGGGTAGTCCAGAAATCAGATATAAACAATTTTTAAGTTGCTGCAAGCAATAAAAATCATAATGTAGATTCCCCCCCCCCCCATTTGCCACAGTGTTAGGGTTTACCATGCCGAGAATATTACTCTTCAGTAGTGACATCCAGTTTGTCCACAATATTCTACAGTGATGGAAATACTTTGTAATATTTTATATCTGTGCTGTCTAATTTCGTAGCCATTAGCCACTTGTGGCTACTGAGCCCTTGAAATGCGGCTAGGGCAACTGAGGAGCTGGATTTTTAAATTTTATTTAATCTTAAGGTATTCACATTGGGCTAGTGGCTACCATACTGAACAGCACAACTCTCTGGTTTATTGCTACGTTTCTGCATTTCTTCTGTCCTCTGTCTGTATTCTGTCTGAAAACTGACGAAGCTGTCTTGTACCCCTAATTCCATGATTCCCTTAGAAAAGCAGCTCTTGACTGCCATAATGACATTCTGATGAACCTGTGACCATGTCACCTTACATAACAAAGGGACTTTGCAGGTGTGCGTAAATTAAGGATTGTGAGGGGGAGAGATTATCCTCCTTTATCTGCGCATGCCCAGTGTAATCACTAGTATCCTTCTTAGAGGGAGGCTGCAAAGTCAGAGCTCAAGCCAAGATAGAGACCGGTAAGGACAGAAGCAGAGGTCAGAGGCCAGGGAGGAACCCCCTATGCAGCTGGCATTGAGGATGAAGGAGGAGAGCAGAGACAGGTGGACCGCCTTGGAGGCTGAAAGAGCAAGGAAGTGCGTTTCCAAAAGGAAAGCGACCCCGTGGACGCATTTTAAACTTTGGACCTCCAGAACTGCACAATAATAAATTTGTGTTGCTTTAAGCCGCTATGTTTGTAGTAACTTGCGGCAGCCTTGGGGAACTAACAGATGGCCCTAGAAAACCCCTTGTGCCCAGGACACCGGGCTGCGGTGAGACGGGTCTGTGTTGATGCTCCCCAGAGGGGGCTGGCACTGGACTGTAAATGCCCAGCAATAATGCAGGTGCACACCTGTTTTATAACCTTGACGTCTAGGATCGCCTCTAGACCTATGCCTCTGACACAGAGGGATGTGCGTGAGTACATTCTCCCTGCCACCTTCCCCGTCACAGCGTGTGGGCATCTCCTTCCCCGTGTGTCAGGGTGTGGGCAAGCACTGAGACCACAGAACTGCTCCCTTTCCACCCCACCCCCCCACCCAATCTATGACTGCATCGTTTGAAGAGACACCGGAAAGCCGCCTTACTCATGTTGTTTGATTTTGCTTTACAACGTGGTTTAAATTTTCCTTCAAACCAGCTTTAATTTTGAAGTTAATCGTGTTGAAGTTGAGCCTGCAGTGCACTGAGGCCAGCTGCGCCCCGTCAGGGAGGAACCAATCGTTCCTTAAAGGTCATTATTCTCTTAAAGGTTCATTATTTCTGCAGTATCATCCCCCTCTGTGGGTTTCAGCTACGAGGAAGTTGGCATTAACCCTGAGATCCTACCTCAAGCATCTGTCAATGCAACTGGGTCTACAGGGGGCTTTGGAATGGGATTTTACCCCCATTGTCCTATATCTGGTGAGGGCAGTAAAGCAGAAATTTTGATTTTTTTTTTTTTTTACTTAGTCAATTGCTTGCCTGAATACATTGACTTATTACTTTGGAGCAGAATTCTTGCTTGATTTTTTTTTTTTTTTTCATAGGGGGAGATTTCTATCATGGTGACATATCCTGAGTTAACCTCAATCCTGATAAGCCATAAACGAATTTCTAGATGTACGCAGAAGGGAAATGCTAAAAACTTGACTTGGTTTTCAGTGTACAGATATAGATGGCAACTTGTCACTCCACTTGAAAAGGAAATACTTGTGAGATCTGCCTTGCAGTAGTGACAAAAATAATCAACACTAAAAAGATTAAATTAAATGCTCAGCAGTAAACTCAAGTTTAGGCTTGAGTAATTAGGTTTGGGAATACATTTTTGCTACTGAGGCATAAGCCCCTAAAAACCTATAGTTTATTAATTATCTGAAACAGTGAGAAAAACTTCACTGTTTCAGCATAAACATAATGCCATGACCGCTTGGAGAGAAGAAAGCATGATCAAAAATCTCTAACCAGAAGCAAATTATCGTCTATCAATTTTTCTATAAGGCAATCAGACCACTTCTAAGTAAGATAATAAATCCGTAGAAATGAGCTGTTTGTAATTAGAATGAAGCATGCCAAATTATTTCATGACCATTTATAAAGTCAAGTGCCTGTTAATAAAACAGTTAGATTTTCATTGTTATTACTTCTTTTAAAATTATTTCCATTCAAGATGAATTATTTTCCTGAAAGTAGTCCAGCTTTGGGGGATTCCAAAATTTAATTATTCTGGTTTAAAAAAAGACGTGAATGCTTCCATAATTTCCACTCTGCTTTATACTTGAAATGTTGAGTGAGGGCTCTTACTGGTTCCAAATCTATGAGTTGAATAACAGTCATTAGGGAATGACTTGGTTTTTGACTTACTATATATATATTTTTCTATTTCTAGTGAACTGAGGAATAGTAGAAGAATCTGTTTATTTTATAAATATAAAGCTCAACTTTACAGTGTTATAAAAAATAACTTTACAGTATCTATCGTAGAGCAGTACTTATGGTATCAGGATAGCCCTTCTGCCGAAACCTTGGTGTTATCTTGATTTCTTCACTTAAAAGTAGGTTAAAGACAGGGTACCTAATTGGGAAACAGAGGCAGGTAAGTGAGTGGAGAGTTAACAACTGGGAATATGTAAACAATATAACGTCTGCCAAATATTTAATGCCATTATTAGTCATATATGAAAATAATTAAAATATGTCTTACCTCTCCCAGTTCTGCTCGTCAGGTTTTGGCCATTAAAGATTCCTGCGATGCGTAATTTCCCATGCAATTAAAAACCTTCATACCTGCTCTTACCCATCCTGTTCTGACATCCAGGAGCTCTTTCTTGGATTCCTAACTCTTACGCATCCTGCAAATACCTCAAGACCATACCCAGTGAGCTTCCCTGTTGATTAGCCACCCTACCACCGCCATAGCCTCATATGCATAAACTACCTGTATTTCCTGGAGTATTTTTGGCCGTGTCTCTATAGTCAAAGTACAGTGTGTTGATTTTACCTATTCCCTTAGAATCCCCAGTGCTTCATATACTCCTAGAATAGTAGGTTCTCAATACTACCCAATAAGTATTCTTTCCACTTACAAACAGGGGATAAAATGTTGTCCACTTCTCATTAGTTATTTCTGCAGTGAACCTTAAAATGCTGAAAAGCGTTTCATTTTCCAACCTCTGATTATGTCAGTCAGTTTACTCATACTGCTGAGTTCATTTTTTGGTTGCAATGTAAATTCTCAAATACAGCCCGAAAGATGACAGCACGCTCAACGCGATACAAAGACAAATAGGACCCTCTTTAGCATTTTATTTTGGAACAAAATCGAACTAATGGAATAGTTATTCTACCCCATGCTACCCAGGATTTGTATAAATGAGTTAAAGCCCTAAGTGAGTATAAACTCAAAATGATTTATTTTTGTACTCTTGCTTAGCCAAGTATTACCATGAATAGTGATAATAGTGGGTAATCAACTGGAGACTGTCTTGCAGTAAGCATATCAAAGGGAGAAGTAACAGTAATGAACATATTTATTCTGAAAGTGCTCAGTATACAGAAAAATTATAAGAAGATTATATTTAAATTACACATTGTTAAACAATCTTTAGGACAAAATATTAGACTGTGATGAAAGAACTATTTATTGATATCTATGAGATCAGATCTGAGTGCTGGAATCCTTGATCTCTTTTTAACATAAAAAGAAACAAGTGTGAACACTGGAAGATAGTGATGAAAGGTATCAATCTGAGAATTTCATCTCTGGCAAAAACAAGCTTTGAGACCTTTGGAAAACTGTTTAGTATGTTTGGCCACGATTGTGTGCATCTCCAAAGGCCGTGTTAAGAACAGGTTTGTGTTTTTGTGTGTTTTGTGTTTTTTGTTTTTTTTTTTAACGTTTTACAACCTGCAAGTTCTTTGATTATTCTTGTGCTGGGACTTGCATGATAGATGAGGAGAAGTTCCTTGTGTGAGTTTCTTGAATTCAGTAATGCATCAACATGTATTTATTGAAGGCCTGCCCCGTCTCAGGAGCTGATCCCGGTCTTACTGAGACAGCGGACCTAACGAAACATAGAATCCAGTTGTGACACAGTGAAATAATGACCAGATGAGATGAAATCGTATGTCATGGGACTGTTAACCCAGAATCCTCTAGCTTCTTAAAGGATAATTGCCTGCCTTCCCACAAACAGTTTAAAATCCCCCCCCCACCTCCATTAGCGCATGTCTCCTCTCTTTACTCCTTAGAGAACCAAAATTTACATACAGCCTCTTTGCAAACAATATCTGTCACAAATTCCCTCTGACAGAAAGATTTCTAACCAGTTCAATTTACCAAACACTGCCTTCCACAGATGCTAACGTGTTTTCTAGAAAAAAATACTAAGTTAGACAGTGAGGATAACAAGACCATAGCAATTGCTTAAATTGGCTACCACAAAATTTGTTTTGAATCAGCTGTAAAAATAATGTCAAAGATGTTCATGTTATTCTCTTCTTTGTAGAAATACAAAAAATTACATAAATATAGTACACCTATTTGGACTCAGGGGAAGAAGGAAGGAAGGAAGGAAGGAAGGAAGGAAGGAAGGAAGGAAGGAAGGAAAGAAAGAACGAAAGAAAGAAAGAAAGAAAGAAAGAAAGAAAGAAAGAAAGAAAGAAAGAAAGAAAGAAATCTAAGAACCAGACATTAGAAAAAGATGTGCCCAGACACTCAAATAGTTTGAAGACAATAAAATACATGCTCTGTTTTTTCTTTGACTGTTTCTTCAGGGGTAAGAATTCTTTATCTATATATTACATACTTCCTAAAGTTCTCTAGTTTGCAACTATGATTCTCCATTGTAACTTAGGACAATTACGTAGTATTTAAAAAGTTCTAGACCAGCATCTGTGCCCAAGTCCAGACTATGCCATAAATATGATCTGTGACCTTGATTGAGCTCACTAATTTCACTCAGTTTCCAGTTTTTAGCTTCTTCATTTATGAAATAAGGGGATTAAACCAGGAGCTCAATTACTCTTTCTAGCTTTAAACTTTTACCATTCTATTTCAGTGGTTTTGAATTTTGTTTGAACCCAGAAGCACACAGATGTGAATTTTAGAATTAAACAAAAAACTGAAACAAAGCAACAACAAAAAAAACAGCAATGCGCATGCTCACACACACACACACACACACACACACACACACACACGTCTTATGATCATTTCATATCATCATAATCATAATCAGTTATTAAGAGAAAAAATTAAAAGATCTTCAACACCGTTAGTAGAAATGGATGTTACATTATATTTCTGAGACCACACACACAATCTGCGTGGCAAAGAAGCTTTATTATAATGATTCTCCCCAATAGGTACTTCATTTGAGAGTTTTGTTTTTTATTTTAATTTAATTTTTTTTTTCTGTCCACAGCTGTTTTAAATCATAGTGGTGACAACAGTTCCTTCTAAAGATTGTATATACATGAATAGTTTCCTCTTGTAGGGAGATTTTAAGTTCATTTCTAGACTGCTAACTTGAAAACATTAGAACCTATATGTATGATACTAAGTTGTTCCACTCAAGTGCAAAGTGATGGGTTTAATACCAGTGTTTGAGCAGCGTCTAATCTTTATGACTCTATCATTTTAAAATTTATCAGATCCTCTGGTTTGACAAGATTAGATCTAGTTTTCAAAGTCTTGGACCAAATTTCTGTGTGTCTTAGGAATAAATACCTGAGTAGTCTGTATTCCAAAGTCACAGGAGACTTTATTTAATAAATTATCTAATAATGGAATCTCTTCCTTGGTTCAGTTCTTCACTAGTGTTTTCCTTTTTTGGAAGGAGGCATGGGACAAATCTTACTGAGTCTCCTGGATACAAGGTCAACATTGGATAGACATGTTTTTAGTTACCTTGAGTAGAGTTGACACACATTAGTTTCGGTACACAACGTAGTGAGTCCGCTTCTCTGTATGATATGCTCTGCTTACACGTATAGCTCCCACCTGTCACCAAACAACACTATTACAATACCGTTGACTGTATTCCCTGTCCTGTACCTTTTATTCCATGAGTCATTCAGTCCACAACTAGTATCCTGTGTCTCCCACTTGCCTTCAGCCATTTTGCCCACCCCCCACCCCTCTTCCCTCTGGCAACCATCAGTTTGTTCTCTGTGTTTATAGGTCTGATTCTGCTTTTTGTTTGTTTTGAATACACATTTTTAAAAAGTTAATCTTATTTGGCTTTGTGTGTGTGTGTGTGTGTGTGTGTGTGTGGCATAAGTGAAAACATTGCCATATTGGTATCTGGAGAACAAGGATCTATTAATCACACATTTCTGCCTTGGGTGGATATTTTTTTTTCTTTAAGTGAATGTATCCTACATTGGCTTTTAGAAGCCACGTGTCTCTATTTTTTAGAATACTGGTTTCATCATGTATGATATTTTTGAAGCCTGACTACACTAAAAATAGGACGTTTTAAATGTTCTTCATTAGCGAATATTTGGGAGATCAGAATGCGATGATGCCCATCTAAAGGGATGTTTTCAGTTTGATTTCAGAATTGTAACAAGTGGTGAACCAATTAAAAAGACATTGCACCTCAAATATTATACTTTTGTGCACATTTTTCTAATTTGTTAAACTTATGTCATTTTTTTAAATGATGAAACTGCCTGTATGCCTTTGGCTTGTTATACTCTGTAAGTATAAACTGTAAAATAATTTCACTATTGGTTTCATGGTAATTTTGTTAATAACATCACTTCCTTTAAAATATTTAATCATGCTGGGATGCCTGGGTGGCTCAGTGAGTTAAGCATCCAGCTCCTAGTTTTGGCTCAGGTTATGATCTCATGGTTTGGGAGTTCAAGTCCCATGTCAGGCTCTGTGCTGACAGCTCAGAGCCTGGAGCCTGCTTCAGATTCTGTGTCCCCCCTCTCTCTCTGCCCCTCCCCTGCTTGCTCTCTCTCTCCTCTCTCTCTCTCTCTCAGTATAAATAAAAATAAACTTTAAAAAATATTTAATCATCCTAAATTCATAAAAAATAATTTTACAGTATCCTATAAAAGTTATTCATGCTATCTTTTCTTAATAAAAGAAACCTATAAACTTATGGGGTTTCATTCTTCCACTAGCCATTATTTTATTATTATTTTGATGTTTCTTGATTTTGATATTTCTTGATACTGATTGACTTGTCAAAATACTGTCTTTGCTTGACCGCTGGGCTTTGCCAAGTTTGGGTTTGCATTCTAATAGTTATATCAATATATAAAGACTTCACTCATTTTTTAGATTAAAGGGCTTATGTTGGATATGTGTTTCCTTCATCTACAAATAAGATGGCATTCTGGTATAGGTGGAGATTATGTAAATCCTTTGGCCAGACAGTTTGACTTTTTGTATAATGATATAATGTTTATGTGATAGATTTGAGAGAAATGGACCAGATAATCCAAAACTCACTCAGAGTGCAGCAGTCTGAGACATTCTCTATGTCCGCATTCATATGCTATCAAAATGGTACTGAAAGCCATTTTCAAGTATCTAAGTGGCCTGATAATTCACTTATTCAAAATACAGTCAATAATTATTTAATGAGTACCTACTCGATGCCAGACAGAATTCTAGGCAATGGGTAAAGAGTGGTCAAGAGACATAGTCCCTGCCATCAGGGAAAGCATAGTTCCATAAAGAAGCCTGGCAGGAAAGAAACCGACGCGTATTTAATTAGAACTTGCGATAGATCAAAAAGAGAGTGTCAGGTGGTGGTAAGTACTTCATATTGGAAGGTCAGAGGAGACCCCTGAAGGTAAGAACTGAGGAAAACAAAAGAACCTTTTCTGTGACGGCTAGGGAAAAATACGCGTTAGAAAAGAGGGAATGTGTGCGTAAAGGTGTAAAGGAAAGAGTTTGAGCCACTGGTGACTCAAAGGAGGGCAGGTGTCCCGAGAACATGGCGGGAGGAAGAGGAGCGGGAGATGGTGGCCACAGAGAAACAGGCAGAGGGGACTGTGCGGAGACGGACCAGTGCTCCAACGTTTCCCAGGTGAGACGAGAGTCCATCAGAGGCTTTCAAGAGTCGTGTGATATAATGCGGAAGTTCACTCTGGCCTTTCGCTGAGAATAATTTAAAGCAAGGCAAGAGTGGAAAAGGGCAGGCGGATGAGTAGAGAGGCATTGTGATCCAGGGAGAAGTGATGGTGGGTTGAACGAGTGAGTAGAAACACAGAAAGTGGATAAATTTCCGGCAAGCTTTTGAATGTTAATTCACCAAGCTTTGCTGATGTCTGCCGTAGAAGCAGTAGAAAGGAGGCTGTGAAGAATAACTTCGGGTTTTCTGAGATGAGCGACCACGTACCTGGTGGTGCCATTAGCTGAGACGAGATTGAACGGGAGAGTGAGAAGGTGGGGGAGTACCCTGACCTCCTTTGTGATGCCTCTTACACCTCCGAGGGGCTGCTGTCGAGGAGCTGGTCAGATACACAGGTCTGAAGCTTTCCGTGGAAGTCTGAATCAGCGATAGAAGCTTGGAGCCACCCTAGGCAGAACCCAGGACCGAGCCCTGAGGACGTCAACACTTAACAGGCAGCGCGGTTAAGGTGGGGACAGGAAACATTTGAGCAGATGGTCCAGGGCTAGTATGTTATCCAGGAACTAGACTCCTTAACATTTTCCTTTCTTGTCCTCATGTGTTCACAGACGCCTGTTCCAGGTCTCACCATCCTAGGGTCATTTTAGGAAGGAGATCAGGAGTAACCGAAAAGCAAGAATAATGCGTGCCCTTTCCCTTTTGGGGCTTAACCCAGACAGTGCATACATCGATCAAGCTTAGTCACAGACCCCCTAAATTAAAAGGAGCCTGGAAAATGGTATCTTTACCTGGATGGCTCTGTGTCAAGACACAAATTCTGTTGCTGTAAAAACAGGGGGTCAAAGATTTTGGAGAACAATGTGCGCTAGAGGTCGATGACCTCATTAAGAAGCCTGGTTCTTTACTTTTTTTTGTCTCCTGGAGACTGGGCTAGTCTCCCTTCAAAAGCACATGGCCACATGAAAGACAGAAGATGCCTGAACAAGATAACAGTTACCATAGGAAGCAAGAAAGAGGAAAGGGCTGTTGGCCAGACATCCACAACTTTCTGCTGTAATCCTCAACGTGGATGCAAGCTTTCTGCTCTGGCCAAACTCAACAATTCATTAATCTATGGCCACATTTTGTATTTACTCATGCTGGTACAAGCTTTGGCTCTCCCTGTGTGTAGAAAGTTTCTCCTCCTCCTCTCGGGCTCATCTGAATCCATGCTTTCTTCAGAGATTAACTTTTCCATAAATCTCAGTATACTCGTAGAATAGTGGTATATTATCTTAATTCGGTACCAATATTTTTAATATCAGACATAGATAGAGACCTGACTTGCCGATTACATTGTGATGAATAAATACAATTTCTTGAGGATGAAACTGCCTTTATTCTTTGTTTCCCCAGAGTTTGTTTTAGAGTGTCCTGACTCATTAAAAAGAGCTTACTGCTGTTTACCTAGGTTGAATACAAATGGACCTGGAAGGTGAAGGAACTAATGATCTTACTGGTCTCTCTTCGTGTGAGCCTGTGATCTCTTAAAAGACGTTTTATTCAGGGGCGCCTGGGTGGCGCAGTCGGTTAAGCGTCCGACTTCAGCCAGGTCACGATCTCGCGGTCCGTGAGTTCGAGCCCCGCGTCGGGCTCTGGGCTGATGGCTCAGAGCCTGGAGCCTGTTTCTGATTCTGTGTCTCCCTCTCTCGCTGCCCCTCCCCCGTTCACGCTCTGTCTCTCTCTGTCCCAAAAATAAATAAACGTTGGAAAAAAAAAAAAAAATTAAAAAAAAAAAAAAAAGACGTTTTATTCATAAATCATTGCGGAATACGTTGTAAAATTATAACTCAAAGTAAATTAACAAAGTAAAATAAAGTGGACTCAGGTTTATTACAATAGAAATGACTTTTAAGGTGCTTCTATAGTAAGGCTACAATTGATGCATATGGCTAGTCTAGAAATGTATAATTGTTGGAAAGATGCGGACCAAATATGCTTGATTATTCTTAATGGAAACTTTGGGCATGATGTAGGAGGCATAATAAATATCTCTACATTTAAATATTTCCATAAATAAATGCTTGTTGAAGTAGCACCATCAATATAACATTAGGTTTTCTGGTCGTACAGCTATAAAATTAAGTTATGTAGCAATGAAATACTAAATTAGTTGCTGGAATTATGATTACTTCTCTATATAATTTCAGTTTGAACAGGAAAAAATGTAAGGCAGTGATATATACTCCACAGAGAGTATGCCTTCAACTAAAATTGAAATCTAATTAGTGTGAAAATACAAGTACTAAAATATTGTTGAGATCAATATTAAAGGTAATGCAGAAGAAAACTCTGCCATGATTGTGGAAATAGCTCTGAGAGCCAGGAGTATAAAAAACAGCATTTCAGCAAGCAAACTTTCTAAATGAATTGCCTGTCTTGATGAACAGATATGAAATTCTGCACCAAGATGAAAGAAAAAAATAAAATTCAAGAGGTAATTTACACTGGGATGGCAATTTATAAATCGCTCTAAATATTTTCCAGTAGTTCACAAAATAACCTATACCCTGACCTGAAGTTTTCTTTTCTGAAGTCTAGAACAAGGCATATATAATGTCCCGGGATAAAATTTGTACTAATCTGAAAGCAAATGACATACTGCAGAACTGGCCCCTGTCCCATAACTAAGCAGGTCGGGGATCTCAGCTGACACAGAAGGAGAATACAGAACTTGATTTTCAGGTCAAATGAAACTGCCTTTATATTCAGTCATCACTTTCTAGGAGTAATATGGGGTCTAAACTCGGGTTCCAAAATGATTAAACCAACTACGTGAGATTAGGAGATGATTATGTTGTTACTCTGAGTGGACAAGTGGCCTGATATATCAAATTGGCCTCTCCCACTTGCTGTCTCTCCCCCACGCCCTCCCTCCTGGGGCTGCTGCTTCTCTCCTCCTCCAGATTCTTCCTTGAGCCCCTAGGGAGGAGGGACTAAATGCCCTCGAGTTTTTTAATTCACAGTGAGGTCCTCTGACTGCCTGCCTGAGCAGCCCTGGAAAGCAGGTTAGAAAGACAGGATCTCAGACTCCATCCCAGACTTAAGAAATCAGAATTTTCATTGTAACCAGATTTTCAAGTGACTCCTATATGCACGAACATTTGAGAACTTTTGTGTACCGTAGTTCAGGATGTTAGTAACAGCAAGCCGTTCTGAAAAACCCTCCACTGTTAATCATTATTTGGTATTGTGCGAACACATTTCAGAAAACCACTGTGTGGTTTTTATGTTGGGTTCTTAATAATAACTATTAAGCACCGTAGAAAAAGAAAACACTTTCGAAGTCCTTTGAAGACGACCATTGCATTCTGTGATGCTGTCAGATTGACATTCTTTTCGATTTGAAATAAACTTTCTTCTGCTGTCTCTGTTAAAGTAGTATCCACAGAAGGGAGCCGTGACAAACAAACCTGGAACCATATGCAGTTCCTTCTATCTGCGAATACCATTTTTTCTCAATGCTTTGCCATTAAAATCGAGTATAGAAATAAAAGAGATACTCGGGGTAAAATAAAACTACAACTGTCATCCATAACCCTAGACAGGATTGTTGCATCCATCCAAACAGCCACTTCGTCCGTAGTGATGGATTTTAGAGTAAGTGATCGTTGTACATTTCAAGTTTCAAAGGTTAGCTTTTGTTTGTTTTCCATATCGTGGTATAAGTCACTTTTATTTGAAAAAAAAATGCCTTCTGCTTCTGAAGCATTTTGGAAAGCATTGCTACGACTGGAGGGATGATTCAAGCTGGAAGAGTCTCGGGGACAGAGATAATTGGATGCATCACTTCCTCTGGAGCCCTTTGATCACAGCACATTGACACTCGCCAACTTGTCCCATGCAGGGTCCTGATACTGCCCCCAAGTAGCTGTCCCGTAACCACAGTGGAGCCACTGGGAGTCTCATTTGATGCAAATCAAAAATTCCAACCTAGGACAAGCCATGAAACAAAGTCTACATGTAACAGTTACCTCAAGCAAGAGTCTGGATGTAAGACTAAAATCATACATAACACCAATCCATAGTTCTCCCAGTAAAAGAGATGTTTCCTCCAAACTTACTTCTGCCCCTTGGTGTAACTTCACATTCAGCACCTTCATCCATTCCTTCGGTCAGTGCCCAGCAGGCATTTTCTGGGTAGATGAGGCACCTGGTCATGCTGAGTCATAAGATGAAAATCCCTAACTGCAGAATCTCACGGTTTACAAGAGACAAGATGTTCAAACAATTACTAACCAATGTGATAATGATGCATAGGACCTCTGCAAATTGTGGGAGCATGGGAGAAGAAATAAACAGGAAGTGGGAGACTACTTTAATTCATATTTTGTTTTGCTTGGTGACTGGCCCTAACATTTTTGTGTTAAATATAGTGGTAAAGTATTAGGGTTTGAAATTACATTTGAGTCAATTTGTTTGGAAATAAAACATCTCTCACCATCAAGAACTAAATGCCAGGGGCGCCTGGGTGGCTCAGTCGGTTAAGCATCTGACTCTGGATCTCCGCTCAGGTCACGATCTCACAGTTGGAGCCCTATGTAGGGCTCTGTGCTGATGGTGTGGAGCTCGCTTGGGGATTCTGTCTCTCCTTCTCTCTGCCCCTCCCTAGCGTGTGTGCTCTCTTTCTCCTCCTCTCCCTCTCTCTCTCAAAATAAATAAAACTTAATGGTTTTTCTTTAAAAAAAAAAAAAAAGAAAAGAAGAACTAAATGCCAGTAGCAGCAAAAGGATACTATCTGTTTAAAAAATGCAAATTATAAGGAACAGACATTACCAAATGAGATATTAAAACCCCGTTTAAATAAGAGACCACTTTTAAAGAAATCGTTAATACTGAATTTTGGGAGCATTCAGTCAGTCTCACTTGATGGTTATACACTTCGCGTGTGTGTTTACGTACATGGTAGTCTTTTTTATCATGGACAGGTGGCTTCTCTGCTTTGTGCGTTATTTAGAGCACATTGAGAGTCTGAGCTGGCTTTGCTTTGCAACTCAGTACACTTCTGCATCACTTCCTCCTGAATTAATGGATATAATGAGCTGATGTAAATTACTTTCACTATTAGACTGAGCTAATATTAACCCACAACTATTTAGAAAGTAAATATACCACACAAAGCCATATACACACTGAATTCCAAAATTAAGTACCAAGGATGTTTCTTTAGATTTTCATAATTTTTGAGTGTTTATCCCATTGATTTTTCTCATGACCTGGAGAATCAGGGCCTCTGCAGAGGCCCATGCCATGCCTCGGTGCCTGCGAGAGTACAGGAGGGCACGGTTCTCTGTCTGTGTCATCGCTTTCTCACTCTCTGCTGGGAAAATTTTCAGCATGTTATTATAAAAATGCAGTGAAATGCTTTAAACTTCATATTTATTTATATTCTACCCATAGCTACTCTAATGTCCATATTTCTATAGCATTTCCGATTCCTTTCGTATTCACTAAATTCTGCCTGGCGTCGTATTTTGTGTGAATCCTATTCCCCACCTCCACCTAGGTCATAAGGTCTTTGGAGAGGGACCCTCCTTAAAGCCTTGAAAACACCAAGCCCAAATTCGTATGAAATACAAGTGCCTTTTAAGGTAGACTGAATTTTCCACACCCACCCTTCCCCCATGATAATCCAGCATTTTTTGCTTCTGTTGTATTTTCCCCCAGCAATGCTCCTTCTCTCAGTTCTCTTATAATCTTGTCTGTTCATTGAGGCTCTACCTAAAAGCTTTATATTGTGCCCCAGATCTACATATGATCCCTCATGTGAAACTCCATCATGCATCATTTGCCCCTGCACTATGGCACTTTTCATTTCCATCTTACATTATAGTTTTCATATATACAATATATTTACTTTTATAGGCTGTGAGTTCTTGAAATCTTACTTGCCTTCTATTCCCATGTGCTATGCACATAGCAAGTGTTCAGTGAATGTGTGTTGCATCACTAAAGGTTTGCAAAGAGTTGTAGGGGACCACGTTCCTACATAAGAATGGGAGGTTCAATGCCAGATGGAATTATGCCTGCTGTGGGTTTAGGCATGACTGAGGGTAAATCAAGAATGGGGGGATGACGAATGCTGTCTCTGAGACCAGCCCTATCAAATTTCACAGCAGGAAGCTACCAGGGCATTATGACTCAGGGGTCCCGTGCAGTGTGGGTCCCTCTCAGTCCATTGCCTGTGATCCATTATGGTAGATTCTACTGTTTTAACCTGGGTAGACATTTCCGTTTTAGACAGTTTCTTATTAAAATCTTGAAATCTTTTGTGAATGGTAATACGGAGTAATGCCTTTGTTATCTGTGAGCATCTTAACCAGAATTACAAAGAATCAGGTTTTCGGGAAGTTGAAGAAAAGAATTGGTGGGAAGAATAAGGCAGTAGGACCAGGAGGAAGTAAAGAGTCTGCTATTGAAACAGGAGTGTTTCTGAACAGGTTTCAACCTCACTGTAGTGAGAATACAAGCAAGCTAGGAAATTATGCCCTCGACGTTGCAGTCCAAATATTTGTAGCTCCCCTATGCTGTCCCTCTACTTCCTGCCTGTTAGTTATCTAGTCTATACGTATTACCTCCACACCTTACATCTACTTATGAGGTAGGTAAAATTACTCCGTATTTCAAAAGAGAAATTGATATTAAGAAAGGTTAGGGGCGCCTGGGTGGCTCAGTCGGTTAAGACCTTCAGCTCAGGTCATGATCTTGTGGTCTGTGAGTTTGAGCCCTAGTCAGGTTCTGTGCTGACAGCTCAGAGCCTGGAGCCTGCTTTCGATTCTGTGTCTCCCCCTCTCTCTACGCCTACCCCACTTGTGCTCTCTCTCTCTCTCAAAAAAATAAATAAACATTAAAAGTAAAAGGTTAACTTACGTAGCCACAACTGGCTGTATCATAAATAGAAAACAAAGATTTCAACATGAAACCCACATTTTCCCCCGTATTATGCTTGATGTTTTGGATACGTAGCTTTGATTCACCAGCTGGACACAGGGGGAGAAGTACAGAAGAGTTAGCAATCTTTTCTGGCTGTTGCCATGGCATTTTTTCAAAAACTGAAACTGCTATGAAAAACTCAGTGTCACCCCTTTCTGACTTGGTATTGGCCTTGATATGGAAGAAGACCAGAAACAAGATGGCTACCCTATCTTTCACCAGGAGGAAACCCAGCTAGTGACTTTTGTTGTGTGCAAAGGCAAAATAAAATGAATCTGTGCTATGCAAATGAGCCTCTCCACTGTTTGTTAATTTCTACTGTTTACTCAAAAAATGGGAAACACCAGGCTTGTGATACATCATCTTTTGTGCGCCTGGCACCTTCCATCATGGATCATATTAATCTGCTTAAACTAACAAGGATTAATTGCCTGGGTAAGTCAACCTGGCATTGAAATGATATATTGCCCAGACGGCTTGGAATTTGGCCACTCATAAATCTCATTCGTGTGTTGGTTCATTTCTGTTTGTCTCTTTCTCTGACAGATGTGTGCCCAATCACTGCGAGCATGGCGGGAAGTGCTCGCAAACATGGCACAGCTTCCAGTGCGCTTGCGAGGAGACGGGGTATAGTGGAGCCACCTGCCACAACTGTGAGTGCCTCTCCCTCTCCCTCTGACCTTGTAATTGCACGCAGACCCCGGGTCTTCTGCATGCACCCACTGGTCAGCTGCTTCTAAGGAACCCAGATTGTGTTGTCACATCATGACAACAGTTCCGAGTTGTCAAGATACATTCTCTCTTGCCTAATGACTCCAAAAAGAAGGACCCACGCGTCCAGTGTTCCGTAAACATGGTTGGGAAGGGAAGGCTGATCTTGGGTTTGCCTCTGTGTGTCTAAGCCATGTCTGGATATTTTGGGAAATTGTGTTAGTGTAATGTATCTGACTGGATCCTCATTTATCAGTTCATCAGAGAGGCAGACACAGTATAATTTGAACCTTCGGTGTCTAGACAGGAGTCATCTCATGCCCCGTCACAACTATTTGGCCACATTTTTCAGATCAGAAAAATAAGTTAGAAAGTGGAATAAAGCCCATTAAGTTCTGTATCTAAAGCAAGAATCCAAGAAGGCAAGTTGTTTTTCTAGATATTAAAAGTAAAAAGCGGCACGTAAAATGACTAGTAAAACACAGATGTGCCTTGTGTTACATAATCGCTTTACGGTGAAAAGTTAAAGATTATATTTTTTTGTGATCCAAGAATATTTTTAAATGAATGTGAACTCTATATTTGCGATATTAATTTTCCAAAAATGCACGGCTATTTAAAAAGCCCTTTTGGGAACAGATTTGGCATACAACGTATAGTTGAAAGAAGTCCATTGTCTGCAGTGTGTGTGTGTGTGTGTGTGTGTGTGTGTGTGTGTGTGTGTATGCGTGCATAGGGAGAAAGGAAGCAGGGGAGAGAAAGAGATTCTGTCTTCTTCAGTCTCTTCCTAATATGCTGAAAAACTGAGAATCTAATATCTAAACCCTCTAATTACACAGACTTCTTTCATTTCACTTCATTTTTAGGAAAGAATGACACAAATATCATCAGAGAAGAGTTCTAGGGTTAATAAAATGCAGTACAGCTCTCTGAGCCTTTCATATCATTATCTGTAGCAAAAGTTAGAAATTGTGTTCAGAATAGAAGACTTCAACAGAGAAAAATGTAATTTATTGTCTTGCGCTTAAAATTGTGTTTAGAAAGTTGCTCAAAAACAAGAGACAAAAATGATCCTAGAAAAATTAACGTTAACAGTAAGATATACAAGAAAATAAAAACAGATAGTAGGGCACCTGGGTGGCTTAGTCGGTTAAGTGTCCAACTCTTGACTTTGGCTCAGGTCATGATTTCACAGTTCATAAGTTCAAGCCCCGCGTCGGGCTCTGCACTGACAGTGCGAAGTCTGCTTGGGATTCTCTCTCTCCCTCACTCTCTACCTCTCCCCTGTTCTTTCTCTCCCTCTGAAAATAAATAAATAAACTTAAAAAAAGATAGTAATTTGGTTATCATTAAAGTCTATATAGGTATATGGAAAAGTAATGAATAAAAAATGAAACTAATACTGAAAGTAGTTACAGTAAAGGAATTATATAACTAAAGTTGCCCCTTGCCAATCATGCCAAAATGTTAAGTTTCAGTCTGTGATATTCATTATATGATAAACAATGCTTGAGTTAGGTAACTTTGATACAACTGCGCACATTCACTCCACCAGCATAATTTATATGTTGTGACATATATACCACCATTAACTATAAGGGATCTTTTTCCTAAATATGAAAATTCTAACTAAAGACAAAGAACCAGAAATTGGTGGTGATGACAAGGGGTTCCTAACTCCAGTGACCATTTTGGTATTGAACTGGAAAGCAAGAGGCACCTGGGTGGCTCGGTCGGTTGAGCGTCCGACTTCGGCTCAGGTCATGATCTCACGGTTTGTGAGTTTGAGCCCTGCATCAGGCTCTGTGCTGACAGCTCAGAGCCTGGAGCCTGCTTCTGAGTCTGTGTCTCCTTTCTTTCTGAGTCTGTGTCCTCTTTCTTTGCCCCTCCCCCACTCATGCCTTGTCTCTCTCAAAAATAAATAAACATTTTAAAAAAAAGGAAATAATTATTTTTATAGCTGTTTCCTTCATTTAAAGACACAGCAAAGAAAAAGAGATTTTAAAAATATTTAATTTGTTTTAAATGTAAATATATGGTACAGGTCGGATAGTTGAGGTTTTCTTTGTTTGTTTGTTTTTAAAGAGTAATGACTCCAAGTATTAGAAATGTCCTGAGAGTATTTACATAAAAGAGGGAAATGATCTCCGCCCAGGTGCTCATTTCTACCTGTTCATTATTTCACTTTTGTATCTGTAAAAGTAGAGTCATTCTTTTAAACATAACCTGATCTCTGCTGGTCTTCTCTAAGTGAAACTGAAATCTTGAAAATCAAGTGTGCGCGTAGAGGTTAGAAGACCACCGTGCCTAATTACAGAAAGTGGTCACTGACACTATTTTGTGGTGAAAAATATTTATCTTGTACCTTATTGAAGGCTGTATGCTTCCAAATAAACTAAAAGGCTTGATTTATCTCTTAGTTACTCCCATGGATCCATTCAAAATCAGAAGGGTCTGGTCCAGCAAGAATAATGTAAAAATATATAGTATATGCCATTCAGTTTGATACAGAATGAACGACATTGCATCTGGCCTCAGTGATAGCACTCATAGCAAAAGCATTGAGGTCCAAAGAAACTGGCTTCCGATGCTGGCTAGCTAACTCCAAGATTACCATGCCTTGTGCCTTTGTTGTGAGTCATTTCTCTTCTCGTAGAAGTCACTTCACTTCTTCCTCTTGGCTAAATAGCTACCGAGGTCTCTTACAGTTCTAAAGCCAGTGAGCTGAGTCTTTCTGCTGCTTTTTCTGTGCTCCGTGGTTTTGAACTTTGTTATTGTTACAAAATAATTTAGCTTGTTATTGCCTGCAGAGGACCAAGGATCCCTTTTGAAAAAAAGGACTTATGGTAATTTATTACAGTACTACTTTTAAAGGGAAGAACAAAAACAGCTAACTAAAATCTAGAGCATAGTATAACTAAATATTTAGTAGAGCTTCAAACATTACAGCTGGGCTACTATTTCTACACATTTTCACCTCGGGTCTTGGGTTGCTCAGGGTGACATAACTATTTCTCAGAAGACCGGTGATCATCCAGGCCAGAGGCTGGAAGATCCAAGATGGAACCGGGAAGCCCTTCTATGATAGGTCACACTGCCTGAGTTTGAACCTGGCCCTATCTCTTACTTACTTGTAACCTTGGGCACTCAGACTCTTCGAGCTCCACTGTGAAATGGGTGCAGTGACCCTTGTAAAGCCATCCTAAGATTGAATGACGTGGTTTATGGAAGGCACTGAGAAGAGTTTCAGCAACATTAGTAATCAGCAAATTTTCACTAATTCATCCCTTTTAGGACAAACATCCTCTGATCTGAACTTCTGCATCAGTAACTGACCACATCCCATAACTGGTCACTTAAGTTCATACTCCTATTCATTGTCGTCATTCTCATGGCAGAGTGGGTTTCAAGTGAGTGATTTCCATAGTTTTCTCTTTTTTCCAGAAGAATTGAAGAAAATTAAAAGGGACCCGTATCTGTCTGTTGGTGTGTTTATATGTGGAGAATTTATTTTCAAATACATTTTGCGTGGGGCTCAGAGGCTTGTCATTTACAAACCACTGTCCTGAGGAGCCAGGATGCCACCCCTTGGATGAGGAAATGCCCCAGGGAAAGCCAAAGGTCAGATCAATCGCAGGAAAGGGCAACCCGGTTTTTGTTCTCCTGAATACCAAAGAGGTTAGTTTGTGACCAAATCATGCAAATACATTAACCTGTTGCTGTTTTATCTTCTTAAATTTTTTTTAATGTTTATTTATTTTTGAGACAGAGACAGAGCGTGAGCAGGGGAGGGGCAGAGACAGAGAGAGGGAGACACAGAATCCGAAACAGGCTCCAGGCTCTGAGCTGTCAGCACAGAGCCCGACGCGGGGCTCGAACCCATGAACTGTGAGATCATGACCTGAGCCAAAGTCAGGCGCCCAACCGACTGAGCCACCCAGGCACCCCTGTTTTATCTTCTTAAATTTTCTTATGCAGATACATATTCCGTTCTCAATGAATTTGTAACTCACTAGTAGCACATAGAAACTTAAAATTGCATCAAAGAGGTTAGAATGATCGTGTTGAATAGTTCATCTATTGTTTGTTATATTGACTTACCTTCACCCTCTCAAAAGTGTGTGTCTTTCTCATGAGGGAAGCTTCATGTTGGTAGTTAACAGTCTTTGTCTCTTCCTGGTGCTTTATAAACCCTTCCAACTGTTCTGCAAGCTTGCTTTCCAATGCTTCAAGTGCTCTTTAAGATCCAATAATCATCTCATGTTTTCCATATATGTTCCTTACACTTTGTAATTATGGTGCTCACCTACATAAATTAAATCCAAAAGGCAATCCCTTATCTCAGGGCTTGGTAGACAGATTTTTTCTCATGCTTCTGGAGCCTATCTTTGGCCTCAGTCCTTCTACATATGATATCAACCTCTTAATCGGAACTGCCCCCCAAATCCCCAGAATATTCTCGGTAATATGAAAGCTGTTGGCTATCTTCCTAAGCAAGAGGACATTGGACAGATATAAACAGTGTTTGGGGCTGAACATTTAGAAGAATTATTAAATACCAGATCTTCATTCTCAGAGAAAATCTTCTTGCAATTTTTGGTATGAAAAGAGAGATCTCACCTTGCGCAGATAAATAAACATTACTGTTTCTAGACGTAGTAAGAGGAGATAAATGGAATGACCTACACAGATACCTTCCAATTTAAAAATTATGTGATTTCTGAGTTCTGAGATCCTAAGAAGGAACAGGGTCTGATGTTGCCCCCCAAATGCGAAAGTAAAGTTTTTACTAGCCAAATAGCACACACCATGTTCTTTATAATCCAGGATACCCGTAAATGATTGAATTCAAAGCATAATTAAAAAAAGAAATTAATCTTACGTGCTTTAGTCACACTAACCTATGGGAAAAACACCTAGATTTATTGGCTATGGGAAATTTTGTGCCTCCATCTGTTTGGAACGACCACAGACTTAGGAATCAATGATGACACCTTGGAATTTGAACATTGCACCCCACCTCTCCCCCTCAAGAAGACATTCACTGAATATAATCATGTCCTTACAGAATTGGAATCCATCGGGGCACCTGGGTGGTTCAGTCGGTTGAGTGTCCAACTTCTGCTCAGGTGATGATCTCATTGTCTGTGAGTTCGAGCCCTGCGTCGGGCTCTGTGCTGACAGCTCAGAGCCTGGAGCCCGCTTCGGATTCTGTGTCTCCCTCTCTTTCTGCCCCTCTCTTGCCCATGCTTGCTCTCTATCTCTCTCTCTTAAAAATAAACATGAAAAAAAAATTTAAAAGAATTGGAATCCATCCCTCAGCTATAAATTTAACTGGCTTATACAGACCTATGTAGTATGGCTAAGTTTTTAACCTGATTTTCCACCATACTTTTCCTCACTTTCTCCCTTCTGGTCTCTTTGGCCTCCTTTCAGTTTTTCACGAATGCCCTGTATCCTCACACCGTTCCCTCTGCCCCACCACTGCTGCCACTACAGGACTTTTGCACATCTTCCCTCTCTGCTTTATCAGGTACATTCTACTCATCCTTCAAATCTCAGTTCAGTAGCCACCTCCTTAAGGAAGCTTTCTGTGACCCTGTAATTGGGCCAAACCCTCTTATTCTAAGATATATCTTAGCACAGTGATGATGGTGATTCAACATTTATTATTTGTGATTCTTTAATACCATCTGTCACTTCCAGAGGCCCATAATATCTCAGAGGAGACCGTGCCAGGCTCTGTTCACCATTTTATTCCCAGGGCCTGCCCCGCATATAGTATATGCTCAGTGAATGTGCCCTGAGTCAAAGAGCGAACGAATGGCAGAGAAGGTACAAAGCATCGATAGCTTTTTAAAGATCACTGTCCTTTATGCAAATTCATGAAGATAGCTAAAGTATGAAGAGAGACAAAAGCTAAAGGGACAAAGGAAAACAGGAGGGCAGGTAATACAAGAGGGGTTTGCGGAAGGCTGAGGGGGTAGTGATGGTAATAACAGTAGGAACAACCACTAGCAGTATAAAGTTATAAAAAATTATATGGAAGAAGTCAGTACATGAGCGTAGAAACCTGCACGTTTCAAATAATCATGAGGAAAACACTGCGATGTGCATGTGAAGGCATGTTCACCAAAGCGACTTGCCGGAATATGCAATTATACGCAAAGTAAGTTGCAACCAGAAAAATGATCTCTTATTTAAAATAAGGTGCAGTCACCTAATGTACTGGCTGGTGTCTGAGCTGCCGTGAAATAGATGCAGGTGCGTTGAAATATGGACAAGTGAGTCACAAACGTGTTTAAACCTGGGGTGAGATGGGAATAAGATGACCATGGTCCTTTTACTCATCAGGTAATATCACATGTCTATTCTTGCTACCAGAAAATTACAGAGAAGGAAAAGAACTCAGGATTTGAAATTCGATGCTGTGATGTCAAATCCTCAGGCTGTAGAGCCAGCCTTCCCTCTCCATTAGCAGCGTTTTCCCAGGTGGACGACAGCAATTCTCTCCCAAACCTGTGAGTCGTCTGTTTCCTCGACCCCCGTAGCATGTTAGTATGAATGTCACTTACACCCTTAAAGGGTGAAGCAAACTCTCAGGACACGCTGCTGGCCACTGATAGAGAAGCGTCAGCCTGAATCTCCTTCCACTTTCTTCCCCTCCCTCTCTGCTATCTTGGCTTTGGGTTTTGGACGGTCACTTACCCTGTCTGAACTCAAGTTTCCTCCGGGACATTCAGTGAAATATTGGCTCTTAAAATGCTTTGTAAACTTAGAAAATGCTTGGCATCATTTTGCAACTTTTATTGTACGTGCCACCACGTCTTTAGAAACAGCCAGCAAAAGTCTTGTCTGATTACGGGTAGCCTCAGGTTACGAGGCACTGACGTAGTTGATTCCCGAGGAAAAGATCTGAGGATGTCTCAATATTTAAGCCCATAATCACCGAAAAGCTAAAAGGCTTTATTAGCAACTATAATAGCTACGCAGGCTGATTTGCACGTGCAGGGTGAGTCTGCTCTTTCTGACCGCGACACACCAGATCGCACTTCTCTGCTATCAGGTGGACAATTAATTACCAGTCTCCAGCTTTACCTCCCTCTCATCCTTTTCATCCTGCACCATGACCTACTTCAGATGCTCCATGTGTCTCTGTCATTAAGGGATATGTCCTTGTCATTAAGGAGTGGCTCTAGGGCACAACCACAGGACTGTGGGACACATAGATCTATACTCCTGCCATTGCTTATTCGTTCTTTGTCCATTCACCGCCAGTGTGGTGAGAGTGGACTGCATTCTGCACACGGGAACGTGGAGTAGAGAAAGAAGAGGGGAGTATGTGGGACTCAGTCAGCTAAGCGTCCAACTCTTGATTTCAGCTCAGGTCATGATCTTCCAGTCATGAGTTCGGGCTCCCCTTCCAGCTCTGTTTTGATGGTACGGAGCCTGCTTGGGATTCTTTCTCTCTGCCCCTCCCCTGTGCTCTCTCGCTCTCTTTCTCTCTCAAAATAAATAAATAAACTTTCAAAAAACAAACAGAAAATAAAAGCCCTTGTGATCATAACTCATTTACACATCTTTGGCACATTGAGATTGTGAACTAAGGATAAATTATATCGCATGTTTACCTCTTATGGTCTAAGTTGCCACTTTTCATTTTACAAAATATGTATAGGTGTAATCATATGGAAAAATGACTTAATATCTTATCACAGATACTTTGTAGTCCTAAACAATTGTTTCACCTTTTCAGATTATATTGGCAGATTATCTCTCCATTTTTTTCTGGACTTTTTTCTTACCTGACGGATGGAGAGAGATAGGAGTGAGGAGGAAACTGCTCCAGCAAGGTGTGGGGTGGGGGGCGGTCTGGTTTTCACGGAACACACACAATTGAAATGACAGTGAGCCCTTGCTCAGTTGTGTGTATTCTCTAGATGAGAAGCTCACTTTCTCACCAAAGCCGAAGCATCTGGGGAGAGAGGGAAAGGAAACGAAGGAAGGGACCAGTGGTGTCCACTTCCTGAAATCACACTGACTTACAAAAAGAAGTCCCCTCTCTCAGATTTTCACCCGGCATCCGCAGATAAAGGAAGACGGAGAGAAACGGGAGAGAGCAACCTCTGTAGAAATGGTGGAAGGGGATTTTTAGAGGCCATTCTGCCTTTCAGCCACAACCAAATAAATTACATTGGATTAAAATAGTGCAGGTCATTTGGAGAAACACAGCCCAAGGACCTTTACATTTCTAAGGCAGCCCAAATTTCAAATTAATCCCTTCTTTTATGCCTTGCTTTGGAAAGATGGCTGAGATTAAACCTAGAAAGAAAGGATTTAATTTCAGTTTTACAAAGACTTTTTCAATAGTTTCAAAAATATATCATTCTCTTTGAATAAAAAGCCTCTGCAAAAAGTTGATCTGTGAATGCATATTAAAAAGCAGCCTGCCATAGAGACTGAGCTCTGATCCTATGAACTGCTCGGAGGCTATAAAATGCCAGTGCTAGGTCTCGAGGGAGTTGACATTATTCATTAAACTCTGTAGTTTGAATCCCAGGGACTGTCTCAGCCGAGGCTCAGAGTAAAGAGAAAAAGGAATGGAAAACACTCACCTCGACATCTTTGCCAGGTTCAGTTAAGGAAAGGGAGATAGAGGGGAAGCCTGATTATTGGCAGATAAAGAAGGAAACTTCACAGACTCTTGTATCTACTCAAAAAACAAGAAAGGAGAATTAAAGTTAAATATGGTATGTGCCTCTCCTTTGATCCTTTAAACATCTCCCAAACCAAACGATTTCTTGCTTTCATATTGACATTAGTCACTCCGCCCCTACTGTAAGACTTGAGCTTTACAGACTCGGAGTAGAGGATTACCTCTAATGTATAGGTGGTCCCGGTTCATTCAATAATATTATATGTCCATTTTGTAGGTAACACAGTATGCGGATTTCAGAAATACAGACAAGGGCCTGCTTCCTTATGAAGCAGACACACTGGTTAAAAAAGGAAGACAGACAGTCAGGAGTCATTAATACATTAATAGAAGGTAACATGCTTACGTGCCTACCTGGTGTAAGAGGCAGTATGTGTGATGAGTGGGCGAACAACGTGGTCCAAGGTGGTTGGGGAAGGGTTCTAGAACCAACTGAACCCTGGGGAAGCCCCTTGTTTGCTTGGTTGGGAATTAAGATTGGAACTGGTGGTGGGAAATGTAGGGGTGGGGACAGCAGAAGCAGAGTTTGAGTTTCTAAACCTCTGAGTTATATGCTGGCAGCAAGATCGTTAAATAGTCAGGAATTTTGTGAGCCGGTTTTTAAGGCTCGGGAGCTTGAACCAGCTACAGTAGGAGAATGCACCCCGTGGAAATTAACAAGCCCTACAAGTCCAGATTTTTATTTTTTGTAAAGCTGGATTACCAGAATACCACTGCCCTCATTCATCAGGCTACAGGTAATGCGTACATGTCTGGCACTGTTATAATCAACATCGATGATGCTCATGAGATGATAGCTACAGTTATAAATGTCACACTGTGAAGAGATTTGCCTCATCAAAGGAACAGCAGGATGTGGGGTTGAGTAGGTAGGCTGAGTTAGCCAGGGGACAGTGGCCCTTCGATACCTCACCACCGACGTATGACTTCAGATGCGATTCTTCATCACTCTTATTCTTTAGAAGAAAGAGTTGAGTTCGTCTCACTATATTAATCCGTAAGTGACATTAAAGTTGCCCCTAACAAGACTATGGGCTCATGATTATTTCGGAATGAAGGAGGACTTCTGAGGCCCCTGAACAATATTTAGAGAAGCATTTATGAAGAGCCATTGGATTAGGTGTTGTCCCTTCGGCAGTCAACATTTCTTTTACCGAAGGTGACAAGTGTTTTTTGTTATTCAGCTTGTCTCAGCTGTTTAGCTTATAGTATAACCTGAGGTAACAGCTTGTGGATGGATAAATAGCTCTTTTAGCATACAAAACTAATTTTAAGATGACTTTGTGATCATTAACCTAAATCTAAAGATTGAGAAGCCTTCTCCTGTCAGGATCGCCTCCCATCTGTGACCCAGCTGTGTCAAATTTCTATTCCTTAAATTCAGGACATTTGGTTTGGTTTGCTAAGCTGTCTATGAAAACAACTACCCAGTAATGAATCTAGTGATATTTTTTTTTCGCCATTCACATGAGAAAAATCTGAAGAATGAATGATTGGTTTCTGTTTTGTTTTTGTTTTTCCAACATCAATGTAAACAAAGAACTCTCTTCATTTCTTTCATTATCATGACTGCCTTCTGCTTTTCTTCCTCCTTCCCAAGGCCTCCTGGCAAAAGAATATATAGTTCAGATTGTTGGAATCTGGAATGAAAATGTTTATCTGTGCAAATAATTCCTTCTGTTACATCTGTTGTAGATGGCTAATGCCACTAAAAGCAAAAGTTTCCCATGGAAAGTGTAGCAGTTTCCAAGAAAGTGTTGCTCGTTCCCCTTTTTGGATGTTTTCATATGACTGCTTTCAAATTCTCGTATAATATTTTAAAATATTTTATCTTGGGGTGCCTGGGTGGCTCAGTTGGTTAAGCCTCTGTCTGACTTTGGCTCAGGTGATAATCTTATGGTTCGTGAGTTCAAGCCCCATGTTGGGCTCTGTGCTGACAGCTCAGAGCCTGGAGCCTGCTTCGGATTCTCTCTCTGTCTCTCTCTCTCTCACTCTCTCTCTCTTTCTGCCCCTCCCCTGCTCACTCTCTCTCTGTCTCTCAAAAAAATGAATGAACATTAAAAAAATAAAATATTTTATCTTAGCCAAGTGCAAGTGAAATACTGTAAATGGATTTGACTAAAAATGTAACTTTTATGTAAAGTAAGAAAACTGTCCAATGACTTGAGCTTCCTTGGTCTCATCATATAATTTTGTTTCAAAGCTACCGTGATGGCTCCCGTCTGCAAAATATGCCTTACCCCATTCTTGAAAGACCTTTCTTGCCATCGCAGATGCTAGCATCAAATGCCAGACAAACTTGGCACCTATAAAATCACTGTCATTACTCATTAGCAGGCATCAAAATGTCCTAATAATACTTTTCACCACTATCCAATCCTGCGGAGACATCAATTAAACATGTCTTGCTTGCCAAGTCACGTGATCAACTTTCACTGTGCTGGAGAAAGCCAAGTGAGGCCATCCAGTTAGATTGGATAAAGAAACACCTTGAAGAGTTTGGCTGGAGAAAAATTCTTTCCATCCATATTACTGCAATGGAATTCAGAACTCTAGAAAACCCTATGTGTTTTCTGTACCATATGGCTGTCTGTTACTGAGTTGCCCTTCTTAGGGAACATTCAGGTATTCAGTGGAAGGCATATTCCTACTTAGGAAATACATATTAAGACCTCTTTATGGTTTAAGTGACTTAGATACAGACTTTCTGAATAAATACAACCCAAATTTAATCAGGCCAGATTATTTCAAAAGTTCCTAACGTACCGGAAGCTGGGTGAATGGAACAAGCTTGGTTAACTCATTGTCCAAAAGGATTTTGTTTTCCTTTGTATAATTCTTTAAATCAAGCTGGCTTGTGTTATGTGAGAGAGAAGAAAGTATCATGAACTTGTGCAGGGGAGACGAGATCAGTAATGCAGCGCTGGGAGAGAAGCGTGGGACGGCACGTGTATTAGATGCCCTTGGGAAGGCAGGTAGGAAAATCCAGGCGGCCCTACTTGCCCCTTATTAGTGGGAGCACCTACTATTCTCTGATTACGGCAGCAGCTGGGGAGGCCTGAATCCCGTCTTGTCACCACTGGCCATGTGGCCCGTTAGCCACCAGGCCAGTCATCCACACGGTGCCGGAGTGCAACAAACCCTGGGAGAGGAGGCCGAATCGGTGATGGGAGACAGAAGTGCAGTGACTGCAGAACGAATCCTCTTTTCAGCCACACTGCATCCCCCGCTCAGGACACAGGACACACTTCCCACCGTTACCGGATGAAACACAGCATCAGCTCTGTCTCGCAGCTTTTGCTTCGCCTGGGTGCCATTGGCTGCACGGGTTAGAGGTCGCTTCGCTAAGCTTATGTCTGCAGCCTGGACTAGGCTTGGGGGCTCATGTGTGTTTTAAATTTTTTTTTTCAACGTTTATTTATTTTTGGGACAGAGAGAGACAGAGCATGAACGGCGGAGGGGCAGAGAGAGAGGGAGACACAGAATCGGAAACAGGCTCCAGGCTCTGAGCCATCAGCCCAGAGCCCGACGCGGGGCTCGAACTCCCGGACCGCGAGATCGTGACCTGGCTGAAGTCGGACGCTTAACCGACTGCGCCACCCAGGCGCCCCTCATGTGTGTTTTAGAGATCAAAATAATGATATAGAATGATTCACTGGACAGAAGTAATGTGGAAGACAAATTTATTAAGAAGCATTTGAAATGCTATTAGCAACCACAAGAGAAAGTTTATTAACGGAAAACATTTTTTCCCTGTCTCTTACCCATATAGAGTGGATGTCACAAGAACTCACACGTTGTAAAGGCATATTTGTTTAAAGCCCAAGGAACTTATTCACTGTATAAAAATTTCTAAGGGATTTCAAATTAGGATTCAGTTTGCATTCAAGTTGCTGCTTTTTTCTACTGATCATCACCCTAGGCTTCCCACACACCACCTATCTTAAGATGAGATAAATGAACACGGGGCCCTAAATTCTACCACATGTGGTTCCTTAGCTAAAGAATGGATTCACTTTGACACTTGATTAACACCAATTGCACATGTGGTAATAATAAAAAAGAAATTTAATCTGCACAAACTATAATTTTCATGCTGGGATGATTTAGATTCCAGCAGTCTCTATATTGATTGGTTTAAGAAAACTATTTCCATTGTGTTTTTTTTAATAAGGATGCCCAGTGGAAAGTCACTCTTGAGTCTTGCGGAAGTTTGTGCTTTTCAAAAATGTAACAAATAGAACTTTGATGGTTGGGAAAATGGCCTTGTTCTCCGTAGACTCACAAAACATCAAGATCAAATCAACAAAGTTTGAAGACGAGGGGGGTTGTAGATATTTTGAAATAAGAGTAGAGACCGCACCTAAAAAAAACAAGCGAATGCCCTAAACTGTTGCCCTTTTACAGTCTTCTTTTCAGAATGTCTGCAGCCACCCCATTTTCCTGAATTTTGTCCCAATTCTCTTTTCCACGCTGTGGCTCCCTGCTACTTCTCAACCAAAGAAGGAAGACTTTAAGCAGGGATGATGGGGAGAGAGACTCCGGAGGTGGCCATTTGGCGATGTGGCCCTGACAAGTTAATATATTGGACGATGTGGTAGAGAAGCCACATCCCGGTTTCTGAGATTAGTCGCCACTGACGCTCATCCCCTGACAGCAGCTGAGGTGGGAGCAAGTTGGGGAATCTCTGAGAAGGAGGTTGGTCTCATCTGCCCACGGGCACACATGAATGCAGAGACCTGCAAGGAGTCTCAGCACCAGTGAATTACAATCACCCCGTTCTGTAGAGACAACATAAAATCTTTTAGCAACATTCTGAAACTTCATGAAGGGAACGCGTTTATTTTTTATTTTTATAATGTTTATTTATTTTTAAGAAGGCATGATCAGGGGTGGGGCAGAGAGAGAGGGAAAGAAAGCCCTCTTTCTCAGAGAGAGAGGGAAGGAGCCCAAAGCAGGCTCCGTGCTCTCTGCATAAAGGCCGACGTGAGGCTCGAACCCACAAACCGTGAGATCATGACCTGAGCTGAAGTCAGAGGCTCAGCCGACTGAGCCACCTGGGTGCCTCATGAGAGTGCATTTATTTTAAAATTTGTAGGTCATATCTGTGATATATTTATATTGATATAAATTTGTGTCCATATACCATGTACATATATACTAGATAGACTATTACCTTATGAATCAGAAGGCTCTTTTCCAAAGCCCATTTGGTTAGTAGAATTCTGTTCTTTGCTACCCTATTTTGAATCTTACTAAATATGTATAACACACACACACAATGATGCAAACTTTAGCAAGTGATCAGAGGCTGACTTTTTACAGGCTCCCTTTTTTAACTTGGTTGCTCATTCATAAATTACTAATGCTATATACATTGCCACACAGACTTTCCTCCTCTCTGCAAAGGATGAGGCCCCAAATGCTGCAAAGCTTGCTGTGGGCTCTTGGCTCAGAAACAGTTCTCTCAGCGCTCTCCTGACGTTATTAATGGCCCTGATGTACAAACCCAGAATAAAATAGAATTAAAATCCAAAGTTAATTTCAAGCTCCATTAGAAATTAAAGGTGTTGGGAAAGAAATCAATATTTGCCCGGTACAAAATGACTAAATTCAAAGCAGTTAATTGTATTATTTTGTAACTTCTAAAAACTATAAAGGACCTTCAAACTACAAAATGTTGCTATGCTCACACATATACACGATATGTGACTAAAAATAATGACAATGAATTCCAGAAGCAACACTCAGAAATCTATTTTATTACTTTGTAGCCATAGCATATAGTATACACACTAAAATGTGTGTCTTAAAATAGAGCCAATTATTCTGTACAATCTGTGGCTATTTTCAGCAATTACCAACATTCAGTTGTAAATCTGGGAGGATTTAAGGGACAGAAACCAGGCAAAAGAGCAAAGAGATTTATTTAAATGGAATAAATGTACCCATTTCCTTAATTTTACTTTCTCTTTCTTTCCAGCTTCTTTTTAAGGATTGCTATAGATTAACAAACAAGTGACCTTGAAACACTGTAGTTCCAACTAGGATAAAGTGTTTTGCAACCTGTAGAGTTGTAAGTCATAAAAGACATAAAAGTAACAGTGAACGTTTTTCATGTCAGAATCACTGCCACTTCCCCCCTCTCGTGCCTCTCGGGCTGAGTCTGAGTTAGGAAATGGATCTTTTGCAGGTCCAGAAAGATCAGAGTCAAAGGGGTGTGGATCAGACCTTGTAATGAGGATGTGTCCCTTTGTTTCCTCCCCACGTGGAGAAGGAGCCTCATGAGAACCGGTTCAAGCATCGATTACCATTTCAGCATCTGGGGTGAACACCTGTGAAAGATACTGTGGGACAAACTATTGCTTTGCTTAAGGAAACACATGAGGCTTCTGGTTAGATCTTCCTGTCTTTGTGATAAAAAGAGTCACTGTGATTAAGGCTTCAGAGCAATGGACACACAGCCAGGAACTGGGACGGTTCTAAGACTTGTCCGCAAGGGACAACAGAGCAGTCGTTGACAACACAGCCTCATTCTTCCCGTGGCTAATATTCAGCTCCTTGGCTTTTGAAAACGTTGTCTTTAAGAATACTCTGTTAGCTGCATTTTCCTTAAAGGCGTGACTTGTGTCATCAGACGATACAAAGTTGGGTTTGGGGAGGTGAGCTTCCTGGCCCACCAGCCCCTGTTCCCTGTCCTGCTGGTTGGTCTTCAGGGTCCAGAAACAAAGCTGTCAGACCACACTGAGTTTCAACTCTCTCAACTCCCCTCGTGTTCAACGTTTCCTTCCTCCCTGTGATGTTTCAAAGAAGAGTGGATGCCTGATTAAGACAGACGGGTGCCAACCCCATGCCTGGAATTTACCATGTGTGTGGTCCAAGGTGGTGACCTAACCTCCCTGATCCTTACTTTCCTGTATGAGAAAAATAGTAATGCTTACCTGGCAAGGTTTCCTTTTCTCTTCTCTTCTCTTCTCTTCTCTTCTCTTCTCTTCTCTTCTCTTCTCTTCTCTTAAGAATTTAAAATGCATGTGAAGTGGGTGTTCACTACGGGCACCATCATGGGCCCTCAAGTGTAGTCCCTGCTGGTGTTATCATGGATCTCCATTTCTGGGGCGTTCCCTCTCGCTCTCCTCCCAGACCTGTTCTCAGGAGAGCCTCAGATATCTGCCATCATGCTTGCTGGTGACCGTAAGACAAGTAAGAGAAAGGAAGTAAGAAATGTCAGAAATTAGAATGCAGAGCTGTGGAAATAGGGTAGGAATGCAATGACGAGTGTTTAAGAACTTTGACTCCCGCTCGGCGTTTCTTATAAATGCAGCCAAATAGTCTAAAGATGTGGTCTTTCCCCGCTCTCTCCTCCTCACGCCATGCCGGTCCGCCTCCCAATATGGCTTCCATTTTCTCAGCTTCCCTGAATCTGCTCTCTTCAGTGACCTCCCCTTCGGCAAATCGATGCTCATGTATCTAACGGGGGCATCTATGTTTTACAGAACTTGCTTCCTCCTTACAGCAGGTTTCTTTGTTTTCTGTGGCTCACTACTTCTTTGCTTTGGTTCAGACTGATGGCTGCCTTTGTTTCCAGTCTACGTCCTACATCACTCTCTTCTCTTTTTTTTTTTCTTAAAGTTTATTTATTTATTTTGAGAAAGAAAGCACATGTGGAGCAGGGGAGGGGCAGAGAGAGAGAGAGAGAGAGAGAGAGAGATTCTAAAGCAGGCTCTGTGCTGTCAGCACAGAGCCTGACACAGGGCTTGAACTCAGAAACCATGAGATCATGACCTGAGCCGAAATCAAGAGTTGGACGCTTAACTGACTGAACTACCCAGGCACCCCCTGCCTCACTCTCTCTCAAATGATGGTGCTCCCTGGCTTTGTCCTCAGGCCTCCTTTCTCACTCACATACTTCCCCTTAATTCTCAAACTGTGTCTTCAGTTTCCATTTATATGGTGAAAATTCCTTCATCTATATTGCTAATCCAGAACATTCTGCTGGATCCATTAAACTGCCTAATGGGATGTCCGGGTGGCTCTGTCAGTTAGGCATCCAACTCTTGATTTTGGCTCAGGTCACGATCTTGTGAGTTCCAGCTGTGCTGACAGCATGGAGACTGCTTAAGAATCCCTCTCCCTCTCTCTCTGCTCCTCCCCTGCTCACGCTGTCTCTGTCTCTCTCAAAATAAATAAATAAACTTAAAAAAAAAAAACCCTGCCTAGTGGACAGAGATCAGCACACAGTAGGAACTTAATATTTGTGAAATGTATGAACATCTCAGTATCCTATGTGTTATATCCATTTCCCCATTCTATCCTGACTTGCTTTCCCTGCTGTATTACCTATACATCTAAACCATTGCAAACCCAGTCACTGAAGCAATAGCCTAAAACCCCCACATCCAATCAGTCGCCAGGGTCAGCGTGTTCTCCTTCTGAGATATCATTTTTGTCCCTCCTTCCTCTTGGGGGCTGTGTCTTCACCCAGGCTCTTCTCACTTCTGAGGAACAGCAGAGACCTTCCAATTCCTGATTTTAGAGCCTTCGGTTTATGTTTTACGTATCTGCTAAACTGAAATTTCAAAAGTGAGAATTCGATGCCATCACTTACGAGGTTAACACCTTCCAATAATTCTTTAACCTTGTTCATGTAAAATCTGAGTAAGTTAACATCGCAGAATGTTGCATGATCTGCTTTTTGGTCTGTCTCCCTATGATCTCCTTTACCTTTTCTCCAAGCCTTTGGAGCGCATTATAATGTTTTGTACAAGCCTTTGCATAGAATACAGTTCCTTCTTTTACCTTTCTGGTTAATACATACCCTGTCAAAGAAATATAATGGAGTCACTGGATATTTGCTTCTTTATGTAAAAAAAAAAGAAAGAAAACAATTTTTGTTTTGGTATGAGTGGGATTCAATCACTGTCATTTTCTCCCATCAGTTATACTTTAAGCTGGTTTATATCTAGTTGTGAAAGGGAAAACCAGGTTCCCAGTTAAAGAAATTTTAGGGCAGAAAACACTACCACTCCTTGCTTTGTTTCTTGTAAAGCTAGCCTTTAATATAAAGTTTAATCCTTTCTACTGCCTAGAATGTGGTCAGAAATTTTCTCTGCAGATTGTTTCATCTGGCAGTTAATTCTTAGGTACTTGTGGGAACTGAAAGGAAGAAGCATTTGAGCTGCAGTCACTGAACTTGAGGATGACCAGTCAGTCTGTCAGTTCTTTGTATATCTGGTTTTCATTTTGTTTTCTCTAAGCCAATGATTCTTACATTTTAGTTTGAAAATTATCTGAGTAAATCTATAAAGTACAGTTTTCAGGGCACCATTCCAAGAGTTTCTGATTCATAAGATCTGTCACAGGCTCCGGGAATCTGCATTTTAATGAGCTTCACTAGAAGATTCTAGAATATTCTAATGCAGATGGCTCATACCAATTTGAGTAGGCAGTGAACTCCCCTTTCATTCTCTCCATCCAGCCAGAAGATGAGCCTCCCTGGGGTTCTGTTTATTCTCTTTCCTTCCTATGACTCCAAATTCAACAGATTCTGGGAGCTGAAAGCCATTATTTAGCATCATTTTACAGAGTGAATTTGCTGTCTGTCCTACCTTAGCCTTCTAGTATCATTTCAATCACCAGCCAACTAGGCTCTCCCATTGAGATCAAGAGTTTTAGTTACCTCATCCTCACCAGGATGCAGGACATGGTCAAGAAGCAGGCCACTGCAGAATATACTGCCAAGAGGACTTCAGAAGGAAAGGGGGTCCCCTAGGGCCCTCTTACCCCAGCCATGGTTGGTGGATGGGTGAAAAAACAGGAGAGTTTAAATTTGACTCACTCATTCCAAACTCTGTTTTCAACATTGAACATGTGTTTGAGATAAATACAAATGATCGGGAGGAAAAAATGTTCCCCTAAAGTAAAATTACAACTGATGCCAAAACAGAAGAGAGAGAAATCTCCAAAAGTTGGGTTTGACAGTTTAAAAGTGATGTCCATAAGTTTTGAATCATTATTAATTCATAATTCCTAAGCAATGCAACAATCGTCATTATTTACAAAAGATTCATTACATGGAATACATGATACATGTCAATGTTTGTCAATTTTGTTTTACCACAGTACTTAATTTCCAACATGTTTACTTTTCCTACAACACACTCACAGCTTACAAAATAATCATAGAGGAGGCATGGTCTCCCATTGTGAATCTAGACAAATAGACGGGGAGCTTCTTTGGCCGTGAGACAGACCACCCCAATTCTTTTCAGTCTCTCACCCCTCTGGCTACCTTTTTCATGTCAGTGACAAAAGGTGGTACATTTAGAACATCACGAATACCAACCTGGCACTTCTTTGAACCCCACCCAGCTCTTTCTCCTTTTGTTCTGGTCTCCATACACTATTTAAGAGTGATACCAGGGGGCGCCTGGGTGGCGCAGTCGGTTGAGCGCCCGACTTCAGCCAGGTCACGATCTCGCAGTCCGTGAGTTCGAGCCCCGCGTCAGGCTCTGGGCTGATGGCTCAGAGCCTGGAGCCTGTTTCCGATTCTGTGTCTCCCTCTCTCGCTGCCCCTCCCCCGTTCATGCTCTGTCTCTCTCTGTCCCAAAAATAAATAAACGTTGAAAAAAAATTAAAAAAAATAAAATAAAAAAATAATAAATAATAAAAAAGAATGATACCAGTACCAAGAATTCACAGAGCAACGATTTCACTCTTTAATTCTACATTTCTTTAAGAAAGGAGTTCTTTCTTCCTCAAGCTGGTTTCTTTTTTTTTAATGAAAAAGCTAATTATCCTTTAAAAAACAACATTTTTTTTTGCGTTTTGTAATAAAACTAGGAAGTAATTTAGTAACTTTCTAATAGTAAGTTAATGAGTTTTATCCAAGAGCTCCAATCATGTGGTGCATATTTTTTATGTGTACATAATGTTTCTAAACTAAGCCCAGTTGATTTTTTTTTACTTTTATCAGCAAGAAAGAGAGGCTAAAAACAGACTCCTAGCTCCCCGATGTGTTTAATAGGAGTATTTAACAGCATCCAAACTTAGTCATTGTGCACATGGAAAGCTCTTTGCCACAAAACGATAAGGATCAGAGGCAAATCACTGTGTTAGTAGGTGCTAGAAAACCTTGTATTTCTTATGTTCCTGCTGTGCCTGGTTGTCCTTGGAAAAAACCTATCCTATTTTCTTCACCCTTGCATGAACAAACAAGAATGCCTATAGGTAGTCCCTGTAGGGGGAGGTCCCGGTATCAGGGTAAACTCACATAAAAGTTTGTTTGTTTGTCTTTATTCACAGTCAATAGCTTCATGAGGTAGGTGTTCTCCTTGTCGAAGCATTCTAGTGGATTGCTATCTTGGAAGAGTCTTAATATGAAAGATACAAACCAGGCACAATTTTGAGGGAAGGAATAATGAGTTGGATAAGAAAAAATATAGGATGGGGATACCACCTAATGTATATTATATCCTACAATATGGAGCATATCTGCTACTCTCAGTTGCCATTGCCAACCATGTGAATACTGATGTAGCATCAAAATGTCCACACTCCAGGGGCTCCTGGGTGGCTTAGTCGGTTCAGCATCCAACTTCAGCTCAGGTCATGATCTTGTGGTTCGTGAGTTCAAGCCCCGTGTCAGGCTCTGTGCTGACAGCTCAGAGCCTGGAGCCTGCTTCGGATTCTGTGTCTCCCTCTCTCTCTAAAAATAAAATAGAAAGATTAAAAAAATTTCTTTAAATGTCCACACTCCGTTTTCAGACATGATCTTTTTAGATAGTTTTCTGGAACTACCAGGGAGCACTTTTTGTGAAAGAGAATACATATATATATATATATATATATATATATATATATATATATATATATATATTACAGATCTAAATCTTCAGCACTAAATATTCACATCAGCAATGTAAGAAAAGTGCATCTATATAGATCAGAAGTTCATACCACAATAGCGCCTGTCTTATAATTTGGTCTTTTAATTGGATTATGTGCAATTTAGATCACAGAGATTCAGACCTATCCCTGAATCTGGCCATATTCCACTTTCATAAGATATTTTATCCATAACTAAATTAAAAAAAAATAAAAGCAGTAGGAAAATTTTCATATTAATACCATGAAGAGAAGTTTTATACATTAGCTTACTTAAATTTGTTAGCCATTAGGAAATATAAAAAATCTTATTCTCTTTTAAAGAATCTTAAATTGAATTTAAATTAAGATATATCCTTACTTTCCAGAGGCCAGCATTTTCAACTTGAATATGACCATTGATCAATAATTCTGTTTCTGGAATTTTATAGCAAGGAACTAATTAGACATATTTACACAGCTTTATGTATGATTTTCATCACAGCATAATTTTGGATAATAAAAAATGGAGCAAATTTTAATATCCATCAATAGGAATATGATAAAGTAAGTGCTGATATAATGGCATCCTGGTAAACCCTTAAAGTCACAAAGCAGAGTTACATTGTTTGACACAGAAAACGTAAAAAATCTTGCTCTATACCATATAGAAAATGAGACTAAAATCAGAATTCATAGTTTTAAAATATACATACATAAAATATAATAAAATGTTAACAGTGATTCTTACCAGGTGATGAGACTGTGGGTCACTTTAATATTCTATTTTTTTATTTTTATGTTTAATCTTAGTGGGAATTAAATAAACATCATTTTTATAATAAATGATAAACATTTCCATTTTTTAAATGTCGTGGTCTTAATGAGAATAAAGTAGAAATAAAAAGACCAAGTATGAAATCCCTAATCATATGTTAAATATCTATTTATTTGTACAAATGCCGAAACGGACTGTGGACTCCTCAGGGAAAGAGACGGTGTTAATTGTCTTTTCTCCCCCACAGGGCTCTGCAAAAGGAAAAACAGTAGATGTGTGGTAAATATGTTTTGAATAAATGCGTAGCCTCGGTTAAGTGTCTTTCCCTCTTCAGGGCTCATTTTTCTCATCTACAAAATAAACATAAGGTTGCCTACCCACCTCACTGGGGATCGCTGTGAGGCCAAAACGAGACGATACGTGCTTCCTATAGAGCGCTCCATGCATGCAAGGGAACATCAGTTTTAACCACGGTGGTTACTGCTCACAGCCATGATGAAAGAAGTTGTGTTCCCATCCCCAGGGACGGCTCAGGGCAAAATCCAGAAGCAAGCAGACGGTACAAGGTGGCCACCTGGGCCTCCTTCTTCACTGTAGGGATGCCCCTCTTCCTCAGCGCCGCGTACCTTCTTGCTTTGTCTCTATCTTTCATCTGGATGTGACCTCATGAAAACTGGGACTCATGTTTTTGTTGTTGTTGTTTATTTTTGACAGAGCATGAGTGGGGAAGGAGCAGAAAGAGGGGGGACAGAGGATCCAAAGTGGGCTTTGCCCTGACAGCAGCGAGCCCAACGCGAGGCTCAAACTCACGAACTGTGAGGTCACGATCTGAGCTGAGGTCGGACGCTCAACGAACTGAGCCACCCAGGTGCCCCTGGGACTTAAGTTTTAATTTTCTCCTGGTGGGATTTGCATTCCCACCAAAGAGAAGAAATTATCAGCCAAGACAACCACCAGCCGTGGTTTTTTTCTGTTTGGGAGAACCTGCTGAGATCACACCACGCTTCCTAGCCCTTGTGTGGAGGCCGACAGTCAGCCCCCTTCGTCAGGCATGGAGAGAGCTTGGGGCACCTGGGGGGCTCAGCTAGTTAACCATCTGGCTTCAGCTCAGGTTATAATCTCGCGGTCCATGAGTTCAAGCCCTGTAGCAGGCTCGGTGCTCATGCTCTGTCTCTCTGTCTCTCAAAAATGAATAAACGTTAAAAAAAAAAAAAGTGGACAGGCGATGCTTCTGACTCAGATCTCTGCTTTGCCTGTGAAAAAATCATAAATCTGCTGAAACAAAATTCCACTCCTTTTAAAGAAAAATACCAGGTGTTATTAAAAGTTATCCTCATATTACACGTAAAATGGGAAAAAATACAGTGATAGTAGACTTTCCTAGTGCATTTCCATCATCATAATTGTAATGCTGTATTAGACACTAAGAACAATACAAGGCAAGTATATTTCTTTATTCAGCCCTTTTAGTAGATTGTAGGCTTTTAAAAAAATTTTTTTTAATGTTTACTTATTTTTGAAAGAGAGAGAGACAGAGAGTGTGAGTGTGTGTGTGTGGGGGGGGGGGGGGTGGGGGGGGGGGATATGGCCAAAGAGAGAGAGAGGAAGACACAGAATCTGAAACAGGCTCCAGGCTCTGAGCTGTCAGCATAGAGCTCGAAGTGGGGCTCAAACTCACCTACCACGAGATGATGACCTGATCCGAAGTTGGATGCTTAACCGACTGAGTCACCCAGGCACCCCAGATTGCATTTTTTTCAGATAGGTGAAGGTATAATATGGGTAGATAGATAGGTATATAGATATAGATGTATAGGTTTTTACATATATAATAAATGTATTTTTGTGTAGATTTTATATAGATTACAATTTATCAGATCTAAAAAGTTATCTTAAAAATTGCAATCTATTTAAAAACTTTACCATATGTACATATTCTCATATGGTAGAATATATTCTGCCATATATAGTGTTCCAATTTCCTAACCTCTTATATACATATATGTAACATAAATATAATGTTAGAAAGCTAGAAAACGGTTTTAATCAGGAGAAAGGCACAAAATTAACCTGGTCGTGTGCCTCAGGGAATGTAGTTTAATGGAGTGTTTCGAATAGCATGAGGTTAATTAGGTCAGAATTCTTAGAAAAGTGAGATCTAAACCAAGTGAGTTTTGGGGCGCCTGGGTGGCACAGTCGGTTAAGCGTCCGACTTCAGCCAGGTCACGATCTCGCGGTCCGGGAGTTCGAGCCCTGCGTCAGGCTCTAGGCTGATGGCTCAGAACCTGGAGCCTGTTTCCGATTCTGTGTCTCCCTCTCTCTCTGCCCCTTCCCATGTTCATGCTCTGTCTCTCTCTGTCCCAAAAATAAATAAACGTTGAAAAAAATAAAATAAAATAAACCAAGTGAGTTTGTATGTTACAGTGAGCAGAAGGAGAGGATCATATAAGCCAATGAGAACTTACCCACACCGGGCCCAGGAAGGAGAATGGGCACTTCCTTCCAGTCATAAGACCAGACCCCATCTGTGACCCCGCTCTCCACGCACACGCCACATCCAGTCCATCAGCCAATGCTGCTCTCACAGCCTCTCCTGCTTCTGCTGGGACACCACTGTCCCTTACTCACCATATCAGTGTCCTCCTGGCTCAGTCTCACTCCTCGGTCTCATCTCATTGCAGCAGCTGGGGCGATCCTTTTTAAATATATGTCCTGGTCCCGTCAGACATCTTCTCAGAGACAGTGGCCTCCACGACCCCGGCCTCTACCTCTCTGTAGTTGGCTTCTCCCACCTTCCCTATTGCTTGCTTTCCTGGCCCGTCCCCTGGATATCAGGCTGGGTATCTGGCCATTCTGGGAAGGCATCCAGGTCACTACCTGAGCCGTTCCCCCAGTGTACCCACTGCATGATGAGCTTTATGCAGTCCACCCAATCGCTGCTCAGATGTCACCTTCTCACGAGGACCTTCTGTGATGGCCATATTTATAACTGTAACTACCTCACTCCAGTCTTCCATATCTTCCTTGCCTGCGTTATTTTTTCTTCGTAGCACTTCTCACTTTTTAGTATGCCAGATGATGTACTCATCGATTGGCTTTATTACGCGCCACGGGCGACTGGAACGTAGATTGCACGAGTTCAGAGTTTTTCCTGTTGTGTTCGTTATTGTATCCCCAGCATTTAAGTAAGCTCTGGCACATGACTGGCCACCAGTAAATATTTGTTGGATTATGTGAATTCATTTGTTTGTGCTGGGGACAGCAAGGAAGCTAGCGTGAAGACAGGTGGCCAAGATCAGACTTACTGGAAGTTAGTTCAATAGATTTCAGTTGAAAAGTATTGAGGGCTTGCACGTTAAGGTAGCACTTACGGTGTGGTATGCTGATAATTAAATGAGACGTAGGAACAAATGGAAGATTAAGTGCAGATTCTGAAATAAACAGCCCCAAATCATCTCTTCCTGGAAAATAAATCCCGACTCGATTTCTGTTGTTACAGCAGAAACAGAGGATTTACAAAATCTCGATAAGTTAATGAGAGATCACAAATTTTTGAAATGTTACAAGAAAGCTTAATAAAACTCTTTTAATGTGATTGCAAAAAATACACAGGCAAATATTTCCAGAGGTTGGTAAAAACTTATCTGCTGCTAATCATATGTTTCGTCCTTTTTTTTTTTAAGCTACTCATTGTGGAACAACAACAAAAGAACAAATTCATCATAGACTCAGAATGACTCACTATGTACAGTTTACAAATCAATTAGCTTTGTCTTAATCTTTTCAATTAAAAAAGTGTTAAAGCATTAGTTTATTGCTCACTCCAGTGTCAAAATGCTGGCTAATTGCAAAACAGTATTAGGAGCTAATATTAAAACTCCACTTAGAAGCATCAGGGAAACACAATGCATTTGAGGTTGAGTTGCAAATCCAACTTTCCTAAGTTGGCTCGGGTTTAACCCATCGGGTGTTCTGGTGAAGCCTTTCCTCAGCTAAAATGGCATAAAGAGAAGAAGTAATTGCTGTTCATTTACACTGGAAAATGTCGGAGCATCCCCCAGACCCCCAAAATAACTTCCTTTAGGTTTTTCTTATACCTTAGGACACTGCTTGCTCACAGGTGCACCAGGGACATCACGACCAAGCCCAGGTGCTCACAGACAGCCCCAGGCTCTGGTGGCTGGATGCTGGGATGCTGAGTGTGGTTCCCAGGGAAGGTGCTGGGAGGCCGCTCTCGCTGTTTGGGGAGGGTGCCGCCTTTAGAAGGACTCACAGCAGAACAAATGCTCAATGGTGTTTCAGCTTTTTGCTTTTTTTTTTTTTTCCACAGAAGCAAAAATACTCTTAAGATTTCTTTTGATGAGTGAGAACAGGTACTAATGCAGGGCTTTCACAAAAGTGAAGTGACATAACACCACCTTTTGAAAAGCTGGGACACCTGTACGGCTAAAGTACAAACCCACACTCTGGTGATGCGTGTTCAAGAGTTACCCCATTTGATTTACAGATGTACATTAGTGTATATACGTATTCTTAGTGGTGTTAGTTTGGGTCGTAAAAGCAGAGAACACAGTGAAGATCACGGCGTGTGAGTCTATGATTTGCAGACTCTGAGCCATTAGCTTCGAATATTTTCTTCCCTCTAGTTCTCTGTGCTGGATTCAGCCCACAAACGTTTATATTCAGACAACCTTAAGAGGTGATGCATTTTTCAAAAGCAGGGATGGGGGCGCCTGGGTGGCTCAGTCGGTTAAGCATGCAACTTCAGCTCAGGTCGTGATCTCGCAGACCAGGAGTTTGAGCCCCACATCAGGCTCTGTGCTGACAGCTCGGAGCCTGGAGCCTGCTTCGAATTCTGTGTCTCCCTCTCCCCCTGCCCCTCCCCATTAAGATGCGCTCTGTCTCTCTCTGTCTCAAAAATAAATATACACTAAAAAAATTTTTGTAAGAGGTGATGCATTTTATTAAGATTTGAAACCAGTGCAGCTGAGACATTTAAAAAGAAAACTTGTGAAATAGGATGTGATGGCATTCACAAGGAGTTGTTCTTAATGCTGTAAGAGCAGCCTCGCCTGTAGAGCTCTTAAATACTCAGTATTGTGGTCATGGAGAACTTCCTTCTCACATCTTCACTGTGCTCCGAATGAGTGATGAGTATGTGGAAAATGGAATCAAAATATAAATGTGATGACAAGTGGCAAATGGGAGCCACTATGAGAGATGAAGTTCAAACAAGGCATAAAAAATCAATTAACTGATGTCAGGAAAATTGTTTCTAAAATACAGAGTAATATATGTAGCACTGGAGGGGCAGAACAAGTGTAGAAAGCAAGTGTAAGTCAACTACAGAAAGCCACTATGCACAATGAAAACTAAATGGAAACAGGTTGGTTTGCACGCATCTTTTTTCCTTAAATTTTTTTTTTAACTTTTATGTTTGAGAGACAGAGAGAGAGAGACAGAGACAGAAAGAGAGAGAGAGAAAGAAAGAGTGAGCAGGGTGAAACTCACGAACCACAAGATCATGACCTGAACCGAAATTGGACACTTAACCAATGAGCCACCCGGGCACCCCGCATACATCTTAATAAGAGTATCACATGGAACAATGGCGTCTCTACCAGCATATATGGCATTGGTTGTTTCTTTGTTAAAATGCTTAATTCAGGTCCTGGAAACTTAAGATTTCAAGTCCTTAAAAAACATTTAGAAATCAGAGTGAATAGAATTAGCAGATAGCTTTTTTTCCAGTCATCTTAGTGTCTTAAAAAAAAAAAGACATATTGTCTCTTTAGCACAATATGTTTTCAAGATGAGATGTGTAAGGGGGAAATGCTGGAAAGAATAAAAAAGGAAAAAAGAGTCACCCGATGCATCGCTATCTAGAAATAACCACTGTTACTTGTTTTGACACATTTTTGAGCTCTTTTTTTTTTTAAGTGTGTGTATGTCAATTTCTTAAAATCAGATTTCATTTTGGTAGCTATTAAAAGTAAGCACACAAAGTGGAAAGGTCCTTTAAAATATCTATTCTATGGCTGCAGCATTTCATAATTGAAGAAGGAATGAAAATACACTGAAGGTAAGAGTAATGCAACTTTGTAGATAAAAAGAACTAACAAAATTGAGCTTGGCTCCATGCGATGGTCAATTTAAGAACACAATGAATAACTTAGAAAAAAGAAAAAGAGAGCGTGAGAGATTAGGGAGAGAAGTCGGTTATCGAAGGCAGGAGGCAGTCCAGCATGCACACACACAAAGGTAGGAAGAACACCTCTGTGAAGGGGCCGATGCCTTTCTATTCCAGAGACTTCCCTCCAGTTCTTCAGGTGGGCAGAGTTGTATGTAAGGTATGCTCTGTAAAGTATTTTCATAAATCTCGTTAATACTGAGATGCCTAGCACTGAACAAAAGAGGCCAGCCTTTTTTCCAACCTTAGATGCTGTGCTTTAATTTCATTATCAGAAGCTCTGATGATGCCCATTGTCAACATCCTTTCAAAGAGACCATGTGGAAACAAAACAAACTCACCAGAACATGTGTGTTATTCCCACTGTTTCTATAGAAAATTACCACAAGCCTATTGGCTTAAAACAACACAAGTTTATTATCTTATAGTTTGGGGAGTTAGAAGTCTGAAATGGGTCACATTGTGTTAAAATCAGGGTGTCAACAAGGTGCATTTTTTTCTGGATACTCCAAAGGAGAATCGATCACCTTGTCTTTTCCAGCTTCTGGAGTCCCCAAGTATCCCTTGGCTTCCGGCCCTTTCTTCCATCTTCAAAGCCAGCAGTAGCTGGTCCAGTCTTTCTCATATCACATAACTCTGCCATTGACTGCCCTGCCTTCCTCTTTCATTCATAAGAACCCTTGTGTTTATATTGGGTCCATCCAGATAATCCAGAATAACTCCCACCCCAAGATCCTTAAATTAGTCATGCCTGTGAAGTCTCTTCTTCTAGGTAAGGTAACAGATTCATAGGTTCCAGAGATTAGGAAGTAGATATCCCAGAGTGTCCACTATTCTGCCTACTACAAATATAGAGCTGTATTCTGTGGTTATTTTAAAGAAGAATAAATTCATAAAATCAAACACATCCCCACTGTGTTGCCCCAGCAGAAATTAGAAAGCATTGTATGACCGTACGAGAATCGTAAAGTGTTTAGAAGGACCCTTTGGTCAATATTTTTCCCACTGGAGGGAGCCTTTCTTCCATGTCTACAGATTTCTCAGATTTCATGTGCTATTTTAGCACCTGGGTTATTTTTAAAATTTCAAATCTGTTCACTTTTTTAAGTCCTTATTTCCCTCTCATTGGCTTCCTTTCCGCACTGCTTTCCCGAGAATCCAGTGGCTATATTTGGAACAAAATATTAGGGGTATCAGAATCCAGGGTGTGAAAACTCAGTTAATTTTTTCACGAACTCAAATCCTTGGCAGTCAATAAAGTGTTTGAAGATGTTTTTAGAATGTGAACGTATTTTTGTAGTATTTCAAGATCAGGGAGGTGGAGATTCTATAGGAATAACTTGTCTTATGGCTCCCTGTACAACATCAAATCAAATGGACCCAGAGATGCTTCGTACTTTATGCTGTTTTTCTTCAGCAGAATGATTTTATTTACCACGTTTGCCCTTTAAACACCGTACTTTGAAGGAAGATATCACACACCTGTGTGTGTCCTCTCCTAGGCCTCTCCTTTCATGGCTCCAGTTTTGTACTCTGTCCATTAGGTGATGTCCTCTAAATTGCTAGGATACAGGCCCTCACAAGTAAACACCAAGGAGGAGAAATACTGGAAGGAAACAGAAGGGCCTGCATTTGCTATCAGTCGTTACATCCACTCCTAGGAGAAAGTAACACGGGCTCACTGGTTCCCAGAACTTGTCAAGAGCATTTGACACTATGTAAGATTGTAACCTTCCTACAAGATTTACAAAGATTTTCCAGAAAGTTCTAATCCATGAAACTATTCATTTCTTCTCCTACTAGTGTGTCATTTTCAATGTTTCCTTCCCATGCCTTCCTGAAGTCTGAAGTCCCATGCTCGGCCTCTTTCTGCTACAATGTTGGTGGAATTCTTTTAGCAGGGAACATCGAAGATGGGCCGCTTCACTTGCCCATCCCTTAGACTGCCATATCTGGCAGGCATGGGGACAACAAATGGGACAGAATATATCCAGGCATAGTTTATCCCTATTCTTTCTTTCTTTCTTTATATTTACTTAACATGTATGTTTTTACACCATATATTCTTATACAGATTTGAAAATCTGGGGCATATATCTGATGTAGTGTCATCTTCAAGATCAAAGGGACAGAACACATACGCTCTCCTAGGTGTTCTAAAGAGTAAATGAGGTCGCTTGTGTTTGTGTGTATACAAGAGAGAGAGATCTAGGGAGACAGACAGAGAAAGCAAGGAAAGAATAAAAACCATTGTCGAAGGCCTAGAAGTGGGTCTTCATACCCACAAATACCAGAGAAGTGAGATGTTAGGCACGTTGGGAGATCTGAGATAGTTGGGTATGTAGAGAACATATACAGGACTGGCAGGGGACACAGGTAGGTGAGTTGATAACAAGTTGGTTATATTAAACTTAAGTCCTTGAACTTTATCCTGGAAGGTCTTGATTTAATAGGGCTGTACTTTTTAACATAACCAGAGATGATTATGTTAATAAGATACGTGGAGAGAAAAGAAATTTTCTGTGACCAATTTACTTCAGTAAGCATATTTTATAACTCATCAATTTAAGGGTTTTTTAATTATTCCAACATATGCCTTGTTTTCCAAAATTATTTTATAACAGAAACCTTTTCTTGGGGGTCCAGGGATTACTGGATCTCAAGGGGCCAGTGCTCCCCAAAACATGCTTTAGAAAATGTTGTTAAAAAGTGTTATAGAAGCGTCCAGATTCTTCACTTGGTTTTTAATCTAATTTGCAATGTGACTTTGGGCAGATGACTTTATTTCTTTGGGTTTGTTTGTTTGTTTGTTTGTTTGTTTGTTTTGACTTGCAAACTAAGGAGGTAGGGGAAAACTAAATAGTCTCTATCCTTCCTTGTTCTAGTAGTCTATACAAAATATCACATAATTGGCCTGTCTGGAATATAGATACCAAGCTTGAGGTAAAGTTTCACTCACAGGGATTAAATTTTTGCCTCGACAGTAAGTAAGAGCTCGAACCTGAAGTATGTAGGTCAATACATTCTAAGATGTATTTCAGTATGTGTTCACCAAATCAGTTAGACTTAAATGAAGGTGGAAACTCCTTTGAGTTCAAGTGTAGTGGAAAATCTCAGCCCGACTGGTGAAAATAGTGGAGTCACATGCTTTACTGGTGTTCTTCACCGGTGTGTCACTGTGGGCAGAGGTAAAATGAAGACGTTTCCAAATAGCTTTTTGTGGGGGAGTGTGACTTTTGTTTGATATATACTTACACTTATCCCCTTAAAATATGAGCTATAAATTAAGTTTTTCCTGTCATTTGGGCACCAGTAGAATACCATGCACTTCTGATTTCTGTGAGTTATGCAAGATGGGTATTTCTTTTCATATTTTATAGCTCATAATACCAAGGTTCAAACATTTTTAGAAATCAGGGTGCCTAGATGGCTCAGTCAGTTAAGCATCCAACTCTTGATTGCAGCTCACGTTCGTAGGATCCCACGTTGGGCTCTGCATTCTTAGCGCAGAGCCTGCTTGGGATTCTCTCTTTCCCTCCTTCTTTGCCTCTCCCCTGCTTGTGCTCTCTGTCTCTCAAAATAAATAAATAAATGAATTTCTTTTTTAACTTAGAGATCGTACCCAAGGCCCTAAAAAGTAGGAAGTTGCAAAACTGGAAATGCAGGGCAACGTAAGTCTTTTTGGTATACTCTTTGTTTGTGTACAGAATCTATTTTCCAAAATTTGACCACGTATATAACATTTCTCACAAAGAAAAGTATATATACTATTTAAAAGTCTCCCCAAATAATGCAAATTCCCACTGAGTTTTCAAGATGTATTCTAAGAGTCTTGTTTTAGGACCATAGCTGGTCTTAACCAAGTAGCATCAGATAAGACATTGTGTACTGGAAATGAAGTTATAATGGCCCGAGTCTTCTTACTCTTTGATGTCAGATGAGACTAGGAAGACGCCTGAGTTAGTGAGCCACATAACTGTCTAGTCCCCTTGTGAAGTCTTTTAGTGACAGGAAATGACTTTTGTCATGATTTTGGTTCTTCCCAAAGCAGTTCCCCAAACTGGGACTTGGCTAGAGGTAGTTTATTTGGGAGGTTATCTTGGAAAGCCCAAGTGAAGGAGGAGAAATCATGAGACAAGGATGAGAGAAAGACAATAAAAGGTAGATTGAGAAGTGAGTGCTGTCATCAGCTGGAGCTCAGTCCACCTGGGGAGTCTCTGCGAAACCTTTTGGTTCATGGCGCTGCTGCGGGCATTTACTCACTGCTTCTGCCCCCGCTGGTTCAGGATGGACTGTGGAGACTATTGATTTTTGCACACTTCCTGATTGCTCTTGGATGCCGTGGCTCCCTTTGAGCCCAGGAAGGTCTGTGGAGAGGCAGGTGTTTAAGGTGGTGAAGCTGTCATTGTGCTTAAAGTTGTCACACAACCTGAATTGTAGCTGAACTCAGAAATACCAAGTCAGGCTTCCTGGTTTACAAGCATTATGGCCATAAGGCAAACTCTGTCAGCCTTGGTTTTGGTTGCCACGAACCTGTCATTCTTCGTGCTGTGGCCACTTTGATTGGTTTTCTAAGGATACAGGGTCATTCCTCACACACAAGGGCAGAGAAGAGCCCAGGAAGAATCTGAAACACTAAAGGCTGTCATTCTATGCCTACCAGCTTCTCATTCTCACTCACAATCTCTCCTACACACACACACACACACACACACACACACACACACACACACACACACACCAGCTTTTTCTGTTTTCTTGTGCCTAGTCAAGGGAACTCTTCTAATATCAATTCTGTATCCCCAGGGAAGGAGCCCACATTGACCCACAGGAACGGTAGAGGGCAGATATAGGATGTGTAAGTCCCATAAGGACAGGAGTGGGGACAGCTGGAGAACCCACTCCATATGCAAATCCACCACAGTGCCAATCAGAACACATCAATATTCTACCAGAAAACAAGATATAGGAATAACTTCCAGGCTTTTTTTTTTTTTTCTTTTTAATGACACATCGGAGAAGCCCCAAACATATCACATAATTCAGTAGCTGTCCGGAAGCTATTAGATGAGCCGAAAAACAGAGCCAGGCCAGGGGTCTGAAACTTCCTTTTAGAATAGGAAGTGGAGTAAGGTGTAAGGTTACACCAGTCGTAAAATGGAAAAGAGCTGTGTCCACTTTAGAATCAAACAGTGCAGAAAAATGTGAGTATATCAGCATCTTCTATATCTACATATGTTCCCATCACTTACTGTGGCCTCAAGTGAACCCCAGCACACCAACACAGAGTCCCTGCCTCCCTTCGTCCTTTCCTTCTTTCCTTCCATTGTTCATTCATTCATTAGTTCACTCATTCATTCACTCATCTATTCATATTACTATACGCAGGCAGTGTGCCACCCCTGAATAAGCAGACAATGACACGAGAGACAAGGTTTCTGCCCTGTTGGAGATAACTGTGAGGCGACAATATAACACCGTGGCTTTTTTCCTAGAACTGTTCCCATCACAGCCTATTCCTGGAGCAGAGTGACAGTGGTTTTTAAATCAAGCTATTATGGGGATGTGGCCAACTTCTTTCAAAGCAAAAGCCAGGGAATCAAGGGAGTCAAGGTTTAATAAAATAAAAGCAAAGTATATTTGTATACTTTCATGTGCTAGGGCTACAGAGTCCCATAAAATAAAATTTTAATGCCTAGGCAATTTTGTCATTACAGATTTCAAGGAGGACGTAGGTTTACCTGCTGTCTACAGAGCACAAAATGATGCATGCCGGATAAAAAGTTTTTCTCAGACTATTTCCATAATGTTCCTTCCATTACATTGCTGAACATGGGAAAATTATGCCAATCGCTAGGAAATTGTAGAATCGCCCAGGGGTGATAAGGCCCCTGTCTGATAAGAGTTTAGCTATCTCCATGCCTGTCAGTGTTAACCTCCTTATTCGAGCAAGGTCCAGAATGGCGTTCAGACTGTAAAGTGTATGGATGGCAGTGGGGATGTTGGTGACACGGCGGCGGTGACAATAATATCACTTTTGAGTTAAGTATGAGAATTTTTAAAGCAGTTTCTCATACATCGTCTCACTTGTTCCTCGTGAGAACATCAGGAGACAAAAAGTTATCACCCTTGTTCCCCTCACGAATACACTTGGCCCTTAGGGTGTAAGTAATATGTCCAAGGTCACGGAGACCACAGTGACAAAGCCAGCGCTGGAATTCGGTTTGCCGGGGGGATGTCGAGCTTCCTGAAATCAGAACGCCGAATGAACTGAACGGACATACGTTCACGGCACGCATACTTTAGTGATGCCAAAAGGAGAGAAAAGTGAGGTGTTTATAAAGTCGCATTCGTTCTTTGAAAGCCTGCTGACCAGGTCAAAAGGAGATAACACTTTTTAAGCTTCCTGCTTAAAGAAATGAGCTTTAATTACTATTATTCTTGCCATCACTGTGCTTTACCCCATCCCCGCAGTGACACCAGGTAAAAGAGGCACTACAGAGATGGCAGGTCGCTCCAGGTGGAGTCACAGTTTTCTTGGCTTCGGTTGCGTTGATGGTCAATAGTCAACAGTTTTTGCAGACACAGTCATGCAACGAGCATTAACTATTAATACTAGTTTCACCGAACCTGGCTTTAGTAACAGTATACACAGCCGTTCATTGTCATCATCATTTATGGTTGAAGAAATGGAGTTTCAGAGAACTTATTAGCATTGCTCTCCTGTGAGCCAGCCATTCAGTGGCCCAAAGAGATCAGTGCTCCCTGAACTTCCTAGTTTACAGACACAATTCCCTGTCAGCACAGAGGCTCAACCTGATTTCGGGGCATCGTGTAGGGCAGTGGTCCTCAACCAGGGGCGGATTTGCCCCCAGGGGACATTTGGCAATGTCTGGAGACATTTGTGGTGGTCACATTTGGGGAGGGGGATGCTGCTGGCATCTAGTGGGTAGAGGCCAGCAGTGCTGATAAACATCCCGCAAAACACGGCAAAGAATCTTCCAGCCCCAAATGTCAACGGTGCCGGTGCCGAGGTCAAGAAGCCCTGACAAGAGCTTATAAGACTGAATAATAATGGCAGGTTTTATTGAAGTCGGTTGGCATGTCACTATTTAGAATTGTATCTGTCGAAAAGTTAGAGCTCAGTTTCATCTGGCTCAAGCCTCCTTAGGGTACAGAGGAACCAGCGAGCAGTACCCTTCCAAAGAACAAAAATAGAGCAGTCACACAATTCTGAATGCCGAAGGGATTTCCAGGCTGATGGTTTTGTCAAGTGACTGACACCTTTGACAGTTTCCCAAGAGAATTATTAAAGCCTGAGTCTTTGGCAGGTATGCAGAACACCTATGGATTTCATAAAAATCAGACCTTTATTTCAGAGATAAGACTTTGAAAGTTTAAAGTGCAGACAAGTTGCTTCTAGGCGAAGAAAGGACTAGGAATCAGAATGTCAAAGGGCAGTGATAACAAGTGATAATTTCCTCCCACACTGACAGCCAAGGTGATAAGAGGTGAGCTCCGTTTTCTTGGCCCGGAAATACCTCCAGTGCCTCTCCATGATTCCTTCTGCTTTTCCTTCCCTTGCACAGAAGTGGCTTTTCAAAGATTCCAGGCAAACAGGGTGCAAACAATGACGCCCCCTTGGTTACATAAACCTCATGGCACCAGCTCAGTGGACACTAGCAAGCCTGGGGCCTCTCTGTCCCTGAAGGGCCAGCCCACCTCTCAGCCCCTCATCCCAAGTCTAGCACTTGGTAAATAAATACCAGTGGGGCGGGAAATACTGACCTCTCGCTCAGTGGAATCTACTGACCACCGGTGGCCAGAGCTGTGCTGAGATCAACTAGTTAAAAACAGTAGAAATTAAAAGGCCCGGTGGGAAAGATAGGTGTAGCTGGAACATAGAGTTGGAAGTCTCGAGTGACCGGCATTCAGCCCATCGCCCGCCGCCTTTGGGTTTTCCCCTCCTTGCCTGTGAAAGGAGGAGCTGCGCGGGATAATCTGGAAGACTAAGATTTCCTCGAGTTTTAATATACTACCATGTCTAAAGGGAAGAGGGAAGTAAGCTAATCCCTCAAATCTAGGATAACTGCTGGGAAATTATTATTCAGTTTCTTTGGCGTCCTTGCTTGTGGACAAATTAGGAGTTCATACTTCCCCTGAAGCTCTAGTCTTGAGTGTGTAAAATTTTTGGAAATAATCTTAACATGCTTTGGCCCCTTGGGTCTCTGCCAGAACCTTCCCCAGTTATCCCAAGGCATCTGTCTATGGGTGGGGGATGGGGAGGAGGAGGAGGGCACTGAGCTTGGAATGCACATAGAACAAACAGGTGGGTAACATCCACTCTCTGTCAGCAAACATAGGCTTTCTCAGCCTCCAGCAGTATATTATAACAGGCTTAAAGACAGGTCTTGCTAGGAAAAAAAAAAAAAGGATTTTCTAACTTCCTTTATCGCCCCATTTATTACATCAGGAGGCAGTTCCGGTAGCCTCGATTATAGCATTTCACACAAAGGAGGGCATAACCAGATAACCAGACAGGAAGAGGGAGGTCCACACAAGTTCATGTCCCTAGGGGAAGGAGCCGCTGTCTGAACATCTGAGAATTTATAGGATTCACCCAGGCATCACCTGAGCTACCTGAGATAACTTTTTTACCTGAGATAACTTTTTTAATTATTACATTATATGACGTTTGCAAGATTAGGGTACCACTGCATGTTTCTTTTCCGAGCATTTTAAAAATCAATTCCTTCTTTGAAATTTCTTTCCAGTTTATTATTCGTCTACGTAAATTCACACATATTTTTATCTCTTTGCTCATTTATCAGATATTTACTGAGCATCGACCACGCACAGGTCCTGGGAACGCTCCAGTGAGTGAATACAATGCCCCTGCCCTCATGGAACTTACTTTCTAGTTGGAGAAAATAAATAAATAAGCAAGTAATACGTAATGTGAGGAAGAAAGCAAAAGAGGCTGCCACTTCCTGGTCCCCGTGTTCATGCTCTTTGAAAAGGACTGTGTTCTCTGACTGCACCCCGGCCCTACGGCGTCTCTTCCTCTGCCAGCACGCTGAAGTTCCTAAGCTGCCACCCAATGGCAATCAATTTTCTTGTCCAGACCCACAGCGACTCCTATAGCCTGCCGCTCCTTCCCAGACCTTAACAATGGCCTCTAACTGCCTGTAGCCTGTTCCTGCAGATGAGGCCTCCTTCCCACCAAGTCCTTCCTTCTAAAGTCCCGTAGAAGTCGAGTCTCACCCACACACCCAAGAATACACACCCTTTCTGCTTTCTACCTCTGTCTCCACATCCCGCCTTTTCCATTAAGATCCAGCCAGTTTCCTGTGTGCCTTGTCCATTAAAAGCCCAGCCAGGCCACACAGATAGCTCCTTCTCTGATCATCCGCAACTCCCAGCCAGTTCTTTGGATCAGAGACTCCCAAACCTGGAAAAATATGCTGGTCCTCTAGTCCAGCCTTGACCCCCATATGACTTCCTGATAGGTGGCCTCAGACCTCCACACTCTCTCCCAGTGTTTTTCAAATAAGTAAAAAATACACATACACACGCCTGCAATGGTGAATTAAATTATTTTCATTACTCTGTTACTTAAGCATTCACGAGCAAAAAGCTATTGATGAATTTTTATGCTTATGGCTCTTATAAAATTGTAACAGAAAACATTAAAAATATAAGCCCAATGAAACACTAATTCCAAATGATCAACATTAAGTTATTGTGACACAGCGTTTCACCAAAGCATTTATTCTCAATGTAAATGTGCTACTAACTACTATCAAACAGGTTCTCCAGAAAATACTATAATGTGACCTTATTTATCTAGGATAGGCCATTTCCCCCATTTTTTTAGTGAGTCTATAACAGATGCCATAGCTCTACACTAAAGAAATCTCCAATGCAGGCACAATGTAGACATGACCTAATTATAGGGTGTCGGTCTAGATCAGGTGAGATTTTCATTCAATTACAGATAAAAATGAAACACTTTTGGGGCGCCTGGGTGGCTCATTCATTAAGCATCCGACTTCAGCTCAGGTCATGATCTCACAGTCCGTGAGTTCAAGCCCTGCATTGGGCTCTGTGCTCAGGCTCTGTGCTTAGAGCCTGGAACCCATTTCAGATTCTTTGTCTCCCTATCTCTCTCTGCCCTTCCCCTGCTCATGCTCTGTCTCTCTCTGTCTCAAAAATAAACAAAAACATTAAAAAAATTAACACAGAAATGAAACACTTTAAACATTTTCCCAGAAACGTATGTAACTCCCATAATGTAGTTTTAATTTTCCAGGGGTCCAGAAATCCGTTATACAGTTTTAGACAGACTTAGGGGTTTATGCTTTGACTCTGCCAATGGTTTCACCGTAAAGTGGGCTGACAGGAAGGACTAATTTTAAAATGTATTCTCTTTTCCTCATACTCATAGTACCTAACATTGCATATAGCGTGCTAGGTGCAAATCAAAGGCTTCTCGCATACATTTTTTTCTATTTCTTTAATTATTTTTTCTGATATGAATTTTGAGAAGTTTATTCACAGACCTCTATAAATGTCCCAAGAAAGTTAGTTAGTAACGATTCTTTGATTCCGATTTTCTGGACGAATACGTACATAAGCCCCATCAGACATTTCAACAGACAGCTCCTCAAGATGATGAAAGCCAAATTTAGGACAAAAGAGGCTAAACAGCGGTCAGCAAAAGAAAATCAAAATCCAAGTAGCGTAAAGGTCCAGCAGTGGTTTGAGGATGTTGAATAAGATGGGGTTGTTGACCAATGAAAATTTCCTCGTTGCAGACAACGACTTGAAGGGCACGGCTTTTTCAGACTATTTCCAACTGTCCCCTAGAGTAGTGCTAGCAGTTCTGTTAGTAAGTGGGTAAAAATTAATCTTTGAATTTTTTTTTTAGAGAAATGTATACTTTGATGTGTCCAGGGCATCAACTAAAGGCTGTAAAGTTAATGGAGGGAATGTATTTTTCTTCTTTCCTAATTATCCTCTCTAAATATCCATCTTCCTTCTTAGCTGGTGGGTTGAAAGTAGACTGTGAGAAAAGAAGTTGGCTCATGAATCCATTTTGTTTGCATCTCTTGGTAACCCCCCCCCCAGGCTCCCTCCACTCCCCACAACTAGCAGCCCGACCCTGGGCTTCAAAGTGCCCAGCCCCTCACAAGTTGGCCCCGTGTGCCTTAGCAATAGTTTGCTAGTCGGGGGCGCTCACCTATAAAAGGGGGCCGCTCACCTATAAAAATTCCCCTTCGGCTGTTTGCCCTGGTGCCTGAAACCTCCCAGCGGTGGGCAAGGGCACTTTGCCCTCCAAATGCAGCCTTTCAAAAAGGCCGGAGGAAAATTGTCTGGGCCAGTCACATCGTGATGCGAATTAGCTGGTCAGATCACTTATCCCTCTGGCCGATACTCAAGAACCAAGGGAAGCTAATTGAAGATTTATTGGTGGTAAGGGGTGCTAATCTAGAAGAAGGAAAGAATTATTTTGGAGGAAAATACACCAACTGTGGAAGTGTGCCCTGGGGTGGGATTATGGGGCAATAGGAGGTAATTGAGAACTACTTTCCAGGGTACTTATGGTTAGTGCTGCTTACAAGTAACTGATATTTGAAGCACTTAGGAACTCCGTATAGTTAAGGAGGATTAAATCTTAAGCTAATTTCCAAGAATCATACAATTAAATTAAAAATAGGCAATATCAGGAGAAAGAAGTATTTGGCTTTTTCTGGCTTACTTGGCTTCATGGTTATAAATTATAGAGGTCTGAAACTCAGTGTAAGAACTTTGCAACGGTGAAAATTCTTTAAAATTATTCTGTTTTCTTTCAGGGTAGTGAGCTGTCTCTCAATAGAGCTTCTTCAGAGATGAATGATACCAACTTTGGGTTTAATGTTGATCTTAGGTTACCTAGGGTATATCTTCTATTTAAGACTGATTACACATTAGATCTGAATTATAAGTGAATATGCTCTTTAATTACTACAAAGGAAAAAGATATATATGTTATATATTTAATATATTAATATATATAAATAATAAATATATAATAAAATATGTAATTTAATATATGTTATATAATATATATAGTATACTATATATATATGGTAAATTCTCATCTTTTTACCCATTTTACCCATCTTTTTCATTTCCAGTTTCATCCTTGGGAAGATAAAAGCTGACATAATCATAGTTATGTTGTAGTTCAATCATACTTATAAAGTACAGGACTCTCTAAATGTTCACTCTTCACAAAACCCTCCAAGGGGTAATATTACCACATACCCCATTCTGCAGATAAGGGAATGGACCTGCTATAGGTTAGGTGTTGAGTTCCCGCTTACAGAGTGCATAAATCAGGGAGCCAGCCAAGAGGAAAACCATTCTGGTGTGAGGGTCCAGGACTAACAATGGTTCTGTCCACTCGCCAGCACTCCACCAGGATAATCTCAGAATATCGCAGGATAACTAAACAAATTGAGATTCTGGAATGCTGACCCGTGTTGTGTTTTACCTGGTAACATAAATCTCCACATTTGTACAGACTGGGAAAGTAAATCAATGTCAGAACAGCCTTAAAAGCCAACTACAGTTGCTTTATGACTCCAGCGCAGTGACATTATCAACTTCCAGCTGCAGTCAAGTGGAGATCAAGATCATTACACCAAGTCAAGACTTGTTTGCCTTTGCATAGCACTGACCATGTTTTAAGCACAAATCAGAAACTGCAGAATTGGAGAGTTTGAGAGCTGGAAGTGGTGTCTGGGATTGCCCATTCCTCCCTTCTCGTTACAGAAGTAAGGATACTGATCTCTGCTGAGATCATCTTCTTCCAGAACCATGCCATTGCTCTAGAGCTGATGTCCCTGACTCCAGTGTTAACTTTCTCGTGAGCAGTCTTCCTACCATAGCCAAAGGGAACTTTTCATACAATTTTATCATTGCATCCGGTTTTCTTTAAAGTCCTTCCAATACTCATTACTCTCAGACTAAGTTCAAGTCCTTAAGCTAGAGCACCATTTAAAACAAAAACAAGGGGCGCCTGGGTGGCGCAGTCGGTTAAGCGTCCAACTTCAGCCAGGTCACTATCTCGCGGTCCGTGAGTTCAAGCCCCGCATCAGGCTCTGGGCTGATGGCTCAGAGCCTGGAGCCTGTTTCCTATTCTGTGTCTCCCTCTCTCTCTGCCCCTCCCCCGTTCATGCTCTGTCTCTCTCTGTCCCAAAAATAAATAAACGTTGAAAAAAAAATTAAAAAAATAAATAAATAAAAACAAAAACTGGTCCCTGATTATCTCTAGTCTCAGCTACTCCCGCTTGCGGGCCTTGAACTCTAGACTCCAGTCACTCCGTCCTGTGGTGGTAGAATCGCACTGTGGCCTCTGAGACCTTGCATACTCAACTCCTTTGTTTCCACAGCCCTTTCCCGGGCCTCCTCTGGCTATCTCCACTTTATCCTACAGAACACAGCTTAACCGTTCCTAAAGGAAGGTGACTGTAACCTAGAGGTCAGGTTTGTTTCGTTTCATTTTTCCTAAACCCAGTGTAAACAAGCCTGCTGGTATTGCTTCCCAACCCATAACATTTTAAGAGTAATCTTACTTCTGTGTGTCTGGACAAGAAATGCAGTCAGAATTTGCAGCCTGGCACTCCCAGTAATACTACAGTAAAGATTCATAGCTTATAAGAAGGGAAACCACCAAGTCCATGAAACAAAGTTTGCCGGGATCATTTGGTGAGGGTACCATGTTGTCACAACATTCAGTGATTGATGTAGGTAATTAGGAAACCTGAGTCAGCAAGAAATGGCAATTATATTTAACGTCGTATGATTAGAGAGGCAGAAAACTGTGCAATAACTTTCAGAATGGTTTTCCCTAAAAATGTTTAAAATGAAATGAGTTTTAGTGCTTAAGGAATGAGAGTAGTTCATCAGTTCATTTATGTTAAAGATCCAATTATGTTAAAGTTTGTATCAGACAGAGGGAATGTGATAATAGATAGGTGGGAGGCTCAAGTTCTGGTCTAGTAATTGACATTGAATAAGTGGGTGCCTTGGGGGGTGAGTGAGATTCTGACACTTTTGTCCCTTGGAGCTAGCATGATACAGTGACTAAGGACAGAGGCCACAGGCTTAAATTCAGTCCTGGCTTCAGTAGTTTTAAGCTTTATAGCCTTTAATTATTTTAATCTCTCCAAGCCTCGGATTTTTTGTTTGTAAAATGGAAAAAGTAATGCGTACCTCATAGGAATACTACGCAAAACCAATGGCACATTGTGATTCCGCAAAGAGCATAATGCATAGTAGCAGCTTGAATACCTGTTGTTGTTATAATTATTATAATTATTTACAATGAGGGAAATAGATGAGATGACTCCAACGTCTTCTCAAGCTTTAAAATTCTGTGGTTCTATGAACAGCTCATTCCCAAATGATGTCAGACAAATGAGGTTTCACTGTATATTGGGCAAGAAATCAATATGGCCAATTTTCAATTGTGCACAGTAAGGTAAGGTGAATAGAGCATGAATTATTCAAAACTTCGGTTACACTCGATATACTTCTATTTGGTCTTGGAATGCATAGAACTTTTTAAAAGAATATTTTCTGCCCTTCTTACATTGTGTTTAATGATTACAATGAGTTTGGCCTTTCTGTGTTTGCCAAGGGAAAAGAAATGGAACAATGCTAGGTGCTGTGTATATGGGATCCTACTTAATCACTAGTGATTTAGATGAAATCGTCCAGCAACTGAGCGGGTAATAGAAAAATCAAGCAGGATAATACAGTTGTCGCCCCGATAATGGACATGCTTCTGATGGAGAGCCAGCTTCATGGTGTCTTCTTGTGAAGCCTTTCCAGAATTTCAGGTAGCTCAGTCCATAAGTGCTTTGAAATCCTAAGAGTGAAAAATGACTATCAAGTGCTTTTCCCATGGATATCTTAATCTTCAAAAGGGCCTTAACACAGAATTGATGTCTAATTAGAATTTCCCGGCACAATGACTACAGTCCAGCAGTGTAAGGGTTCAATTATCTAAACTCATTTCTCAATAAGAATGCTTCCCCACCTATGGCACACTTCTTCTCATTTAAAGTAGATAAGTATCTTTTTCCTTTTTTCTTCTTTTTTTTAAATTAATTTTTTTTCAATGAGACATTTGAACTGTTCAGAGGGTAAAAAGCACTACAAAAAGCAGACAAGACCATAAGAGTCCGTGCTGGACGGTAGATGTAACACGACCTGAGATGGAGCAACTGTTGGAAGTGACAAGCTGTGTGACTTTGGTAAATTACTAAATCTTTCTGGGCCTTAGTTTCTTCATTGTAAACTGGGAGTCCACTCTGAAGCGAATAGAGCTCAGGCTTCAGAGCCCTCCTTGGTGTAGGGTAAGTTCACGTACGTTCACAGAAAGCGTGCAAGGTATCTCAGTTGCGAGAAGCCCAGTCTCTTTTCACTCCGACTTTCCTCTGTGGCACCCTGGGGAGCTTTGGAGCAGCTCTGAGCATTTTTGGTACCTGGACGAAGGGAAGTTGAGTTGGAGATAGAGTAGCTTTGGGTTTAACGACTGTATTCATGTGGCCTGCAGTCATTTCTGTATATTGCTTACTCATTGCTGGCATCCTGGTCTAGGAATGATTTACAAGTGCACTCCCACAGCCCATTTTCATAGCTACATTCTCATCTGAAGGCATTTGAATATTCTTTTTTTCTTATAGGAAACCTCCGAAATGTATTAACTTCAGGCCCTAGAAAAGCTGCCTCTGTCTCTGAGGATGGTGATACCCACCTCATACCATTGTGAGGAAAATCAGTGTAGAAGCTTTTCCCCACTTTTGTGCTTTCTCTTTTTTCCTTTCTTTGATTTTTTTCTGAAATCATAGAATATAATAATAATAATGAACAATAATAAAAATAGAATCCAGGGTTTGGGTTTTTTTTCCCCAAGACATTTCCCCCCTCAAATGAAATCATAGGTGAAATCTTGACACATAAAATACACCAGTAATTGATAGGATTTGTATGAAGCTTAAATCCTCACCGTTTGGGGGAATAGTCCTCTCTTTTTTATATAAGTCTCCCAAGAACCACTGCGAGCCTCAGGATTCCATGGGACCCAGTTTGAAAACACGTGACTTAATTCACTTCTTTCTTTTTATAATAGAAAATAACTCCAGAGACATTACATGAACTCCCTTCTTTCCATTCTGTGGTCAGCCTACCATATCTGCCTTTTTCCCAGGTTTATCGCAATAAATAAAATAATAATTATTATTTCTTAACATTTAAATGTAAAGCTAACTGGGATGAAAGACTTATATGTAAAAAAAAATAAACCTTGAAAATCCTAGATGTGCAGGGGAGACTAGATGTGCAAAGGAGACTTTGGGGTGACGGTAACCAAAGCAATCTAGGATATGTAAAAATCCAACACTTTTGCATGGTACATGTGTTCTAAATAGTGTCACTCTACGAATAATTAATTGGCAAGTAACGTTTGCAGCACTTAAGACAGATACAAACAGTTCAGATAAATAGAAAGTGTGTACGAAGATGATGAATGGGCAGTTCACAGAAAGAACGTGGCTACATGGCCAGTAAACTTATGGAAAAAAAACTCCCATCTCTCTCATGGTGAGAGAAATGCAAATTAAGTAGCAGTGACTGACCGCTTGACATCCATCAGAGTGGCGATTAAGAGTGATCATATCTACTGCTGATGGGAAGAAGGTAAAAGGATACATTCATTTTTACCACTTCTGGTAAAAATGGAAATTGTTACAGCCCTTCAGAAAGCATTCCTGAAATATCTATTGAAATAAAAAATAGAGGGGCGCCTGGGTGGCTCAGTCATTTGAGTGTCCAGCTTCGGCTTAGGTCGTGATCTCACGGCTCCCGAGTTTGAGCCTGGTGTTGGGCTCTGTGCTGACAGCTCAGAGCTGTGAACTGTGTGGATGTGAAACTGACTGTAATCCAAACTGGATTCATTATTGCCACATTCTTACTCATTTTCCCCTCTAATTTTAAAAGAAATTAAAGATTTAAACATTTGCCAGGTCCTTAATGTTTTCATGGTCCCTAAGCACCATGCATTCCGTGCCTTATGACATCAGCCCCAACTGCTCACCCAGAAATCTGTCTACTGCAAATCAGGTAAACTTCAGTGATATTGACTGCAGTATGGCCATGGTAGCAAAACCTGGAAACAAAGTTAAGACCCTCAGCAGGCTAACAGCTGAATAAATGGGGTCGTGCATAGTATGATCCCATTTTGGTAAAAGAAACCCAGGAAGACATGCCTATGAGCGTGTGACTCACCTGTCAGTTATCTTGCAGCCTAACATCTCCTGAAAACGTAGTGGCTTCAATCCACAACAATTTGATCTGCCCGTGATAACAGGTTAGCGACATGGAATAGGGCAGTCCTTTTACTAGTCTCACCAGGGTTAATTCAAGCAGGTGCAACCAATTGGCAGCTCACTTGGGGCCCGATGGTCTGTTTTGGCCTCACTGGAAAGTCTGATGGTTAATCCTTCTCCCAGTGGGGCCATGTGTCTCCAGTGAGCTAGCCCCAGTTTCTTCCCATGGTAGCAAATGTGTTCTCAAGGGCAAGAGAAGAGAAGCCCGAATGGCTACTGACTTTGCAAACGTAAGCTTGTATCACATTTTCTAATGTCTCTTAAACCAAAGCAAGTCACATGATCAGATCCAGAGTCAGTGGCAGGGGAGACAATTCGAGAGCACGAATGGAGGGAGGTATGATTCACTGGGGGACACAGTCTATGTCATTTTCGAGTTTTAATACTCCTATTTTCCCATAGTTTATTTTCTCATTAAATTCTGACAACTTTATTTGGCATTTAAAAGCAGGCATACAGCCTCATTCATTAAATTAGATAAACAATAGTAAAACATTTTTCAGCTGTAAAGTAATATAAGATATAGTTATGTTTTTTATTTTTGAATTGCAAGGACATGTTTACTCAAAATGACTGAAATTTGCAAAGGCATTAGTACTTTCTAATCAGAGCCAGATTTGTTTTTTTGTTTTTTTTTTTTTTTTTGTTAAACTGAGTCTTGTTTAGCTAAAAACAACTGGAGAATTTCTCACTCCGTTGTTTTTTCCCCATGCAGATACACACAGGGTATAGATTTTAAAAATCTACTCTTCCTAAAAAAATTTTTTAAAAATTAAAAAAATAAATAAAAATCTACTCTTCCTTAAGGAGACTCTTCTTCAGTGAAACACAGCCTCTTCTCCAAACTGTCTTTCAACAGGAAGACTAAAAGGTGATTTTTTTCTTGAAAATTATAATAAGAATAGTATAAATAGTAAAACTAGTATGAATATGAAAAAATAGTAAAACATAATGATGAGATTAGTATAAACACTTCAGCACGGCTTAAGAGCAGAGATTCTGTAGCCAGAATGCCTGGGTTCCACTTGTACTCTGCCTTTCTTTAGGTGAAAAGTCTTAAGAGTAGTGAACTAATCCTTCTGTGCACACGGCAGGGACAGAGCACTGAAGACAAGCCTCGGAGAATAGTTCTCTCTATAGGCCAGGAAAAAAGAGAAATGACAGTTCAGGACACACGGAAGGAGCGGTCAGAATCAGACAAGTGTGAGGACACAAACACAGGGAAGAAGAAGTTTCAGTGAGGAGATGGTCAACAGTGACCAAGTCTACTGAAATCTCAGAGAAGGAGGACTTAGTCAGAAGTTAATGTAGACATCAATGGTATTCTTGAAAACAAGGAAGAAGCGATAACTTTCCGACTTGAGGGGATTCAGGTGTAAGTGCTGACAAAGAGACGTTCCTTTAGGTCTCTACCCCCTCTACCACCCAAGATAGAAGAGATCGGTGCTAATTAACAGACAAAGAGCATGGAGCTAATGGGAACAGAAGAGAAAGAAAATCAAGGAAATAATTATCTTGAAGTATCTGAAGACCAGCATGAAATAACATGACATTGGAAAGGAGCAGTAAAGAAGGACCCTTCTCTCCTCTTCCTGCGAACTCCTACTCATCCTTTAAGACAGCTTTAAGTAACTTCACAGATGTGAGCCACAAGCCTGACTTGATCAGACTGTCCTCAGCCAAGTTGTCCAGTCCCCTACCTAAAGTGTTGGGGTACTTTGTTTATATCTCTTTTTATTTAATAACATTTAGCAAATTATACAGTGTTTTATCTCTCCACATGTCTACCCCATACATTAGACAGCAAATTCCTCAGAGCCAGGATTTGTGATTCATTTTACTTATTTCTAGTACAAGCCATAGCTCTAGAATAGTACCACATTAGTAGATATCAAAAAATAAATAAATAAATAATTAGGAGGAAAGGGAAAAGGACCGATGTAGGGCAGAGTTACATTGAAGGAGGGGAATACAGGTGCCAACACATTTGGATCAGTGTTCATGGTCTCATAATGGGGACACAGTGAAAATGAGAACGATAAGGTTAGAGATGGAAATAGAGGATTAAGTAGATGGAGCAAGAGACAATAGAGCCAATCTCTATAGGATCTAAGCTAATGATCAGTAGGGTTGCTGAGCTCCACTGTAGAGACCTATTAAAATGAGAAAGCATGAGTTTATAGCACGGCTGTTTGGTTTTATATGTTCTTTTCTCCTCCTCCTCATCTTCTGTATCCTAAAAGTAATAATGAAGAAAATACGGGTAGAGCTTCTCCAGACTGAGTCATGAAAAACAGTCAGTTTTATGTTCTCTGGAGTGGGAGTCATAGAATGTCAAGTATGGATATTGACATCACCACAGAATATGGCAGTCATGATGATATAGAGCCAAAGAGTTGTGGTTTTGTGATTAGAATTGCAAACTTTGGATTACTGTTTTCTTTAAAATAGTACCTTTGAGTCAATACAATTAACAATGGAAGGACTTGGGAAGAATCAAACAAAGGGCAGAAATGGGATAGATGTGGGTAAGAGAAAGAATAGAAATGAAAAAAATAAATGCAGATTTTTACTTTATTTCCACAATTTTCTTGAAGGACTTGTCAGGGAAGATAAATATAAGCTATTGATTTATGAACAAGAAATCAAAACTTTTTCCTTTTTCTTCCACCTTCTAATTACCCTTTTCCCCTGAGACTTGGACAGGTAAAAAATCCATTAGAGAATGATAATGAATAACATCTCATACAGAAATTGCACTCATGGAAGGATCATGACATAATATTCGCATGCAGAATATCTGGTTTGAAACCCACTCTCTCTCTATCACCACCATTTGCTATGTGCCAATTATGAGACAATAATTCCTCCGGGATATAATGTAGTTTATTCAGGGCATTCATTCAAGCTTTAAAAAAAATTCAAAGAGACAGAGAACATATGAGGTTAATATTCAAGTGTTAATGAGGACCTAGGTATTGTGAACTTACATTGTGCTAATTAAAAATAATTGCATGGTCTTAGAATTAGGGAGCTCTCACAGGGAAGGTCTCCAGGCCACTGCTGCCTCTCTGGATTTCCAGCTTGGTTGTGCAAAAGTAGTTACCTTAACAGGAATAACAAGATTCTGGGAAAAGTAGGTTCTTCAACCAAATTCACTAGGGCCTTATTGAGAGCAGAAAATCAAATTTATGGTTTCAAATGATAAATATTTTAGTAGATAAATTTATTTTTGAAAGAAACATTAAGATCAAAAGGTGACTTAGTCCCACAGACTATCCTAGTCTGAATGTCACCAATTCACATATGCCCCAAGCCCCTTTCAAGGGCCAAGAACAACCATTTTGTCATTTCTTGGTGCATCCGTATTTTCCATTAAAAGACTTCTTTGTTAATTGAAGGGTGGCATGTCCAGTGAACGAACTTCCCCTTTTTTAGCCTTCCTGGTCCCTACACAAGTATGTAACAAGTATGTGGTCCTTCCACTCTAAGAGAGCAGGAAAGTGAAGACATTCATAAACCATCAATACCCAAAATGTCACATTACAGCATTTACTAGCAAATGAGCTATAAAATTATTTTATGCTTCTTTCTAATTTTATATCAAATCATTAGAAGTGAACTTTTCCCTTTCTGGGCAATCAGGAGAGGACTTATTATGTTCCAAACATAACCTTTATATACATGTTAATTTTTGACTTGTGATTAATTTTCTAACACATTTCATCCTTGACGACTTCTAGAGATCCATATGCTGTAGAAGGTAATAATGGGAAGGATATACGTCATATGCTTACACACCTATCGCAAATTATACGTTGAAAGGGTCAAGGAGAGCCAACATAAGAGAGCCACCATAAGGTCAGAGCACCCAACATAAGACCTTGCACATATGAGCCAAAAATAATTATTTTATCTGAAAGATATTTCTGTCTTAAAGTTATAGTAGTGAAACATGGTGGAGAGTCCTCCTCCACATCATCTATAAATTGGAAACGCTTGCATGTAGGGTGAGGAGAACTTGGCCCAGTCACTTGGCACCTATATGTCTGTATTAGTTTCTCAGGACTGCTGTAACAAAGAGCCACAAACAAGGTGAGTTAACAGCAAATTGTTGCCTCACAGTTTCGGACGATAGAAATCCAAAACCAAGGTATCTGCTGGGTTGATTCCTTCTGAGACCTGTAAGGGAGAATTTGTTCCATATTCCTCTACTAGCTTCTTTCCGGTGACCTCAGACATTCTTTAACTTGTAGTTGGCATTCTTTCTGCATCTTTATATGGTCTTCCCTTGTCTGTATCTGTTTCTGTGTCCAAATGTCTCCCTTTTATAAGTCCAGTTGGGTTAGGCCGGTTGTAATGACCTCATCTCAACTTAACCATCTTCAATACCTATTTCCAAACAAGGTCACCATCACAGGTACTGGAGATTAGAACCTCGACATCTTTTTTGGGAAGGATATGTTTCAATCCATAGCAGTGTCCTTTGTGAATCATCAATGTTCATGTGAAAACTGAAGCCATGATACAGAATCACAGATATGTGCTTTCTTCTCCATTCCCTAGTACCTTAATCTTTTAATCATATGTGTTTGTATGTCTTAATCACTACTTAGTATGGTATCCAAGATCTTTACTGTCATAAATGGAGGATAATATTACATTCTGTGAATAATATTATAGAGCTGTGAAAACAGTTTTTAAAGTGGAAATCTTAATATATTTGATAGAATAAAATATATTTATACATCAAAAATTACATTTTCAAAGCTGTTAGATAAAATAGGGAAGACCAATATCAGAGAACACAGATTTTAGTCTTCATTTATATTACAGCCAATTTAAGTCAATAGAAGAACGCTGACAATAAATGGGCAAAACTCATGGCTGTACACCCCACAAAAGATTTTGAAAACCTCTCCAATATACATTTGAAAATAAAATGTCCAGGGGCGCCTGGGTGGCGCAGTCGGTTAAGCGTCCGACTTCAGCCAGGTCACGATCTTGCGGTCCGTGAGTTCGAGCCCCGCGTCAGGCTCTGGGCTGATGGCTCAGAGCCTGGAGCCTGTTTCCGATTCTGTGTCTCCCTCTCTCTCTGCCCCTCCCCCGTTCATGCTCTGTCTCTCTCTGTCCCAAAAATAAATAAACGTTGAAAAAAAAAAAAAAAAAAAAAGATTTAAAAAAAAAATAAAATGTCCAATTATTAATCAAAAATGCAAATAAAACAGTAATGAAAAGTGATATTTTTCTTTTTGCCAAATAGGAAACTATTGTTTTCTTCTTATTTTAAATCAGTCTAGACAGTGCTGGTAAAGATGCATTTGCAGACAAAGTTGTTGGTTTTATAAAAAAATTCTCCAGAATCTAAAATCGATCATCAGAATTTAGAGCTCACTTCCTGGTGGGAGAGAGGTGGTAACGAGTCCCTGACAGCCGCTAACAGAGCATGGCCATCATGGATTCTGGATGGTGAGCAGTTACCTTATCTTCTCACACCATTGAAGGAAGTCTACACAGAGGCAAGAAGAGGGCCTTGGCTTTCAAAAAGAGAACAAAATACAAGCTCACCAAAATTTGTTGCTGGGGCAAGAAATGAAATGTTATCTTTTTTTGTGTATTATTTTTCAAAATTCATCAAAAAGCGTTGGTTTGAGAATGAGAAATACCCACTTAAAAAAAATGAATCTGTCTCACACATCCTAACAACAACTCCCTCATGAATTTAGCAATCTCTGTCAATGATTATTCTGTTTTTGTGTTCATGTTCAAATTCCTACAATGGTGCGGTCATCACACAATTCCACCAACTAGTTCCTTTCCCTATAATTTGGCTTCCATAAATACCACCGCCCTGAAATATTGGAAGTCCCTCACACAGGCTCACTAAATGTATCGCCTTCTTTCGGTCCGCTTTCTGTTCCCATTTTCTGCAGCAGTTCAGACTCTTGAGAGTTCTTCTCCTCAGATGTAGCTCCTCCTTTATATTCTGTCTACACTCTGACCATTCCTTAATTGTGCTTTATCTGCTGGCACGTTAGGCCTATTGCACATCCTTCCTCTTCAACCCTTTGCTCTTCCCTCTGCCAGAGAGTTGACAATCGTTCAGATGCCTCATGCCGTGGGTGCACACGCGCAGGGGGAGTGTCTCGTGGTCCCTGGTGGGGACTGAGAGGGCAGAGGATGCACATGTTGTTTACCTCAGGGCCATATGGACCTTGAAAGCTCAGTACAACCTTTGACTTTCTTCTTCCATCGTTGTTACTCTCCTTGATACTTTTGTTACTCGGCAACACTGGGAACGCATATGATGCTTAATAAAATTTGTTCATTAAGTAGAGCAGTCATAACATTTTTTTATAGTTGTGATAAGCAGAATAATGCTCCCCACCCCCAGTGGTCCTAATCTGTGGAACCTGTGAATATGTTACCATATGCAGCAAAGGGACGTCATGATTAAGTTAAGGCCTGTTGCATGAGATTATCCTGGATTGTCTGGGTGTGCCTACTGTGATCAGAGGGCTCCTTAAAACAGAGAAAGAGATGTGACAGGGAAAGCAGAGAATCAGAATAATGGAGCATGAGGAGGACTGACTTAGAAGATAGAAAGTTGGGACAATGAGCAGGGGATGTGGGTGGAGTCTAGAAGCTGAAAGAGGTGAGAAAATGGACTCTCCCCTAGACTTTTCAGGAGGAGAACAGCCCCACAGACACCTTGAATTTAGCCTGGGAAATCCATCTCAAACTTCTCCAGAACTGTAAGATAATCAGTTGGTGTTGTTTCAGTCCGTTAATATTTGCTTATTTGTTACAGCAGCCACATGAAACTAATAAAGCCATACTTTGTCATTTTCCATTGTGCCTAGTATGATACCAGACAGACAACATTCATTGTTTAGTAAATGTGTATAATATACTTAGGATTCACCACTTTCTGGAATTTTACATGCTATGAAATCCAATCTAATGTGTTCAATCATAGTATTTCTGAACCTCTGAGATTTATTTACGAATATGTAGACTAATATGAGACCTTTTATTTGGGACTAGAAGTCACAGCAGAGAAAAATTACTTTTCCGATAAATCAATGGACTTGATGAGTCTGTTTATTTCCCCATCGGCCCAATTGCCTCTCTGCTCTTCAGCAGTCTCCTAGCAAAACTCCATCACTGATGATGGCTCACACTCTTTTCTTTCTTCATCGGCTTCTGCCTTAGCCCTCGTGCTCTCTCAGCTCCTCAGGCTTCATGTGCACAAATTGTACAACCCAGCTATGCCTCCACTGGATACCAAGCTAACCGGCTGAGGCATGCAGGGTAAATGCTTTGGTTAGCTCATTCTCTGCATTAAAATGTCAATATACTCAATTCTTTTTAGTTGACAAAGTGTGTGTGATTTCACTTAATCGTTACAATAACAGTGAAGGAGGTATCGTTGCCTTCATTTTACAGCTAAGAAAACTAAAAGTTAAAGGGAGTTTCTATGTAGTAAATGACAGAAAGGAGATTTTTTTTAGGATAATGTTGAATCAACTTTTTTTTTAATATGAAATTTATTGTCAAATTGGTTTCCATACAACACCCAGGGCTCATCCCAACAGGTGCCCTCCTCAACGCCCATCACTCACTTTCCCCTCCCTCCCACCCCCCATCAACCCTCAGTTTATTCTCAGTTTTTATCTCTTCATTCCTCATTCAGTTAAAAAACTAATACACTTTCATTATACCGAGCTGTACTTGCCATCTTACCTCCGTGCCATTATTCTAGATATGTATTTTGCAAGTGTATTTTTAATGATAGTGTAATTAAAACACATTGTAAGTAGTATGGAAAACAGAAAAGTATGAAGTTTTATCTCATCCATAGTCTTATTAATCAAAGATGATCACTGTTACCATGTGGGTGCGTTCATCCAAGTATGTTTCTTTTGACATGTATTTTTATTTAGGGTTTTATTTTTTTTAATTTGAGACACACAGAGAGAGATTGCAAATGGGGTAAAGGGGCAGAAGGAGATAGAGAAAGAAGATCTCAAGTAGGCTCCGTGCTTAGCACGGAGCCCCACACAGGGCTCAATCCCTGAGTCGAAATAAAGAGTCAGACACTCAACTGACTGAGCCACCCAGGCACCCTTATTTTTATTTAGGGGTCTGTATCCCACTCCCTTTTCATTATTTTGAGTGAAGTGAGGTGGCATTCCAGCCTTATTTAAAACTCTACTGTCTTGCCTTTCAGTGTTCTATTTTTTCCCCTTTTATATCTAAATCTAAAAAAGGAATTAGCCTACCCTTCCAGAGTTAACTTTTTTCCAGGATTGGAGCAGGGCCCTTCAACATGCAGTCAGGACCAGCAGTATCAGGCTCACTTGGAAGCTTATTACAACTGCAAATTCTCTGCTGGATCAGAATCTTTGGGGGGAAGCCCAGGAATCCCCATCTTAACAAGCTGTCCAGTTGATTTTTCACACATGATAAAGTTTGGACTGAAGTACTTGGTGTCTATTTGTGTCAATGAGGCAAAAGCAGCCAGAAGGCCAGTTGTAGGTTAAAGTCACGCAGAATAACAGTCACGCTTTGAAGACAAAGAGACAAGCCGCTTGCACACCCAGATTTCCCTCATCTACAATCCTTCAGAATTGGCTCTTAGTCAGTTCCTCACATTAAGGTCTGTAGCCCTCTTTAGAGTGCTTAGATGCTTTCTTAGACGTGCAGGAGTTACCTGCGCTTACCATCAGATCATGCTTTCGTTAGTTCTGATGGCTTTTCTTAAACATCTACCATGTTAGATTGCATGGAGTAGGAAAGAGAAATGTATCTTCTAGACCCTCCCCGCAAGATAATTCACAGTCTTATTAGGAAATAAAATGGTTGTATATGCAATTCCATTACCAACAGTCAATCAAGTCCTAAATGGACTCTAATCAGGTATTACAGGATGTGAGATGAGCAACGGATGCCCCAGATTGTACAGAAAGATGGGTATATTGACCGGACCGTTGACTAGGGAGGCCCTCCTTAAGAAAGGAGGACTGTGAGTAGGACCTAATTAATAAGTAGTATATTAATCATAAAAATTCCACCTCTTAAATGTTGACCATGGGCCAGATAGAAAGGTGAAGCAGTTGGTGTTGTCATATCCTCCAGCTCTTGTCACTGTATTGCAATGTACCTGATCCCTCTTCTCCAGACAAGGCTAAGTGAGATCAAGCGCTTTACCTGTGTTCTATACATAGTGCTTTGCAGAGTCAGTTCAACCCAAGTCTGTTTGATTGCAAAGTCCTGTTTCTTCTCACTTCTGCATTAATTGTTAACTCTGGTAGAGAAGGTTGGTAGACTGAGAAAGAGGCTTGTAGTGTATTGCAGATAAAGGTAACCCCAGAAAGGGTGAGCAAGATCCTGTGTCAAATTTGCCTGACCAGTGTGCGAGGTTTACACTGGCAGATCACCAAAACCAGGAGACCGCTCTTAGGCTTGTCAAAGGTCTTGTAGGCATAGATAGCGATCTGGGATGTAATATCACAGAGACTGAAAAATCATTACATATTTTTTTAACATAATGAAAGTATGTCTTAGGACCAGACTAACACTGGGTAAAAAGAATAATTTGTTGGGAAAGTGAAGAGATGTTTGGGTAAGACGACCAATTAATAGTGTGATTATTGTAAACAGATACCACACGATAAGGAAAATGGGGTGTTTACCAGGAGAAAAGAGAGTGACTCGTGATTAAATATTAAAAAAAAGTAACATGAAAGCTTTTAATGGCAGATTGGCCAAAGGGTGTAAAGGGAGAACTTTAGAATTCTAACCTGACATTCTGGATCATTTTGAGCTACCCACAAAAATTGTAATTATCTGGAGAGAGGTTACAAAAAAATAGGCGCCGGTTAGAAATGGTGCGTTTAGGTCATTCTGAACTCTTTTTCTTCCTAACTCCCTACACCCACCTGGTCTCCGTCTCCAGTTGATTTTAAAAACATGTGAGTCAGTGCCATATACTTTATCCATCCTCGCACTTTCTTATGGAAACAGTCATCCTTCCCCTGGCCTATGGCAGTGACAGCCTCTGTGAGCTCATGAATTTCTGAATCACTTCCCTAAAATCTATTGTTTTGCTACAGGAGTTTTCTCTCTAAAACCTACATCTAATTATAGCATCTTCCTGCTGAAGGGTTTAAAAACTCTTCCTCGCTGCCCTTTATTGCAATATGTTAGTTGGCATGGCGTTCAGAATTAGAGCAACCATAGTTTATTATCCAAATAAGAGACTTGGGAGACTGAAATTGGGCATATTAATCATCACACTGGGACAAAAGGCGTGTGAGCCCTGCATAACTTTCCATCTTCACCCCTTCCAGTGGCACCTTAATGCGTGAGTAATACCACAATAATTAGTGAACAGACCCTACTCCAAAGGCTCTTTATCTGTATTGCTTACAGTTGTATTTGTGTTGCCTAATCCCTGCTCAGCACATCATAGGTACTCAATAATCTGCAGGAAGAATGGAAGGAGGAAAGGAGGGTTAAGTAAAACAAAGCATTTGAGAATTGTTTTAGTCTGGTGTGTGGTTGTTGACGTGAAATAGAATCGGAGGCCTAACATCTTGGCAAGGAAACTACAGGCAGCCAAAGGGAGGCACGGAGAACATGGAAGAGGAGAGGAAAGTGAAAAAGGGAGGTCCTGGAATCAGACCCGTCGTTGAAGAATGACAGATCCCAGCCATGTGAATTCCAGTGCACTTTCCCAAAAGACTGTACTATGTGTGCATCTGATGATAGCTCTTTACCAGAAGGAGTTCTTAGTTTTGGAAAGACCTCTTTCAATCGCTTCTCGGCCTTTTGGCCAAGAGCAAGTGTGGAAAGACATCTTTCAAAGTCATCATAAATGTCAGTGTGGAGCTGTCTTAAAAAGTCTTCCCAATGGTATTCCAGAAGTTGTAACTACAAAGGGGGCATGTAAACGCCCATTTTGTATTCTAAAAACAGATGCAGTCTCTGTGAGAAAAGAAAATGTGTTGGGAGCATGGGAACAAAAGGGAAAACAATGAAAAGGAACCTGTAATTTAATTACATTGATGTCAGCTTTCCACAAAAACTAGATGTGATGTAATTAATACACCTATAATAAAATGAAGCAGGGATGTGTCTTTCCTTTTTTCTTAAATGAAGGAAGATTAGAAATCCCATGCTGTTTGAGGAAAATTTATGCTATCTATGCAAAAAAAAAAGTGTGTGTGTGTGTGTGTGTGTGTGTGTGTGTGTGTGTGTGAGAGAGAGAGAGGGGGGGGGGGGATTTTTCCTTTAGCCCAACAAAACAACCAATATTTATGGCCTTTCAAAATAAAGCCCCCTACAGTAAGGATATGACATATATAAATAACTACAGATTAAATATTTTTTCAACGATCATGAGCCCTAATGCAACATTACATTTATTTAACAATTTATTGTTTGGTTTATATTTTTTTCCAACTATAAAGCCATAGCAGGAACTCGCTATCTTTGTTAGGTCAAAAAGGCTTATAGAGTAAGAACCAAATCATGAATTTAAGTGTAGAGAAAAAGAATGCCACTCCCAACAGGAGGGTATACTGCTCGCTAGTGGCTGGCCAGTATTGGATGTGGCTGGGGCACCTATCTGGGGAGCCATTTGCGCTGCACCTTTCTCATGTAGGCTATTCTGTTCCAGCGATCTATGAGCCTTCCTGTGAAGCATACAAACACCTGGGCCAGACATCAAATTACTACTGGATAGATCCTGATGGCAGTGGACCGCTGGGGCCTCTGAAAGTCTACTGCAACATGACAGGTAACAGTGCCATATTTATGTTTCACAAACATTCCTTTTCTACGTGTTGAGCATGGACAGTACTACCCAGGTATATTTCTTCTGGGCCACATTCTTATCTCAGCATGTAATAAGCTATGTATTGTTGGATTTGTTCCATAAAACGGTGAAATGTATTTCTACAATAAAATCTTCTAACCTGTTTTTTTTTTTTTAAGTCCACCTTCTGACTTGAGCAGGACATAATTTTAAAATATCAGAATGTAGGGGAAAAACCCAGAAAGTGAAATTGAAGGTTGAAGTCCATAGAAAGGACTGACCCATGAAGCAGCCTCTACGAGTAACGTGGACTGCTTGATTGTCCATACTGCCCATGGGAGGGGAAGCTTATGGACCATTCCAGAGCTTCCCTGGGCCCCCCAGTTACAGAAGGAGACTTTCTGGGTACTGAAATCCTATTCTGGCATCACCTGCACCTTTCACAAAATGTATCTGGAGTTTTCTACATCAGAAGAGAACCTAGTTTTTCTTTACTTCCATATTAAATTTCAGGGTTATGAAATGAAATTGTGGGGTTCTTGTAAACACCCACAATGTGTAAGATATACAGATGTCTAAGAACAGATTTTCCATCAGATACTTAGTAATGTCTTACCCTCCAAAGTAGAAAAGTGTGGGGCATGTACTATTCACTGGCTCCAGGAGAGGATCAGCATTTGATGGAAACTGCTGAGGCATTTGATTATAACAGTAACGATGATTATATGATGCTATTTATGATGATTAGTACATGATCTGTCTACTGTGTGTCAGATACCATGATGAATTCTTTACTTACACTACCTGGTTTACATCCTGGCTCCATCGATCTTGGGCACATTATTTATTAAGTTTAATAACTCAATAAGCCTCAGTATGTTTGTCTGTAAAATGGGTTATTAGTAATATCTATATCTACTTCATAACATTATTACATAAGTTAAAGAAGATAATGTACATACGGTTCTTCACATATTATCTGACACATGGTAGACTTTCAGTAAATGTTACCCATGAGCAAGGTATTATTATTTTTTGAAGGATTAGAGAGTTAAATATCTTGTTTATATTATTCAGACAAGATTAAATACAAATCTGTTTGAGGCCAATGGTTCTTAAATCTGGCAGTGCTTTAGAATCACGGGTTTCTTGTTCTTGTCTTTGTTTTCCATACTTACTGGCTCAACCTCTGGAGACTTTGACTGAGTAGTTTGTTGGTTCGCAACCCTCCAGGGAACTTTTCTGGTGTAATCTGAAACCGGAGGGCAGGGAGAGAGGCAGGTCACTCCAGGTTGGCAGGTGGCAGTTTTAAGAAGCACAAGGATGGCAGCAAATTCTTAGAAGTTTCCAAAGAGGCCTTAACTGGGTCCAGTCACATGTACCATACAGGTGTTCTCAGCATCGCATCACCATCTCAACTCTGTTCTTGGAGCAACCTCTAGGAGAGGAAAAGGCTAGTGGAACCCACATTCCAAGGACAGGAGAAGTTGACATTTGGAAGTGAGAAGCCTCGGAGTGCTTGGGTTCAGCTTACGGACAATCAGTAGTCACAACTTGTCGATGACATTCCCCAACATAGGTGCGAAATGGAAATAGGATTGTGCCACTCAAAGGGAGAACCCCGAACAGCGTTGAGGGGAAGCAAACCCCGTGGAGGACTCCCCGCAATATCAGGAAGCCAGGCATGGCCCAGAACAGAAGGAGAATGATAAAGACAGGAATATAGTATGTAGAGAAAATGGCAAAATGGTAGCTGTCCTCCCAAAATTCTCTTTCCATGCCAAGAACTCTAAACATATCCCAGAGAAGAAACCCACGTACCAGAAAGCTTGACGTAAGAGCATATTGATGGTTGTACTTGTCAGTGTACTCAAGTCCTTTCTTGTTTACCTTCATTTTAATCTTACTTGAACTCAAATATAATCGATGAGAACTGGATTTAATCTGTAAGAATCCTGATTTTTATTTCTTCTAATATATACAAAATATGATTATAGTTTAATCCAATACTCTAAACACATCCGGACAATAAAGAGTACAGTACCACCTTATACAGTAAGAATATGCTTCTTTTTTTTTTTTCTTTTTTTTTTTCAACGTTTATTTATTTTTGGGACAGAGAGAGACGGAGCATGAGAGGGGGAGGGGCAGAGAGAGAGGGAGACACAGAATCGGTAACAGGCTCCAGGCTCTGAGCCATCAGCCCAGAGCCCGACGCGGGGCTCGAACTCACGGACCGCGAGATCGTGACCTGGCTGAAGTCGGACGCTTAACCGACTGCGCCACCCAGGCGCCCCAGAATATGCTTCTTGTATCGTTCAAGATAGTTATGAACACCAGCGTGTCAGGGACCATTGAAGGCCAGCTGGCATTCTTGGCCTTTTGCCACCCATTAACCCTTTCTTCATCTGGAAAGAACATGAACTTGACATTATTAGGACAGCATGGTACTACACAGGTTGGTTTGGGCTGTTGCATTTCCAAGAAATATTATGTTGAAGAGGAGGAGGGAATGACAGCATGAATAATCCTAGAAGTCTTGATATATCTATCGCTCTGTATCCGGAGAAAGTGAATATGCACCTTACTTTGGAACACTTGTGTGAAAGAGTAGAGCTGTCCTACTTCTCAGCGACCCAAGCATAATGGGGTGTTACCACTGTTGAATATATCACATATTTTAAAAATGGGAGCAAAATATCTTCTCTGGGAAAGAAACAATGTCTTGGCAGGGATCATCCTTTTTTTTCTTTCTTTCTATGGCTGGGGTGGGATGGGGGAGAGCTTTTCACTTGCACAGAGATGTGAAAAATTTAAGGAAAGGGACCTTGCCGACCAATAATATCTGATGTAGATTTGGTGGAAAATAAAGACACTGTTGAAAATTACTTCTGATTTAGATCTGTTCTTTGGAATCCTAAACTGTCAATTCAATTACTAATTTAAAAGAAAGGACAAAGGAAACAAAAACACAATTAATTTAGGTCCTGACAGAAAAAAGGAAGTCTCCCTTGATTTTGGGACAAGGAGTTCCTCCAAACAATCATTATTACCACACTTCTGTCAACATATGTCTCCACATTGTATTTGTTTGTTTAACATTATCAAATAAATACTGTATTCCTTATCCTCATTATGTTTCATATTGAATCATAGGGGAGGACTTGAAGTGTGTCCCTTTTAGAAAATGTTATTGTTCGATTCAGTCCACAATTTCAACCTGCTGATATCTTTTGGTCACCTAAGCTCACTGTTTCTGTTATATTCTCAATTTCTTCTTTACAATACCTCTGGAAAATCATCCTTATTTCCATCCCCAATTCCTAATAATAGTTTCTTTAAAAACTAAACATGCAACTACTACCTGACCCTGCAGTTGCATTCCTGGACATGTACCCCAGGGGAATAAGGACATGTGCACATGGAAACCTATATGCAGCTTATCACAGCAGACTTAGTGGTAATAGCCAGAAACTGGAAAGAACCAAGATACCCTTCAACAGGTGAAAGGCCAGACAGACTTGGTACATCCATACCGTGGGATACTCTTCAGCATTAAAAAAAAAAAAAAAAAAAAAAAAAAACTCTTGATCCAATGCAAGAAAAATAAATCTCCAGTGAATTATGCTGAGTGAAAAAAAAAAATCCAGTCTCAAAACATTGAATACTATCTGATTTCATTTATAGAACATTCTTGAAATGACAAAATTTTGGAAATGGAGAACAGCTTAATGGCTGCTGGGGAGTTAAGGAGGGATAGGTGGGAATACAGAAGGTGTGGTTATAGAAGAGAAACATGAGGGACTCTTGTCCTGATGGAAATGTTTAGTATCCTGACTGTACTGTGAATATCCTGGTTGTGATGCTGTACTGTAGTTTTATAAGGTGGCACCACTGGGTCAAGTGAATGAAGGGTACAAGAGACCTCTCTTATTTATCACAACTGCGTATGGATCTATATTACTCAAGGAAGAATTTTAATTAAAAATATATAATACACACCAAAAAAATCCCAAAGACTGTGAATATTTTCACAGTCTTTATGGAAAAACAGTAAGAGTGTTTGAGGATACCTCTACAATCCTTTTTCCAGGCTTTTTTTTTTTAATTTATATATCCACTATGCATCAGGAATTGTGCCATGTGAGATAAGTGGATAACCAAATGCCTTCACAACTAATAATAAAACACATTTAAAAAGCAAACAAATAGGGGCACCTGGGTGGCTCAGTCGGTGAAGCGTCCAACTTCAGCTCAGGTCATGATCTCATGCTTTGTGGGTTCGAATGTGGCCTCATGGCAGCTCACAGCCTGGAGCCTGCTTCAGATTCTGTGTCTCCTCTCTCTCTGCTCCTCCCCCCACTCACACTCTGCCTCTCTCTCTCTCTCTCTCTCTCTCTCTCTCTCTCTCTCTCAAAAATACATAAACGTTAAAAAAGGCAAACAAATAAGTAATTTTTCTATCAAGAAAAGTAATGGAATTCTGAGGACATATTTACTTTGGATACTGGATTTTAGATAATGCCTTTCTTGGGAAGCAACTTTTTAGCCAAAATCTAAAGTATGAAAAGAGACAAAGCACTCAGGAAGGTGAGGGGAGGAAATGAGCCCTGTAAATTAACTCTGCAAGGCATGAAAGAGATTGTTTCCTTCCAAGAACCTGAGACCCGAGTGGCCAGAGTCTGGAGCATAGAGAGCCTCGGAGAGGGGCTCAAAGTGAAGTTCCCAGATAGGCAGGGCCAAAGCAGACCAGGCAGTAAGGGTGGGGGTACATAGAAAAGCTTTCTTTTTATGTTTTCAATTATTTTTCAGCACAGGGGGTGGGACTCCATGGAAAGGTTTTAAGCAGGAGAAGGAGAGGGTCTTGTTTAAAATTACCATTGGGGGTGCCATGAGTCGCAGAGTAGAAACACTGAGACTGGTTCTGGAGTTTTTGTGAAAGTCCAAGGAAGCATCATCTCCTTCTTGAACTAGAGTGGTCACAGTTTAAGTGAGGAGAAAGAGATGAATTTTAGATCTATTCTGAAGGTAGACTTGTCAGGATGGATGACAGATTGGGTGAGCATAGCTAAAGACAGTTATCAAGAATAACTCCCGAATATGTGGACTGAATGACTAGGTGAATTACAGTGCCATTGGGAGATGTGGACAATTAAGGGAAGAACAGATTTAGAGAAAATTCAAGAAGTCAGTTTTGGCATAGTTAAATGTGAGGTGCTGTATACCATCTAACTTGAGAATCAAATTTTGCAGTTACAGTAAGACCTTACAAAGGATATTTGGGTTAGGTATAAATGTGCTAATTGTTAGCATATGAATATATGAGAAGTAATATCACTTAGGGCTTGATGTAAACAGGGAAAAGGCATCTTGGGAATGAGCTCTCAGGAACTCAGCAGAGATCAGTTTTCTGATGATTAAATAACAGGTAGGCGTCTAGGAGAATGTAATTGAGAGTAAGTGGGGAAAGAGCATCTAAGAGCATTTTGGGGAAAAATGGGTCATCCCTGTGGATGTTGAAGTGACTTCTTGGGTCTTAGAGAATGAAAACAAGTTTTGAGGATGGAGAGTGACTGAATCAATGAAAATGTCTATCATGAACAAGGCAATGCACCTGAGTATAACAAGTAATGGCAAGCAGGAGGCAGGGAATGTGGTATGGCTGGAAGTGACCAACCTCCAAAGGTCTGCATGGACAACTCTAGGAAACCCTAAAATCAGCAGTTACCCTAGACTCAGGGACCAGCAAAATCTCCCACAAAACAGTGGACTCATGAGCTGAGTCTTAAAGAACAAGTGGGTGTTGTGGGGCCTGGAAAAGTAGCGGAGGGGGTGGGAAAAATTGATCAACTCATACAGTGCTTTGTACGGCATGCAAAAGCAGTTGAAATTTGGTCCTGAGGGAAAAGCAAGCATTTGATAATACTATATATTTTTTTTTTTGAGAGAGAGAGCGTGCAAGTGAGCAAGGGGCAGAGAGAGAGAGAGAGAGAAAAGCACGGCTCACCTGGGGTTCCTGTTTTTCACAGAAGCAGGGCTCGTGCTCACCCGATGTGGGACTCAAACTCACCGACTGTGAGATCATGACCTGAGCTGAAGTCAGATGCATAATGACCGAGCCACCCAGTTGCCAAAGCATGACCTTGAGTAGAATTCTCCAAAGGAGACCTAGACAAAGAACAGGGAGACAAGTTAGAAAACCCCTGTTGTAATCCAGGAGTTGAAACTGAGATTTAAGGTGGTGACAGTCAGGTTAAGGAGGGGATTGACTTCATGGATATTTAGGAAGTCGAGCTGGCCAGACTGTGGCTGGTGTGATAAGAGTTGAAAACGATGCCCAGGTTTCTGCCTTGGCTAATTGCATGAAGTGGAACAAAGAAAGCCAGGGCCACATTAGGAAAGGGGCGTGCCTGGTACAGCTGTGCCATAGGCAGGTACCACTCTACAAATGCCCTGTAGGACTTTGAGCACTATCTCAGTTTCTGGTTTCCTTGTAAGTGAAATGTAGGGACTGAAGTGAGAGGATCTCTACACTGACTTCCATTAAAAAAAAGAGAGAGAGAGAGGGAGAAAGAGAGGATAAGAAAAAAAGAAAAATTCTATTATGGAACATGAAAGAAAAATGTCACTCTTTGCAGTCAAATAACCTAGAGACAGAATCCTCTTATCTCAAATAAGCTTGAATTTACTCGTTTCCTGCCCAAGTCTGACATAAATTGGCACTCCTCATTTTCTATCATGAGGCAGGTCTCCTACTATGCAATTCTTCTTTTGACTATTTGCAGTTCAGGGCTACATGGCTTGGAAATTAGGGGGTACCCTAAATGACAGAGCACTTCAAGTACTGTGGAGTTGGTATTGAGGAGAAAATGTATCCATTGAAGTCTTTTGTGGAAGAAGACATCGTTCTACGCAAGCCAAAGCCTGGTTTTCTTGTTTGGATCTTAGGGCGTATTATACAACGTAGGCACGGTCACCCTTGCCAGGAGGTGACCCTCTTTCTCCACTCTGACCCTCTCTCTGAGAATTTGCTGTTGTAAATATGACTTTTCATGAACATAAACTATCATATATTTTGAGTATTTACCTCTGTTATCCGTGCAGTTTTTTTTTAACATTTAAGCTCCTAGTTCTATTTTCTTAAGATGTTTACCAACATCTCTTCCTAGAAACCTTGAACTTTTATATTTGAAGCTTCATTTGCTTCTTTCTGCCCGCTGATTAATAACAATTGTATATAAAGCTAGATCCAGCCATTATCCTCAGTAAGTAAGAAACTTACTCCTTATCTCTAAATCAAAAACAATGTTTTTCTTAATATTCTGTACGCTAATTCATGTTCTTTATAACCCTCTCTGCATTCGTGTTTAATTTTTTTAAATTTCAGTAAGCATCTGTGCTGTAGCGTGTGAAGTTGGAGGTCCAAACACCTCCTGTATTCTTCCTAGAACTAGTTTTGTAGTTTTATCAAAAAAGCCATTAAGCTTGTTTACATAATTTGTGCTTTATAAAGCCCTGGGATTTAGCTGATCAAATTCTATTATCCTCTATAATGGTAAAAGCTGTTCATGTCTTTTTAATCTAATATTTATAGAGAGCTTGTTACTCAAGTTCCTAAGTACTTGCACTCGGTAATATCATTTTATTTATTATTATGCTTCTCAGAAGTTTCGGCAGTGAAGTAAAGGAAATGAGTCTCTGGTGGTGCGCGTGGCTTCCTGGGAAGTATCGTGAACCTCCCCCACCGTTCCTGCTCATATACCCTTCCCCCCAGCAAAGCAAAGCGGGTCCTTCTCGATCATATTCATTTTCTTCGCAGCTCACAATTTATTATGTCAACGTTTCCGTCGGTCAGGAGTCGGCCACGGGTTAGCGGGCCCACTGCTCAGGTCTCACAGGCTGAAATGAGGGGGTCAGAGGGGCCATGATTTCCTCTGAGGCTTGGGATCCTGTTTCATGTTCACTCAAGTTGCTGACAGAATTCAGTTCCTTGTAGCTTTAATGAGGGCCCCGTTTCCTTCCTGGCTGTTGGCTGTGGATGCTCTCAGCAAATCCAGGCTGCTGCTCCCAGGTCCCAGCCGTGAGTCCCTCTCACAGCTTGGCAGTTGATGGATCTCTCTGGTCTCCAGACTGTCTCTCAAGAGCTCACTCGAGTAGGTCATGCCTACCCAGGATAATTACCTGTTTGATTAACGGAAGTCAATTGATTGGGGGCCTTGCTTACATCCGCAAAATCTCTTTACCTTTGCCACGTAGAGGGACCTACCTGCAGGAGTTATGACCCATCGTACTCGCTGATCCTACCCACATTCAAGGGGTGGGGCCTAGCAGGGAGTATACCCCGGGTGACAGGAATCTTGGGGGCCATCTTTGTATTCTTCTCACCACACCTAGCTACGAATACCTTTGTGGAGTATTCATAATTCCAGCCGCATTCATTCTTATCTTTTGAGTAACAGTGCCACGTTTAGTGTGTAAAATATTAAGCTTTTTTTATTATCATTTTTCTTAGAGTCTTTAGCATATTGTTCAGTTTAGGAAATCTTGAAAATATGATTTTAAAAGAATAAAAACTGCTTACCAGCTCCAGATATGAGTTACTAACATGGTAGGAAATGTGTCATAAAGGCTTTGCATTTTATACTTGAAGCTGTATATATTCTCGAGGCAAACTTAATGTCAGGCGGTATTCTAGGTGGATTACCCGTGTTAACTCATTCATCATCCAGTAGTTCACAACAACCCCACAAGGTAGGTAATGACTAGGAATACTAAGCCCTAAGTCACAGCAAATCTTAGTAAGTTATGGAGGTTGACTTCTTAGGGTTGTATGATTCAGAACCAGAGGTCCTAGTTTGTGTGTGTGTGTGTGTGTGTGTGTGTGTGTGTGTGCGCACGCTCATGTGCACAGATGCTTGTGTGTGGTGTGTGGGTGTGCATGTGTCTGTGTGGTTCAAACACTACTCCTCATTTTGCATTTTGTAGTATGATCTGTAATATGATTTCCAAAATGAGCACCTCTTACCCATATCTTTCCGTGATTGTTATCATCAAAACTTCCTTACACAGCTCTAATTTATTATCTGTGGTTTGGACAGCATTTTTGCTGTAAACTATTTACTTCTTAATTGAGCAACGAATGCCTTGGGGTTTTTAATCAGAGAACACATTTTACATGAAATCAGAATCGAAACCATTAAGCAATTATTATCAATTTTAGCTCTAAATTCAACTACAAGTTATAGTTTTCTGAGAGCTTTATAGGATAAGTCATATATTTCCTATCTACCTAGGTTAGCCATCCCTTAGGGTTTGAGCCCAACTTTAAGGATAATTTAAATTCTGTTGCCAATATCTAGTTATTTTGTCAATGTAAAATCTTACTCCGAATCTAACCAAATCTGGTGTGAGAATGTAACGGCATTGAATGGAATTGTGTTGGGGATCATAGTGCGTAATATTTAATTTGATCACAGTGCCTTATTCTTCCCTTTTCTGCAAGGAAACCAGCAAGAAATGAGGACACACGCAGCCCCCCCTATTCTCTGTTAGGCTTATTAACATCCGCAGACCGGGCATTACTATGCTTCCAGTCCCTTGGTGTTCCCATGTGTCATGAACTATTTCTCTGATAAATTCGTGGCCTCAAGTGGAAGCCTCAAAACACTGGCTTCTTCCATTTTATTCCCTCTGCTCATTTATATTTTTTCTCATCACAGGCCTTTTCTCTCCCTTTTCGGTCTCCTAACCCAGTGCACCTCCTCCTTTGTTAACCTGCACATAGAAAAGCTCTCCTTGGCGTCTTCTCTTAGGACGTCTTCTCCTCTTGGCCGACCTCTCACAAACTGTCTTTGTTAAAAAAAAAAAAAAAAAAAAAACTTTTGTAATCACTCAGCAACTCCCGCCTCGCGCGCTCAGCTATTTCAGTTCCTCACAATCAGTATAAATCTTTGAATTCAATTCTGTTCATACAGCTTCAATTGAAAATCTAGGAACCAACTCACTGATCAAACACAGCCTGAAAAGAGAGCTCTTCTCCGTAACTGATTACCCACTTGCCCAAGACTCCCTTCTGGATTCATACTTTTATTCCACAGATGGCTTTCATCTGCCAGGCTCTCTTTCAAACCTCTTCATTGTGTGCCAGTCACAGTGATAGGTTAATACCACAAAAGCTCTCGAATGGGTTTCGAACTTAAATCAAGAGAAGGAGAGGAACGCTATTAGAGGTGGGGTGAGGCCCATGCCATGGGACAGGGTCTGGGAGGGAGTATGGGATGCCATGGAAAATCAAGAAGAAACAGCTTTAGAGCTATAACTGGATCCTCAGGGTCACGTCTGGAGCCTCCAAAAAGGTACCCCAGATGCAAATGCACCCACCTCCGAATATTTTTACACGCCTTCCTAGACAGTATTTTATTTTATTTATTTATTTTTTAATTTTTTTTTCAACGTTTATTTATTTTTGGGACAGAGAGAGACAGAGCATGAACGGGGGAGGGGCAGAGAGAGAGGGAGACACAGAATCGGAAACAGGCTCCAGGCTCTGAGCCATCAGCCCAGAGCCTGACGCGGGGCTCGAACTCACAGACCGCGAGATCGTGACCTGGCTGAAGTCGGACGCTTAACCGACCGCGCCACCCAGGCGCCCTGCTAGACAGTATTTTAAATACACTGCCCTTTGGTGCTTTATTTTTTTTTTCAATATATGAAGTTTATTGTCAAATTGGTTTCCATACAACATCCAGTGCTCATCCCAAAAGGTGCCCTCCTCAATACCCATCACCCACCCTCCCCTCCCTCCCACCCCCCATCAACCCTCAGTTTGTTCTCAGTTTTTAAGAGTCTCTTATGCTTTGGCTCTCTTCCACTCTAACCTCTTTTTTTTTTTTTTAAGTAATGCCTTTGCTATGTGATCTCCCCCTGCCTCCTCCGTAGCCAAGAATGGCTTCACATTGTCTATAGCTAAGGGCTGTTGAGTCATCTGACATTTGGGGTCTGAGACTCTTATCTAGTCCTCTGTAATCAGCTGGTCAGGCATGAAGGAGGGGGGAAAACACCTTGGGAGATCCAATTAAGGTCAGCTTCTTGCCTTATGGTCAGAAACCAAAAACACGAGAATCATTGCACAGGCCTGCCCTAGGAAGTCCTCTCCCCTGCCTGACCTCAAGCCAGTACGTTTGGGTTTCTCTCTCTAAACCCTACCCTTTTCGGTTTTGTGGGTCACCTTTCATCCCTTCTGAGTAAACAGATTTCCATATCAAAAGGTTTCTTGCAATTTTGTTGAGAGAATCTCATAGAGCAGCTAATTTCTTGTTTTACCTTAGCTTGGTCCAATCGATGCAACTGAGAAAGTTACAATAAACTGTACCAATAGTACACTTTGCCTAAACTGGCAAATATTGGAACCATATTACCTGGGACTCACTTAAGCTAATGCCCTAAAGCTCATCGGTGTCCTGCAAATGACTGCCACATGGCAGCATCTGTCTCATTTGTGAAGAGAGGAAGTAACAAAGTTGTCAAAAATGTCTTTATTTAATTGGTGGACAGAATGTCTTCTGTTAGGGCTGATCTCCCTTCACATCATGTCCTGTTTTCAGTAATATTGTTGAGCAAAGACAGTCAGCATTAAAAAGTGAGACCAGGCAAGAACAACATCATCATCGTCGCCGTCGTCATTTCTTCTTTGCTTGTCTGTACGTCTATTTTATTCAGTCTTCCCTGGAAACCATCTTGGCCCCTTCTGCTTTTCCGTCCTTTCTCAGTTTTTAAGAGACTGTAAAATGGTCGTGGACATCTTGCTGATGTGTCTACATTCCCCCCCCCCCTTACTGTTTGCTGTCTGTGTCTGGGGCATGCTCTCATCGTGAAACCTCACGTTGCCACACTAGTGTCATTCAGCTGGGAATTCCTCACCTCTCCCTGTGCTGAATCTCATGCTTCCCATGATCCCTGTCTCCCTCAGCCTTATCTCTCTCTGTTTCTGTCTCGTCTCTTCTCTCTCTCTCTCTCTCTCTCTCTCTCTCTCTCTCTCTCTCTCTCCAGCACCACACACCCTCTGGTCCCTTCATGATCCTTTACTAGGAACCCCCCCCCCTTCTCTCTGGAAGTTAGCATGTTCTTTTTGTCCCAGATGTTCTGAAATTTCACAACATACCTTAGAGTATGTCTATTTCATCCATTTGCTGAGTGCTCACTTTCATGCTGGCAACTCCTTACACTTCTTTTCGTTGTTCTCTTTGTGATTTTGTCTCTTCTGATTTCTGTTCCCTCTAGAATGACTTTTCATCATGACTTCAATCGAAGAACTCTTTTTTGTTCCTGAAAACTTCCTTTTTACAAAATTATTTAAATTAATTAATTCATTTATTTATTATTTCAGAGTGAGTGAGAGACATGGGGGAAGGGGCACAGAGAGAGAGAGAGAGAGAGAGAGAGAGAGAATTGGAAACAGGCTCCAGGATCCCATTTCAGGGCTCGATACCATGACCCTGGGATCATGATCTAGGCTGAAATTAAGAGTCAGTTGCTCAACGGACTGAGCCATCCAGGCGCCCCCTGGAAAGTTCCTTTGTAATGGCATTCTCCTGTTGCTTCCTGAATGCATAGCCTTTGCTCACATCTCAAGGATAACAGACATCTTTTTTCTTCATTTTCTCTAAATATCTTTTTTTTCATTTTTTTTCTTTTTCTTTTTCCCCTTTATTTCTAGGCTCCTCAGCTTTCCTCAGATTCCTCATAATGATTACCTATGTGTTTGTTATTAAGAGTCACAGGGTCTGGGCAGCTGGGTAGTTTAGTTGGTTAAGCGTCTGACTTAAGCCCAGGTCATGATCTCATGGTTCATGAGTTTGAGCCCTGCAGGGGACTCTGTGCTGACAGTGTGGAGCCTGCCTGGGATCCTCTCTCTCCCTCTCTCTGCCCCTCGCCCACTTGCATGCATGCTCTCTCTCTCTCTCAAAATAAGTAAATAAACTTAGGAAGAAAAGAGTGGCAGGGTCTTGTTGACTTTAAACTTCAGGGTAAGTTACCACATGTCCTGGTGTGCCCAGTACAGACCCAGTACAGCCCTCCTGCCCTCATGCAATCATTAACTTCTCTCCCTTTTACTCTCTCACACACAGATTATGTGTATATATAACATATACTCTAACTGTGATTTTTTAGAAGTTAAATGCCATGTATATCCACCATCCTAATCTGGAAACCCTTTACTTGTTTTTAATCCCTTATTTTAATACTATAAGAAGTAAATAGTTTCTGAAACATGACTTTTAAGTTTATGGAAATCTATTAATCTTAAATATCTATTAATATATCCCTTTTATTTAAAGGATGTCATAATTCTTAGCACTTATTATCAACTCTCTATAAGAGGGTAGATGCTTTCGGGATGCCTGGGTGGCTCAGTCGGTTAAGTGACTCTTGGTTTCAGCTCAGGTCATGATCTCACAGTTCGTGGGTTCGAGCTGTGCATCAGGCTCAGCACTGTCAGTGATTCTCTCTCTCTCTTTCTGTCTCTGCCACTCCCCTGCTCGCTCACTCACTCTGTCTCTGCCAAAATAAATAATTAACTTTAAAAAATTAAAACAAAAAGAAGTAGATGCATAGTATCATCTGTAGTATTCTGGTTATTCCTTACAACAACCCTGAGAGGTATTCGTGTTCCGATGTTGAAGACATGTGACCTGAGACACAGATTGTAATATTTTCCAAACCGCTCATAAACATTTTAAACATCTTATCATCTGTGGGTGCATCTATAAGACAGTTCACAAGAATCTATGTACATTAAAGAATATAGGTTTGGATGAGAGACTTCCGTCGCCTTTCAGGGCATAAATTTATCACTTTTCCCTTCTAAGAGATTGCAACATTCTGAGAAACCCTCGTTCTTATAATTAAAATCATGTAAATGATCATGACCAGTATTATTTAAAAATTGTCTTCCTCTGTTTCTGATTTCTGGTTAACTGGAGTCTAGGCTGTGATCTAGGCTTGTTCACTAATGAATCCAGCACCACCTGTATATACGTGGCACTAATAAATGCACTGCTGTGAGAAGACGGATGCCACTTTGGCTCTCTTAGTAGATGGACGTAGCCGGCAGTAGTTAGAGATAGACAAGTAAGCATGAGTAACTTCATCTAACTCAGCACCCAGTGAGAAAACAGGTGTGAGACAAGCCTGCCCTTCCTACAGTTAGAAGACACGTGTTTATTAGCAGTGGGCTCAAAAGTTGTCTACACAGCCTGTTCTGTAAGCTTGGAAGTCCCAGCTCTTTATCCCTTTAGTTGTTCCAGATGCTCGGTGTATGGACGTTTTTCTTACACCAACTAGGAAAGCAATGCAGGAGCGGGATCGAATTTACTTTATAATTGCGATCAGACAGCCAGAATCCTCTAAATCAACGGATGAAACAGAACTACTGAAGAATCCAGCCTCAGTCACCCTTATGAGGAATAAAAAGCAAAAGGTTCCCTAGACTTTATCCTTTATCCTTTTGACACAAGAGAGGGAGAGACTCTAAATTATTTTCACCGATCAACTTAAGCGAACTCCAGTGATTTCACCATTAAAAAACCCATCCCCCATCATGTAACTAGCAGTTTATTTATGCTAATTAACAAACCATGAAGTCTTGAGCAGAAACAAGTATACCTTACACATTTGTACTATCTACCTCTGAAATGTGGTCTTTTAATGAAATACTAGCCACCCTCCTATGGAGTGTGTGTTCTTGCTTGGATCAACCCTTGGATGTCAACTATCTGATATGCATGGAATTATATCAAACTGTCTTTGTGAATGTATTTTAGAGGTAAATTACAGACCTCAAAACATATTAATTAACTGCCCAGGTTGCCTACCAAGTACTTATAAAAAGAAACTATGTCAACATAAGTTATTAAATTTGGGAAAAATTTGCAAGAGATGGGTACTTCAACATCAGCATGTTGGCTAATTGTTGTAAAGCACAACGATGAGTTAGGTCTGAGTAATAACCACCAATGCTGTTATCGAGTTTATTCATCAGACTCCTAAGTCGCTCTCGCTACTTCTGAACTGCATTTCCAGGCCAGCTTGAACAACATTTTCCTTTAATTTCGTCTTGTTCCTTTCTTCTTTCTCATGTCCTTGTTCTCAGAGCCTTCCCCCGAATGTTCTCCCTTAGACAGAAGAAGAAAGATCTGATATGGCTCTAGCATATTAATGTACTATGTTACCTCCTCCAGGGGCATTTCCATTTCAAAAATAATAACAATGGGAACCAAAATATGGAGAAGATACTTTCAAGCAAGCACTTCCAAATTCTCTCGAAGTCATTCCTATCCATAGCCCTCTTCTGCTGGTCTATACAGAAAATCACAGTCCAAATGATTTTTAAAGGTTCTTCCATGTGAAGTTTCTGTCTGTTGAGACCTAGCAAGCCACTATGTTTATTAACCATTCTGTTCTTGCTTTTGCTTCAGTATCTACTTTATAACAAGTCTTTCTTTTTCCCCTTCCCCTCCCTTTCATATTCCATACACAAAGGTTAAAGGAAGGTAAGATTAGAAAAAAAATTGAATTAGATATTACATAGGAAAACACAAAGGAATAGTCTATGCAGTAGAATAGTTACTCTCTGGAAAGAGAATTACTGTTAGCATCATATTCCCAACACTTCCACTCTTCCCAAGTTCTGTCTTATTTTTCTCTTTTTTAAATGTTTATTTAGAAAAAGAGAGCACACACGTGCACATGGGCACGTGAGCAGGGGACGGACAGAGAGAGAAGGAGAGAGAGAATCCCAAGTAGGGTACATGCTGTCAGCACAGAGCCTTATGAGGGGCTCGATCCCACAAACCGTGAGATCGTGACTTGAGCTCAAATCAAGAGTCAGACGCTCAACCGACTGAGCCACCCAGGTGCCCCCAGGTCTGTCTTTTCTTTGAAAGCTCTAGATTCTATTTATGTAAAGATTCAGATTCCCCTTATATAATCATTTTTAATACTTTGAATCCTGATCTTCATTTGTATTTGAAAGTAAAATACTCCCAACTTCCATAGAATGTGTGTTTCCTCTATCGTGGCAACACGTTGCTAGGATCTGTATTATCATTACGGATAAGTAAGAACCCAGCACGTTCAGAAGCTTGTGTGAATGCTGAGACTTTTGTCATCATGTTGTTTATCTACATGATACAGTTTGGTTGTCAGTTATAAGACTCTTGTTTAGATATTTTTGTTAGTAGTAGAAAGTCAAGGGGGATAACAGAGCCACTTAAAAGAGGAGATTAGAAAGAGGTTGGATTTAGAGATTGATTGTTAAAACCAGTGATATTTTCTTTCACCCATTTCAAGCCCTGGGCAGAAACCTTGTAAAAAAAACATTTGCATGGATTATCATGGCCCCGGTGAGCTTCTGACTGTGTTGCGATGTCATTTAAATGAATTTTTGGTGCCCGTTCAATTTGCCTTTAGCTCTACAGACATGGTCCTATTCATACTGATTGCTCTCCCTTTCAGGGGAGAGCACTTCATAGTAGTGTGATGAAGGAAAGAGGGAAAAATGTCCAAAAAATAGTCAATGTGCTAAAGCTTTCTTTTTCAGCGTTCCTATGATGTTTTAATAGACTCCAAGTCTATTAAAGATGCTCCTTGATAATAATAATCTTGCTTTAAAGGGGATGCTAATTTCTTGTGTTGTAATGGGAAAATATTTAGTGTGCAGATGATTCCGAAAACATAAAAATCATGCAAGTTTTATAAGTGTGCAAATCTCATTTCCTTTAACAAAATTACCCAAAAAAAGCCATTTCTTTGTATCACAGAAGTATCATTTTCAACATAAATGTAACTCCTCCACCATTTGCCCTTCATAAAGCTTATTATCTTTAAATCAAATTCAACTCTAGTTTCTTAGTTTCTCACTGCAATTATTTAACTGGTTCCTGGTTAGCTCAGTCAGTTAAGCGTCCAGCTCTTGATTTCGGCTCAGGTCGTGATCTCACAGTTCGTGGGATCGAGCCCTACGTTGGGCTCGGCACCGACAGTGCAGAGCCTGCTTAGGATTCTCTCTCTCTGCCCCTCCCTTGCTGCGCGCGTGCTTTCTCTCTCTCAAAAATAAATGAATAAACATACAAAAAGGAGTACTGAGTGTCTTTAATAATCATGCAGAAAAAATCAATTCTGAAATATCTTACAAATCCATCTCAACACAATCTTTAAGTTCACACTTGGACTTCCCAGTTCCATCAGTAGATCCTTACTTGATGTGGTTCATAATCCCTTTCTAATTCTGATCATTAGCCTATTTTCTTTTTTTTTTTTTTTTCAATTTGAATAACTCTATGATTTGGTTAGTGGCAACTTTAATGGTAGCTGTGATAGAGGAGGGTTCTATCAGACATTAGACAGAGTGTGAGTCATTTCCCACTCATGTAAAATGTCCATGTTTATCACTCTATGTTATCCCCTGGGTACAATTTTTAGAACTTTAATGTGTTTACCTAAGTTTGTATAATTGTTTATTTATGTAACTAATATTTATTAGTGCATATTATGTGGCAGGCACTAGGGATACAACAGAAAACATATTAGACATAACATCTGTTTGTGTGGGGCTTATAGTATTATAAATGTGTATAAAATTATTTCAGATAATCTAGCATGGCATATGAGTAGCTAAGTTATTTCCAGTAAAGACATTGAATTATTCAAATGAGAAAAAGCTATAAAGTTATTATTGCTACTATATCTATTAATTTACAGCAGTTTCTGAGAGCAGAATCATTTATTACCTTAAGTCAGAATTTCCCAAACTTTACTGATTTGTTTACCATCTTCACAAGTTTTGCAAAGCCCACCGACCATCAATGTAATTATTTAAAAAACATTTTTTTCTTTATATCAACTCACTTTTTTTTTAACTTCCTCTTATCCAAAGCAACAATACCCATAAAGCTTTTGTGTGTAATACGCTCAATGTTTTTTTTTTTCCCAATGTGCTATTAAAATATAATGTGGGCATTTAAGAGAACTAGTATAATAGGATAGGATACTTCTCAAAGTGTCAGTGGCACACACACTCTCAGAAATTCTTAGGCTTGACAAAACCTTTGTACCTAATTTAAAATTTTCTTTCTGTGAAACGATTAACTTGTCTGGCCTTGGAGCCAGAACTGTAACTAGCATAACCCACACATTTTCAAAATCAAATGCCTTTTTTAAATCCAAAGAAAGCTTATACATGAGGACTTTATTTTAAAATACAAATCTTGTAATTTGGTAGTAAATGATATACCTGGATCCTAATCTGTTATTTTGCTAGCAGTTGATTCATGTTAACCCAAATGTTCTTTATTACCCTCATCTGAACTTCAGACATTCTCCTTCTTCTGTCCTTTCAACTCTAGCTGATTTAGTATTTGATAAGCAATTACCATAATTTTCATCTTCTCCCCAGAAGAATACAAGTTATCCCAGGACTTTCTGAAATGACCCCCTACTCCCAACCCTGCTAGTTGTCTACACAGTGCTGCCCTCCCCCTTCTCTCCTTCTGCCTTACTTTTTACCAAACCTGTAGTCCTGACTACCAGGTAATGATTATTATAATCTCCCAAAACTTTGAGCTAAAGAGAATCCTCATCACCTAGTCAAACCCCATTTTACAGATGAGAAAATTGATGCCTGCATTTTGACAGCCTCAACTTAAATGCTGACACAGATTTAAATTGGGTTGGACATATTCATAGAATGAACCCCAATAATAAATTTTGAACACTTCCCCAAAATACTTTATATTGCTGTCTCTTTTTCAGTCAGCTTGCACAATGATTTTGCCTATTTACTGATATTATGTGTTTATCCAATATCTTAGTCATTCATGACCCACATTTTAGGCCTGTAAACAACAACAATAATAAAGTTCTCATATTTAGCAAACACATACTGCATGCTGGGCATTGTGCTTTGTACACCAGCCTGTACTGAGGTAGGTTGAATTATCATCCACTTTGATATGTGAGACAGCTAAGGCATAGGTAAATTGGAAGCCAAGTTTGTATCACCTTGGAGGCCACTACCTTTTCACTTTATTATAACACCCGCTTTATTCCCAGTGCTATCCTGGAGCAATGAGACACTGTGCAAATGTATAAGACAAAATTCTTTAATATGCCTTCACTCTAGTTCAAATGACAGAAGTAAGAATATTATTCATCAGATTAAGATCTGAACAACTTTTGGCAATTGTCCAAATTTAGGGGGAACTTCATAGAAAAAAAATCATGGTCATTGATAGAGACTGTGACCCATGGTGTGGTGGCAATTCTCGCCAGAACATTCCCCATCTCTTTGGGCAATGGAAGAATCACTGAAATAAGTTGGTAGCCTGGCAAAATGAGTCTGTGGTGGTGTTTTCCCTTTTGGAAATAAGGATGACATAGAGCCTCTGATCAACCAAGAAAAAAGCTCATAAAGACAGATTCCAGTAACTTAGAGCAAGCATGTAGGACTCCCCTGACAAAAATACAGTGACATAGCATCAGGTGAACTTGTCTCCTCCCATCTAAATCTGGTGACTAATCATTAACTCCACCTTCCTATCAACTCAGCAGTAATGGCAAGTGCTCAGTTTAATTGTCTGGAATAAAACAACAAAAGCTTTCCAGTGGCGTGAGTGCTGGAAAAGTATACATTATATACAAAGAAGAGAATGTATATATAGCACATAGTACATAGAATGTATGTAGGAGCTCAGTGAATAAATATTCCTGATTGATTACAGAAAATATAATAATGAAGCACTGCCATTTAGGTAAATAAATATTTATGAAATGTGATAGGAAAATACGTGTTTTTCTCCTTGTGATAAAAAAGAGGAATTAAGATTTTTGGAGAAAAAAGAAGATATAAAACTTAAAAACTTAGAAGTTTATTGAAATTCTTAGCTAATATTGGTACTTTTACAGAATTTTTATAATACCTTCAAGTTCCAAACATGTGAGTGTGTATAATTGACAACTGGCTGTAATAATGAGAGTTGTGGTCCTGTAAATAAGCTTTGTAGCCTTGACTCTTCACCCTGAACAGGTTTCTACTAGCACTTATAGATTGCATATTCTTTCTGCAGGCGGCACTGAGAGATTACATTAAATTGGTTATGGATCATCATGTATGGGTTGGTTCACTTTACTAAAATGTAATCTTGCTTCAACAAATCTACATGTGACAAAGTGTGCCATTTTCATGCCATGTAGACTCAGCAAGAAGTTATAAGAGATTCCAGGTTGGTTGAGGGCCTGAACTTTGGCCATTGCAAATCTAACCGTTAATGTTATTTGGAAGTATTGAATTAAATGATATATATGGAAATGTTTTTATACACTAATATATAGATATAAGACTATAATACTTTGAAAAATACAAAACAGGGGCGCCTGGGTGGCTCAATCAGTTAAACATCTGACTCTTGATTTCAGCTCAGGTCATGATCTTGGGGTTTGTGAGTTCGAGTCCCACATCGGGCTCTGTGCTGACAGTGCAGAGTCTGCTTGGGATTCTGTCTCCATCTCTCTCTGCCCTTCCCCTGCTTGCTCTCTATCTCTCAAAGTAAATAAATAACCTTAAAAAAAAAGAAAAATGCAAAACAAGCGTCATTAAGCATCTAGTCTTTACCACACACGCTGGGGTGTATCACAAGGAATAAATCATCCCCTCCAGGGATTCAGGAGTAAAGAAGGACAATAGTGACAATCGTGGTTTATATGTGATAATTATCATAACAGAAAAAAAATTGCTAATTTTCCTCATTTCTAGCTTCCCTTATTAATTATGTCTGCTTCTTTTCACATTTTTCCTCGTAGGTTATGAGTCTATCTGGTCCCATTCTTTCCAACTTAACCCTTATCCTATCCTCACTCTGCTACGTATATTGAAGTCACTATATCCGAACCTACTAATATTCATCTCAACTTCATGCAAGACAATGTTCACATTCATTTAACTGCTGGCTTCAGTCCCTAGAGCCTTCTTAATTACTAGTGCTATATCCAGCTTTTTTTTTTAATTGGTATGCAGGCAGAAAAATGCATTTGTGTGTGCCTGGGAAATCAAATAGACACATCCCCACACCTCACATCTCGTAAGGTGATATTCATTACGTCGGTGACATTGTCATTGTCTAGAGGCCTTCCTTGTCGAAGGATAAGGTGGTGGAGCACTAGGAGGATGACCCATTAACTAAAACTCAGTAGAATGGTGTTCACAACTAAAAAGTCAATTAATTTATAATGAGAAATAATTATCCTGATACTCAGAAACGATTGTGATTGCTTTCTCTCCCTGTTGGCAGTCCTACATAATCAGATCATCTGGGGGCTTAGAATCAGTACAAAAGGAACTACGTAAATCACTCGAATTGATGGCATCCGGCTAAGCCTGTTTGTTGCATTGTGTCTTACTATTTTAGTCTGTTGACTACACCTCCCTCTCCTTGGATCGTTTTCTGACAGTCATCAACAGCTCATGCTCATACCACTCTTTTTCTCCCAAGCTTCCGAAGTTCAACAATACCATTCTGATCATTTTTTGTCCTATACATGTTAATGACATCAAACAGATTAAAGTTTGAGTGTCAATTGCAAAGTGTTTTCAGAATCGGACTCTGAGAGTGAAGACGCGTGAGGGATGCCTTCACCAGATCATTGCGTTTGGTTTCTTTCTCAAGTATGCATCAGAGTCCTATAATTAAATATAATTGAAAGAGTTCTTTTAGGATGGTATACTATTTCTTTCTTACTGATGCATAAAATGGTAGTGTATCTTACCATCCATGGCCTCCTAAATTAGCAACTATGATCATGTCTGTTTTCAAGTAGCATTCCATCTCTGCACATATCTTGGCCATTTTAGAGCTGTCTGGGAACTGGAGTCGACATCTGTTTTTTGAGATGGACAAATCATTTAATTACCCCCGCTGTGAAGGATGGTGGTGGGTCAGCTCTCTTATTCCAAAAGGTCTGGAGGGTAAATTTAAGGGACATTTTCAAATGCTGCCCAACACCAAATGGAAAAGTTAAAGTTCCTTATTCCTAAGGTGGGATAAAGGCTCTTCCATTACCAAATAGTCAAACCCACTACATGGTTTGCGTGTGAAAAAATAGCAGAGAAATACCAATTTTTGCAAATGCAAAAAAAGGGGGGAAACTGTGTTTAAATTTGTAAATAGGATTCCCTGCAAGAGTAGGTTGGCAGCACCCGCACTGGGTACGTGAGGAATTCAGGGCATCTGGCCTCTGTGCTGGTCCGGAAGGTGCTCCTGGGAAAGAAATGACAGCTTGGCACAAGTTGCAGCCGGGCCACGCACCTCCATGCTCACGCAAGTTGCTCTGCCAGGGTGGCCTCTGGGGGGGAGCCTCACAAAGCCCCCTGGGGCCTGTCCCCGGCTCACAGGCACAGGGAACGAGGCCAGGGTGGTGTGTGCGGCTCCTGAGGTGCCTGGCCGGGGTGGGGGTACCCTTGCTGGGGTGTCAGGGGACTTCGGGGACCTGCTAGGACCCGGCAGTGTCTTTGAATCGCTGTGCTGCCCATGGCCTTCCGCCTGCACGTCCCTGCGTGACAGAAGCAGTTACAAATTGTCCAAAGCCGTTCCCATAAATCCCATTCCTGTGGTTTGATTTAGTGTCAGATGCCCAAACGTCAGTTCCGAATCAGGAGCAGATATAGTTACACACTCGGGTGGATTGGCTTACCTGATTAAAGATGCTAATTAAGTGGCATTATTGTAAATGTATATCCTTACACATTGAAGTACTTCTATATGCCACTCTCTTATGTAGAGCAACGTAGAAAATAAATAGTTACTGTGACTTAGAAATAAAATAATGCAAAATTTCATACATACAGAAAATTATATATTGTATATAATTATATTCTATTATAACATAAAACTTATAACAACATAATACCCCGTTGTACATTAAAATTATATATAATTAGGGGCGCCTGGGTGGCTCAGTCAGTTGAGCGTCTGCCTTCAGCTCAGGTCACGATCTCGCAGTTCGTGGGTTCGAGCCCCGTGTCGGGCTCTGGGCTGACAGCTCAGAGCCTGGAGCCTGCTTTGGATTCTGTGTCTCCCTCTCTCTCTGGCCCTAACCTGCTCTCTCTCTCTCTCCCTCTCTCTCTCAAAAATGAATAAACATAAACATTTTTAATTATATATAATTATAATGTAACTATATACAATATATAGTACAATTTTATTGATATAATCTACATATAATTTTGTGTGTAAGTGAACTTTTGCATATACATAGACTCACTCTCCAAACTTATATGTATACACAAGTAAAAGATGTTTAATATATAAAATGTAAGTATAATTTATATATTATAAGTATATAAATATACATTGTGTGGAGTTACTACACACATATAGATCTAGAGTTACTGCTGTGGGTATCAGTAAAAAGCAGAGATAATTTAAAGCCAAACTATGCGTGCTTATAATAGTTTGCCCATAATTAGGTTAGGTTTGGAATAATTGACCAATTTATTTTTAATTGTTTTCTGTGAAAGTCTTCTTGTGTTTTACTCTTCTAAAGGAATATGTAGAGAGAAAGAAAGAAAGAAAAGGAGGGAAATGGGGTCAAGAATGAGGCAGAGGGGCGCCTGGGTGGCGCAGTCGGTTAAGCGTCCGACTTCAGCCAGGTCACGATCTCGCGGTCCGTGAGTTCGAGCCCCGCGTCGGGCTCTGGGCTGATGGCTCAGAGCCTGGAGCCTGTTTCCGATTCTGTGTCTCCCTATCTCTCTGCCCCTCCCCCGTTCATGCTCTGTCTCTCTCTGTCCCAAAAATAAATAAACGTTGAAAAACCAAATTAAAAAAAAAAAAAAAAAAGAATGAGGCAGAGCTCTAACAGAAGCCCCATCACAGTATAACTTGGGTGTGTGTGTGGATGTTGGGCTGTTCGTACAGTTGGACAGGTTGTTCCCTGCGCAAGGGCACCCAGACTGTGAGTCAAAGCTAAAATCAGTCCGTGCTCCCCTCAGAAGCCACATTCCCTGGCTCGTGTCTGCATTCACGAAGAAAAGGGCACCTTTTTCGCATTCACACAAAGGCACCAGATGGGTTACCTAGGCCCAAGTGGTAGAAATATACTTTCCCTTCCAGACAACCCAGAGTCTAAATTATACCCGCAGAAATTCAAGCTGTTGTGTTAATCATTACATTTTCCAGGCACTGTCTTCTGAAATCCAGTGACACTTCAGTGCAAAGGAGTTTCATTAGTATTTTTGTTTTGTTTTGTTTTGGTTTTTGCGATTAGAGTAGGTCCTAGGGACATAAGGCACCAAAGGAATTTGAACAGAGGAATTCCAAAGAAAGTAGTGAGGAGAAGAGGTGAGAAGGGCTGCAAGCTGGCTTACCTGCTTCCTCGGGGTCACCTGAGCGTCCTGAGCGTCAGGATCAAGGCTACCTCTCCACTAAATCCTCACTTTCTAAAGCAGATACATTATAGCATTATGCATCAGCTAGAGAAATAGCACTGCGATTAAAACGTTCATAATTTTGCTTCAATTCAGGTGTGATCTTGGGACCAGACTCAGGTCTGGAGCTCATTTGACTAGTGACAATTTCACTTATTTACATCAAGAGAAGTTTTGGACCTTTCCTTTGGCCACCATAAAGTCACGAACGTTCCTCCGTCGGAAGTGGAGCGAAGCTCATTGGCCAGATACCACAGGCAGTTGATGAAGACCAGAGAATCCCCAGTCCGCTTCTTGCTTGGCTGCATACGCGTACATTTTTAGTGTATTTCAAATTTCTCAGCTTCGTGCTTTAATTTGGTATAGTTTGAACTTTGCCTACCCCTAAAACTCCCCTAAACTCTGCGCTAACCTAGACCGCTGAGAGCCAGACTTACAGAGTTGGAAGTGTTCTGTTGAAGAACCATTCATCTAAAAGCCACAGCAGAGATTTATTGATACGTGGCAAAATCTTGCCAGTACATTCTTCACTGTCCACCTCTCTCCTGAAGATAAGACAGCCTTTTAAAGACAAATAAGACTCATTCTGGTCGTTCACATGGAAGTTCCTGATACAGGACTCAATATGTTTGAACAGTATAGCATTTGTTTGTAATTGTTTTATAATCCTTTTTTGTGTGTGTGTCTCTTCCCTTTTATGGCAGACCTAGAGGCGAAAACGGCATTATTTACAAGTATTTCCATATAAGGCGTGAGAAGCCTCAAACCGTATTTCTCTGCTTTCTAAAGAACTGTGAGACTATGGGCAAATCAGTTGGCCTCCCTGGGCCTCTGTTCTCTTACTTATAGAATGAGACATTGAAGTAGGTCAAATTTAAACTCACATCCAACCATAAATGTACCACGAGGGTAATTTGGAAAATAGTGAGTTACTCAGAGCTATTTCTGAATCAAAACACGAGACATTTTATAAACTGTAGAACTACCTTGTAGAGTCTCAGACATCCTTTACCGAAATGGAAAAGAGAAACAGAAGGAGAGTCACTAGTTATATTTAGATCTTCCTTTAGTCTAAGAAAGCCTGTCACACCACCCAAAGAGAAAGAGGAATATTTTATAAGCGCTCCAGTGTAATTACCAAGGACCGGAGCTATAACCAGACCCAGGATTAGGACCTAGAAACCAAAATATTCAGTAGAGACTAGATGTTGTTTCCAAAACTCAACTTGACCCAGCTTGGGTCAGGGTTCTCTCCCTAGGACAGTCAGGTATAATCGGATCACTGGGGTAATCTCGAACAAATACCTCAAAAGGCCCTTTAGGAGGAGATAGTTCCCTAACAAGAAACTACAATGTGAGCAGATGAACTGGAATCTATCAACAGAAGTGCCTGTTTCCCACCCCTTCCAATTATAGTAGACCAAAGGTTTGAGTATTTAAACGTATAGAAAGGAATATGGCCCCGGGTTTTAATTCTTGGCTACCCAAGAAAATCATCAATCTGTAAATTACTTTCTTCTCTGTATTGATACAGTAATTAGAACCAAGGCAATCGGATCTGCCATTATGTTCTTTCCCCACGTCATAGCACCAGGCAATAATGGAGGGCCAGCCGGGCCAGCCTGGTGCTGCAGGAGAGACGCTCTGAGCTTCTTCAGGCAACTGACATTTATGGGAGCTGTGGTATGGCGTCGATAATTCACGGAACCTCATGACAAGTGCTGGCAAGCAGCTGTTCGGTAGACAGGGGCCTCATCACTTACTCATGTCTGAGACATTTTTACTGGTTCATTGCCTTACTTTAAAGCTTCTTTAATTGTAGGGATGCTACAGAAAGAATGCAGCAAGTAGCAATTAAATCAAGAGCACCACTCTGCATCCTAAGCGGGAAGGTGGATTACTTACTTCGTGGAGGGGCTAATTGGCTTTTGAATCCCTAACTGAATGTTTGGCCACCAAAACCTAATGGTTTAAATGATTCATTTATTTCAGGTCAGCATTTGCTTCTACAGTGAACCGCAAACAGATCTCACTACCACTTAATTTTACAGAACCACAGACCTTTACAACTGAGTGGCTCCTTAGAAAGGATCAGGTCCTTACTCTGTATTTTGTTGAAGAAGTAAATGTAGAGAACTAAAGCAAGTGTCCGAAAATCACACAGCTGGTTCTTAAAAGTGCTAAGACTAGCACTCAAGTTTGGTGAAGTTGACACATGCACCCTCCACCCCCTGCCACCCACCTGCACAGAATTAGATTAATCATAATCCCTGGTCATACCCTCATTATCCATCACTTACTGATCAACTTTTAATCAATAACAGTATAATAAGGGTCTGCAAATCCATCACTTCCCAAAAGAGGTCAGACCTTAGCAATAGTCTCGGAAACTTATGATTCCTTCCCATTCCGTGCCCTCCCCACCATCTACAGGTAACGGTCAACCTGAATGGTGCATTTTGGTGATGTCCTTTGTATGGTTTTCTTACATGTAGATGTAGTCCTTAAACACATTTTTGTTTTTTTTTCATTTATAAAAAGCGCATCATGCTGTGTATAATGTGATACTATTGCGTATACTACAGTGGCACGTTTACTCCTCCATTAATAGCTTTTTGGATTGTCTGTAAGTTTTCCTGACAGTGCTGCTAAGAATATTCTTGTGAATGTTTCTTGTTCTAAAGGTACAAGAGTTTGTGATAAAGAGCAAGAATTGCTAGGGAAGAAACGACGTAAATGTTCTGCTTGGTGACGGCAATTGTGTCCCAAAGTGGTGACCTCAGTACATACCCCCAAGAGCAACGTATAAGACCTGTAGATAGCATCTATCGGGGGCAGAGAGCCTTTCCTAGAAAGGGCTAAACAGTAAACATTTCTTGCGGGCCACATACAGCCTCCTCTGTGGCCATAACCCAGCTCTGCTACCGTAGGTAAAAGTAGCCATGTAGATGAATAACATTTGTTTTATAGGCCCTGAAATTTGAATTTCATAAATTTTTCATGTTACAAAATACTATTCTTCCTTGTTTCCTCAACCATGTCAAAGTGTAAAAGAAAACATCCTCGGTTTGCAAGTCATGGTAGGCTGGTGACATCTTCCCATCCCTCCTTCCTCCCGTTTCCTCCACTTTTTGGGGGGAAGATTCAGTAGAAAAAAATAATTGATAGGCTGTTATATGTCACATACCATCCCAAACACTAAGGATTCTCTTAGTGAATGAAATATGTAATGATAAAATGATGGGAGGTATAAAGACAAATCAAGGGAAGTGAATGTTGGCGACAGGAGGTGATGTTTTAGACAGAACGGTCAGGAAAGGGCTCTCTGGTAGAATGATGATTTGAACTGAGTCCTTATTTTTTAATGTTTGTTTGTTTATTTATTTATTGAGAGAGCACACAAGCAGGGGAGGAGCAGAGAGAGAGGGAGAAAGAAAATCCCAAGCAGACTCCATTCTGTCAGCACAGAGCGCAACATGGGGCTCACAAACCGTGAGATCATGACCTCAGCCGAAGTCGAGTCTGACATTCAACTGACTGAGCAACCCAGGCTCCCCAAGCCCTTATTTCTAAATGAGGGATTGGTACATGCAAATACCTGAAAAGAAACTGTTTCACTGAGAGAGAACAGAACCCTATACCCCCTCTCTTGAACTTCACATTGTATTTTTAATGCCGCGCTGACCATCTCTTCTCAGAGAGTCCCCTCTGACTCTCACTTGCCAATCTCAGTGCACCATCCACTGCAATCTGGGGTTTCCCAACTGGGTGCAAGGCATCTCTATCAACCTGTCATCCAAATCAAAACACTTTAAGTTTTCTTGTCTGTCTCCTCCCCTTTGACTACAAGTACTTTAGTCAACAAGTACTTTCATTTCTATTTCCTCAGTATCTGTTAGTTTGCTCAGTGGGGCAACTGAAGTCACAGATTAATTTTCTCACTTTCTCACAGTTCTGAGGCTGAAAGTCCATGATCAAGGTGTCAGCATGGTCAGATTCTTCCGAGGCCTCTCTCCTTGGCTTGCAGATGGCCGCCTTCTCTGTGTGTCCCCATGTGGTCTTGTCTCTGGATGAGTGCCTCCCGGTGTCTTCTTCTCTCCTTACAAGGACACCAGTCCTGTTGGATTAGGACCCACCCATATGATCTCATTTTCCTTTACCTACCTCTCCAAAGGCCCTCTCTCCTACTACAGGCGCAGTCTGAGGCCCTGGGAGTTGTGTGAATTTTAAAGGGACACAATTCAGCCCATAGTGGTATCTTTCCATTTAATCCCCCCCTTTCTCCATTTTTAACGTCATTTTCTATTGGTTTCATAATTTGCGTTCATATATTTTATCATCGGTTCTCCCCAAACTAGCGGAATAGCCATGCAAAAATGAAAACTTGACCACGTTTCATGCTGCTTAAATCCTTCATTTGTTCTCCAGCAACCACGAGGATAGTGCCCACCAGCACATCAGTGCTCAAGGAACTGTACCTGTCTACATGACTCGGCCACTCTCTCACCTGCAGCGAGAGTAGACTGCTTACATCTCTCGGCCTTTTCAGATTCTCTTTGCTTCAAGTCCCAATCAAGTCTTTTCACATGACTACTTGATATAGTCCAAAAAGCTCAATATCATCCTTTACAAAAACGATTAACAGACTGCGATTTTCAACGTTAAGTTAGCTGTTCTCCCATGCACCCTCAGAGCATCAGCACAATACAGTACGATTATTTCTGCCCTGAACTGAGAGTGCTGTGTGAGCAGAGGCTGTGTCTTGATTTAGACCTGTGTCTTTAGTGTAGCGAAGTGCGTGTTCCTCTTAGGCACTTAGGAAATATTTGATATGTGAGTGAGTGAATGAATGAATGAATGAATAAAAAATATTAGCTAGAAGGAATATTTTGCTATATTATTTCAATGCTCTAATGCCAATATTATAGAAGTAATCAATTATAGTTAAAAATAAACCCTTAGGGGGCACCTAGGAGGCTCAGTTGGTTAAGTGTCTGACTCTTCACTTTGGCTCAGGTCATGATCTCACGGTTCATGAGTTTGAGCCCTGCATCGGGCTCTGTGCTGACAGGGAAGAGCCTCCTTGGGATTCTCTCTGTCTCTCTCTCTCTCATGATTTTGAGCCCCATGTTGGGCTCTGTGCTGACAGCTCAGAGCCTGGAGCCTGCTTTGGATTCTGTGTCTCCCTCTCTTTCTGCCCTCCCCCACTCGTGCTCTCTCTCTGTCTCAAAAATAAATAAACATTAATGGGGCGCCTGGGTGGCGCAGTTGGTTAAGCGTCCGACTTCAGCCAGGTCACGATCTCGCAGTCCGTGAGTTCGAGCCCCGCGTCAGGCTCTGGGCTGATGGCTCAGAGCCTGGAGCCTGTTTCCGATTCTGTGTCTCCCTCTCTCTCTGCCCCTCCCCCGTTCATGCTCTGTCTCTCTCTGTCCCAAAAATAAATAAACGTTGAAAAAAAAATTTTTAAATAATAATAATAATAAAAATAAAAGTGGTGGTTCTTTGTTGACAGGTGGTGAAACTGTATAATTTATTTCCTTTTTCCTACTTTCCTGTATTTTTCATATAGCTTTCATTCTATGAAATGTCCCATGACTCTCTACTCATGTTAATAGGTTTACCTCCCTTTTCGCAACATTTTCAAATTGTATTCTTCTTTACATTTCCCTGCTTTAAAAAAAAATCCAAAGTGGCATCTGAAACAAATTATCCGGCCCCACGTCTGCATTTCTGTGGAAACGAAAATAAAACACATAACAGGGCTCGGAGGATAAACTTGTCCAACCACTGTGAAATTTCCATTACGCCCTTTATGACTTCTCCAGGCCTGGGCCCTGAGGACAAATGAGCAGTCTCATCTCTGATCAAGGGTTACTTCAAGTTAAAATTATCTGCCGTTCTAGAGAAACTCTTCCACATGGTCGCACCCTGCCGCTCTGAAGGTGAGAGTCACCCCCGCCGTTCACATATCGGATAGCTACAGGATGCAACGCAGAGACTTGGACAAAAGCATTAAACGTCACTCAAAACGTCATTTCTATTAAAGTGACGTCATCTCGGGTGTCATCACCTAAATGTTGTCATTTTTCTGTGGCCCTCACAGAACAGATATTGCCCTTGAGGCAACCTTGCTGGGTAACTTTCGCTGAAGAGAAGTGCAGAAAGGGATAGTCATTGTAATTTTTGGAAAGGATATAATAATCATTGTATGGTTTGAGGGAGCCTTCCCTCTGATTTTCCTCCACGTGCTGGGTATCTCCGCGGCTAGATGATAGAGCCGTAGAGTTTCAGAGATAGAAGGAGTCTTACGGGTCTTCGGGTGTATATAGCCTCATTTACGAGTGAGGAAATGGAAGCCCAGAGAAGCCCAGGAACCTGGTGAATGTGCTCATTCTCCTTCCTCTGAGAGGCCTTGGAAGTGAACTGCACCACGAATGACCCATCTCTATGATTAATTTCAACTGTTCCATTTGTCTGCTGGCTCTGTAGTCAGAAGACTTGGGTCAGTTGTAAACTAGTCATTTTGAAGGACCTGTGGTGTAAAGTTGCATCAGGATTAAATGAGACACTTGTTACAAACTAAGTTCATAAATAATGCTGGTGTTCACTATCATGATAATGACTGTCGTCATTTATTGTACATGTAATTCTACTGTTAGAGCTGAGGCATTCTGGACTATGGAGATTTAAGAACTTATGAGGGGGCCCTGGGTGACTCAGTCGGTTGAGCCTCTGACTTCAGCTCAGGTCATGATTTCACGGTTCATGAGTTCAAGCCCCACGTCGGGCTCTGTGCTGACAGCTCAGAGCCTGGAGTCTGCTTTGGATTCTGTGTCTCCCTCGCTCTCTGCCCCTCTCCCGCTTATGCTCTCTCACTCTCAAAAATAATCATTAAAAAAAAATTGTTTTAAGAGTTTATGAAGGCAGTAACGTTACCACTTTTGCTTCCGACTGCTTGGTATGTATCCAGCTTTGATATCCCCATTTCTCAGGATTTTGAAGACCGACAGATGAGGAGGACCCAAAACAACAACAATCGTTGACACTGTGTAGGTGCTGGGTCGGCAACTGGTTCTCTCTTAAGTGTTTTTCATGCGTTTTCCCATTTAGTCCTCAAGACAACCTCATAAAATGAGCAGATAACCCCCATTTTCACAATGAGATGCGGACACGGGTTAATTACACAGGTGGAAGAATCACGGTATTACCACCTTCCGACTGCTCCTCTGTCTCCACTGCCATGAGTCCAGAGGAGTTGGCGTCTCCTGGTGTCTCAGTTCCCAGAGCTGACAGCGGCTTTCCTGGTGGCAAGAGACGTTCCCACCAGGTCTCTGGCCATAAAGTCACACATGTCACCAAATGCCCTAGTGAGGAAGGTTTCCTAGAGCAAGAAGGTAGCCTTTGATGAGGGGCTTGACCACCCACTTATAAGTGAACACACAGCGTGTGTAACGGTATGTAAGTGATACCACTGGGGCAAGGACATACTTTGAAATGCTATCTGATGTGCTCTCTTTCCAGAGCGTTCCCTTCTCCATCCCTTTTCTATCCTTGCTAAGGGACTCAGGCAAGTCTTGAGACTAAGTCTGTTGTCCCAGGGAAGGGAGAGTAGGTATTACCTGGAAAGGAGAGTTCTTACTCACTTTTGAGCCTCACATTAGGCTTATAGAAACTCATAGCGAGACGGCCATTTTGGAGGAAGAAACGATTTTTCTTGAACTTCTAAAGCTACATTGTATCACAGTCAAAACAGATTAAAGTGTGCTTTTGAGGAAGAAAGAATACGGCTAAAAACGAGTTCATGCCACACAAGTGGGAAAAAACCCTCTCTGTGGATGGTGCGTGAGAAAGAGAGAGGGAGGAGAGGAGAAAAGAAGAAAGAAATAAGGAAACAAACGTGGAAAGGAATGAGAAATAGCTGATGGGGATTGAAGTGGAAAGAGAGTGAGAGACAGAAGAGGAGAAACAGAAGACCCTCCTCTCCCACCTTCTGCTTGGATGGAAATCCCGAGCGTAGGGAGAACGGAGAGATATCCACGTTGTTTGCGGGCAGCTAAGAAAGGGAGACAGGTAAGACCTGGGAGAAGTTCCATACGAGGCTCTTTAAACCACGAGATTATTAATACACCCATAAATGTTCGCTCTTCTTAACGCGCCACTTTCTCTCCTCTCACAGCCAGTAAACTTTTCATGCATCCCCTTCGTACCTTTGTGACTCATGTCTTGATTTAGTGGCCCCGATCCGTATTTGCCATCTCTCAACCTTAGCATTCAAAAGATTCACCGATTTATGCCTGCAATGGTATTGTTATGCCTTCTTTTCTAATCTCCAAAGAAGCCTCGTTTTGGAAATGTCATGCAGGTCTGGATATAAATGTTACTCTATCCGATGTGTAAGTCATACTTCTGAGTTGAAAAAGTTTCAGGATTTTTATAGGGACACTTAAAAACGTTAGGTGGCTTGAAATATTCCCTGCTGATGTACATCATCTCATTTGCAATAATGTATTCGACGGAAGCAAATGATCTTCTGAAGAGTATTCATCTTGCTTCCCATTATAACTTACAGCCTTAGCTCATTTCTCAAAATGCTTTTCCAATTACAGCCAGCACTTGATCATTTGAGCGCACAGCACTTAACCTGAACAGTTCTTGCGGGGCTATTCCCTTTTGCCTTGTTACCTGTCCTGAGACCCTCAGAAGTTGGAGTTGCTGAGGGTAGAGTAGGGAAGACACTGAGGGATGCACTGCGGACACGCCCTGTCTGACTGCTAGAAACTTACACAGTTTCACTGACCTCAGTCTCCTTTGAAGCCTCTGCAAGTTAGGGTCCCCAAGCCTTGTCCTGGGCTTGTCTTGCTCTTTCTACACATTCCCCCTCAGTTACCTCTTTTAATTTCCATGGCACTGAATGCAATCTATATGCTGCCACACAGATGTCCACCTCTCCAGCTGTGACCTTTATTCTAAGTCCCAGATGCTTGTATCTAGTTGTTTACTTGATACAAACATTTAACTGTCTCCTGGGCACCTCAAGTCTGGCTTGTTAAAAATGGAGTTTTTGATCACTCCACCAGCAAAAATGTGTTCTTTCATTCACCTGTTTATTAAGCCAGAAAGCTGGCTGGCATTCATCCTACATCGTCTGCTTCTTTCTGCCCCACCACCCGACTCTGTCTGTCTCTCCCTCCCTTCCCCCCTCGACTACCTGCCGGATCCAACCCATCAGTAATTTTTTTTCTTTTTTTTTCCCTATCAGATGCGTTTCAAACCCATGCACCTAACTTCTGCTGCCAACACCCTAATTCTTGGTACTGTCCTCTTTATGCAGGGTTTTATTCAGAGCTATACATGGCCTGTCTGCTTCTACTCTTACCGACTCTTACCTGCTCTGCAAATAACAGCCAGAGTGACCTTTGAAAAACAGATGTTGGATGTGTTGCTTCCCTGCTTGGAACCTCTCCAGGCTTCCTATCATACTTTGCATTTTTCTGAGGGCCTCATGCCCTGCACAGGAGGACTCCTCAGCCTGACTGACCGCACCTGCCTCCTTCAGTCCCCTCTGCTTCCTGAACCCACCTTTGCGCCATTTTCTCCCTCTGCCTGGAACTTTCCCCCGTTCCACACTTGACCCTGGCCCCCTCATCCCCCACCACCAGTTCCTTCATCTTTTAGGACCAGTTTAAATACCCATTGAGCTGAGTTTGTCCCTGTTTGCCCTAGGGGCTTCCCTAGGGCTTCCTCTCTGTTACTGTTTAACACCGTTATCTGGTTATTTCCTTCAAATCACCTGTCTCATTGAGTTTTTATTCAATTTTTTTTTTTTCTATTTGATATCTGTTACAGTCTCTGAAAGTCAAGGCCAGGTCTGTTTTATTCACCATGAACAAGCTTATGGCTTAGGGGTCTAGAGTAAGTGGGCGTGGTTATTGCATGAATGAATGAATGAATGAACAGATGAATGAACAAACGAACTTTGGTGATGCCCACTGATACCATACAAGTTAGATAAGAAATACCTTAAGCTCATCTCAGAGAAGTACCTTTCTCAGGTTTAAATCCTCTCTTTTGGATTCCCTGCCCCACCCCCCACCCCCACACCACCTGCCGCTACAGACACACATAACCCATATTCCTTCATAAGCAGCAGGGACTGTTCTCAGCAAAAGTGGGAACTTCAGATTTTCACATCTGACTCTCATTAGCAATTCGGAAATATTTATCCGGGGAATCTAATCAGTTGATTATTTCTTCCGCTTCAGGCCTCTGCGAGACACCTATGTCTTGCTCTGGTCACTAACACCATGTTGTCCCACGGTGAGTGTTGATCTGGAATAATAATACCCAAGGCTTACCAGTCCTCAGCACTGCCAGCGACAGTAGATCAAGCAAATACCAGAATGGCTGGCACCTCCCTATGACTGTCCTGAGGTGCAAGGCAGTGCAGGAAACCACTTACATCGTGGAGTGGGAGAGAGGAGTTCTAAGGATCATTAACTGTATCCACATTGGAAGCAAAAGGCATGAGGCAGGCATCCCAAACCCCTGTGGGGTGATTGCAGCTACATGAGAGCCTTGCCCCCGCAGATCAGCACTCCATACGAAGCACACCCTTTCCATCCGGTGTCCCCCCCTGTAGGCCTCCCCATCATCGACACACAAGTCCTAGGCTGTGAGCTTGTTAAGGATATCAACTATCTGTGTCCTCCATTTACCACCATGCTGGATGAAACTGTCCAACGTAAGGCGATGTTATGAGGACTCCACTGCTTTTCTCTTTTACCTGGAATACAGGATTGGAGTAAAACACTTGGCCCAGGGCGTAAAGGTGATTGGTAGGTATAACAAAGGACCACTGAATGGGTGGGTGGCTTACAGTAAGAGAAATTAATTTTCTTGTCGTCTTGGAGGCTGTGCCTCAGGGGTCAAGCGGCCACAGGGTCGTGTGCTCTCCACAGGCTCTAAAGAGACCCTTTCTTAGCCTTCCATCTTCTGGCAGTTGCCCTACTCAGCGTTCCTTGGCTTGTGGTTACATTACTCCAATGTCTGTTTCATTGTCACACGGTGTTATGTCCGTATGTCCACATTTCCCTTTTTACGAGGACACCGGGCACAGGATTTGGACCCATCGTAATCCAGTTTGACCCCATCTAAACTGGATTACGCCTGCAAAGACCCTATTTTCAAATGAGGGCACATTTACAGGGTCTGGGAGGTCACAGATTTTGTGAGAATGCTCTTCAGCCCAGTACGGTAGGTTCGGCTGGATTCATAGATGTCAGAAAACACCTTGATAGCGTTTCTCGGGTTTTTATATTTGAAAACTTTGTACTCACCACAGTAGGTGAAAATCACTCAATCGGAGAATTTGAGTATACCTGTACAACAAAATTGCAGATGTCTGTCAAAGTCTATACTTAGATTATGCTCTTTACTCATGCAGGAAATGAGAAGGGACCCTGGGCTTGGGTGGGTTACATCCTCCTCTGTCATCCTCCACTGATTTGTCCTATTACTTGATCACCCCTTTTCGAGCTGTCATCTCTCAGTTTCAATCCCATAGGCTTAAAAATCCTATAAAGCTAGTGTTTTTCTTCTTTCTTTCCGCTTTCTCACTTGTCACTTTTGCCGAAGGGTCAGTAACCTTTTTCTGTAAAGGGCCACAGAGTAAATATCTTAGGCTTTGTGGGCCACACGGCATCTGTCACAACCATTTGACTCTGTCTTCATGGGGCAGGGCAACCAAAGACAATGTGTAAACAAATCAGCCTGGCTGTGTCCCAGTAAAACTCCATTTATGGATGTGGACGTGTGAATTGGATACAAATTCCATGCGCCATGAAATATTCTTCTTCTTTCGACTTTTCCGTCCGTTTAAAACTGTAAGAAGTGTTTCCACCTTGAGGACTTTACAAAGAGGAGGCGGACTAGAGCTGCCCAGTCTCTGCCACATCTTGTTCCTGATCACTAGGTGACCCACCTTCACCTCACCTTTTATAGCATAGGTCCCATTCTGCATGCTACAGAATGTTCCAGGTCTCTTTTTCTCTTCACTTTTTGTCCTTTTCCTCTCTACTTCCTTCCTCCCTCCCTCCCTCCCTCCCTCCCTTCCTTCCCTCCTTCCTTCCTTCCCTCCTTCCCTCCTTCCCTCCTTCCTTCCTTCCTTCTCTCCTTCCCTCCTTCCTTCCTTCCTTCCTTCTCTCCTTCCCTCCTTCCTTCCTTCCTTCCTTCCCTCCTTCCTTCCTTCCCTCCTTCCCTCCTTCCCTCCTTCCTTCCTTCCTTCTCTCCTTCCCTCCTTCCTTCCTTCCTTCCTTCTCTCCTTCCCTCCTTCCTTCCTTCCTTCCTTCCCTCCTTCCTTCCTTCCCTCCTTCCCTCCTTCCCTCCTTCCTTCCTTCCTTCCTTCTCTCCTTCCTCCCTCCCTTCCTTCCCTCCTTCCTTCCTTCCCTCCTTCCCTCCTTCCTTCCTTCCTTCTCTCCTTCCCTCCTTCCTTCCTTCCTTCTCTCCTTCCCTCCTTCCTTCCTTCCCTCCTTCCCTCCTTCCCTCCTTCCCTCCTTCCCTCCTTCCCTCCTTCCTTCCTTCCTTCCTTCTCTCCTTCCCCCCTCCCTTCCTTCCCTCCTTCCCTCCTTCCTTCCTTCCTTCTCTCCTTCCCTCCTTCCTTCCTTCCTTCCTTCTCTCCTTCCTTCCTTCCCTCCTTCCTTCCTTCCCTCCTTCCCTCCTTCCCTCCTTCCTTCCTTCCTTCTCTCCTTCCCTCCTTCCTTCCTTCCCTCCTTCCCTCCTTCCCTCCTTCCCTCCTTCCTTCCTTCCTTCCTTCCTTCCACTTGCCCTCCTTCTTTCACTTCCCCCTCCCACTGGTTACTGTGTTTCCAAAATAAATACCCACTGCCTCTAAATTATATTTGATAATTGCACATTAATTATTTTAATCATATCCTATTTTCTAAAAATGGAGGAGTGGTGATAATAGGTCAGGTCAATATTCATGAGACAGTCATTCCCTTATCCAAGATAAAAAAAAAAATAGGCTTTAAAATCTCTACATGAAATAAATACAAATTGTAAGAATCCCTTGGTTATTGTGAGAAGTGTGTGTTTTCTCTGCTGGGTGATCAGCCTCCAAGCATATCCAAAATTAGAATGCCGTACGAGGTCCTGGGTGCCCATAACCCAGCTTCTACAAGTTGCCAGTGACAGCCAGTTTTGTTTCATTGGTCTCCCTCTTGCCCACCATGGAATTACTTTGAAACAAGTCCCAGGCATCAGTGATATTTTAGCCTGTATCTATGAAAGATCATGCTTCTTTTTTTAAAAAGCATATCCACAATCACATCCTCACAGCTAAAAACCAATCATAATTTCTTAATGTCTTTAAATATCCAGTGTTCAATTTCCCCAATTGTTTCATAATTGGGCAGCCTCCATTTTGTGGGTCCCAGAATATGAATTAACTTTATCATGCCTGATACTGCTTTGTTGGCTCAGTACACATTTATTGAGCACTTGAGTCCCCTCCACCAGGTATTCTGTTAGATGACAAGGATTAAGCAAGGACAGTGATGCCCACATTGCCCTTGGCAACTTAACAAGTGGTGGCTACAAAAAATATGTTACAAACATGCTACGAGAAATGCAAACCCACTGGTAAACTTAGATTTTTAGGAACCAGATGGAGATGGAAGGACATCTAACTTGAACTTGGTGTGGTACTGGGGACTGGGAAGTGGGCAGTATTTTCTGCAAAGTGCTTAACCATCTGAACCCTGATGGACTAAGAGCTAGGGCAGGTGGCTGTGTTTTTGGATCAGGGCAGAACTTGGTTCGTTGAGAGTCAGCCTAGGATTTAGGAAGCTTCACAGAGAATCATTTTTTAAAAAGTGAAATCACCTAATACATTTGTACTTCTGTTGAAATGAAAGTGAGAACACCAGTTCCACTTCCTTTGTATATGTGAAGTCTGATATTTTAAGGGTTTCTTTCCCTAAAAAGTTATTTCTAGCTAATTATCCTTACCAAGGAACTTAATCTGTCAGACTGTCTTGCTAATGTTCCCCACAATGGGGTCTGCTTCAGTGAAGAGAAACTGACTTAATGGGGAAAATTAAATACTTAGAGAAGTTGATTATTTGGGGATTTTCTTCCAAGGTGATAAATGTTATCTGTATCATCAGCACAATTTTTGGGGGGACGCCTGGGTGGCTCAGTCGGTTAAGCATCTGACTTTCGGTTTCAGCTCAGGTCATGATCTCATGCTTTCATGAGTTCAAGCCCTACTTTGGGCTCTGTGTTGACAGCATGGAGCCTGCTTGGGATTCTCTCTCTCCCTCTCTCTCTGTCCCTCCTCCACTTGCACTATCTCTGTCTCTCTCAAAAATAAATAAAGAAAAGAAAAAAAAATTTTAATGAAGCCTCGTGCCTGGGTTGGAAGAAGGGAGAACAGCCACAAATCCTCTAATGGGAAGGATTACTTACACCACAGCCCTTAGTGTCCCTAAAGAGGTAAACTGCTAGGATATGTTTGATCTCCCAAAATTTCAGGGAGCAGTGATGTGAGCTTGAGTCAACATGAAAGGAAAGGTCATGTGGTAAGATTCTGTTCTGTTAATAATGAATCAAACTGTCATTTCCAATTGTATGTTTTCTGCTATATCAAAGCTTCTCGGAAACTTCAGGAAGAATGTCATTTCTCAAGTTAGCCTGTTGCAAGTTAGGTTTAAACTCAGTGCTAACAGAAAATAAAATTCCCCAACACTAAAATATACCTAAAGTACAATACTAGAGAATATTAAAGCGCCACATGTGTTAAAGAACTTGGTGTGGGTGATAGGTGGGTTTATGATTTATACACTAAGTCTTACTGCTTGGATTATTCTGGCCATTGCCTGAAAATTAGCAGTTACTTTTAAAGGTTGTACCGTAATTCCTTATTTTGGGTTCCTCCTCCACTAGGTCTTTGGTGGCTTTAATGGCCCTCACTCATCTTTGTGTGCCCAGGGCCTAGAACAGTGCTTGGAATACAGCAAGGTGTTCGTAAGCAAAAGTCCCTCCGCTCCTGACATTCTTGTCGTGGAAGGAGGCATCCATGTACTTAACACAGGACCCTTACTGTCTTACTCTCCACCCTGGATAGAATTGGTGGTGGTTTTAAGATGCTCATTGCACCTGAGGTATATTTTTATGTTGCTCTTTTAAAAATCATTGCAGTTTCACCTCTAGTAAATGCCGCAAGTACAATACCAGTACTCTGTAATTTCCGATATCGCTTTGATTTTTTCACCTGTAAACACTTTCTCAATGCGCAATGTTTTTTGAAGCTTAATACTGTCGAGTTCTCTAGCGTGATCTATAATCCCATGAACTATATTTTAAATGGGTAGTTCATAGGAATGATCAAAGATTATAGGGATAGAGGTTTGTTATAAACTAAATGAAGAAAGGAATAAGGTATATAATGAGCACAATATGCATTGAACTTTTGCAGACTGCTCGGAATTTGAGATGCACCAGTAAAAAAAGGTATAAAAAAATTCTCCAGCGTAGTGGAGTTGACAGGCTTTGAGGCAGGTGGGGGTGGGGTGGAGAGGCAGACAGCACAAAAGAAGCATCGCAAGTAAGTAAGCTATATACTATGTTAGAAGGCCACATGTGCTCTGGGACAACAAATGGAGAAAGTAAGGGGCATTGTGGGTTGTAACTTTGAATAAGGCAGGCAGGGTGGGCCTCAGGGAGATATGCCAGTTGAGCCAAGACTAAATAGAAGTGAAAGAGTTAGTTCTGAGACCAGGGGGAGATGCCTTGAAGGCACAGGAGACAGCCAGTTCCCGAGACTGGGCCACCCGTCAGAGCCCAGCAAGAGGTAGACCAGAGTGGGAGATCATTATTTCAAGTGATTTTTTTTTTCCGCCTAGAGTATATAGTATGTTTCAAGATATTTTTTAACATAACAGGCGGTGTGATCTTTAAAGGTCCACAGGAATGGTCAGTCACTGATCCTGGGTGACATTTACTTAGTCCCAAGTTGGAATTGAGATCAAAATCTAATTTCTCTTATAAGCAACAAGAACCAGAAAGCAGCTTTCTCTTGCCACACCGGGCAGAAAACTCCTTGTTGCCACAGAGATGAACTCATGAGGGTCAAACACATGCACCACATCTCTACCTAGTGGGAGCACAAAGGGGAGGGAGGATTAGCTTGTCTAAGTGCTGACAGAAATGCAGTCAATAACTCCAGCCGTGTTGTGAAAGAATTTTAACATCCCTACGATGGAACAAAACCATTAACAAATATCCTTCTTCCCAGAGAATAACTAATGCCTTCTTAGTAAAAAGACACAAAGAAGCTCCAAATTGTTCTTCAGGTGGGTGAGAATCATCCACCAGTATTTCTACATGTTCACAGCACTCAATTTGTCATCCATCTTTGGGCTGGAATTGTGAGCATGAAAATGATCAGCACTTTCCACCACCCGCAGAACGTCATCTGTACTTTTAGCTCATTTTCCCGGTGCTTCCTGCAGAGGCCCCATCTGCTTTACATACCTGATTTCTCCACACGGGATGAGAGCTGCTTATGCCTTCTGAGCCCGTACGGAGCTACCATTGTGAATGGCTCAAACCACCCCAGCCCGCCATGGTGAAATGGCCCCTATGTCATTGGAGGCTAGGCTACAGAGATGCTTGGAATGCTCGCACAATAGGTACTGGGGGGGAGCAAAATGTGATACCGGATTGCTAATACTTTAAATTATGTCAGCAGGATTATACTTATTGAGAAAGTCTTCCAAACAAAATAATGATCTAGGAAATGGATGGTCTTCAGACTTATACTCTGGAAAGACTGATGGTATTTTCAAACAGATCCTCTTACAAATGACTAAAGAAAAAAGAAAAAAAAAAAAAAAAGAAACCTGTATTACAGCCTAACCTTATGCTGAGTCTTTTTATCGGAAAGAGTTACAAACAATTCTGTAAAAATTAATACTTTAAACAACTAACTACAGGTGGCTCACTATTTAAGAAATTATTTTGCGACTTAGTGAAGCACACACAGCTCAGGTAAAATCACTAATATTTCCTAGATTATTACTTTGTAAATCTGGATCTTCGTCTAAAGTTTACGTGAAATAAGGTATACTTTGATCGTTTGTTTCAATGTGAAATATTTCTAGCTTATATCCAACACCCAGAGTAGGAAGTATGACATCAAATATAAAATTAAATTAAGCCCATATATATCCCTAATCTTATTCCCCTTGGCTCGTCCATGACCTTAGAGGAAAAGCTTTCCACTTCCCACTGTTGAAGGTGATGTTAGCTGTAGGTATGTCATTCATGGCCTTGAAGAAATACTTGTAAAATATGAGTTGATCTTTTATCTCCGCAGGTTTTCAACACCTACCTGTGACCATGCATTAGATCGTCCAACCCGTGCACAATTGTCAGGGCTCTGGAATCTTATATTTCACTATTCCAGACCCTTCAATTTCCAATTGATCTAGAGCCCACCCATTAAATCCTTTTTGTCTCCAAAGTACTTGGTCTTAACTGTAAGAAGAATAAAATGGGTCTTACCCTATCCTTCACGTGGCTCATCACTATTTAACCTTTCTGATTCACCGGCAGTGCCATACCTACTTGGCCATTTCACAGCTTTCTAAATCTGGCTCACGTGGACTTTCTGTAGGAACTCACAGTGTCACGATGCCCTGTGCACATCTCTGTTTTAGCACTTGTTTGTGATCTGTAATTCCAGGCTTACTGTTCTCTTTCCATCAATGGACTACAAGCTTGTCGAGGACAGGAATTCAAGTCTTTGTCCTTCTCTTATCCCCAGAACCTAACCGTGATGAAAACAGTCAGGAGCTCAATAAATAGCTGTGAATGCGTGCAATATTGAATTATATTACTGTTTTATGGCATTTTTCTATGTTTAATAGGTTGTATATTGTTGTCATTTAAAAAGTCTGCTCTCTGAAAATTAGTGGGTTCCTGTGGGGAAGACAATACAATTTTTGATGTGTCACCAACCATGTCACCACTGGGTCAAAGGGATGAAGAGTGAAAAGAGCACTAAATCCAGATTTAGGAGACAAAGTCTCCATCATTTTGCCACTAACTCTTCATAGTCATTTGGGCAAGTGACTTCTCACTCCTGAGACTTGGCTTCTGTATCTCTAATAGGAGATGGTCACAATGGATGTTCTCTAAGATGTTTATGTTGATGTTATTTGGGATTCAAAATTTTTCACATGAGAACATGGCTTCCTTCGAATGTTAGGCTTCCTGCCTTGGATATGTCTTCCTATAAGGCTGCAAATTTTTTTTATGTTCATTTATTTTTGAGAGAGAGAGAGAGAGAGAGAACAAGGGAGGAAGGGTAGAGAGTGGGAAACACAGAATCCGAAGGAGGTTCCAGGCTCTGAGCTGTCAGCCCAGAGCCTGACGCGGGGCTTGAACTCACGGGCTGTGAGATCAAGACCTGAGCCAAGGTTGGACATTTAACCAACAGGGCCACCCAGGAGCCCCAAGGCTGAAATTTCTGTAGCATTTAATTGGACATCCTTACTCATATCTTGCTCATAGTTAAGGCTCAACCATTGTTTGATGGAATCAGGATAAGAGCCATTAAGACTCCTGTGCCCAAACAAAGCCACAGATAAAGTTATTGGAATGCAGTTTATTAGAGGAGAAATTTGAGGATATACAGAATTGGGCCCACTAGTTTTATCCAGCAGGCCAAGGTTTACATGCAATATGAAAAATCTTGGGTGATACGTATACGATAGTTCATTTCCCATTGTGTTATCGTAAGAGGGAGAAACCCAAAGTCATTCCTGAAGTGTAACTGTAATAGATACAAGAACTTGTAAGGAATTTGGACTGCAAGTTGATGTTGGTTATACCCCTCTAAGTTATATGTACCATTTTAAATTTAGGTAGTCTACAATAGTCTCTTTTTTTAAAGATTATTTCAGAGTTCATATGAATAAAGGTGAGAAAAAAAAGCTCTCAGATGAACAAATGAGTCCTCAACCAGTACCGGTGATATTGTTTGAAAATCAAAAACCCTTAGATGCATATGCAAATGTATAGGACACACAAATTTCTTTTTTCTACTGGATTCAGCTCCAACTGGACTTTTATTACAATATGCTCTGTAATGTGAACTTCAGATTGTATATGGGTAGCGTGGAAAAGAGTCAAAAATAGCCTATACGTGGTAAAGAAATTGGTTATATCCTGGGAGGAGTTATTCTTTGCTTTTTTTCCACTGGTCATTTCCTGACTATCAGTTCCTGGTCAGAACTTCAGCCATACGACGACTTGAGTCCTCATGAAGTGAATTACTTGAGAATTAACAGATAGGATAAGGATGTGGGGTCACTGGCATAGGTAGCAGAGATTTCTAACATACTCATGTCAATATAACTAAGCTGGGTAATCTTGAAGACCCTGTTTACTGCCAAGGAGAGGGATGTGTTTCCACAGTATGCTCCGTATGTTTCCCAGTATTTGAAAAATATCATTATATTGTCTGTATTGAAAACATTGTACAGTATGACAGTTTTTAAAAATGTGATTACGTGATGAGACAGAGAGTAAGCTCTCAGCAATCACAGAAGGCACTTTCATAACACACTAATCCAAAGAGAGTATTTGAAATACACTCGCTTATCAATTGCTTCTTCATAAAAATGAAACAGCCATACATAGTGGTTTCTATTTGCATTACACCCATACCTGATAATACAGATTATATAAGTTGTATATAAACACATTACAAATATGGGAATAGGATTCTTAATTTTTCACTTATGATACTAGCAAAGGAAACTCTATGCAGTAGAACTTTCTTCTAGATGGTGGATATCTGCAAAATTGTTAATATCCATTTGTCACTTAAGATTTAATGGCTCCAAAGGAGCCATTGCATGTGTAATAGGCAAGCATTAAAAAATAATTTGCAAGATGCATCAACAGTAATTGCTTTATGCCATTAAAATAGAGTTTACAGATTTCCTTTTATAATGCCATGACAATGTAAAAAGTTTTAAATCTTTATCTATGCACACACACATGTTTTTCAAGCCTTCTGAAGTATATAATTTTATTGAAATAAAGGATAGTATGTCAGAGAATAAGTTTAAGCATGCCACATTAACTTGCTCCAAACCTTCCTGTGCCAAGGACTTTCCATTTCACTTTGGGGTCACACACCTCCCCCATCCCCATTACACCTCGAACTTTAATTCCTGCTATTCTTTCCTTCCTCACTCACTGGCCTCCTTGTATACCTGAACAACACCAGAAATATTCTCAAGCCAGAACGTTTTCATTTGCCCTTTCTCTGTCTGGAATACTTTTACCCGGACATTCACACGGCTTGTTGGACAATGATCTTATTTATTCAGATGTCACGTAGTGAGGCTTGTTGTGCTGTCCTCGGTCTTTAAAAATGCAGTCAGAAAGGGGCACCTGGGTGGCTCAGTCGGTTAAGCATCTGACCTCGGCTCAGGTCATGATCTCACAGTTCGTGGGTCTGAGCCCCGCGTTGGGCTCTGGGCTGACACCTCAGAGCCTGGAGCCTGTTTCCGATTCTGTGTCTCCCTCTCTCTCTGCCCCTCCCCTGTTCATGCTCTGTCTCTGTCTCAAAAATAGGTAAACATTAAAAAAATAAATAAATAAAACTGAAAATGCAATCAGACAAAGAAAAATACCATATGATTTCACTTATATGTGAAACCACTTATATGTGGAATCTAAAAAACAAAAGAAACAAAACAGAAACAGACTCCCAGATTCAGGAAACAAACTTGATTACTGTATGGGTTGGGGTCGGGGGATGGGCAAAATAATTGAAGGGAATTAAGAGCTACAAACTTCCTGTTACAAAATAAGGAAACCATGGGGATGTAATGTACAGCATAGGGAATAGAGTCGATAATATTGTAATTACTCAGTATGGTGACAGGTGGTAACTAGACTTGCCATGGAGATCATTTCACAATGTATCAAAATATCGAGTCACTATGATGTGTACCTGAAGCTAATAGGGCATCGTATATCAATTATACTTAAAATTTTTTAAACTGCAATCTACACATAGCCTGCTCTTCCATTCTCGATGTAGTTTTTCTCACCATTATCAATTGCTAACTACATATGATATTTTAATTTTTTCATTATCTGGTTTTTTCCCCCACTAGAATACAAGAACGTCAACTGCAAACACTTAGAATTTTTTTCCTCTGTGGTTCCCCTAGTGCCTAGATCCATATCTGATCCATAGTGGATACTCAGTACTGTTTGTCGAATGAGCGAATGGGCTATGAAACAAATATAAAGAACGTGGTGCCCAGAAGATTGGCACAGAAATGTGTGTGCTCAAATGCGTGGGTGTAGGGTTTAGGGCCCAGCAGTCACTGGAACCAAAATGTTAGCAACTCATCAATATTAACATATTGGTTAATATTTTTAAAGTTATTGACAGAGACCGTAATGGGTGACCATTTTATTTTACTTGCTTAATTAATGTTTGCCTTTATGAACATCATTTTGTGTAAATTAAAAAGGGGCTTATGATACTTGAGAAAGGGTCAGAGTAGAGTGCTGTTTCATTATGAGTTAAAGAATGAAAGTCATGGAATATTGGAATATTGCCATAGAACAAAGACATGGTCCTGGTAAGGATTTTTTTTTTTTTTTTTAAGTAAATAGCGAGTAGTGTCAAACATTTGAGAACTCTATACTAGAGGCTGATTTTAACAGAAAAGAGATAAAGTTCACCATATTTAATTAACAGACCTTTACTTAGGTGAAGGTAAATGCGAAGGTCTGGATATAGGTGACAATCTGTTCGCGGTCAGAATCATGTCAGAAAGAGACAGAATTACTAGAACACATTGTATTTTGTTGCTGTATCAGAGCAGCTGAAGGAAGACAGTTCTGATCAGGCCAAAGGTGAACGTGGAAAACGATCATCCTATCCCATGGAAAACGTGTTACTACATGGGCACCGTACTTGAACTTGCTTTAGTTGGTCTCAGAAGAGCGAAGTGCAAAGGATTCTAATACAGAGGCACATTGTAACTGATGAAGGGAAATTATAGTTTAGAACGATGTGGCTCGCCCAGGGTCCCTGAGGAAGGTCAGAGCCAGAACTTGAACCAAAGTGATTTAAGAAGTTCCTGGATCAGGTTATTTGTATTTATTTATGTTTTCTTAATTCGTTTTATTCAATGAATGTATCGTCAAGGTCTCTTATGTGTAATGACTATTCTAACCACTGTGCATACAGCATTGAAAACAACCTCTTCCTGGGGCAGCTGGGTGGCTCAGTGGGTTAAGCATCTGACTTTGGCTCCGGTCATGATCTCACGGTTTGTGAGTTCGAGCCCTGCATCGGGCTCTGTGTTGACAGCTCAGAGCCTGGAGCCTGCTTCAGATTCTGTGTCTCCCTCTTTCTCTCTCCCTTCCTGGCTCTCTTTCTGTCAAAAAAAGGAAACAACCCCTTCTTCCTCCCCTTCTAACGTAGACGGACAGACAAAATGAAAATGGGCACTCAGCTGGAGAGGGATAAATACTATGGAGAAAACAAAGCCGGACAAGGAGATAGGAAGCAGCTGTGGTGGAGGAGGGGCTCAGCAAAGGAGAAGTTGGCTTCAGGGCAGACCTCAGGAGGAGGAGGGGTCACCCCTGCTGCTATCTAAGGAAAGAGCTAGAGCATGGGCTCCAAGATGGGCTGGCCGGGCAGGCTTGAGGGATGCAAGGAGCTCGGTGTGGCTGGAGCCCCCCGAACAAGGGGGACATTAGGAGAGTAGGAGGGAGCAGGGCAAGGTAGAGCTGGGTCACGGAGAGCCTCCGGCTGTTTCAACAACTAGTCTTTTACTCTGAGCAAAACCCCGGGCCACGTGAGGGCTTTGAGCAGAGTATCCGAGTTTGCCATATTTTCGAAAGGCTCAGCGTGGCTTCTGTGTGGAGGGTAGGTGTGAGAGTGCAGGGGTGGAAGCAGGGGAGGGGTGGAAGGGATTGTGTGATGTGGGCAGCAGGAGGTGGGGGCTTTGACCAGAACCGGTGGGGAGGTGGAGGTCAGGTGCACCCAGATCTCAAATGTAGAAGGCAGAGCAGACAGGATCCACGGAGAGGTTGGATGATGCGTGTCGAAGAAGGGGGGTGGGGGATGTAACGGGAACTCGGAGGCTCCTGTCCCGAGCAACTGGAAGAACTGAGTTGTCATTTGCTGAAATAAGGAAAACTACGTGAGGGACAAGGTCAGAAAGTCTCTTTTAATCTCTGTTCCCTTGTAACTATTTGTGGAAGAAACTAGATCGCATAATCTGTAGAGTTTCACACTGCAGAGATTTTGTGGACTCTTCCCTCAGATCTCACTTAACAAAGTCCCCTCCCCCTGTATGTCCTAGGAGCTGGCAGTGAGGACTGTAAGCGCGATGAAATTCAGGTTTGATGTGGGCCAACACTGCCTGCCATGCAGCGTTGTGTTCCAATCCCACCAGAAGGCACAGTTCCTCTGGTTGTGCTTGTGGTTGTAGTACCAGCTGTGAGTACCGTTGCTTAGCTCCTTCTTGTCAGAAGTTCCCAAACGACGGTCTTCTGGTTCCCTCAGTTAATCTTCATGTATGAGCTGAAATACGTCCGTAAAGAGACCGTTAATTATGTTACAGAACATGCAGGTAAGGTAAACTAGATGCTTCTTTGTCCTTATTTCCTAAAATTCAAAACAATGAGTTAGTTACCTGGCATTTCCCACAATTGATCATTTCATTTTATTTTCACGAACGCCTGGAATTAAACATACCAGATGTATTTTATTCCATTGCAGGAGATTCTTAGTGATGTTAAAATCATCCTTCTCGTGGGGCGCCTGGGTGGCGCAGTCGGTTAAGCGTCCGACTTCAGCCAGGTCACGATCTCGCGGTCCGTGAGTTCGAGCCCCGCATCGGGCTCTGGGCTGATGGCTCAGAGCCTGGAGCCTGTTTCCGATTCTGTGTCTCCCTCTCTCTCTGCCCCTCCCCCATTCATGCTCGGTCTCTCCCTGTCCCAAAAATAAACAAACGTTGAAAAAAAAAAATTAAAAAATCATCCTTCTCTGTTCCGGGGGGGCTTTGAGCTGCCCTCCGTTTCCAGTAGCTCATTTGTTTCCATGTGACGTTACGTTCCAGGCTTATCTTGTATATTTTCAGCCCCAGAATCAGTCACTTCACCTGGCAGCCCGGTTTTCTCTTAATGAAAAATCCTATTGGGTGATGACAATCTGGTGCCACAGGTTGTCCTTGTTTGGGGCCTTTTCCAGTGGTCGGAGCTAAGACGTAGGTCTACATTTTTAAAAAAGAAAAATTATGGGTTCATAGTGATGCTTCTAATTCAAATTCAGGAGTACATAGGGTTATATTTCAGACTCATCAACCTTACGTTTGCTTCTCCTTTTTGCACATGGAAATTTTCAGGGTCCAAAACATCAAGGTAATTACTCATTTGTGTTGTTGCCCAGGTATAGAGCATTTCAATAACAAGATGCAGGGTCCAGGTTCATCCAAAAGGTCAGGTGAAAATATTTGTTGACAAGATGAGGGTGCGTTTTCTGATTAGCGCAAACAGCATAGACAAAGATTCTGAGGCCGGAGAGAGCACAGTTCCTTTCAGAAAGCGCAGATACTGTTGTATCAGAGGTGTGATGGGTTAGAGCGTCAGGAAGGAGTGGGAACATAGCGGGCTGTGGATATTAGTATCAACGGGAGACATAAGCTGTGTGTTCGGAGGTATCTTGCATTTGTTCTTAATGAGAAATATTTTGGGACACCCGGGGGCTCAGTCGCTTGAGCGTCTGACTTGAGCTCAAGTCATGATCCCACAGTCGGTGAGTGTGAGCCCCACATCGGGCTCTCTGCTCTCAGCGTAGAGCCCACTTGGGATCCTCTGCCCCCCTGTCTCCCTGTCCCTCCCCCGCTCATGCTTGCATTCTCGCTCTCTCTCCCTCTCAAAAATAAATAAACACTAAAAAAAAAAAAAACCCATTTCTTTCTACTTTGTCTATACAAGCAGGACTTCTCGGATAGAAGTTTAAGGTTAGCTGTCCTCAACCCTGTTCTACGTTGAGTCAGGGAAGGTGGAGCCCAATTATTTTCTGCCGCTTGCGGAAGCATTTGCGTCCTAACGACCCGTTTTCGTCGTTATGTTTCTCCCCACAGAGGACAAAGTGTGGACCATCGTGTCTCACGATTTGCAGATGCAGACCACGGTGGCGGGCTACAGCCCAGAAAAATACTCCGTGACGCAGCTCGTTTACAGCGCCTCCATGGACCAGATCAGTGCCGTCACCAGCAGCGCTGAGCACTGTGAGCAGTACGTCTCCTACTTCTGCAAGATGTCCAGGCTGTTGAACACCCCAGGTAGGCTGGGAATGGAGGGTTCCTTTTAATTACTGTCCCAGCTGGTGCTTGGAATGACGGCCACCACCCAACAGGTGTGATTTAGCATCTCCCAGTCCGGCCTCACCAAGTGCAGGCAGCTGTGACCAAAGTCAACTCGCACTTGGTTTGTTTTCTGGAGAACGAAACTGACAAAGTACGATGTTAAGGAAAAAAAAAAAAAAAATTCCCTGGTCTGCAACGTCCAGGTTTTTCAACTTTCCGCGCCTACTTACGTGCACGAATGTTTCTGGTGCTTAATGATCAGTCGTGGCTTCGGGCAAAGGTGTCTCCGAGCCTCTTGTGAACTTTCAAGCGATGCCCTCTGAGCTGTTCAGTTGTGTTTAAGGAGAAGCTGAAAGGCGTGTAGCACAGCGATAGAATTCAGAGCCCTTTGCTGTCTGCAGTCATTTAACAGGATCCGTTTGTCTCAAGGGGCTCGACCTGATTGTTTAGGTGTGGGACGGCTTACTCTTAGCGATGCTTCCGAGTGTGTGTGTGTGGGTGGGTGTGCGTGTGCGTTAAAGGTATAAAAACTAGTGTCCAAAGGATGCACTGGAAATAGAGATCCACGTGCTTTGGGGTTCTTGGCCGCCAATTGAAGACGTTGACAGAAAACGAAATCCCTCCGTCTGTAGTATGACAGAGCAGAAATAAAGCATGCACACTGACCACACTTTTCAGCCGCGCCGCTCTCCAGGTGTGCGATTTGGGTGGCGTTGATTGAACTCGTAAGCCTCAGTTTCCAGTCTTTTTCATTCCGATAGGAATCATAATGCGTATTGCAGGTGAGTGAGAATTTAATAAGTTCGTGTACTAAATGCTGACTGCAGGGTTTGATCCACTTAAGGACTTTATAAATAGCAAATAGCATACTGATTATTTGTAATAGTAAGCGTTAGAAGTGGCATCATGCCACATCACAGACCCATGGGCTGTTTGATGCCCCAAATCGGTGTTGGATTAGAGGCAGTATTATGTGGAATAGCTTACAAAGAAGAGTTCTAATAAAACATTATATGGTATTTTAAAGATTTGCGTGTATTTTATGCGCTGAAATTATAGACAATTGTAACCTCTAGAATCTAATAGTAAAATCTAGGGGCGCCTGGGTGGCTCAGTCGGTTAAGCATCGGATTCTCTTTTTGGTTCCAGTCACGGTCTCGCAGTTTGAGTTTGAGCCCCACACTGGGGCTTGGGAGCCTGCTTGGGATTCCCTCCCTCCCTCCCTCTCTCTTTCTCTCTCTCTCTTTCTCTCTCTCTCTCTCTCTTATTCTCTCTCTCTCAAAATACATAAAAATTAACTTTAAAAGTAAAATCTATAAAAAAAAAGTACATGTGGACACGATTGGTTCAGACAATTAGCGCTTATGCTGTTTGAAGAAAGAAGAGATGATTGTGGCTGGGGTGTTGAGGTGCTCAGAGGCAGAGACACAGTTTGAGGACGTTGAAGGAGGGTAAGCCTAAGGCTAGTTTCTAGTCTGTTTTTAAGCAGTACTCAGTTACATTTCTAATGATAAGTTTGGGGCGCCTGGGTGACTCAGTTAAGCGTCTGATTTCGGCTCAGGTCATGATCTCACGGTCGGTGAATTCGAGCCCCGCGTCGGGCTCTGAGCTGACTGCTCAGAGCCTGGAGCCTGTTTTGGATTCTATGTCTCCCTCTCTCTCTGACCCTCCCCCGTTCATGCTCTGTCTCTCTCTGTCCCAAAAATAAATAAACATTAAAAAAAATTAAATAAATAAAAAAATAATAAGTTCAACACACTAAATCAAAGTCAGGAGTTCACTGCTAATCTGCACAATAGCAGACTATTTTCTTGGGATTCCAGATATTGTGTTTCCAGACATTTGTAGATGATTATTGTACATAATAGATTATGCTCTGAAAATAAGTTTATCATATGCTGCTTGCCTTTGAAGATGTGTGTGTGTATATGTATACATATGTATATATACATAATTATATGTATATGTATATACATATATATGTGTAATTTTTACTCACAAGACATTAGTGCTTAATCAATGTTTGCTAATTGGAATGAACTGAAAATACATCATTATATAATTTTAACTATTATCTCATCCTACCTTCGGGCAGTTGGTTTAAACCCATGTGTGCATCAGAATTCTCAGGTCTGTCAAAATGCTGATTGCATGGCCGTATTCCTGGAACTCTCATTCGGTAGAACTTGGTTGGGACCCACAAATGTTTGCTTTTAAAAAACATCCAAGAGTAGTTCTGTGGACCATACACTAAGAAACACCATCTTTAATTTAAAGCATGAAGGTCTCTCGTGTTAGACTTTAAGGTTTGAGTTCTCCATGGTGGAGAAAATTAAAGGAAATATTAGAGCTTGTCTAGCCAATTAAACAAAAAGGGCACACCTAATTTCCTGCTCCTTCAGCTAAACCAAACTGGCACTGTAGTATTTTTTAATCCTTTGCATAGACCAGTCTCTAAATGTTACAGAGTGAATTTCAGCCCACCTTTTTTTTTTTTAATGTTTTATTTACTTTTGAGAGAAAGAGACAGCACGAGCAGGGGAGGGACAGAGAGAGAGGGAGACACAGAATTCGAAGACAGGCTCCAGGCTCTGAGCTGTCAGCACAGAGCCTGACGTGAGGCTCGAACTCACGGACTGTGAGATCATGACCTGAGCCAGAGTTGGACAGTTAACCGACTGAGCCACCCGGGCGCCCCATTTCAACCCACCCTTCTGAGTCATTCTTCATCCTCCCAACTTCTGTTTTCCAGGCTAGCTAATCTGTAGAACAGCTGAAGCAAGGAAAAGGAATAGTTGGGGTAGCGAGTGTTTCCGTATGATGGCATTCTGTATATGTCCAAATAAGAAAGAACACAATTTAATAAAAATCTTTAATTTGCTGTTTTAAGGAGCTAATGTGTGCTGTAATTGGTTTTTTTTTCCCTCCTTCCTGGTAACATTCAATTTTAAATATCCATTTACTCGTTCTTAACTAAGACTGAATTATATTGGAACTTCTGTAGTACTCCTTGTGACATCTGTTTGAATACAAAGTATATTCATTATAGTCATGGCAATTAAAATGAATATCAAATGAGTTTGTAATAGCTATGTACTTAAAATGTTATTCTTTATTTTAAGAGCCTTACCCTCAAGAGTTCATTTGGGTCTCTATAGTTTCTAATGATACTTATGATAAAGAGTTGTTTGTATGCATAAGGACCTCATTTTTATTTTGATAAATGTTTGGTTGTACCCTACCATTAGCTAACCAATGTAGAATTACTCATCATTGGTTTCTTGCAACTTTACAAGGGTAGTGTAATATATTTCTTGCAATCTTATCTCTTCTTTTTATTACTACAAAATTTAAAAATGGAATCCATTTTACGGTAATGATTTTGCCATTTTTTATGGTCATATCTGTTCTTGCCATGTAACTATTAATTCAGTTGTCCTTATCAGCTTTATAAAAGACACAGAAACAAGACAAATAAAGTTATTTTATTCCATAGAAGAGCCTGTTTGGAGTGAGGCATACCAACTTGGGAATGAACAAATTGTACTTAACGAAAACCATTAATGGATATCAAAAACCAAAAGGATATTAGCATGTTTTATATTTATATCCCCAGAACTACAAATGTAGTAATATCTGAACTTACAAAGGCAAAAATGGTTAAACAATGAAATCTACTTCTGAAATAAATACCTTAAGAACCTGAATTTGTTAAGCTAGATACCAAGAGAAAGTTTCATTGCATCCCACTTGAGAAATGTCTTAGTCAACAATCTTAATATTTTAGATAAAATATTTCCCTGTATTTGGACAAAGACCTACTAGCCTGCTTTTAAAATTCTTATTTTCATATCTTAGATGCACTGTTGCCCTATATTTATTTTATAAAACATTGTACTTTCTAATTAAGAATTTTTTTATTGTTGAGGTATGTATTCCTTACATCTATAAAGATTTAATTGTAGAGGTATAAAGTTGATATGATTCCTATTTCTCTGACTATACTTAGTGTTGTTTTCTTTGGTTTCCAGTGTTTCACTTCCTTTAATTTCTCAATGTAGTCTTATTCTATTCTCATAAGTCATAGTTTTATTGCTTCTTTTGTTGAAAGAAGCAATATAAATTATCCATGCTTTGGGGTAGTTTACTATTGGATTTTGTATCTATTGAAAAGGAATTATGTTCACAATTTTTGCCTATAAAGTAAGCTGTGTAAAATTCAATATACTTTGATGATACTAAACAGTGATTTAGTGGCATCCAAAGGACAAGAAAACATGACTCTGGTATTATAACTTATAACCTATTTTTAGAAGAAATTTCTAAACTTTGGTGAAGTTATTAAGAAAGTGAACTTTCCAAGTTGGTGCTATGCCTTGTAAGAAGCCATGATGTTTAACTCTTGAAACAACATAGATAAAAACATTGCTTGGTTGCCACTAAAGACTAACATTTTCATTGTGTCTAGTCAGTATATTAATTCACAGATGAATAATTTAGCTAATTATTGTGTTAATTATTACTAAAACTGGAGGGTTTAATTAAATGGGGCAAGCAAGGAAGGTAGAAATAACTAAAAGGTAAAAGTAGCGGATTAAATCCGGTAATATTCCACACCCAGGCAACTAGACTGTCCATAGAGGACATTGTGGGTAAAAGGGACAGAATGGTCACAGGGAAAATAGAGGCTATTTCAGCAGTATGGATAGGAGTTGATGAAGGCCTCAGCTGGAATAATGGTTGAGATCATCAATCAGTCCACAGATATTTATTGTTTATTGCATATCAGGAATTGTGACTTATAAGCTGACATGTGGATTCGTATGAGTTGCCTAAGAAAAAAATGGCAGGGAGAATTCTAGGTTAGAGATATCAGAATGTGCAGTGTTTCTGAGATGGACATCAAAGGACACATACTTGGAAAGACATGAGAATGGCTGGAGTAGAGACCTTGAGGGTGAGAGATAGAGAGAAATATGAAGGAGAGTCTCTGCATGACCTTCAGGATTCCACTCAAAGGGCCAAGGGAATGGTTTTAAGTGGGGGATTCCAGCTGTTACGTGAAGAGTAGCATGGAGGGATGACCAGGTTTGCGGGAAGCAAGCCTCCCGCACAGTGCCACCAGAGAATGGACGAGACTGAATATCTGAGAGGCTCCCTGGGCATTAAGAGGGAAGACTTTCTTTAAAGTGTAGGTAGTAGAAGCAACATGAGTCATGATTGCTTACCTGTGGAGTAACTTCAGGATAACTTTAGGAGTAATCTTCCCCTCTACCCAGGAGTGAAGGTAAAATGGATGACTAGAACGGTTGTAATGTCTTCATAAGATGACTCAGAGAGGTCATGGGAAGAGCAAGGAAAGAACATTGAAGGAAAGAAAACACTAATTTGAAAAAGTCCTTAAAGGAGAGAGTGCAGCTCACCAACAGGACTCCGAAGTAATGATCACAGCAGGAGGAAGACAGCTAATAATGGGGAAGCTAAGGCAAAGGAGTATTTGACAATACACAAACAAGTAAAAATAAGTGAACACAAACAAGAAACTCGAGATATGGGCAGTGGTGAGACATCGTACAGAGGAAGCCAGGCCTTGGCTTTGGCTGTTGGGAGGCCACTGGAGATTCGTGGTGGTGGGATCTGCTGGGCAGAGCCACTGAAGAATGAATAAAAAAAGCAAGTGAGCGTTTTCAGGAAGTTCAATAGTAAGAAGGGATGGCTGAATACAGAACCGCTGTTTAATCAGAAGACAGAACTAAAGCAAGGGTTTGGGAATTGTTTATATGTTTAAAAAATGAGAGAATTATGAGTAAGTTTATACATGGAGGAGACAGTAGAGCAGATGAGGCTAAAGATGTAAGACAGAGAAGGAATGTAAGAGGCCTCGGAAGAGAAAAGGGAATATGAAATTAGCCCTGGCAAAAACAAAAAAAAAAAAAAAAAGAGCATCTGCTCTGAGACGGGAGATAAAGAAAAGTAGAGATTTTCATTAAATTCTATTGACCAAATACCTTTCTTGACCTTTTATCTCCTTTACCTCTCAGAGTTATGTGGTAGATTTTATTATCTCCACTTTGCAAAATAGGGCTCCGAGAGGTGAATGGACTCACTAAAAGTCATTGTGGCTAGACGTGAAAAAGCTGGGTTCAAATGCCAATCTGGCTTCTCCCAAGCCTCGCCTACTGACTCCCTCAGGTGAGCCCCAACACATGGAGAGGTCAGTGCCTTCCTGCCAACGGGAGGATAGAGCCAACCCCCAGCCGGATGTGTACCCATCCCGTCTCTTCGTCTCTTCAACCACCATGAAAGAACATTTTCCTTCTTGCCATTTACTTTGTCCATCTCTGATTAGAAATGCTCTTTGCCAAGTGACCTTTGGTCAAGTCCAATATTTCTGATTAATAAATTAATCTTAAGGTCACATTTATTGAGGGTAGCTTGACCTGTACTAAAAGAGTATGGCATTTCAAGGTGCCAACTTTTTGAGCTTTGAGGTGTGACTTTGAAGAACATTGACCTTCTAGATCTTGATGAAGACTTTTCCTTCTGCCATTTTATTCTGTGAGTGCCCATGTGTAGCTTCGTTGTTTTTTTTTTTTTTTTTTATGACTGAAATAGGAGTAAAGGACATGTTGAAGTAAATCTTATATCACACTGTAGAATTTGGAAATGTCCTCATATATTTAAATCACATTTTTTGTTTGTCATCTTAAAATTATCCATTTCAATGACATCATAAAACGAAGACAAACCTAACTGATTACATTGTGTACCTTATGTAGAAAATACCTCTCCTAAACAGGATGCTGAAAAAGAAGAGAGTTTTACTATAAAAAAGTCTCTTGGAAATACCTGAACTTTTATTAAGAAACATTCAACAAACATTTGTCGAATACAGAATACTCTTCTAGATGCTGTGAGAATGCAAGGAGGTCAAAGAATAGTTTTGAAATAGCATTTCCCTGAAAATACAGACAGAAACTTTTTTTATAATGAAAATAAAGTCATTTTGCATATGACATAAATACTGAAGGGATTTTACTGCTACATCTTGGATAAAAGTTTGAATAAATTTAGAATTCATGACAATTTCTAAAATCATTGCTATGTGCATTTTGTACTGAAGGGAAGATCGGAAGTTATTTGGAGAAGCTTAGGAACGAGAGGAGACAGGAGTTTTGAGTTCTAGGGGCCAGTGTATAGTTCAGGTTCAACCAGAGAAATAAAACCAGTAAAAATATTTATGTTTAGAAATTTATTGCAAGGGATTGGCTTATGCAGTAGTGGAACCTGGCTTGGCAAGTTCACAATTGGGGCACACTGTCAAGAAAGGCAGACTGAAACTCGGAGGAATGAGAAGAAGCTGCTACCCATGGATAGAATTGCTTTTTCAAGGAAGACTAAGTCTTTTCATCCTTTCAGCTGATTGAATCAAGTCCGTCCAGCTTATGTGGCGCCATCTCTCTTACTTAAAGTCAACTGATCATGGACTTTACTGACATCTATAAAACACCTGCCTAGCAATCCCATGATTAGTGTTTGGTTGAATAACTGGGCACTATAGCCCAGCTAAGTTTGCACATTAAACTGATCATAATAGTCAGAGATTATATTTTTAAATGAACAACTGAGAAATCCATCTCTAGAGTAGCAATGGTTTATTCCCTCAATTGTGCAACATGTAGCTCTCTCAGTCAGATAGAGGAGATACACCTGGTCGAGGTGTTGGGGGACCTTTCATTCTCCTATCTCTCCATTTATGATGAGGGTACATGTGAACCTCGTGTCATATTGCCAAATGAGATATCATTTTATATGGTTACAGCAATGGCGATTTGAATCAAACAAGTAGATCAACTTTACTCAGGAAGATGAGTCAAATACCAAGATTTTCCTTTCCTCTGTGTTGTTTCAAAAAACATTTTTTTTTAATTTAGTATTTTAACCAAGATAGCATGTGTCCACCAAGGATGTGGCAGTGTTAACTCATCGTTCACTCAGAGCTCTGCCTAAAGGGAAGCATCTCCGTTGATCCAAATAAGCACACTCCATATCCATAACCTTAGGAAAGCTGTAGAAAAGCTCCCTCACTCCATCCACATTCCTTGGCAGTATTTTTCTGTTTTACTTTTCTTATAGTTGAATCAAACCCCCATTGCCATGCAAACTAAAAGTAATGTTACAAAAACTCAGAGAAAGTTGAAAGAACTCTTTTTTTTTAGAACGGATATGAATGAAATAATACATGAATTTTATTTCAAAGACTGTATGTTTTCCAAGTTTTGTTATTTTCCCACCCATGAATGACAGTGGAGTCTGTTATCCTGTTCGCCTATCATTTACCAAAAACAGTGACTGAGTAGTTTTTATAGGACAGTGAATGATGTTGCAAAGTGTTAGTGGACTGGGAATGCCATAGCTATTTTGTCCTTCACTCTGTAGCTTAGATTCTCTTAAAGAAAATAACTTTTTTTTTCCTTTCTTTTGGTTCTGGATCTGAAATGCAAACTAAATGTACTGGCCTCTATCCTTGTATAAGTTATACTTAGTTATATTTAGATAACTTATATTTTAAAATCTCTCAGTTAGGGGCACCCGGGTAGCTCAGTTGGTTAAGTGTCTGGCTCCAGCTCAGGTCATGATCTTGGGGTCCGTGGGTTTGAACCCCCCATCGGGCTCTGTGCTGACAGTTCAGAGTTTGGAGCCAGCTTCAGATTCTGTGTCTCCTTCTCTCTCTGCCCTTCTCCCATTCATGTTCCATCTCTCTCTCTCTGTGTCTCTTTCTCTGTCTCTCAAAAATGAATCAATGTTAAACAATTTTTGTTTAATCTTTAAATTAGATTATGGTATAAATGAAAGGAGAAATGGCATTAGTGTTAATTAAAGGCTTACCATAGACATTTATACATCCTGGCTCAACCATCCATCTCCAAACTTTATAAATTATATATTATTATTTTCGTTTTATAACTAAAGAGATATATAACTTTGGATGGGTTGATTCACCAAAGGAAAACAGTAAAAATGATGCTAAGAGTCCAAACCAAGATTAAAATCTAAGCTTTTGTGCCTCTAGATCTACATACTATGTATGTATGTATTTTCTACCAGTATGTTAAAGAGAGGAGGAAGGGAGGAGAGAAAGGCGGGGTGGGTGGGGGAAGAAAAAGAAGGAAAGAGAAAAAGAGAAAGAGAATGGAGCCACCTCATAAGCTGATGGGGGGAAAGTTTTTATTTTTTCCTAGAGTGCAAAATTAGAATGTGCTTTTAGCACAGTTAAAACAGAAGGCTGAAGCATTTTTGTTAAGCAGGAGGCCAAAAGGGACATTTATGAGAGCTGCAAATGCTTCATTTTGAAAATCTACCTTTTTTTTTTCAATATCCCCGATTTGGCCCTGACAAGTATATTAAAAAATATGGTTTAGATGGCGATTTGTTTGGAACCATATTGAAAAACATTTGATGTGAAAGAAGTAAGAACATGCCTCTCTTTTTCTATAGAGCACTTGACTTTCATGTTTTTTTATATCAAGGTATTTCAAATAGAACAGGTGAATTGTATATTGATGAAATAGAAAAATGTTGCAAAAGGTTATCCACTTCTTTTCAGACATAAGATATGAAAACACAATGTTGGTACTTTCTTTTCAGAAGAAACTCGTACATTTAAGCTTTAACACACATTCCCATACCCAACTTTGCATTCTTACTGTATTAATTTGCTGTTGACAGATTGCTCAGAGATCCTATTAAAATGAGAAGGGGCAGAGATGGCCAGGTCTGCCTGTGGGTGGCCAGTGTCTGAAGGGTAGCCCCAGAACACTGACACGGACATAAAAGTCAGCAAAGACATATATTTACTCTCTTAGGGTAGGGAATTGTTTTCTGTCAAAAGTATAAAATAACTCTCAGTTCAGTCTTGTTAGAGGGAGAGAGGATGGACGGAGAAAGGTGGCTCCATGCTAGGTAACAGGAGGAGGGAGGGGACGTAGTATGTGGGGAAGTGGGGTTGGGGGTAGAGAGCCTGGGCCAGGAGGGTGAGGCCAGAAGGATCATGGAGAAATAACTAAAACAGAACAGCCCCATCTTCATTCTATCCAGCTAGACTGTGGATTATATTTCATATCTCATAAGTTTTACAAAAGCATATTGCTCTAGTTAGCCCCCAAATTAAAATCAGTTACCTTTCTTCTTAGAACGCGGCCATATAAAGGTTTCTAGAAACCAAAACATTTTTATTTTGTTTAATTTCAAAATATCAAGATGGTAAGGTGAGAAAAGTAATAAAATTACTAGGATCAAGACCACGAGATTGTCAAGTCTAATAGATGAAACTTAATACATATGGACAGAGGTTTGAGCTCTATTAACCACAAGTTATGAGTTTGCATGAAGAGAGCTGGTAGCATAACTTACAAGGTTTTAATGCAAAAATAGGAAGTATTGATGAAATAATGTTCACCAAAGCAGAGAAGAAATGTGCACTTTGACACGTATTATCTAAACCAACAAACAGCAGCAAAAACATGAATTAATATAGTGGATGATTTTAAAATAAATACTTGGCATTGGAATGTTATAACTTTTAAGATAAGAGTGTGACCAGTATCTAAAAGTACAGTGAAAATGTGATAATCAAGTTTCAAGATACTCAATGGTGATGACTTTCTCCCTCCTTCTATCCCTAGACAGTTTATTATTCTTCTTCCTTCTAGCCTTGTAGTAGATGTTGTTCATATTAGGCAAAGGATCTAACTTCGCTATATGTATATGTGTGTGTATGTGTGTGTGTGTGTGTGTGTGTGTGTGTGTGTGTGTGTATTTTTTCACCTGTTGGGGTATGCACCAGTGTGGGTCTCTGTGATAATCTAGTGTATCTCTATGTGTTCTGAATGCCACACACACACACACACACACACACACACACACACACACACACCCTACATAATTCCATGGAACTCCATGGAATTCCTTCATGGCTAGTTCTGATACACTTCTTGAAAATAACACCACACAGAGCTTATTTGAAATGCAAAGAAATCTAGCTACTTACATGGAATAGGTGTTTGCTACCAAAGTTGGTAACATCATTTGCGGGGAAAATAATTGGGCTGGAAATAACTAAAAGTTGACTATAATTTACTAAACTGTTTACAAAATGACCAAAGTGAAAAAAATTAAAGCTAAACATAACTTGATGCCAAACTGCTAAAGCCCAAGTCTTTTACCCAGAACAGATACGTATTCAGTGCAGAGAGGTTGGCTTTGGTCAAAGATGGGAAATTGGGATCTAAAGTAACATAGACTCAATATGAATTAAAAAAATCACCTGGGGTAAGAATAGTCTAGAAATATATAACCAGTGTTTTTTAAGAATTGATTTTGTACTACCACTCAGAATGGCTGTCATCCTGTTATCACCTCAAGATAAGGACAGCCTAACCCAGGCAAAATGTATAAAATATGTGTAGGCATGGTTCAGAGAAATTTTTAAAAAGCATAAATGATCTGAGGAGGAGAAACATAATTGGGATTATATATATAGGAGAAAGGTCTACAAAAAAAGAAGTCCTTGAGAAAATAAAAATAATATTGAACCGCCTTAGAAATTTCATTTTTAATGAGAAAGTAGAAAAACAAAGATATTGGGCTTCTTTTATATTAGAAAGGATTTAGTAGAGATTTTGTCCAAAGCAACTTCTTAGGATAGTGTGGATGAAATGTTTGCCTATGCATTGAAGTTTCAGAAAGGAAAAGAAACTTAGCTTGCATCAAATTACAGCACATGGAGAAGTCTCGAAGGCTGTCTCTCAAGATATCTGACATTACTTTAATGAGTTTTCTACGATTCAAAGTCAGATTCTTTTGATAGAACTTGATTTATCAGCACACTCTAGTTTGATCTCAAATATAATCAGTCTGTGAGATTGAGATCTACAGTCAAAATGCCACTATATTAATTTAAAATGAAAAGAGTAACTGCTCAAGGGATGGGATGGTCTGGCCAGCACATTCCATGCAGGCAAGGTACATGGAGAGCCAAATATAAACCAGGATGACAATGTGTCAATTTATAATGAAAAATGGAATGCCAAAAGGACTGGATGCTTTTGTTCTCAACCCTGCCAAATCGCTCCCTGGGGGGCTACCATATGGGGAACCAAATTAGAATCACATGCTTGCTTCTTGAGCACGGACTTGGAACACAAGGAGTGAACCAGGCTTGGGGAGTCAAAGGCACTGGCTATCCTCAGGCCATAGAGCCCTTTTTCTTCGCCTGCAGTCATGGAAAGTTCATGTTGCTCACTATCCTCTTATTTACATATTAGTTATCTTTCTAGATTCCTTCTGACCTTGTCTTTGATTATTTAGCTCTTTTCGTATATTCAATCAGATGGCCGTGGAGTGTTGGTGGCCTAGTAGTAAATTTGTTCCAGTCCTTGCTTTGAGTTGATGTTTTGGTTTAACTGACAGAAGACCATCTTCTTTTCAAGGCTTTTCAGGGAAGTCCCCAAAACCCCAATACTGACAACCCAAGACAACAGAGATGATTTCTTCAAGGTCTTTCCAATCCTCGATTTTGTGGGGAAAAAAATGTTTCCGGTGCTGCATTATTGCACACAAGTAACTGAATTTCCTTTTCAAAGCCTAGGAAAGACAAAGAAAATGAAAGTTGGATAGACTTAGAAGATGTGGCCTACATATAACTAAATCCTTAGTGTTTTTCCAGTTCTGAGAGGGAAATCATCATCATGTTGATTGAGATGTTTGCATTCATTGCTGGGAAACTTGATTTTGGCTCCCCATGGGGATCACATGGAATATGCAGACACAGTACTTTACTTCTTAGTAACTTTTATAGATATTTTGATCATTTTCATCATATTAGAGCTTCCGATTTGGAACTGACTGTGAAAACGAAGACACACTTGCTCAGCAAAAAAGTCTTAATGTGAAGCCATCTACTCCCTGGAAGCTTTTGTGGTAACACATACCACCAAGATGGAGAAACCATTGAGGTGAATGAGCCTTATTATCTATCCATGTGTTACTGTTGAAAATACTAAAGGCAGGTCACGTGTGCTTTGCATGGAACTCTGCTGGAAAGCTGTCATATGATAATACAAGGAAAGATAAGGCCAGAAGAAACCTAAATGGGAATGACTACAGAGTAATACAATTAATTTATAGCCAGATATATTAAATTTGTTTAAGATTGACAGCCGATTTGCCCCTGGGAGGGAGAAGGAGAGAAGGGAAGGGATTTTCTTTTAAAGAGCTCCTGAAACCTACTAGGATGTGCCTAATGAGGTGATGTAATATAAAACATCACTTGATGTGAAATTTGCATAATGCCTTTTTCCCCTAAGAGATTGCTTTGAAAGAATAACAAAGAAACTGAAATGAGGTGGAAAACAAAATAACAAAACACAAATATTTTCTCAGTGTTTGCAAATATTAAAAATAATTTCCTATCTTCCGATCTCATTTGTTCTCCCGAGAGCCCACCTGGATGTCCTCAGAATGTAAAGTGATACTTTAATTAACACATTGGGATTTAGATTTCTTTATAACGATGCCACTTGCATAAAAAATGTTCATGTCTATTTATGAGCCAGGCAAAGCTGTGGTCGTGTGAATTACGCCATGTTGTGCAGGAACCAAACACCTGTAAACACCTTTAATTTATGCACAAACTGTTGTGGTAAATATGCCAGCCCTTATCAAGATTGTTCAAAGGAGTCTTGTCTTTTGCAGTTTATTCCCTTCTTTCTGCACCTTTTTTTTCTTTGAATGGAGAACCTCGTCCTCCTGTTTTCTGACCAACTCTGCTTATCTGTAGAGGAAACAATATGGAGGCCCTCATGTTTAGATTGCGTGGTTACCCCGGGGCTACACATCTTCCCCGTTGCCACGGTTTTCACAATTTCATGCGAGACCTGGAGCCCCTATTGCCTTGCTTTAAAATCCTCTGGACAGGGGCGCCTGGGTGGCGCAGTCGGTTAAGCGTCCGACTTCAGCCAGGTCACGATCTCGCGGCCCGTGGATTCGAGCCCCGCGTCAGGCTCTGGGCTGATGGCTCAGAGCCTGGAGCCTGTTTCCGATTCTGTGTCTCCCTCTCTCTCTGCCCCTCCCCCGTTCATGCTCTGTCTCTCTCTGTCCCCAAAATAAATAAAACGTTGAAAAAAAAAATTAAAAAAAAAAAATAAATAAATAAAATAAAATAAAATAAAATCCTCTGGACAGAGACAGGGAACACTCGACATTTTACATTTGTTGCATAATTAAGTTTTAGCATAAAGTTTCCTAGTGCACCGCCTCGCCTTGTACATATTGTTTTGCATAGAAAACCCTTCATATTTAATTTTGAAATCGCTTGTCATTCCTTCATCTGGTCATTCATTCTCTGAGCCACTGTTTATTGGCCATCTATTCTCTTTAGCTACTAATTACTGGGGATGGTTATGAAAGGCTTAAGACCTGATCCCTTAAGGCACGGATCTCCTATTAAAGCTGTTTTAAATAGTTTCCTTCCAAAGAGAAGTAGGAAGGTGTGAGACTGGTGAGCCTCTGAATTCATACTGCGCCCCACATTGACCCTAAAGGCATAGTTGGCTGAGGTCCTTGCTAAAGGTTGTGTGGGACAGTTGGAACCATGTACACTGTCCCCTGTCAGCATCCTCAAGCCCCACCCAGCCACCCAACATGCGCGGTAAAAGTTAAGTGCTCATATCCAGCCACCTGTCTTCCAGGGGATGCTGTCCTGATTGTGGTTGTTAGAAACCTATTATAAACTGATTTCCTGACGATGATGGTGTCTTTCCTGAGCTTTCTATCTGTACCAGGCTCTGCCCTGCTCCCCCAGCCATATTATAGAGTCAAGGTGTCTCTTAACTCAGCCCTAAATGTCTGTGGTTTTCTGTTGCCCTTTCCTTTGTCTTAAGAGCCCAAATGGTTTTATTGCATATTTGATGTTATGTTCAGAATATACTGTCGTTTTCTTTGTGTAACTCCTCTCTTCTAACACTCTCGCGTTTCAATTTTAAGCCGTGTATTTTTTTTTCTCCGGAAACAGAATATTGTCCAAAGAAGAGTTTAAACCCAATTCAGTAAAGGTCAGCTCCCCACTTCGAGGCACAGTCCACACCGACTAAGACAGTCCCCTGAGTGCTTTAGAACTTAGTGGACCTTCGTGGTAGTGGGAGCTATGGAGGAATTTCCTCTGCTCCGACCTTCCAAATTCAGGGGCCTCCTTTGTGATTCCTTCTCAGTATAAACGGCCTCTAGTCTGCCAGCCTGCACCATGACAGAGTGCTACCCTAATAGAAAGTTGGACTTATATTTCAGTCACCAAAGCCATGTGTCCTTCACGCCTCTGACACTAATAAAAGTACCAGTCCCTCTCCCTAAGTGGTCCATTACCCTAAACCCTCAGGATATGCATGTTTGGCTTGCTGTAGGCTTGCAAGAAAGGCCAGTCTTTTCTTTAAAAAATTCAATACCGGGGCGCCTGGGTGGCTCTGTCAGTTGAGCGTCCAACTTCGGCTCAGGTCATGATCTCGCGGTCCGTGAGTTCGAGCCCCGCGTCAGGCTCTGTGCTGACCGCTCAGAGCCTGGAGCCTGTTTCGGATTCTGTCTCCCTCTCTCTGACCCTCCCCCGTTCATGCTCTGTGTCTCTCTGTCTCAAAAATAAGTAAACATAAAAAAAAATTTTTAAAAAATTCAATACCAGTTTTCAACTTACTTCCTTTAATAATCAGACGGTACAAGTATTCATCAAACATGCAATGCCCCCAATCTGATTTGTATAATGTAAATGCAACATCACTTTTATCAGCAAGTACCCTCCCTTCTTTAAAGACTCTTTGTCCTTTACAAACCGTAGTCCAGATTCTGCATCCATACCACAGCCTAAAGGACCACATCCAGGAGTCACTGAGCCCACTGATGGGATATGGCACAGCCCCTACGTCTGCTCCTGAATCCTGGAGCTGATTAACGGTGCGTTGCGGCTCTTGGCAAGAGTCAGAGGAGGAAATGAAATTAAGGTGTAGGGGTTAGGCAGGAAATTCAGAAAAAACTACTTGGGAAACGTAGCTAAGCAAGATACAATTCTCTAACTTATAATTAGCCCGGAACATCAGGCCCACCATCCCCAAAGGCTTCTTTTTTGCAAAGAGACGAGTGGTACCATCAAGTAGCAGATGGCAGTCTTGTATGAGTGCGAGTGAGTAATGGCCACTTCTTACCTGAAGAGCGTAACCCGCTCAGAATTTGGTGATAGAAATGCCTATTGGCGCTAACTCATTAGCTTAATAGTTCATTATTTCTGTGCCTTCTATCGCTTGGGGCTAGTGCAGTTATTACATTTAAAAAAAAAAAAAAGAGTTCTGGAAAATTTCAGTAACATCTATAGGCCTGTTGGCCTCCACCATTTGATCACCTAGAACACCTAGGAAATTAACACAATCAAATGAAATTTTTATTACTTTAATCACAAGCCAAGAAACCCAGGTGATTGCACCATGACTCCAACAATTTGTGATACCTTTTAATTTTATTCCTCAAAAAGCCTCTGATGTAGGGCCACCTGGGTCGTTCATTCGGTTGAGCATCTGACCCTTGGTTTCAGCTCGGGTCACGATCTCACAGTTTGTGGGGCTGGAGCCCCGCATCAGACTCCACGCTCATAGTGTGGAGCCTGCATGGGATTCTCTCTCTCTCCCTCTCTCTCTCTGCCTCTTCCCCACATGCACACCTCCACATGTACACGCATTCTCTCTCTCTCTCTCTCTCAAAATAAATAAATAAACTGTTAAAAAATTTCATGATATGATTTTTTACAAAAAGAAAACTATTCAGGTCTAGAGTGTGATTTTTGCCCCATTGACTGCTCCTGCTTCAAAAGACCTTGCATGCAACTCTGGAAATAGTACTGTTACTACAGCATTATTAAAAAAAAAAAAACAAAAAAAAAAAAAAAAAAAAAAAAAAAAAAAAACGATGGGGGTAAAGCAAAACCAAGTCCCCTTAGTTCAAGGAATGTCCTGTGGAGAGGGGGACACCTAATACCAGAACAGGTTTTTGGCTTCTGTCTACCTAAGAGACAGGTTCAATGAGAGGAAAGTCTAGTTTATTCTTTCCCTTGCTCCATAATAGGCATCTTCAAGATGTCTTTGGTTGCTGAAAGCATCCTGGCCAAGAACATGCTGCCTGTAGGAACTGACCCTCAGTTGTGTTTCCCTCCTGAGGCGATGTCCTGCAATTACTAGTTTGTATACTGTGTGTAATTATAACCACAAAAGCAGTCTAGTTTTTAAAGCCCTTTATTTCTACATGTGGACTTGTCCGTTTATTTACCCATCCAGTCATTTAAATTGTGTCCGTTTTACCAAATGTTGGTCTTTGTACCAACATCTCCTGAATATCTACTCAATATAAGTCACTCTGCTACGTTCTCTACAGAATGAAAATAAAGCCCAGTTTTCTATGTAGCAAAATCTGTTGAATCACTGAGAATTAGCAGAATATTAAGCTAATATAAATTTGTCATTTTATTTGGGGGGTGGAAATGCATAGCAGTGCAATAACTTAAAACAGCAAAGTTTTTATATTATCATTTATATACAAATATATAATTTATATATAAGCATATATGCATGTATATAATTTTATATAGAGATATAATTTTAGAAGTAGTAAACATGATTTCCCATAATTACCTCTTTAATGGTAATGCATAAAACCTCTTAATGCTTATAAATGACTTGGAAAATATTCATTTGTAAAACAATCAAGTAGGGTAATTATTCATTTTTGGAATACAGGGAGAAGAGTGATAACAGTTACTTTAAGCTTCAGATTAAGGCTTCCGAAGCCTGTTTTTAGGTCAAGGATATTAGCTTCATCACTGTATTACCAGCACACAGAAGTGTGCCCAGCATATAGTAATCAACATTATTATAATGAGGATTAGTCGAATGATTGAAAGACAGAACACGAAACCCTTTCAATGATCTGGCAGAGACACACGAAGCATCTTCCTAGGGAAATAATGTGGGTTCACGTACCGATTTTGCATATATTTCAGAGAGGTGATGGACTCCCAACTCCCACAGCCGCTGGGTTAAGAACCCTGGCCTTAGCTGAAGGAAAAATACATAACATGTGCAAACGTGCATCATCCCAAAGCACAGGGGACAGCTGCTGTCATGGGCCAGGCCAACTCTTGAAACGTCCACATGATACTCAGAGGCATTGTTTGCCTAGAGGAGATTTGGTATGAAAGAACTTTTTTTTTTTTCAAATCGGTTGTAACTGATACTCCAGAACTATTCCAAATACTCAGAGTAAGCACAACGTGGGGAAGAGGGGAAGCTCATGTTTTGAAGGGCTAGGGGTCAGATAATAGTGTTGAACATTGCCTTCCTTAGACATCATTTCCGACCCTTAAGTAATGCTCTCCAGGAGAAAACCTCCCTACTGAAGTATCATTTTGCTCCTTCTTAGGACGAAAATCATTTAAGCAATTGAAAATATTGAAATTATGCCTATACCCCCACTGAGATTTGTGTGCCTATGATTGTGCAAATTCATTTACTGAAGCCCTAGAGGCACCCTAGAACGTGACTGCATTTGGAGAGAAGCCACTAAAGAGGTAATTATGTTAAAACGAGGCTGTTAGGACAGGCCCTAATCCAATACGACTGGCATCCCTATGAGAAGAATCCATTTGGACGCACAGAGACACCACGTGAAGACACGGCAAGAAGACGGATGTCTGCAAGCCAAGGAGAGAGGTCTCGGAAAACACAAAACTGCCAACATCTTGATCTTGGACTTCTAGCCTCCAGAACTCTGAGGGCAGAGAATTCTATTGTTCAAGATATCCGGTCTGTGGAATTTTATTATGGAGGCTCTAGCAAACGAATACACTGTCTTTCATCTTATGGATCAATGCACTGTCTACAAAAAACAAGAGTAACAGTCATCTAGCGTCAAATGACTAGGAGTCCATCTAGAAGAGTGATTCCTTTGACGGTATCGTGGGTAAATAATATGATGTACTGTTAAGTTTTCTTTCCACACACAAAGGACAGAAGGAAGATAACATTTATGTAACGTCGACTCTTTGCTAGGCAACTTTGTGTTATCTTTTGTTACCTGCTCTATTCTTTACAGAATGTTGGGAGGTAGAAACTGTTAGTCATATTATACGGAGGAGAAAAATGAGGTTCTGGTGGGTTTGAACATGTTCGTGGTGCCCCTCACATACTAACTGGCAGAGCTGGTGTGCACAACCCCCTTCGAATGCTAAAACCTGCACTTTCTTTTGGACACCACACTGATAATCCGAGTCCTCGCATTCTGAGGTCGCCGTGCACCTGAGACGTCTGCTTGTCAGAGAAAGATCAGAGTGCGAGTTGCCATTTGGCTGCAACGTATGAGGTTGTGACACCAGAAATGTAAAAGCAGGTTTTCTTTTCTATCCTCGATGAAACCAAAATATTAACATTTTTCCTTCCTTCCTTCCTTCCTTCCTTCCTTTCCTTTCCTTTCCTTTCCTTTCCTTTCCTTTCCTTTCCTTTCCTTTTTTCCTTTTCTTTTCTTTTCTTTTCTTTTTTCTTTTTTTAATTTTCTGGCTGAGAAATACACCCAGCAATTAACGTGAAAACAAAGAAATGTGGCTATCGAGACCCCAGTGCTTTCCATTCTTGAGTTTGTATCCAAAAGTCAGAGAACCCGCAGCCAAGACTAATCAACTAAATTGTTCATCTTGCACCTAAGGATTAAGAGGCAATCAGTTCAAGAAAGTCAGTCCAGGGGTGCCTGGGTGGCTCAGTCTGTTAAGTGTCCAACTTCGGGTCAGGTTATGATCTTCCAGCTCATGGGTTCGAGCCCAGCGTCAGGCTCTGTGCTGACAGCTCAGAGCCTGGGGCCTGCTTGGGATTCTGTGTCTTCCTCTCTCTCTGCCCCTCCCCAACTCACGTTATCTCTCTCTCAAAAATAAATAAACATTTTTAAAAAAGGTCAGTTTGGCATGAGGTACTTTTTGATAGTGAAACGATGTAGGTTTAGCGTATTTTGTCACTTCTGTGTTTGTATTTTGTATGACCAACACAATAAGGATATTATGAAATTGTTTACCATATTCTCTGAGAACAGAAATCGCCTGTTTATAGGTCTATAGAAGTCAAGCCTAATGGGTTTTATACAAATTCCTTACAATATTTTGTATTAGTACTTATGTCCTAGATACCTGGAAATCAATAAAATGATTGATTTTCTTTTGATGTAGCTCTAATTTTCTCTCTCTGGAAAAATCCTTATACATTTGGGTAATATTTTTTTAAAATTTTTTTAACACTTTTATTTATTTTTGGGAGAGAGAGACAAAGCGCGAGTGGGGGAGGGGCAGAGAGAGGAGACACAGAATCCGAAGCAGACTCCGAGCTTCGAGCTGTCAGCACAGAGCCCGACACAGGGCTCAAGCTCATGAACCGTGAGATCATGACCTGAGCCGAAGTCAGACACTTAACCGAATGAGCCACCCAGGTGCCCCTGTTTGGGTAATGTTTTTTAAGGTAAAGCTGTGTTAATCGAGTTGGACAACATCTCTTGACCCATCTTACTCACTTTCCCTCAATATAGTGATATTTCAACGTATTCTAATATTTATAGTTGTCAAATAATGGTACACATTTTAATTGGAGTCACATTTCATTATTTTTAAATTTTATGCTTTTAAATTGCCATTCTCATTGTTAGTTTCAATTACTTCATGTTATTGGTGTCTTTTTCTTTCAAAGCAAACTGTCTATTAGACTTTGGGAGATTTTCTTTTACAACCTAATTATTTCCATTTCCATGATTGTCATTATAAAACCTCCTTTTTATTTTTAAGTGAATATCACCAAATAAGAGAATCACATTCCTATTAAATGCATCTCTGTCCAGGGGATAATGCCAAATGATTTTAGGGTATCTACCAGCATGAAGAGAATATCCCATTTAGACATTTGTCTGTGGTGGCAGCAAAAGGACAGTGAACTTCTTTTTTTTTTTTTTTTTTTTTTGAGAGTTTTCCTTTTTTGGAAGAGAGGAGGAAGCAGGGTGTCTGGCCAACATAAAGGGAAAGGTATTTTCTTTTATTCCAAAATAACATTCACCAGCTTCTAAACCTGCCGCTGCGTCTGCAAAAGCTCTTACATAATGGGAAAAAAATCTGTCACGAGATTGTGTAGCCTTGCTCTGCCTGCATCTTTTTCGTTTTTCTGCCGCAATTGTGAGATTGATCCTCAGAATTCAGCTCAGCCTTTTTTCTCCTTCAAGATAAGGATGTGTTGCAGCCGGAACACTAACGGGAGCATTCTGAGGTTTCACTGCCGCTCTTCCTCTGCAGCAGTCCAGTGCGGCTCCTGGGCTTGCATTCTTCTGAAATCTCTCTGGACCTGCGCTGTAAATAGAAGTGGCTTCCTATTGCACTTAGAATGAAAACCAAAATCCTTATCTTGACTCTCCAGGGTCTTTCGCGGCCTGGCCCCTGACCGAATCTCTGGCCTCATCTGCCCCTCTTGGGGTTGTTACGCAGCTCAGACGGAGCCCCACACCAGAGATTCAAATCGACTTCTGGTAGCTCTCCACCCAGTACTGTCAGTCAGTGACCGGCCCCTCCCCCACAGTGCGCAGGTGCAGGGGGCTCGCAGCTCTAACCCCAATCCTGTCCCCCGCCTGAAACCAGCTCTTTGCGTAAGTCACATTTTGTTAAAGCGGAACATCCGTAGAGATATGTGTGAAAATCAAAGGTGTAAAGTTGGAGTACTTTTCACAAAGCAAATTCACTTCTGTCATCGGGACGCAGACCGAGAAGTAAAATATCCCTGTGTCCCAGCAGACCTCTTGGCAACCCTTTCTGAACCTCCGTCCCCACAGACAACCACTCTCCTGACTTCTGGAACCACCAACGGGTTCCCCTGATTTTGAACTTTGTGTAGGAATACAGTAGGTCCTCTGTCACATCTAGCCCCCTTTGCTCAATATTTAATTTGGCAGCTGCATCTGTGTCGAAGGTGGTATAGCTCATTCTCCTTGCTGTGTGGGTATATCACCACTTGTGGTCTGCTTGACCATAGGTAGACATTTCCATTATTTCCAGTGTGGAAGTAATCCAAATATTGCTGCTGCAGTCTCATGTGTGTTTGTATAAACGTTGATATATACATATGCCTACAGATGCGCGCGCACACACACACACACACAAGTATGACTTCTATCCAGATTTGGGGTCATAGTTAGCATATGTGTATGTCCCGCTTTTGTAGAGGCTTCCAGTTTCCCAAGGTAATTCTACCCAATTTACATCATTCCAACAGCGCAGAAGAGTTCGCACTGCTCCATATCCTTGCCGACCATTCACAGTATGTCATTTTAGCCATTCCCATGGGTGAGATCAGCTCTTTCTAAAAACATTATTTTTTTGCTTAAAATAAATGATTTAGGGGGCGCCTGGGTGGCTCAGTCGGTTGAGCGTCCGACTTCAGCTTGGGTCATGATCTCATAGTCTGTGAGTTCGAGCCCCGCGTCGGGCTCTGTGCTGACAGCTCAGAGCCCGGAGCCTGTTTCAGATTCTGTGTCTCCCTCTCTCTCTGACCCTCCCCTGTTCATGCTTCCTCTCGGTCTCAAAAATAAATAAACGTTAAAAAAATTTTTTTAATTAAAAATAAAAAGTAACTGATTTAGGTTAACTGTAGGAAAAAAGAATAAAACTCAGGTAAACAAAGGAAAGTTATTAATAATTAAGTTTCGAAAAGCAGACAGAGGTGAGATATAAAAAACCACCTAAAGTCCACCACCCAGTGATAACCACGACTAACATCTCCAGTGTCACTCAATTAGACTTGTCCTGTGTTGTTGCTTTATAACACAAAATAAGATTATGCGTAGCTTCGTGTTATTTAATTTTTAAAAATACACTGAAAAGCTTTCAGTGCAAATAAGTATCTTTCTGCAGCATAAATTTTAATGTCTGGATACAATTTTATCAAAAACCTTCATCATAATATTAAAATTATCGGTCTTGTAACCATATCTTTGCCTAGGTCCTTAATTAATCAATTTTATTAAAATAAAGTCCTGAAGTGGGCTTGTTTGTGTCAAAGGCTGTCTACTTTAAGGCTTTTGGAGAACGTTGTCAAATGATATTTTACCTCCACCCAGCATATGCTGTCAACCGCCCACATCTTTGCCCATGCTGGGTGTGAGATTTATTTGGGTCAATATGGCACTAGTTTATTGGTAAGATTTACTGTTAGTGAAACAGTGACTCCATTCAGTCTCAAGGAAGCTTCCCTGCTTGTTATTCTACAGAGGGACACTGGGTGCCTGGGCATGCCCAGTCTCCATCCATGGGTTCAGGTAATTCGACACTGCTTTTGCTTTCTGTCAGCATCACTGTTGTCCGCTTCCGGAATTCATCATCCATTGGCCTTGGTCATCCTTCTGACTATCACATCAACACCACCTCAGGCTTTGGATCCACTCCTAAGGCTTCCTCACAACCACAGACTAGATGGACTATGTTCTCGCCCCTGAATTTATCTACTTTTCTAACCCTCATCATCTCTTCAGGAAACAGCAATAACGGCAGGTAACCTAGGATCCTACTTCTGTTCTCTTCCAGACATCTGGGAATTTCTTGATTCTGCTTGGATCCCATCTTTTAGAAGTGACACTAGTGTTTTACTATTCTTCTTTCTCCATTGGGACGTCATCCCTGTTATTAATAGCTTCTGACTGTAGTGAAAATGGTAACCTGTAAATAAAATGCATGGGAAGACACGTTGCCCAATGTATAAGGATCTGAAACAGTCTTCAGTAATTCTGGAGTGTTAGTTTTCTCCTGAGTTCTTGGTTCCTGTGGCCTCAGCCCATCCTCAATCTTGAATCCACGGCAGCCGCCATAAAGAGGAGGCTTGAGGCTCACGTCCTAATATACCAGGTGTGTGAATGCCTCTTGAAATTCTCCTGTTCATCTGGAACAAACTCCTCGTCCACAGAACACTGACAAGGAGGAAGCTGGAGGGAGAGTGGGCACAGAGGTCCTCTCTAAGAGGCCCTTGAAGAAGCAGGGGCTCTTAGAGCAACTGCTGAGAAAACAGCCCTTCAGCTCTATCCATGGACGCGAGAGCTCCATTTTTCAGGTTCTGTCTTATGCACATTACTGTACAGTGTGATCATCTGAGGGGGAAAAAAAAGAAAAGAAAAGTTATCTGGTCAAAATAACTAGGTTGATTTACTTTATACCTTATAATAAGCATTTTGAATTCCTAAAAATGGGATGCAATGTAGAATGTCTCCCAAATTGTTTCCTTAGAACAGCAAATAACATTTAGAACACTAGTACTCCTTGTGACTCAAGTGCAGAGATTTTTGTGGGGCTCCCGAGTACTTTGTCCTCAAGATTTATGCCCTCCTCCCAGGTATGAGCTCCCCTGGCGGTGACCAAGTCCCTGCTGAAGGGAAGACTGTCTAAATCAAATGGAACGGCCCCAAAGTCAATGGAACAGTAGGGGCTCACACCGGGCTGTGGGCTACACCTGCTTGCGGAACTTTCGATCCAGTCTTCAGTTCATTCACCATAGCAGATATTACGAAGAACCATTAAAAAGGGGCCATGGTCCTCCAAATTAAGGGAAGCACTCTGGGAGTGTGTGTTTCCTTTTCTGGACAGCCAAGTCAAAGTTGTAGCAGTGTGCAGGAGCGAATTGAAGGTGATCATCATGTGGCTGAGTGTCATCCATGGTCTGAGTGCTGTGCTATCTGTTACACACATTATCTTATTTAATCCTTGCAACATGCTTCTTCTGTTTTCTCAGCCAAGTAAAAGATGAGACTCCGAGAAGTGAAGTAATTATCCATGGACAGGGCGGATCAACGCTCTGGATTAAGTTGAAATGAATTTAAAGCTCCTCCTCTCCACTATCGAGTGCTGCCCCCTAGCTATACAAGAGAAAATAATCCCCTTCTTCTGCTACCCGGTTGAGAAAGGACTGTAGCCTCTTGTCCCTCCTCGTTCCATGGGCTGCTTCACTGACCTCCGCTTGAATCTAAATGAAAGCCCTGGGGCAGCCCTAATCACAGTTCCAAAGAACAAACGGGAAGAATGTTCAAGACTGGAGGCAGGGCTGTTAAGTCCCCAGATGCAGACCAATGGAAATGAGACTCTGTTTTAAGTGAATGTGAGTTTCGATAAATAATGAAAAGTAATCAGGGGTAGTTGAAGAGATGGAAATTAAAGCCACCCTGTACTTCTTCAGGACTTTTAAAGGAAGAAAAAAAACAATTGTTAATATATGTTGAGTGATCTGAGCATTAGCAGAAGCTTTCCAAAACATCAAGTCCTATGAGGTAAAAATAATAAAATATGTGCCAAAATGTATTTGAACAGTCTTCAGGGTAAGGAGTGTGTCATTAACAGCACTGACTACTTGGGAGAGGTTTAATAAACAAGAGATACATTGTAGCGATGACTATTCACTTTTATTATTTTTTTTTAATTCGGAAGGAAATTTCAGGCTGTGCAATAATACATAAGCAGAAAGGAAATGAATAATGCATCTGAATAATTGGGCTAGCGTGAGATGCTAAGCCTCATTTTCATTGTGGGCAGATAATATGGAAGAAAAGATTTTGGGGGAAAGATATAGAGGCTATTTAAATGGAGAATATTTTTGTTGAAAGCATATCCAGTAACATCTGAATACCAAATAAAAGAGTTTACAATTTCATCTCTCCTTAGAGATTTTTTTTTTTTAGTTGTTGTTGTTTTGTTTGGGAGAAAATTGCAGTTTAAGATTTTCAAACCACTTCATTTGCAAACTGCTATTACTATAGTTTCTGCTTCTGAAAATGTTTAAAGCTGCAGGCAATGAAAAGACGTGATATTAGAGTTTTTGCTTATAAAGAAAGCTCTCTATTGTAAAAAAAAAAGAGAGCAGTATAACAGTACAATATTATTTATAGAGAGTGATTCATATAAGTAGTATTTCAATGTGCCTTGCTGAGTTTTTTGAGATAATGGATGGCAGAATCTCTGAGAAAATGTATTTTACATAGTTGTTTAAATGCGATAGGGTTCAAGTAATTATCTTCATCATGATAAGATCCAGAGGAATTTACACTGGCAGTTGGAGCTTCCACATAAAATCCATTCCTTATCACCACATAAAATAAAGGTTGTCCCTTGTTTTCTTTCCCCAAGTAAGGTAAGGTTAGAGTTTCCCTGCGTAGAGTCTAGATTCTCCAGTTGATAGCTGAGAAAGTTCCTATAGCATTCAATTCGTTCTTTGAAGATTTTTCTGATTTTAGTGTGTCTTATCAAAAATACACGTAACAAGCTACTTTATTCCTTCCTTCCTATCAGTTTTTTATCTTAGATCTTTCAACTTAGGGAATCGGCCCTTTTACCAGGGGCGTGTTAGTTCACCAAGTCTGTGGTGGCTTAAAACAACAAAAATCTATTCGCTAACAATTCTAGAGGCTGAAAGTTTGAGGAATTGTCAATGCCAGTCTTCCTCGGAGGGCTCCAGGAGAGACTCCTTCCTTCCTCTTCCAATCCTGGGGGCTCCAGGCCCCCCCTGGCTTACAGTGGCATCCTTCCAGTCTCTGCCTCTGTCTTCACGTGGCCTTCCCCTCTGTGTCTCCATATGTCTCCAGTCTTCTTTCTCTTACAAAGACATGGTCACTGTCTGCATGGTACAGTCTGTCTGCAATTCAGGGTGGTTTTATTTTGAGATCCTTCATTTAATTACATCTGCAAAGACCCTATTTCCAAATAAGGTCACACTCACAGGAATCAGGAGTTAGGACTTGGATGTTTCTTTGGGTGGGGCGGGGGGGGGGGGGGGTTACATTTGAATCCATGACAAAGGGGGAAAAGCAGATGTTGGAGTTAGACGAAGCCGGGTTAGAAGCCTGGCTTTGCCACTTGGGTTGAGGAAATGCCATCATGTCCATAATTCTTCAGAATATCAGTTGACCTCCTCTGTGAAACATGGGTGATAATGATATTGGCTTCGCACATATTGTGTGAGATAACAGTGTGTGTTGTGACATAATGTGTATAAAGCAATTAGCCCGGTGCCTTGCTAATAAATGGCAGTTGCGATATCTTTTTAGGATATTGTGTGGTTTGGGCTTTTTTAAATTTTTTTTTCAGCGAGTAATTTTATTGACTTCAGTTTCTAGAGGGTCCCTCTTTCCTCTTGACACAGCAGAAGCTACAAAAGACAAAGTTACGTGAATCATGTCTGTATTGAAGACTAATTTTGTCCAATTAGAAGGATATTTCCTCATGGGATTGTTACAAGGGTTAAATGGAAATAATGTCCGTGATGGGCTTAGCATTAGTGTTTAGTGTTAGCTACTATCATCCATAATTCCCTAAAACCTGCTAGATTTACAAGGACAAGGGCAATACAGATTCCTTTTTCAACCTCATTATCACCTAAAACAATAAATGTACAGGTATGATTTAGTGAGTTTCTAAATAGGCCACACATGCCAAAAATTAATAACCAGTCATGGTTTTGCTACCAACCGATGGTTTCTTTCTAACTTGCCCTGAATCCTCCTCTTGGGTGTAATGCACCTTCCCAGGACTGATACTTGAGTCTTCACTTAAGCTCATCAAAACTCGGCCCTCCCGAAGTCCTTATTGCCTCCCAGCTGTCTTGTGCCCACGTCTAATGGTTTCAGATGGCTTTGAAAGTGTTCTTAAGATGTACCTTCACCAGAAACCTTATTGGATCGATCTTCCCCAAAATTAATCAAGCTAGAATTACTCTACTAGTAACTGAACTTTCTTTCTCCCTAATGGTTCTTCTCTTTGTTATTGATTCTTTTATGGCATTACTCGGAAGATGCTGGATGTCTGAGTTGAGTCCTTGCTGTTTTAATAGTATGTCATTAAAGGCCTCAGCTTTGTTAATACTGTCTTAATAAGAGACTACAGAATGAAGGCTTCTAACTTATGGACAAAGTCTCTACCTTCTTTCTTCAGGGCAAGATCCAAAACGATGGCCCACTTAGAGCACAGGGACCCCACGTCTACAGACAGTGTGGTCAAAGTTGTTCTCCCTCGGTTCTCCTGTACACATTACGGTTTGCGTTTTAATTCTCATGTCTTCAGAACCATGAAAGCATATTTAGGTAAATGTGCTAATTAGATCTTCGTAAGTAGTCTTAGGTTATTTTGGTTTGTGAAATTCAAAGAGCAATTAAAAGCACATATATTATACTACTTATAACTGGGGGTGGGGAAGGATTCAGTCTACATAGCGTAAGTGAATCTGAGGAAGGAGCTCAATTAGAGATGTGCTTAATGATCTTACAGAAGAAATTCAAAGACGTTTGAAAGATTCCTTCAGAAAACCATAGGGCCAAGCGATGCTACATATGGAGTCTTCCCATAATTAAATAGAAATGTTTGAAAATTACATTTCAAACCTCTTTTCAACTAGTGTACCTACCTTGGAGGAATTTTCAAAAGAAGTCTGTGATATGTCTATTTTTAATGAGACCATGTCATTCCTTCTCTGGTGACTTATCGGTTTTTATCAGTTTCACTGGGAAAAGCAGAGTGATATATGAGTGTGATAACTTGAGGTGACATCTTACAGTGTGATCCATTATCTGCAAGATTTAGGGAAAGGGCTCTCTGAAAAACATCATTAAGGAAACAAATGTTTTCAAAAATATAATAAAGATCTTTTATGGTTTTTGTTTCAGGAACATCCGTTTCTATAACATCATACACTGAGGAAATAGTCTGCCAATCATCTAAGTAACACTTGTATTTTGACTTTTCTTGGTTTTGCTTTCCCCACAGAGAAGCAAACAAACAAATCATAAACAGGCAATAAGAGTAAAAAAGTGTCTGATGATTTCTTAGAAGTTCCTTCCTACAAGCTATTAATTGAAAAATATACTTGAAAGAGTAGATTCAAAGCAGACCCAGGAAAAATGGACAATGCATTTCAAAAACATGACCATGTTGTAACGGTTTATCTATTTTCTCAACAATCAAAATAGGCAATCGAGTGCTAATTGTCTGGAGGCATGGTCTTCTTGTTCTGTGGCCTTTGCTTCTTGGTCTGGGTCTGTGGAACCAATAGAAATGTTTTTAATCTGCTTCGTAAGTACCCCTTGGTTGACTCCATTCAGGGAATTAGAGAATGTCTTTTTTTTTCTTTTTCTTTTTTTTTTTTTTTTCCCCAAACAATGCCCTTGTGTCTTGCTTTGGAATTATATTATTTCTTTAACACTTACCCTGATTGATTTAAGAGGTCTTTCGTTTCCAGGCCAGGAACTCATAATTTGAAGGTAGTTCATTAAAAATGAACCCAGAAACTCAAATCAGGATTGCAAAAACGACCTGAGTTAAATCAACTAAGATGAAAATTTAAGAGATGCTCTTGGCTATATTGATTCAAACTGATCAGCTCTGAATGGCCGAGCTTCTCCTTCTCTCTCTGTCTCTCTCTCTCTGTCTCTCTCTCTGTCTCTCTGTCCCTCTCGCTCTCTCGCTCTCCATTTTGTTTTTGTTCTTAGTTTAATTCTACTGGGTATAGACTCAACATTTCATCCATTCTTTCCTGCCTTAAGGTGATCTGTAACCTACACCTTCACTCAAATTTCCACATCAATCGCTTTTTACAATTATCACCCACATAGCAGTGAATAATATGGATATTTTATCAGACTTGCAAAGACTGGAAACAGAAAGACAGCCGTGTGTAGCATGTTTGTAAGGACACAGTAGATGTGTGACATAAAAGATAAGGAGCCATACTTACCCCATTCTTATTCCTTAAAACTATTTGGGCTTCTGTGCATATTTATATTATAACTGTAGTGCTTCTAGAGGGCTGTGGCTATATCATGGTAGTATCTTCTATTTTTCCTCATGGTGGTGATTATAATCGAGCATATCAGGACATTGATCAGGAATGGTATTTACAATATTCAACCACTTGTATGTATATTGTGGGTACTGACCATTTAGAATGGTCACTTGTCAAGGGCTATGCCAGCACTAAAGCACCATCTTGGGGTCCCCAGCCATTTCTGAGATGTGGAAACACTGGGGAGAGGGTCTCTGGGGAGGGCCCAGGACAACTGGTGCAGAATATATCAAGACTGGGACTAGACTTGAGGGGCTTATTAAGCAGTAGGTGTTTACCAACTGTACAAAAGTATTTCTTTTTTTAAAAAAAATGTTCGTTTATTTTGAGAGAGAGAGAAAGTATAAGCAGGGAAGGGACAGAGAGAGAGGGAGAGAGAGAATCCCAAGCAGTCTCTGCACTGTCAGCACAGAGTCCTACATGGGGTTCCATCCCAGCAATGGTGAGATCATGACCTGAGCCAAAATCAAGAGTCAGACGCTTAACCGACTGAGCCACCCAGGCGCCCCTGTGCAAAAGTGTTTCTATGCTTTAAAAACCGTTATGATCAAACCAGGGCATATCCACTACATATCAACCATAGATCACGTAAATGAAAGTAGACTTTGATCTAAAGAAATCACTCTGAGAAAGTCAAGTGGTTCCAATGTTTCTACCACTGTATTCTCTCTCATTCCCTCTCTCTCTATCTCTGTCTCTGTGTCTCTCTCTCTCTCTATGTGTGTGTCTATATACATATATATATATATATATATATATATATATGTATATAGACACACACAGTATACGGTACTTTCTAAGTTAAATTTACAGTTAGTAACTGTAATGAATGTTACAAATACTTTTCCCTACTTAATATACGTATGTGTCTCTGTGTGTGTATGTATAAAAGGACAAGTCTTACATGTATGAGAAACTGAAGAACATTCTTTACTGTCATCGGTTGTTTATTTCATTTGGTTTTTATGGGAATAAATTAGACTTGGAAATAAAATAACCTTGTGAAGTGGTAAAGACAAGCTTTTCCTAAATCTCTTAACTGCTTAACACTTCCTAGTATGACTAAACAGTGCTTTCTTTTAGTACCTAAGTGATACCATTCTTCACTGAACTAAAATAAATAAATAAATAAATAAATAAATAAATAAATAAATAAATAAATAAAATCAAAACCTACTCCAAGGCTGCATATGTACTTTGGGGAGTGAAAGCCCCAGGCGTGAACCCCAAGAACCTAAAGGCAATGAGAACTTCCTGAAGTGTATCCCCGAAACCAGACAGGGTTGGGACCAGGAGAAATTACACTTCTCTTCCCAGAGAACCATGTTTTAGAACTCTCCAGAGCTGTGACCTTCTCCAGTTTGCCTTCAACCCTGAGTATTGTACCTAGTTTCTGGCATGTAGAAGTGACTTAAATGTTTGCTGAATTGATATAATTGGCTTCATGAACTGACCACCTGATGGCCTGAAAAACTATTTTCTCCGCACAAAGTTATTCTCTGTTCTCCATAACAAAGTTATTCTTATGTCCACTTTTCAGGAGAAAGGCAGGATATTGGAGTGATTCTCTGAAAGGGGCAATTAGGGCTGTTGAAGAAAAATGGAAAATAATTGAAATAATTCATTGAAAGCCAAGGTTATTAGAAGGTATAAAAATGTTAATATAATGTAGGTGAGTGTGTAAGTGGGGAAACACCTGTAATTGGAATGAGGAGATGGAATTTTCTATCTGCTTGCCATACTCTAATATATAAGCTGCTAAAAAATAATGTATATCAAAGCAGTGTAATAAAGGAGTACAGTGATGAATTTTATGAGATTAAGCGGCAGTTAATTTCCTTATGCATTTAAGATTAATAAACTGCTAATTAGAATATGCAAATAAAGGTTTCTGAAGCCTTAAAAATATTTCCCAGCACTTTACCCATAAATCTCATTAGGTACCTGTTTTGTTATGTAATTGGGAAATAACAGATTGATGAGCCAATGTAATTATGTGAAATTTACATGTATGCAGTATTTTATAATAAAGGACTAATGCTAAAGTAGGGAAAAGTAGTTGTAACATCCATTACAGTTTATTAGTTGCAAATTCAACTTAGTTTGAAAGCACTTTGTGCCATACGAACTATAAGCCACACCAGGTAAGGGATACTACAGGTCTGGGGCATAACTTCAGGGTGAGACAGAACCCATGCACTGTCCTGACCATTCTTGGGATTCTTGTGTTTATATCTCACACACATCACACCCAAACATGTATTTCACAAATGTTGATGATCATTCAGACATTATTATAATAATTATTTGCCTCATTGTACAGAGTGTGGAAAGGTATTCGTATTTCTTAAATGTTTAGGTCTGCAGTTAAAGATAGAGGGGTCTGTTTTATGGCAAGTACCACATGAATGCCTATTAGACTTACTCTTGTTTCTAGTTAAGGTTTGTTTGTTTTTAATAGATTAAGCACCCTCATAAGGCTGGCGGGCAAAATGAAACTTTAAAATCGTCGTGGTTAAAATTCTAAAGGGTTCACACACACACACACACACACACACACACACACACACACACACACACACACAGAGTGAAGGAATTAGAATGGACTCTGGTGATGATACTATTTATTTCATTGGCAAGATCTCAAATGGAACAAGAATTGGAACCCTATTGAAAATTAACTGAATGGCGAGAATACCAGAAACACTTTGGACATTCTTTTTCATTTAATATCTAACATGTTCAAGAGGTATAAATTACCTTTCTACAGTTCAACTATATTCATCGTATTTGTTCAGCATTCCCATGAAGGACAAATGTAATTAATTGGACCCCAATTTAAATAGGCAAAATGATAGAACTTTAAGATATGCTGACTGTAGTTCATAATTAATAGTGAGAAAATGGAAACTGGAAGTTTTACAATCTACTCCTATGCTCTTTATGTTGGGTTTATGAATGATGTATGTAAATAGAAAGAAACAAAGATACCCAGGAAAAATGGTTGCAGGGGCCCTTTTGGGTACACTTAATAGAAATACGATTCTCACCAAGTCTGCCATATTATGTTACCCTTTCTCTGATTTTTCTTAACTTGAAACAGTATTTTCTTAAATTTAGTTAGATTGTATCTTCCTGTATACGTGGAGACACTGATATTAACAACGATTACATTGTCATCATTTCCAGTGTTTTTAGAGCAGTTCAAACAAAAGAATGTGAACTTGAGTAGCATATAAGATGCCTAAGTAATAAATCAGGTGTATTCATAGTAATTTGAAAACAGAACAACCCCCAACTTCTGCGTACACATTCAAGCTTTCTTTGAATATTCAATTAGCACAATAGCCCCACAAAATCCATTGCTATCCTCCCCTCCCCCTGAACAGAACAGGGAATGAGGCTTCCTTCTTTCTTGTTCTTCACAACTGCCAAAATCCATGGCACATAGTAGGCGCCCAGTGAGCATTGAGGAGTAGCTAATCAACATTGCAAGAGAGTAAGTTAGATCCAAGTTTTAAAGGCACCTAAATGTAATTTTTTTTCATTCTGTGGTAGTGTATCAATGGGTGATAGGAAGAGATCACGCAGATTTGAAATCCTTGAGAAAGAATTTAAAACTGCTTTTATTGTGTATGTTATGTTATTTTATCCTAAATGGGAGAAAACCAGTAATAACATCATCTTATGCCAACTATTACCACTTCAAAGAAATAGTGACAGACATAATTTTTCAACAAATTAGGCCATTTTCTAAAAGACTAACCAAATGTGCCATTTCAAAATAAAATATTACAAAAGTTGCCATTAGCCCCTAATGTGCCTTTATCAACATACATGTTTTCAATGTTGTAAAGCTTAGCATTCATTCTTAGAGACTGTCAGCATGCTTAATCACCATGGATTTTAAACACATTGAAAAAAATAATTTCTTCTTCTACAAGTATTAAAGTTCCCCAAAAGAACTTTAAACCTACAAAGAAGTATCATTTTCACATATAAACACTGTTTTATGTCTTGACTTTCAGATCCCTGTAAAAGTCAGTGAAGGAAATTTGATTCAATAGGAATTCTTTTATTTTTCAAAGTTTTTATTTCATTTACCCAGTACTCATCCCAACAAGTGCACTCCTTAATCAAAATCACCTACCTCACCCATCCCCTCCTTGCGCCGCCCCCCCCCCCCGCACCGTGACCATCAATTTGTTCTCTGTAGTTAAGAGTCTTCAAACTATATTACAAAGCTGTAGTCATCAAGATAGTACGGTACTACCACAGAAACAGACACATAGATCAATGTAACATAATAGAAAACCCAGAAATGGACCCATACCTATATGGTCAGCTAATCTTTAACAAGGTAGGAAAGAATATCCAATGGAAAAAAGACAGTCTCTTCAACAAATGGTGTTGGAAACACTGGGCAGCTACATTCAAAAGAATGCATCTGGACCACTTTCTTACACCATACACAAAAATAAACTCAGAATGAATGAAAGACCTAAATGTGAGACAGGAAACCATCAAAATCTAGAGGAGAACACAGGCAACAACCTTTTTTGTGGCTGTAGCAACTTCTTACTAGATATGTGTCGGAGGTCAAGGGAAACAAAAGCAAAAATGAACTATAGGGATCTCGTCAAGATAAAAAGCTTCTGCACAGCAAAGGGAACAATCAACAAAACTAAAAGGCAGCCTATGGAATGGGAGAAGATAATTTGCAAATGATATATTTGATAAAGGGTTGGTATCCAAAATCTATAAATAACTTATAAATTCAACACCCAAAAAAAAAACAAAAAACAATCCAGTGAAGAAACGGGCAGAAGACATGAGTAGATATTTTTCCAAAGAAGACATCCAGATGGCTAATAGACACATGAAAAGGTGCTCAAAATCAGTCATCATCAGGGAACTACAAATCAAAACCACAATGAGATACCACCTCACACCTATCATAATGGCTAACATTAACAACACAGGAAACAACAAATGTTGGTGAGAATGTGGAGAAAGGGGAACACTCTTACACTGTTGGGGGGAATGCAAACTGGTGCAGCCACTCTGGAAAGCAGTATGGAGGTTCCTTAAAACGTTAAAAATAGAACTCCCCTACGACCCAGCAATTGCACTACTAGGTATTTACCCAAACGCTACAAAAATACTGATTTGAAGGGGCATATGCACCCCAATGTTTAAAGCAGCATTATCAGCAATAGCCAAATTGTGGAAAGAGCCCAAACATCCACTGACTGATGAATGGATAAAGAAGATGCAGGAAATAAACACAATGGAATATTACTTGCTGATCAAAAATAATGAAATTTTGCCATTTGTGAGGAAATGTATGGAACTAGAGTGTATTATGCTAAGCAAAATAAGCCAGTCAGAGAAAGGCAAATACCATATTATTTCACTCATATGTGTAATTTAAGAAACAAAACAGATGAACATAGGGGTGGGGGAATAAGAGAGAGAGAGAGAAAGAGAGAGGGAAGCAAACCACAAGAGTCACTTAACTATAGAGAACAAACTGAGGGTTGATGGAGGGTAGGTAGGCAGAGGACGGACTAAACGGGTTATGGGTGTTAAGGTGGGGGGCTCTTTTGATGAGCACTGGGTGTTATATCTAATTGATGAATCACTAGATTCTACTCCTGAAACCAATATTATGCTATATGTTAACTAACTAGAATTTAAATTAAAAAAAAAAAAAAACTTAAAAAGTTTTTCTCAGTTTTTTTCTCTCTCTCCCTCCCACTCCTCCCCCCCCCCACTTTGCTCATTTGTTTTGCTTCTTAAATTCCACATATCAGTGAAATCATATGGTGTTTGTCTTTCTTTGATTGACTTATTTCACTTAGCTTTATACTCCCTAGTTCCATCCATGTCCGTGCAAATGGCAAGATTTCATGCTTTTTTATGGCTGAGTAATTTTCCATTGTATGTATGTGTATATATCTATACACACTATATCTTCTTTATCCATTCATTGATCGATGGAAACTTGAGCTGTGTCCATATCTGGGCTATTGTAAATAATGCTACTATAAACAGAGGGGTTCACATATCCCTTTGAATTAGTGTTTTTGTATTATTTGTGAAATAGGAATGTGATTGCTGGACAGTAGGGTAGTTTTATTTTTAATCTTTTGAGAAACCTCCATACTGTTTTCCACATTGGCTGTACCCATTTGCATTCCAACCAATAGTGAAAGAAGGTTTCTTTTGCTCCCATCCTCATCAACACTTACTGTTTCTTATGTTTTTTTATTTTAGCCATTCTGACAGGTATCAGGTGATATCTCATTGTAGTTTTGATTTGCATTTCCCTGATGATAAGTACTGGTGAACACCTTTTCATGTGCCTGCTGGCCATCTGTATATCTTCTTTGGAGAACTGTATGTTAATGTCTTCTGCCCATTTTTTAATTGGATTATTTGGTTTTTAGGTATTGAGATGTACCAGTTCTTTACGTATGTTGGATACTAACCCTTTATTGGATATGTCATTTGCAAATAACTTCTCCCATTCCGTAGGTTATCTTTTAGTTTTATGGATTGTTTCCTTCGCTGTGCAGAAGCTTTGTGTTTTGATGTAGTCCCAATAGTTTATTTTTGCTTTTGTTTCCCTTGCCTCAGGGGGCCTATCTAGAAAAAAAGTTGCCATGTCAGAGAAATTACTGCCTGTGCTCTTTTCTAGGATTTTTTTATGGTTTCAGGTCTCACATTGAGGTTTTTAATCCATTTTGAATTTATTTTTGTGTATGTTGTAAGAAACTCATCCAATTTCATTCTTTTGCATGTAGCTATCCCGGTTTCCCAGCACCATTTGTTGAAGAGTCTGCCTTTTTCCCACTGCATGTTCTTTCCTGCTTTGTCAAATATTAATTGACCGTATAATTGTGGGCTTATTTCTGGATTTTCTATTATGTTCCATTGATTTATGGGTCTCTTTTTGTGCTGGTACTATGCTATTTTGATCACTACTGTTTTGTAATATAACTTGAAGTCCAGAAGTTTGCTGGCTCTAGCTTTGCTTTTCTTTTTCAAGATTGCTTTGGCTATTTGGGGTGTTTTGTGGTTCTGTAGAAATGTTAGGGATGTTTGTTCTAGCTCTGAACAAATGCTGAAAAACGCTAGTGATAGTTTGATAGAGATTGTATTAAATGTGTAGATTCCTTTGGGTAGTATAAACATTTTAAAAATATTGTTATTCCAATCCATGAGCATAGAATGTCTTTCTATTTCTTTGTGTCCTCTTTGACTTCTTTCATCAGTGTTGTATAGTTTTCATAGTAGAGGCCTTTCACCTCTTTGGTCAAGTTTATTCCTAGGTATTTTATTATTTTTGGTGCAGTTGAAAACAGGATTGTTTTCTTAATTTTTCTTTCTGCTGCATCATTATTGGTGTTTAGCAATGCAACAGATTTCTGTAGATTGACTTGTATCCTGTAACTTTGCTGAATTCATTCATTGGTTCTAATATATTTTTGATGGGTCTTCAGGTTACCTATATAGTATCATGTCATCTGCAAATAATGAAGATTTTACTTCTTCCTTACTTATTTGGATTCCTTTTATTTCTTTTTGTTTTCTGATTGGTGTGTCTAGAACTTCCCATACTATATTGAATAAAAGTGGTGGAAGTGGACATCTTGTCTGGTTCTTGACCTTAGAGGAAAAGCTCCCAAATTTTCTCCATTGAAGAGTATTTTGACTGCGGGTTTTTCATATATGGCCTTTATTATGTTGAAGTATGTTCCCTCTAAAACCTACTTTGTTGAGGGTTTTTATCACGAATGGATGTTACACTTTCTTAAATGTTTTTTCTGCATCTATTAAAATGATCCTGTGGTTCTTATCCATTCTCTTTGATGTGATGTATGATGTTGATTGATTTGTAAATACTGAACCACCCTTGCAACCCAGAAATAAATCCCACCTGATCCTGGTGAATGATTTTTTTTAATGTATTTTGGAATTCAGTTTGTTAGCATTTTGTTGAGGATTTTTGCATCTGTGTTCATCAGAGATAGTGGCCTGTAGGTTTGTTTTTGTGCTGCCTTTATCTGGTTTTGGTATCAGTAATGCTGGGCTCACAGAATGTATTTGGAAGGTTTCCTTCCTTTTCTATGTTTTGTAATAGTTTGAGAAGAGTAGATATTAACTCTTCTTTAAACGTTTGGTAGAATTTGCCTTGAAGCTATCTGGTCCTGGACTTTTTTTGTTGCGAGGTTTTTGTTGTTGTTCCTGTTTTTTTGTTTTTGTTTTTGTTTTTCTGATTCAATTTCTTTGCTGGTAATCAGTATGTTCAAATTTTCTATTCTCGCTTCAGTTTTGGTAGTTTATATGTTTAGCGGAATTTATCAATTTCTTCTAGGTTTTCCAATTTGTTGGCATATAGTTTTTTCATAATATTCTACTAAAATTGTTTGTACTTCTGTGATGTTTGTTGTTATTTCTCCCCTCTCATTTGTGATTTTATTTATTTTGAGTCATTTGTCTTTTTTTCTTGATAAGTCTGGATAGAAGTTTATCAAGCTTATTGAGTTTTTTCAAAGAACCAGCTCCTGGTTTCATTAGTCTGTTCTATTGGGGTTTTTTTGTTTGTTTGTTTCTATATCATTTATTTATTTTCTAATATTTATTATTTCCTGTTCTGCTGGTTTTAGATTTTGTTTGTTGTTCTTTTTCTAGCTCCTTTATATATAAGGTTAGATTTTCTTTTTTTGATACTCTTCTTACCTCTTGAGGTAGGCCTATATGGCCATAAACTTCCCTTTTAGAACTACTTCTGCTGTATTCCAAAGATTTTGAGGCATTGTGTTTGTATTTTCATTTGTTTTCAAGGAATTTTGAATTTCTTCTTTTATTGTCCCATTCATTGTTTAGTAGCATGTTATTTAAACTCCATGTATTTGTAGTCTTTTCAGATTTTCTCTTGTGGTTGGCTTCTAATTTCATAGCATTGTGAACAGAAAAGATGTGTGATATAACTTCGATCTTTTTAAATTTGTTGAGGCTTGTTTTATGGCCTGATAGGTGATCTGTTCTGGAGAATGTTCCATGTGAACTTCAGAAGAATGTGTATGTTGCTGTTTTATGATGGAATGTTCTGAATATATCTGTTAAATCTGTCTAGTCCAGTGTGTCATTCAAAGTCACTGTTTCCTTGTTGATTTTCTGTTCAGATGATCTGTCCATTGATGTAAGTTGGGTGTTAAAGTTCCCTGTTGTTACTGCATTAATATACATTACTTCCTTTATGTTTGTTATTAACTGTTTAATGTAGTTGGGTGCTTCCAATTTGGGTACATAAATATTCACAGTGGTTATATTCTCTTGTTGGACTGTCCCCTTTATTATTATTTAGTGGCCTTCTTTGTCTCTCGTTAGTCTTTGTTTTAAAGTCTATTTTGGGGGCGCCTGGGTGGCGCAGTCGGTTGGGCGTCCGACTTCAGCCAGGTCACGATCTCGCGGTCCGTGAGTTCGAGCCCCGCATCAGGCTCTGGGCTGATGGCTCAGAGCCTGGAGCCTGTTTCCGATTCTGTGTCTCCTTCTCTCTCTGCCCCTCCCCCGTTCATGCTCTGTCTCTCTCTGTCCCAAAAATAAATAAACGTTGAAAAAAAAAATTAAAGTCTATTTTGTCTGATGTAAGTATTCCGACTCCAGCTTTCTTTTAATATGCATTTGTATGACACCAAACCATCCCCTTTTAATCTTCAGATGTCTTTAGGTCTAAAACGAGTCTTATAGGTAGCATATAGATGGGTCTTGTTTTTTCATTTATTCTGTCACCCTGTGTCTTTTGATTGGACATTTAGTCCATTTACATTCAAAGTAACTATTGACAGATATGTACTTATTGCCATTTTGTTACTTATTTTGTGGTTGTTTCTGAATATTTTCTTTGATCCAACAGGAATTATTCAGTATTGGCAAACATATTACATGGATATACCTATTCACTTTTCAACAACTTAAAAACTTTCCAGCTTACTAATGGATAATAATATAGTAGGCCATGGTTATTTAAAATTATACTGTTTGTTACTTAGTCAAGGTCTAAAAGAATGGCCATTGATAGCCCTGAGATGCTGAATTATCTTGAATTACTTTTCACAATATTAGACATGTTTAGGAAAGTTGTAATATTAACTGTATCATACTCTAAGTTTTAATAAATTGGTAATACAAATGTAATATGTAAACTAGCATTCCATTAACCTAAATATTCAATCATTTGTGACACTTTATATTGGGTAAGTTTACCATATTTGTTTTTAACAAAAGAAAAGTATAGATTAATTCGTTATCGATGGGAGCTACTGGAAGAAGTTATAACTTACACGTTACAACTTACCAAGCTTTAGAATGGGTACCGTCACCTTGATTGTCTGTTGCTCATTAAAGGTTCTGGGTTTTTACTTATAGCTAGATTGTTTGCTGTTCATGAAGCTTTTTAAAAACACCATCAGAAGTGTGAACTGGATGGGAGAAACCTTTGAAATGCGATTCATTTCATATTGGTGACATGTAAGGACCTGAAATAATTTCCCACATCCTATGTCACCTGTTGTGCCATCTCAAAAATGTATTTCCTCTTGCATAAAACCGCAGTGTTTAAAACTATAAAAGCAAACACAGCAGTGAAGAAATTTTCTCCTGGGTCTCTTTATCATATGCTTTAAAACAGAACTGTTTGAATACCAACGATTAGCATTCCAGAATGTGAAGATAGAGACTGTTGTTTCGTTTTGTTCTACCACCTGCATGAGGAAAGCCGATTTGAAGAATAGCCTTCAAATTCTAATGGCTTGCTGAAAAATAATTTTTGTACTACAGGGTGATGATTCTTGCCACATTCTTATGGTTGGAAGAGTTTCCAAGAGAAGCAGAATGGACTTGACTTCCTTTGAAAATATAATCCAAAACAAGAGAGTTAGAAGTATATATTCATCCTCTGACCTTCCAGGGGCTCATTCTTTAAAAAAAAATTTTTTTTAATGTTTATGTAGTTTTGAAGGAGAGAAAGAGACAGAACATGAGGGGGTTGGAGGTTTCAGAGAGAGAAGGAGACACAGAACCAGAAGCAGCCTCCAGGCTCTGAGCTGTCAGCACAGAGCCCGACGTGGGGCTTAAACTCACAAGCCGTGAGATCATGACCTGAGCCAAAGTCAGATGCTTAACCGACTGAGCCACCCAGGCGCCCCTCCGGGTGCCCATTTTTAATCATCAGTAAAACATGTTTCAGATCCAAACAACGGCAAGCTTTACTTTATTCTCTCAGTCATTCAACAATGAATGTTTTTTAAGAGCTTATTCTGTGTCCGGCATCCACTCATTGGATATAGCAACGAACAACATGGATGAAAAATAATCACCTTGTGAAGCTTATATTCTATAGGGGAGACAGGCAAACAAACAGAGAAAGGAACAGATGCGTACATACATGCCTACATAAATTATACAGCATGACAGATGGTAATATCACTTTGGAAAAATAAAACAAGAGGAATGGTAAGTGCAGGATTAGGTTTGGGGTGTTAAAATTCCATCAGAGATCTGAAGGAGATAAAAATGCCCAGTATACAGAGATCTGGTGGAAGTTGGCTCCGGCCCTGAGAATGGGAGATATAAAACCCCTGACATCAGAGAACAGTCGGGCAAGAGCAAGGACAGTTGACCACAGCCCACTGAGGTAAAAGTCAAGTTACCAGGAGGGGTAGGGGCAGATTTACTGGCCCTTGTGGGCACTCATAAAGGCACTGGCTCTAACTGGAGTGAGAGGACATGCTCTTGGGGTTTTGGAGCAGATGGATGAAGGGTCGTATTCTTTTTAAACAATAACTTGTTTTTAGCTGCGGTACACAGACAAAAGAAGCAACAGTGGAATTCGTTGGGAGACCACTGAGTATTCCAAAAAGAAATGGTGGTGCCTTGCACCTGGATGATGGTGACAGTGGTGGTGAGAATTGGTCAGATTCTGGATATATTGTAAAGTTTGAACCAGCTGACTTTTTGTAATGGTTTAAATATAAAATGCAAGAGAAAGGATGAGTGGAGGATAACCTCAAGCTATTTGACTTGAGCAAGTATAAAGTCACTAGTTACTATGATATAGAAAAATGTAGGAAAAGAAGCTTTGGGGGCGGGGGGGAATATCAGAAGTTTAGTTTTAGACTCATGAATTTTGAGATTCAAACTAAATGCCCACCTATGAAAGATGAGTTGACAACTGCAAATTGAACTATTTCTCAGAAAAAGGTCCAGACTACAGATACATACTTGGGTGTTATTACTGTAAAACTGATGTTTAAAATTATGCATCCAAATAAGATCGCCAAGAACTTTGTAGCTAGAGAAAGGGAGATGTTTCAAGACCAAGCCCTGTATTCTCCAAAACATATACTTTGTAAATGAGAAAAACTGGAAAAGAAGACTAGAGCCAGTTAAGCGGGAGTAAAGTCAGGAGAGGAAGTTGCCCCCAAAGGACGGATGTTTCTGTTGGAGGTGTGCAGTGAAATTGTGGGCATGACGGGTTTGAAGGACAGCAGGAGGAAGAAATTTGGATGCACTGAAATTTTTCTTAACAGGAAAGCAGGGGAAAAGGATGCTAGGTAGAGGGGAAGAGGGAAAACATATCTTTGCAACTTTTAAAGTTGGGTGAAATAGCACTACTCTTTTTGGAATGAATCAGTAGAGAGAAAACTAAATGATGATGGATGAGAGAGAGAGAGACAGAGAGAGACGTAGAAAGAAAAGAAAAAGAAAGAGAGAGAGGAAGAAAGAAAGAAAGAAAGAAGGAAGGAAGGAAGGAAGGAAGGAAGGAAGAAGGAAGGAAGGAAGGAAGGAAGAATTTCTGGAAAATTGACCTTGACTGTATAAGAAATTGTGAAATATAGTACACAAGTAGATGCATTGCTTTGTATGGAAGCAAGGACTGTTGGTCCAAAGTGATAGGAAAGAGAGCAGAGTCTCTGGGCTCATATGCAGGTCGACTAAAGGATTTTGTGATGAAAGCTTTGGAATATTTCTTCTGATTGTTTTTTTTTTCCTCAGAGAAGTAAAAAGCTCAGATGAGACTATGCCAAAGCTTCAGAAAGGAAACCCATGCAATAGCCATCAAAGGGAGAGGGAGAGTGAGTGGACTGCATGTGTATAGTGGGATTGCCAGATGGCAATCGAGATGGCTCACATGAGTACAGTGGTCATGAGATTAAAGGAAACCTACTCTTCATGCTGTTCCTGGGTTTTTTTTCTAGAGTTCTATTTAGCATAGGCAGAAGGAGTAATTTAACCATTGTTTGGGGATCCTGTATCTGTATACAGCATAGCAGGAGAGGAGCGAGGGAGTTGTGTACAAGCCAACGAATGTCATGGCTACCTGTGGGAGAGGAAATGAGTGAAGGCACGAGGAAGAGAGAGAGTGCAAATGTAGGAGACTCAACGGCACTGGAGTTAGCATACCAAGAAAGTGAACTCTCATCTTCCCAACGATAACTTCCATATTTAAAAGAAAAGATCTGTGTATGCATATGTTATGATAGAGTAGAGCATTTTCCACCCTCCATTGAGAATGATTCTCATCTCTTTGTGCTCTGCCTCATTTTGCAAGGAGGGCATTCTTATGTAGGGAAGTCTTAATGATTATAAATGCTCCGCGTATAGTCCATGCTGATTAGAAGCCATGTTTCACTGAAGGAAGAATGTATTAAATGTAATAGGGAAGAGGGATGCATGGCCCCTCCCCAACATTTTTTTTCACTCTCTCTCTCCCTTTTAATATTTTTTCCTTTATTAAAAATAAATTCTCTTGTTACCCTTTGGCGTATGAAAATTCCTGGAGAGGGAGTTTTTATCGGCAGTTGTTGCTGGAGAGAGATAAAGGACAGGAATTACAGAGGGAAACCAGTGATTAAAGAATAAAACGTCTCTAGCTCCAAAGGGAGATCTTATTTTAAAAAGCAAAGAAAAAACAAACACCAAAACCTCTGAAAGTATGTTAATGCCTAATAGAGTAATTTTCTTCATGGAAGAGTTCATGCTAACTTCACATTGCCATCCCAATTTCTGTCTCCTCATCGTCCCCCTCTCCTGCGTAGGAGAGCTCCATTCGCAACACAGGCTAAGCAGGTCACAAACCATAACTGATCGTATTTGTGTGCTGCTTCTGTTCTGTTTGCCTGACAGCACCTTTTCTTTTTACATTCTTTTACCCCTATGGAGGGGAATGGAAGAGAGGAATATAAACAACGTTAGCCTAAGACAGATAGGGTTAAGATACCAAGAGTCTAGCACAAGGCTGGCCATGAATCTCCAGGAAATGAGACCTCCTGTTATACTGTGTTTTCAAGAGGAGGACCAGTTAAACAGGACCACGACTGCACAAGAATTTTGTGTGACTCTAGGTGCTCATAGTTGCCTTGGCCCAGTTCTAGCAATTGGTAACTGTTATAAATACCCTAACCACCTAACTGTATCCAAATGATACTTGAATTTTTTACTATCCACATACCAATATTTTGAGGTTTAGTAATTTCCTCAGACACCAAAATACCATCAAATGGCCATTCAAAATGCTTAATGTTTTAAGAAACAATTAATCACCTTGTTTAACCAGATTTTCCATCACAAGCTGTGTAATTCCTAGATTCCGGATCTTATTCTGCCTTTGGGAGAAAACCAGAATTTAAATCAAACACAGTGTCACTCCTTAAGTGTTACAGGATGTTCATTTTATATTCTTTGAAAGCAAAGCATAGTCACAATTGCTTTGATCTACCTCTAATGTAATCAAGGGGAAGGATCTTGTCTTTTCTATCTCTCATGTTTTTCTCTTTACACGTTTGTCCTGTTTCTTTCTACTCCTCTGTGGTTACCTATTTCAATCCTCATTTGTCACTGTATCATTATAAACAGTAACGTAGGGGTGCCTGGGTGGCGCAGTCGGTTAAGCGTCCGACTTCAGCCAGGTCATGATCTCGGGGTCCGTGAGTTCGAGCCCCGCGTCAAGCTCTGGGCTGATGGCTCAGAGCCTGGAGCCTGTTTCCGATTCTGTGTCTCCCTCTCTCTCTGCTCCTCCCCCGTTCATGCTCTGTCTCTCTCGGTCCCAAATATAAATAAACGTTGAAAAAAAAAATTAAAAAAAACAGTAATGTAAAACTTTTAGCAAGAATGACTTTCTGCTCTAAATCTTATCGTGCACTGTGAGTGATTACAAAAGAAATTAAAACTTTGGTTCTGTAGGTATAAAAATCGAGAGGGAAGTCATGGGCATGCATACAACACCATGACCTTGTGAAAATCTTGTGTTCGTAGAATACACGTGATTAGAGTCGGATGAGATTATGGAAGAACGGGAGTTTTCCTAGAGCAGCCAGTATGTGAAGAGTGAGTTCAGAGGAAGAATGAAAAACAAATTTCACATTAACGAAGATACCACTCAGCCACCACCACCGTCTCCCCCCTTTTTATTTCAGGGATAGTTTTCCCTTAAACCTAAAGGAGCGCTCAGATAAACCTTAGCGATTGCAACAATTATGCAAATTGTTTTCTTTAGATTACATGGCATGAGAAACTAAAAGTGTAGGTGGCAAGTAATATTAGGGTATCTCACCAGACTCATCCTCGAGGCATCCTCCGTCTCCTTCTTCGTCGCTTTCTCCAGGAGGTGCTTCAAGAAAGCATCTTATTTCAATTCTTTTCTCTAAATACCCAGAAGTAGAGATGCTGGATCACGTGGTGGTTCTATTTTAATTTTATGAGGGACCGCCATCCTGTCTTCCTCAGCAACTGTGCTGTCTTACATTCTCACCCACCGTGTACAGTATTCCAGTTTCAGTTCTCCATTTCCTTGCGAACACTTATTTTAGATAGATAGGATGGATGGATGGATGGATGGATGGATGGATGGATGGATGGATAGATACTGATATCGGTATATGCATGCCATTCTAACAGGTGTGAGGAGATATTTCAGCTCCTCTGTTTATAGCAGCATTTTCACAATACCCAAGACATAGAAACAATCTAAATGTCCATCAGTGGATAAATGGATGAAGAAAAGGCGGTCTATACATATAATGGAATGTTACTTAACCTCGCTAAAGAAGGGGATCCTGCCATATGCAGCAACACGGATGCACATTGAGGGCATTGTGCAAAGTGAAATAAGCCAGTCACAGAAAGACGAAGGCTGCATGATCCCACTTATACATGAGATGTTTAAAGTAGTTCAACTCAGAGAAGGAAAGAGTAGAATGGTGGTTGCCAGGGGCTATGAGGGAGGAGGAAATGGGGAGTTGCTTGTCAACAGGTGTCAAGTTGCAGTTATGCAAGATGAATATGTTCTAGAGCATCTGCTGTACGACATCACGCCTGTAGTTAAACAGTACTGTATTGCACACTTAAAAATATGTTGAGAGTGTGGATCTCATGTTGAATGTTCTTATCACAATAATCAAAAGAGAGCCTGATCTCGCCATGTTCTCCTAACTTACTGGATGAACTGCAAGCCTTTAGAAAAGTCTACAGTCTTCTCCACGATGTGGACCCTGTTTCACTAACCTTCTCTCTCTCTCTCTCTGGTGGCTCTTTCCATTCCTCTGAAATGACTCTTCCCTGTCAGCCAGACTAACTGCCTGATTTTTCAAGATTCAGGTCAGATGCCATCTTCTTTATGAAGCCTCCCCTGAGGTAGAACACACTAATCCCTTTCCACTTTTTTTAAAAAATATTTTTTAATGCTTGTTTATTTTTGACAGAGGGGCAGAGTGCAAATGAGAGAGGGAAACACAGAATAGGAAGCAGGCTCCAGACTCTGAGTGGTCGGCATAGAGCCCGACCCGGGGCTCGAACCCCAGGCTTCTTTAAACCTAAACAGGCTCCTTTGATTTTGTGGTATTTATGTGTAGCCTCCCCTCTACTTCTGTGAGATCCTTGGAGGCAGGGGCTATCCACTGACTGTCACTGAGCAGCTGTCACACCTCAGACATTGCGCCCTGTGTTTGTGACAATGGTACCCCAAACCAGACGTGAGCCCCTCCTTCTTGAAGGTTATTGAGTAATTAGAGAGAGAGAGAGAGAGATTCATCAAAGACTCACACAACTAGTTATTTTAAACATCTCAAAGAGGGAGATTACAGAGGAGAACATGGAGTATGGGAACTGGATAAATTCTGAGCTATTATGGTAGGAGGCAACATCAGAATCAAGAAAGCCTCTGAGTTCACAGATTTGTATATACATGCTTTTCTTTTGATAAGTTGGCATCATTTATAAACCTTTTTAGTTTTATACTGGTTACATTACATATCTTAATAATACAATTAATCATCTATTTCTAGTTTTATTAACCTTAAACCATATCTGTTGAGTCTTCATTGTAGAAGGTGAGGAAATTAATTTGTATTTGCAATGTAATTTTTATAACTGATTTTTTTGTTTGCATTTGTAATGTGCTTATTGCTTACTCTCCTTTCCCGTTTGCCTCAGGATTTTGGCTCGTTATTCTGTCATTTCAGTTTTTCTAGCAGTTATTTTTGTAGAGTAGCACGCTGCTAACTGGCTCTCTGAGTGTGGTTCCAGCAAGAAAGTTGGTTGATATTTTCATTTATGTTAAATGAGTAAAACAGAAGGAAAACAATGAAAGTGAATGTCAGGATGTCACTCGTTTGTCCATGATGTGAAAGAATTATTCACTAAATCGGATCATCGTTTCCACATTCTAGAAGAATGTTTTCTCGAGTTTTTGTGCTCTTCAAAATGGACACATGGGGCTCCTGGGACACACGGTGGCTCAGTCCATAAGCGTCCAACTTCTGCTCAGGTCGTGATCTCACAGTTCGTGAGTTCGAGCCCCGCGTCGGGCCCTGTGCTGACAGCTCAGAACCTGGAGGCCGCTTCAGATTCCGTGTCTCCCTCTCTCTGCCCCTCCCTACTCATGCTCTGCTTCTGCCTTTCAAAAATAAATAAGTGTTAAAAAAATTAAAAAAAAATGGATACAGACACAATACACTTTTAAGTTTAATCTGCATTACTAGTATTTTCATTACTTTCTTTTTTTTTATTTTTTTATTTATTTTTGAGACAGAGAGAGACAGAGCATGAACGGGGGAGGGGCAGAGAGACAGGGAGACACAGAATCGGAAGCAGGCTCCAGGCTCTGAGCCATCAGCCCAGAGCCTAACGCGGGGCTCGAACCCACGGACCGCGAGATCGTGACCTGAGCTGAAGTCGGCCGCTTAACCGACTGAGCCACCCGGGCGCCCCTCTTCATACTTTCTTAAGTCTGACAAAGGAGCCGTGGCTGATGCTGTTTTGCCAAGTTACTCAATTTCTGTGGTTCTGTTGCTCTCACCAGTGCTCACCTCAAGATACCTGCCCATCTTCCGAGAATGTAGAGTAGGGAAGACTTGGGCACTGGCATGCCATCATTAGGCTTTCCATTGTGCAGTTGCAATGACATAAGCAGCCTCAAGAGCATAGATTATTGTAAAATGTAGAAAAATAATTTTTTAAACATGAAATTTATTGTCAAGTTGGTTTCCATACAACACCCAGTGCTCGTCCCAAAAGGTACCCTCCCCTCCCTCCCGCCCCCCATCAACCCTCAGTTTGTTCTTAGTTTTTAAGAGTCTCTTATGCTTTGGCTCTCTCCCTCTCTAACCTCTTTTTTTTTTTCCTTCCCCTCCCCCGTGGGTTCCTGTTAAGTTTCTCAGGATCCACATAAGAGTGAAAACATACGGTATCTGTCTTTCTCTGTATGGCTTATTTCACTTAGCATCACACTCTCCAGTTCCATCCACGTTGCTACAAAGGGCCATATTTCGTTCTTTCTCATTGCCACACAGTACTCCATTGTGTATATAAACCACAATTTCTTTATCCATTCATCAGTTGATGGACATTTAGGCTCTTTCCATAATTTGGCTATTGTTGAGAGTGCTGCTATAAACATTGGGGTACAAGTGCCCCTATGCATCAGTACTCCTGTATCCCTTGGGTAAATTCCTAGCAGTGCTACTGCTGGGTCATAGGGTAGGTCTATTTTTAATTTTTTGAGGAACCTCCACACTGTTTTCCAGAGCAGCTGCACCAATTTGCATTCCCACCAACAGTGCAAGAGGGTTCCCGTTTCTCCACATCCTCGCCAGCATCTCTAGTCTCCTGATTTGTTCATTTTAGCCACTCTGACCGGCGTGAGGTGCTATCTCAGTGTGGTTTTGATTTGCATTTCCCTGATGAGGAGTGACGTTGAGCATCTTTTCATGTGCCCGTTGGTCATCTGGATGTCTTCTTTAGAAAAGTGTCTAATCGTGTCTTCTGCCCATTTCTTCACTGGATTATTTGTTTTTCGGATGTGGAGTTTGGTGAGCTCTTTATAGATTTTGGATACTAGCCCTTTGTCCGATATGTCATTTGCAAATATCTTTTCCCATTCCATTGGTTGGTTGCCTTTTAGTTTTGTTGATTGTTTCCCTTGCTATGCAGAAGCTTTTTGTCTTCATGAGGTCCCAATAGTTCCTTTAGAAAAATAATTTCAAACTTAGGACTTTTGAGTGTTTTGTACATTTGTTTTACTGTAATTTGATTGCGGATTTATATACTTTAATTTTTAATAATGGATCTGCTTAACAACCAGTTTGCAAATGTCCTGAAAATTTAACATTCACCTCTCATGTACTAGTTGGGAGGTTGGGGGCAGGGAGAGGAGGGCTCCAACACACCACTGCCTTCCTACCATTACGTAACAAAATTACACATCCGTTATGGACTAATTTGCTTTAAAATAATGTCTGATACCAGATTCCTATTAAAGATGCGGAAGGGATGCCTGGGTGGTAGTTGGTTAAGCGTCTGACTCTTGGTCTCGGCTCAGGTCATGATCTTACAGTTTGTGATTTCGAGCCCCACATCGGGCTCTGCATTGATGGCCTGGAGCCTGCTTGGGATTCTGCCTATCCTTCTCTCTGCCCCTTACCTGCTTGTGAGTGCACTCTCTCTCTCCAAATAAATAAATAAACTTAATTTAAGAAAAAAAAAATGAGGGAATTAGTGCCTGCGGTGTTTCTTTGACTCTTCCTCCCTCCATCCCCAAGTTTCTCAACTCATTTCCATACCTTATTACTCAGCTTCCTATAAAACCAACGGCAAGGCATTGATTGCACATTATCACATACCATCAGAGATACTAGCCACGGTAATTAGAAAAAACTGAAACTTAGGGGGAAAAAAATCATTGTCAAAACAAGCTTGGCAAATGATAGGGTGAGAGATACCGTTCCAGATGGGAAACAGAACCCAGACATTATGAAGCAAAGGATTAACCATCTGAGATGAAGAAAGAACCTAATAAATTCAACTACATGTGAACATTAACATATATGAGAGGAAAAGGGCTAATGCCCTTAATAATTGCTTACTTACAGCTTCATTTAAAAAAAAAACCTAACTTGATAGAGGAAAGGAACAAATACATGAAGGGTTGTCCCTGTGCCTTAAGAAAGCCAAAACCTGGTCAAAGCTCATTCTCCTCTCCACTAATTCGGTTTTTAAAAAATAAACTTTTTCTCGGGGCACCTGGATGGCTTAGTCAGTTAAGCGTCCGCCTTCAGCTCAGGTCACGATCTCACGGTTCGTGAGTTCGAGCCCTGTGTCGGGCTCTGTGCTGACAGCTCAGAGCCTGGAGCCTGCTTCGGATTCTGTGTCTTCCTCCCTCCCTCTCTCTCTCTCTCTCTCTCCCCTCCCCCACTTGTGCTCCATCTCTCTCTGTCTCTCAAAAACAAATAAATGAAAAAAAAATTTTTTTAATAAAATTTTTTCTTGGAATAACTTTAGTATTACGGAAAAATGGCAACAATGGATTTCCCTTTTGTTTTTTTAGCATTTTTTTTTTTACCGAGGTGAAATCTTCATAACATAAATTAGCCATTTTGACGTAAACAATTGTGGGATTTAATGCATTCATACTCTTGTGCCCCAGCCTACTGCATCTAGCTCCAGAACATTTTTATCACCCCAAAGGAATTGCGTTCTCATCAAGCAGTGATTCCCGATGGCTACCTCCTTCAGCTCCTGGCAACCACTGATCTGCCCTCTGTCTCCATGGATTTACCAGTTCTGAATCTTTCATACGTACAGAGTCGTACAATATGTGACTTTGGGTGCCTGGTTTCTTTTCACTTAGCATGTTTTTGAGGTTTAACCACCCACTGATTCATAATGGCTTTTCATGTTGTGACACAAACAGATCGGAACATTTCTTTCTTTCCTGCTTTATTCACAGCCTTTCTTTGTTCCTCACCCTGTGTCAGTAATGGTCTGAATCATCTCTGGTCCTACGTGGGCCTGAAGTTGTTTTTCTTTTTTCCTCCAGATTTTTTTTTTCCCCTTTCAATTCCATAGTTTTATCCAAAAAGGAAATGTAAATGTGTGGAATGGGTGACAGTATGAGTAAGAGTGTGCTGGTAAACTCTATCATGGATAGGAATTATTTGGAAGGCTTCCTTGGGGGTAACTGGGAATTGTTAGCATGGTGGTCCACGACCGTGTGCGATGAGCCAGTGAGTGTAACTGCACCCATCCCTCACCGTCCCGGCTACAACTACCTTACTTGACCCCACTGAATTTCATACCTATACACTCCACATTCATCCCCAGAAGTTATTCTCCTCATTTCCCACTTTTATTCTCAGAGGGCAAGATGTGTTAAGAGCCACCAAACGTCTGCCTGAAAGATGAAAGAATTGAGTCGTCGTAGTAGTGCTAAATTGAAAAAACAGCAGAAGGAAGAAAAAGAAGCAGAAGTAAAGTGACTGAGTCTTGGGAACTTACTGGTGTTTCATGAGGAGACACGATTGCTCCCACAGCGCTTTACTGAAGGAAGTGCCAACCTCAAAATGAAAACCTAAAGTAAGAATGGGGGGGGAGACCAACGTTAAGCATTTCCTTTGGAAAAATAACTCAAAACGAGATAGGCCCCTAAACTCAAGCATCATTTAATATGTTTACTAATAACAGTTGGTCATCATCTGGCCCCTGGGGCCTCCACTTGTGCTGGGCTGAGTGGCTCCGGGTCATGGAGTCTCGAGAGAGAGAGACAGGCACCACTGGGGGACCTCAGTGTCTGTCATCAAATACAAAGCTCAGAGGACAGATGCATTTAGTCAACAGCGTGCTCCTCTGGGAATCCCCTTGTGGGGAAGGCATTTAATTTTTTAAAATATTTCCGGACTGCCATGAGGATCCTTCTCAGAGCTTCTCCCAGTCCCGCCTAGAACTCCTTAGAGATGCATGTCGTTAGTGAGGTCTCTCAGTTTGTCAGGCTCTTTTCACTGAAGCTGAGACATTTGAGATGCAGGCCCATTGTGGCTGAATATTTTTCTTTCTTTACTCTCATGGGAAAATGACCCTTGTGTAAAGTATAAACTAGGTTTGTTTGCAAGGAAAACACACTGTCCCGTTACATGGTTCTGGGTGAAGGAACCTGTCGAGCGCTGCCTTTGGTTAATGATAACTGTACCAGAATTGGCTTGCTTTCCTGTAACGTTAATTCACCATGTGACTTAGTGAGAGTGCGAATCCAACCCATAAAAAAGCCATAAAAATAAGTTATCAGCTAAGAGGTATTCCAGGTTTTTTTTTTTTAAATTCACTGGGTAACTTAACCCACAGATTCATTTTATTAAATTGCATAACAGAACAGAGCGCACTGTGAAAATCAGGTTGGAAATGTGTCTCCTAACAGGTTTGTTTTTTTTTTTTCTGTTGATCTCTACTGAGCTTTGCCTCTTACATGAGACCATTGCAATTCTTTTAACAAAATCAGAGATCATATACTAATCCTACCTTGTGATTCCAGTCATGTAGAATATTCATTAACCCGAGTTCTAAGTTTCTCCACCCACCAAACGTGGTATCTTCAGTTCGGCACCAAACACATTTCTGGAAACTTCGTTTTGGTCACGGGGCCTAACCCTCAGTATCATTGGGACCTCAAACTGAAATATTCAAAGCCCAGCAGCTGTGATGTACCTTCGTTAACACATTTACACATCTAAACTAAAATCGACACAAAAATAAATGTTTTTTCATATATATGTGTATGTATATACATGTATCTGAATTGCCTTTGCCACCTTTCCCTCTGAACTAATAGATATGAAAGCATTTTGAATACAGAGCAGTGCAGAGAGCTCTGTCAGGGGCGTAGCATGCCTGGGTTTGGGGCCCAGCTTTCTCTAACTACCCGTGTGAACGTGAGCCTGTCACTGCCCCTCTCTCTTCTGTTCTCTTCTCTGGGGGAAGAAAGAGGGATTTGAACAGTAGTTCTTGACCAAGATAGCATGAGATCACCTTGGGATTTTTTTTTCCTTCTTTTTAAAATAAGCTTGTCCACACCTCCCTGCTTGCCCCTGTTCTGATTCACTGGACTTGAGCTGGTTCATTGCCACTTGAATTCCCTTGGGGGAGGCGCTGTCTCTCGTCTTGTCCAGTTCTACACACCAGTCTGCAGTCACAGAGCTGCATGTACAAGATCCGTAACATCAGCATCGGCATCCAGGAGATGACCAGAAGTGTTTACATCAGTGCCAGCCCTGAAAGTCTTGATCCCACGGAGCTCCCTGGTAAGAAATGAGTTAGCGGTTCTAAATCTATTACAACAAACCAGTTCCTGAACCAAAAATCTTGATGTGCGGTGTAAGCTATGGCCCAACATATATTCCAACAATGGTACAGAACATTTGAATGTAGAATGGAGCTCACTCCTCTGGTCCCCTGCTGAAGAGTGGGGACTGAATGGGGGTTTCCTAACTGCTGCATTCATTGGCACCTTGCCTGCCCGAGAGCCCGGAGGGCTAACGGGTCAGACCAGGCTAAGGACAGAACGGCAGGAGCAGAACTTTCTTAGCTATACACATGAGGTACCTTGGTGATCTAGGGAAAAGTACTTCATCTCTCATATAGTTAGTAGCCAGGGCCAGCTTCACAGACAGGTCACAGAAGCCGTCACACAAGAACGCTGTGCTTGTTTTAATGCCCTACTGTTCACGGTCTTGAAGTTCTTAATGATTTTTGAGTAAGGGTCTTGCATTTTCATTTTGCACTTGGCCCTGCGATGTATGTAGCCAGTCCTGTTGTAGCAATAAAGCCAAGCATCTCGTACCGTTTTCCTAGGTTCTTTTCTTTTTCCTTTGAGGATTATTCTTTAAGGGCATAGTTTCATCACTGGCAGGAAGCATCTCCTTCCCTGGCCACGACCCATGTGTCAGCCACATAGCAAGGTCATTCTCTTCAATTCTCTTTTTTAATGTTTATTTATTTATTTTAGAGAGAGAGAGTGCACGTGAGAGAGGGGTAGAGAGAGAGAGAGAATCTCAAGCAGGCTGCACACTGTCAGTGCAGAGCCCATTGTGAGGCTTGAACCCACGAACTGCTATATGACCTGAGCCGAAACCAAGAGTTGGACGTTAACCAACTGAGCCACCCAGGTGCCCCTGTCCTCTTCAACTCTGGTCACTATAGCTTTGCCCTGGGGAGTGGCCCTCCTTAACACTTGTCCACACATCGACCTCATTACCAACCCCCTTTCTCCTCAAGACGGGAACATGTACTCTCCCAATGCCCAGATCACGATAATTACAAGACCCCAGATACCAACTAATAAGACAAATGACTGCCAAATAGTCCTCACATACTCGTCTTTCTGGCAGAAGTGAATTTCAGACTGATCATTTCCTTGCTACTAATAAAGTACTAGCAAGAAAAGGGGAAAGTGAGGAGCCTCCAGAATTTTGTTTCTCCTTCAAGTGTTTGGAATAGCCAACAAGAGGGCCCTGGGCATTGTCCGTGAGTGTTAGTAAGTACCTTTTTTTTTATAGGAATAACCGTCAATGAAACTCCACAAATGAACAGTTTATAATTTCACAATTTATAGAGGAGGACTCTATCGATCGATCTATCTGTATTTACACCGAGTCTATATTTGAAGTACTTAACCGATGATTCTCTCCCATTTTTGGGGCTAGATCAGAGGAGGACCACGCTGAGAATCCAGTATAGTCCGTATGTATTATGATCCATAATGGGATCCCACAAGTCAATTTAGACACATAACGTAGATAACAGTGTCCAAAAGAGAGGAACATACCCTTTGTGCAGGTGACACGCAGCTATTCCTGCCACGGAGAGCTCTTTCCCCCGGGGCCTCATAAGAAGTGTATTGCATAATGAGTCTTCAGGGCCTCCGTGGCAGACACAGAGATACGCGCTCACCTCCCTCGTCAGACTTCAAGAGGGCTGGCTGCCTGGCTGAGAGGTGTGTGATCACCTGATGCCTCCAGCCATTCGCTCCTCCGGGGTCTGTCTGGGCTTTCAAGCTGAGGTCACACTCTTCTCAGGTGGCCTCCAGGCAATGACCGTAGATTAACGGTACAAGGGCTGGACCATTTCTGCACCCCCCACCCCCCCACCTGCAGGACCCCTCCACCATGTTTTCATCGCTCCAGGGCTCTTCCCTGGGCCAACAAAGCCTTAGTGGAGTCTACATGAGGGTCTCTCGGCTCCCCGTGCCCAACCCTGCATCTTACTCTTTTCTGTCACTGATGTCCCCCAATAAAATGTCATGGTCCTGATTCCGTCTCGGCAGGTTTCCCAGACAGCACAATCTACAAAACACCCTGACAGTAAACACAGAGATGAATTTTACGGAGCTCCTTTTAATCAAGATGATAATATACTCTCAAGTCTGAGCAGATTTCGTGCAAGCAGTCCAAGGAGGACAGCAGCATAGCGAAAGGGGGACGTAACGCTCAGCCTGGATTTATTCTAGAAGAAAAGACACCCCACCTAACTTGCCAGCAGTTTTCTGTAAACACTGTTCCTCTGGAAAGAGCATTTGATACGTACTGAGCAACCTTGAGCTCAAAATTAGAGTCCCTGGAACACAGACGATGTCCAGAGACCAGCCCCGTGAGGGACCTAGGACTCTGACCTCGTCGTCATCGCAACCCGAGCGTGTTCGTGGAACCACCTTTAGTGCCTAAGTGTTCTTTCTTATTTGATTTTACTATCTTCACACCTCACTGGAAAACCTCAGAAAGCCCTGTGACTTAGAATCAAAATTTCAGTCACTAATTTTTTTAGTTAGCCCCTTATGTCCAATTAATCACCGAGCTTTGTTTATGTTTTCCCTGAACTCTCTTGCCTTTCTCTTGATCAGAGCATGCCTGACTGATCTTTTGCCTGACTCTCTGGCAGAGAGGAGCTAGTCGTGGACCAGCTTCGTTTTCTTTTCCTCCTGGGCAAAATAACCGACTGGCATCTTATAAGGCACACGCGAGCATGAATTGTAAACAGGAGTTTGCGAGGAGGTTGTGTTTCTGCCCACTGGAGTTCTTGTAAATTACATTTACAACTTCTTATTGGCATCATGATGCTGAGGGAGCTATGGACCTCCTATGAATATGCGCACTGGCCATTGAACTGTTCCCTTGGCTAGCATTTGGTGCACATTTTAAGCTCCTTAGTTGAGCACATAAATCACATACTAATTGATGTCATGCTTCCCGCCCCCCACCACCACTGCCCCTGCAACCCAACCACACCAACCAGTATTCCAGCTCCTGGCAATTGTAATGATTCATGCTTTATCTGTGCTGTTTGTTTTTTATAGAATCCTTTTTATTGCTTTCTGCGTGAAGATAACTCCTTCAATCCTTCAAAGCTCAGCTTAAGCATCTCTTCCTAAGTGAACTTTTCTCTGATCCCCTAGTTTGATTCCTTTCCTTTCCTTTTGATTCCTTTGTGTCTCCACCAAACTTCAATCACACTTTTACCATAGCGCCTGCCATATTGTTCCCTAAATGGTGTTACACCCCAGATATATTGTAAACACGCTGAGAACTATGATCCTATATTATTTGACTTCATGTCTAAATGAGCCCCAGACTCTTGAATGACGATAGTTTGTTTTCCATGTTGACATGTTCATGTTCTCTGTCTCTCTTTCACTCCAGGGCCTAAAATTAGCTGCCAGAACAGATGGCTGAAAGGAACGGGCCTTAAGTATGCTAAAAAGAAGGTTTAATTGTGATCATGGACATGCTTCCTTCTCAGGGGTTCCATTTCTAAAATGGAAATTAATTTGATGCTCCTCTAGAGTGATGTTCAGATTAATGTTATGCCATTTGTAAAGGCCTCTAGGACTCTCAGATGAAGGGCATTTGATATTAGCCTCATTGTTACTTGAAGCTGTTTTTTAGGGTTCATCTATTTGCTACTCAGCAAGACATTTGACATTCTCTTAATACAGCACATCCCAGGATTAAGAGATTTCTGGAATTACCCTACTTTAACATCAGTGTGCTTTGCATGTTGATCTTGACATCTTTACTTTCAATAATTATGGTATATTTAAATGATAATCTAGCAGACAATTAAGGCTCCCTTGTTCCTGTAAAGATTCTGAGAATTTTATAGCTATAGGTAATGAATACGTTCTCCAGGATTTCCTACTGAATTTGAAAAGAAACTCCCATCCTTGAGCTTTAGTCACTTACCTGTAACATCTTTCTAAATAAAGACTGTTAGCCAAAACCATAAAAGAAAGCACAGAGGCATCCATGAGCACAAACAGTTACGCAAGCAAGGATTTAGAATTGTACTCTCCTATACTCAGATTGATGCTTCCAGCGTGAAGAACGGATGCCTTTCTTCAGTGACTTGACATAAGGGTCAAAATGTATTTGAACTCTGGAGCAGAAAGGATCTGTTCTGTAGGATTTCCAAGTGTTCATTATTTATGAGATCAGGAGTGGCTTGATCATGTGGCGGTCTGGACAGCTGCAGTCCCCGCACGCCTAAGCGCCAACAGCCACCGGAGCAGCCATTTCTGTACATGTCTCATGCCCAGAAGCTATAGAAATAAATTGCTAGAGGCAGCTGTGCTTTCCTTTTGCCAAACATTCAAAGGTTCCATTTTTAACCCAGGATATCTATTATTAAGACAATCAGCTAAGATGTCAGTTCAAAGGCTGCAAGGGAATCCAGATCTGCAGCATAAATAACCCACTGATTCCCCTTTTCCTGCTGTGCCAGAATATCCCTTCTTTCCTTCTTCTGTAGAGGACACTGCTTCCAGAATAATTCTCTGAAAATACTGCTTTTTATGGTAGCTCTCCATTCAAGAACTTACTGTAATCGTGTTATGAAAAGGCTTTAATTCAGTCCCAGGCTGTATTTAAAATTTAAGACGCCCTGCGATCTGGGTCCATCGTCTTTACCAAGTCAGTTTCCCATTGCTCTCAACACCAGCCCTGCTGCAGTCTGGTAAGACTCCTCAGTCTTATTCAGTGTTGTATACTTGCGTGGCTTCAGGCAGAATACTTTTTCAGTTCTCTCTGCCCAGCCGGGTCCTGCCCATTCCTTTGATGTTTGACATTGAATCCCCACCGAAGCCTAATGGGCCCTCCTCCCACATTTACCAGCGGTCTCTTTAAATTCAATTTATAAACCTCATAATTCATAATTAGCAACCTAAGCTTCATAATTCAGCAACAAATTACATCCTCGTACACATGATTTTCTTATTTATGTGCATCAATTAGTCACATCTCTTATGCTCTATCTGAAGGCAAATGGCAAGATGTGTGTCCTTAACTTTTAGGCCAAATTTTTTTTCCCTTTTCTTAAATTGAGGTGAAACTTGCTAAAGTAAAATTCACCCTGTTTATTGTACATTGCTGTGAGTTTTGACAGGTGCATACAGTTGCGTAACCACCACTATAAGCAAGATATAGAATCATTCCATTGCCCCAGACATGTCCATTGTGACCTGTTGCAGTCAACCACCCCCCACCCGCAATTCCTAATGAGCACTTAACCCATTTTCTGTCTCTGTAGTTTTGTGTCCGTGGAACCAGACAGAATGTAGACTTTTGCATATAGATTCTTTAACTTAGCATAATGCATTTAGCGTTTATTTATTTATTATTTATTTATTTATTTATTTATTTATTTATTTATTTATTTTGGGGGGGTGACAGAGAGAGGCAGAGCATGAACGGGGGAGGGGCAGAGAGAGAGGGAGACACAGAATCGGAAACAGGCTCCAGGCTCTGAGCCATCAGCTCAGGGCCTGACGCGAGGCTCGAACTCACGGACCGCGAGATCGTGACCTGGCTGAAGTTGGACGCTTAACCGACTGCGCCACCCAGGCGCCCCAGCATAATACATTTAGAATTCATTCATGTGATGTGAATCAGTAGTAAACCCCTGGGGATTTCTGAGCAGTACTCCAGTGTATGGACACACCCAGTAGGTCTATACATTTCCCAGTCGGAGAAGATTTGGGTAATTTCCAGTGTGGCACAATACGGACGTTGTAAACATTCCCATACAGATTTGTGGTTGAATGTATTTTGTATTTCACTTGGATAATTGCCTACAAGTGGAACAGCCAGGGAAGTGAATGTTCACCTTCATAAGAAACTTCCAGATTTTTCCATGGTGCCTGTAGCATTTTGCAGTTGTACCAGAAATGAATGAGATACAGTTTCTTAGAATCTTAGTCATTGTTATAGATATACAGCGGTATCACATGGCTTTAATTAGCACTTCCCTAATGACTAATGACATTATTTTTTCATGTGTTCACTTATGCTGTCTACTTTTTTCCCCCTAATGCTGTTTCATTGTACCAGCAAAGTACTAAGAATATACTAGATGCTTAATGAATATTTGTAGATTGTTGAATTGCAGAACTAGTCCCACGTTTGTGTGCCGGTTGCTTCCTGTTACTAGCCACTACCATTTTTGAGTACCTACTGTGTGCCAGGCACTGTTCCAAGTGCTTTGCATGTGGCACCTTATTTAATACCCACATAACCCCATGATGATGGTGGGTATTATTATCCCCATTTGACATGAAAAGGGCAAACAATGTTGACTTGTCAACATTCTAATCCTTCTCTTTCCCCCAAGAGGTCTTGGTGTGGAACTTGTGGATACTGCTGCCAATGACAGGAGAAGTGAATTGAAATAATCCAAAATAGGCTAAACTAATCTATATGATGAAGAGTTGATGTAGAGATTTGGTGGGACCATGGGGAGCAAGGGAACCTGTACTTGGGAGAGGCAGGGGGAGGTGGAGGGGAGAGAGGATTTTTGTTTGTAGGGTTGTTTGTTCGCTTTGATTTCATTTGGGATGGGAGAAAAGGCAGAGTTGGGGACCGCAACTAAGAGACCTTGGGGAGCCAGGCAGAAGACGAGAGCACTTAGGATGCTGGCTGTTTAAATGTGGAACATAATTCTTTTGGAGGGTTCTGAGTGAACCAAACAAAAATATGGTTTTGGGGGGCAGGATTGAATTTGTTTTCATTTTGACAATGGTGAAAATCGTAGTGCTCCTTCAGATTTCACCAGCCACCTGGGCCCCCGTGTGTGTGTGTGTGTGTGTGTGTGTGTGTGTAGTTCCATGCAGTTTTACCAAATGTGTAGCTTTGTGTAACCACCACCACAATCGGATTTTTAACAAGACTCCCTTGTGCCACCCATTTTTAGCCACACGCCCACCCCTAACCCACCGCTCATCTGTCCTCCATTTGAGTGATGATGTTTCGCAAATGTCACCTGTGCGGAATCCTGCAGTATGTGTCCTTCTGAAACTGGCTTTTTGACTCAATGTGATTCTTCGAGGTTTATACAAGTTGTTGTATCAGTAGTTCTTCCCTTCTGCTACTGAGTCATGCTCCTGGGTATGAATGCACCATAGTTTGCTTAAATATTCACCTGCTGAAGGACATATAGGTGGTTTCCAATTTGGGGCTGTTATGAACAAAGCTACTATGAGCATCAGTTTTGGAATCCTTTTTTTTTTTTTCTCAATTTTAAAAGAAAATGTCAAACTATTTTCCAGGCACATATATTCCTACCAGCAGTGCGTAAGTGACCCAGTTTCTCTACCTCGTTGCCAGTATTTGGTGTTAACATGATTTTTTTTAATGTTTATTTGTTTTTGAGAGAAACAGACAGAATGTGAGTGGGGGAGGGGCAGAGAGAGAAGGAAACACAGAATTCGAAGCAGGCTCCAGGCTCTGAGCTGTCAGCACAGAGCCCGACATGGGGCTCAAACTCACAGTCTGCAAGATCATGACCTGAGCCGAGCCAAAGTCAAATGCTTAACCAACTGAAGCACCCAGGCACCCCAACATTGTATTTTATTTTAGTTATTCTGATAGGCATGTGGTGATATTTTATTGTGATTTTCACGTTAATATATGTAATAACTAATGATGTTGAGCATCTCATCACATGCTTACTTGGCACCTGCAGAACCCCTCTATTGAAATATCTCTTCATGTCTTTTGCCCATTTTCTAATTGTATGCTTGTTTTTACTGTCAAGATCTGAGAGTTATTTACATGCTCTAAACACAAGCTCTTTGTCAGATACACAATGTTCAAATATTCTCTCCATTATAATACGTCTTTTCATCCTTAGCAGGGTCTTTCACAGATCTTCTTTTTCATTTTGATGAAGTTTAGTATATCAGTTTTTCTTTTTATGAACCATGCTTTTGACATCAAGTCTAACTCTTTGCCTTGCCCCGGGTCCTAACGATTTTCTCCTGCTTTTTTCTCAGAGTTTTATGGTGCTAGGTTTTACCTTTAAATTCATAGCCCATTTTAAGTTGCTTGTTTTTAATGTTTGTTTATTTTTGAGAGAGAGAGAGAGTATGGGGAAAGGGCAGGCAGAGCGGGAGAGAACAAGAATCCCGAGCAGGCTCTGTGCTGCCAGCACAGAGCCTGACAGGGGGCTCGAACTCATGAACTGTGAGATCATGACCTGAATGGAAATCAAGAGCCAGACGCTTAACCAACAGAGCTACCCAGGCACCCCTAAGTTGATTTCTGTATAAGGTCTAAGGTCACAGTTTATTTCATTTATTTATTTACTTTTTTGCTTATGGATATCTACTTGCTCCGGCATCATTACTGAAGGGCCATCTGTCTTTCACTGAATTGTTCTTGCTCGTTTTCAGAAAACTAGGTGGCTGGAATTGGATTTTTATTTCTGTGAGATGCACCCCATGCTAAGATGGTTAACAAGACAGCCGATCCCTACTCAAGTTTCATGTGAATGGGGAAATGGAAGTTTCAGGACTTTAGCACATGCAGCCTCTGTCTTTCCACTTTTTAATTGCCCTTTCTTCAGTGTTTGTAAGAGTCATATTATTAGGACCAAGAGTTGGATACGTTTTATAATGTCTTAGACGTCAAAATAGGGTTCTGATGCTGTATCGTCACAGCAAGGCCAGTTCGATCCTGAGCTTGAAATGAACTTCACATTTGTACCTTTCCCTTCAGGAAAGTTAGGAGATTGGGCACTGCAAGCTCAGAACATACGTAAGAATACTTCTGGTGTCTTTGCAAAATATTTGGATGTCAACATCTGCAGAATTGTTGCAGACTCTTACCTAAATGTGGGTGAAACAAGCCCTTTGATTCTTAAAGGAAAAAAAGAATAAAGGAAAAGCAATCACCTTTCACTTAGCCACTGTGATTGGTGTTAATGGGGCTGGGGAACTAGAATTTAAATGAAATATGGTATTATTTACACACAGAAAGCTGCAGTGACACAGGCCTGGGCAGGTTCACTCCTGCTTGTGGCCGATAAGGTCTGCAGAGGCTCACAACAACCCTGGAGGTGTGGCCGTGTAAGATTTAAACTCTCCACAGTAATAGTTAAAGGTAGTAGAGGGGCACCTGGGTGGCTCAGTCGGTTAAGCATCTGACTTTGGCTCAGGTCATGATCTCATGGTTTGTGAGTTTGAGCCCCACATCAGGCTCCCTGCTGACAGCTCATAGCCTGGAGCCTGCTTCAGATTCTGTGTCTCCCTCTCTCTCTGTCCCAACCCCCTTTCACACTCTGTCTCTCTGTCTCTGTCTCTCTCTCTCTCTCTCTCAAAAAAAAAAAAAGTTAAAAAAATGTAGGGGCGCCTGGGTGGCTCAGTCGGTTGAGCGTCCTACTTCAGCTCAGGTCACAATCTCACAGCTTGTGAGTTCAGGCCCCGTGTCAGGCTCTGTGCTGACAGCTGAGAGCCTGGAGCCTGCTTTGGATTCTGTGTCTCCCTCTCTCTCTGCCCCTAACCCACTCAAATTCTGTCTCCATCTCTCTCAAAAATAAATAAACATTTTTTAAAATAAAAGAAGATAGAAAAGTAGCCAAGGAAGACTCAGTTTACTGGCAGTATCCTCGCATAATTTCACATGTATTTTCTAATTTGACTTTGAGTCAGGTAATATAAATACACACACACATACGTACATAGAAAATTTTATGTAGAGTTTTAAAAGGCAATGCAAAGGTAACACCAATACCGTTATTCCCTTTGGGTTTTTTTTTCTGAATTTATTTATATTCCTATAACACCCATTATACTTGATTATAACTGTTTATTAATTGTCCACCCTTCACTAAACTGTGAGCTCCTTGAAAGCAAAGATAAACTCATGGTCATCTTTGGAGCCATATTGCCTGGTACAGCGCCTGATCTATGAATGCTAATGTCAGCATTGTTAGCGCGATTACTTTGTAATTAAATTATCGTATTTATTTTTACTCTGACCATAGAAGGACAGCCGTATCAGCCATGAAATAACTGTGTGTCGGTGGGGTGAAGAATGACACAGAGCATTACTAGACTCCAGCTTCCATAGACATTTGAGTGAGCGCACACCCCCCAGGCCATTGATAACACTTTGGCTATTTTTATAAATGGAAATGCTCTTAAAGAAGATTATTAGCTTTCTAGGGGTGCCTGGGTGGCTCAGTCGGTTAAGTGTACCACTTTGGCTCAGGTCATGATCTCGCGGTTTGTGAGTTCGAGCCCCACGCCAAGCTCTGTGCTGACAGCTCAGAGCCTAGAGCCTGCAGCCTGCTTCAGATTCTGTGTCTCCCTCTCTCTGCCCCTCCCCTGCTCACACTCTGTCTCTCTCTGTCTCGCAATAATAAATAAACATTAAAAAAAAAAGATTATTAACTTTCGGATTACTTTTGTGATGCCACGCATGGTGACGTTGGAAAATACGTGCTCTGCGTGATGTTTACTGACTCTATAACATTATCTTATTCACTTTCCAGTTTTCATGTAAGAATCACAGCATTCGTGTTTAAAAAAGAAAAGAGAGGGGCGCCTGGGTGGCGCAGTCGGTTAAGCGTCCGACTTCAGCCAGGTCACGATCTCGCGGTCCGGGAGTTCGAGCCCCGCGTCAGGCTCTGGGCTGATGGCTCAGAGCCTGGAGCCTGTTTCCGATTCTGTGTCTCCTTCTCTCTCTGCCCCTCCCCCGTTCATGCTCTGTCTCTCTCTGTCCCAAGAAAAAATAAACGTTGAAAAAAAAAATTTTTTTAAAGAAAAGAGAGACTCTTACAAAACAAAATACAATTCAGTCTTCAGAGAGTTAAATAATTCGACACCGCAGGTTCCAAAAGCAGGATTTGTGATCATTTTTGGTGAGACCTGTTGTTGCCGGCTCGTCTTGCGTCTAGATGGTGTTTTCCCGCTCTCCTGCCATGAGCACCATACAAATGGGTAGAACCTGATGAGGGTTGCTCACTGAACTCCTTTAGACCAGCCACTGTGGGTTCCTGCAGAAAGTAGTTACTAAAAAAGATCACATAGCCACTTACAAATATAAATGCTAAGTTTGGGTTGCAGAGAAGTACTCTGGAGTCCAGTATAATAGTGCCATAATAGAATTATACACACAGATGCTTGTAAACACATGTAAGTTTCCAATCAGCTCTAACGGGGCTCTGGATATATCTCAAGAGCTTTAGTATCATTACTGCACTGAGACATAAACATTTTTAATAACCTCCCCTTAAGGATTTTCAAAGAAAAAACTATGAAAAACCCCAGAACGTGGAGCTTTTCTTAGAAGGGAAACAAAGAATAAAATGGACATAAAGAGATGCGGTGATTTGACGTTGCCTTACAGGAAAAGTTCCATTAGAAGATATTTCAAAAGGTTATTATTTCATATTTGCAAATACACATGCGTGTCACTGCCTCCGTTCGACTCTCTGCTGCCCACAGGAATTTCGGTGGCACAGTTTGCCGGGAGATCCTGGGTGCCCGGGCACTCCCAAATGGTCCAGCCAAGACTCTTGGACCCAGCTGTAAACAAGGGCGGGAAAGAACATCTTTCACATTTCTCACATTTGATACAACTGCTGAGCCGGCTTCTTCCTGGTAGACAAGTAGCTGCAGATAATGCTGATTGGTTTAGCAAATTAAAAGCAAAGCCCGCCACTAGATTAATTAAAATTATTCTAATCTGGCTGGCATGCCTATTAATTACAATTCCACATGACAATTTGACAGACCCTGGGTGAATCTGCTAACTATTGTACACAGACCTCTCACTGTCTCTAAATTATTCACCTAACTACTGGTGGTCGTAAGTGCAATAATCGTAACAGCATAGTGACAAGACCTGAATTGAAATGTTTTACACTGAGTTATATTTCAGTTTGGCTGAGATCATCACTCAAAGTGGTAAGTTATGTCACAGGGAGTTTGAAGGTTCGGCTCCAGTTTGGAACTAAGTCTAAGCTATTTCGTATCTCGATGTTAAACACCAGAGTGAAATGCTTAAGCATGTTTTCGTCCCCCAGCATCCCTCTCGTAGGCACCCACACTGGGTCGTATGCTCCTCTGTGCTTGAACTCCATTACTGCCCCTGTAATTGAAACACCCACATCTTTAGGCTTCCCTCACCAGACAAGGTTTTATTTTCTGTGTCCTCGTTACTGCTACAATAAGTGAAAATCCCCTACTTTCTATATTCCCATCATCCACATTGAAGGTAATATGTTCCCGCCTCTCTCTGACACACCCATCCTGTGCATTTTAATTCAGACACCCCTCTATTCTTTGTGTTTGTCGCCTAAGCTCACCTCATGTTTTTCTCATTTTCTTTCATTTTTTTTCTTACACTGGGTGTCTATTATCATTTCACTCTGAGATTCACATGTATTTTTATGAATTCCGATTTTCTAAATACCAAATGTCATGTATGTTCTTAACAGCCTAGAGTCACCTAAATGGTATTAATTCTCAATTTTATCCTAATAATCAGAAAATAAAAGAGAAAAAGGCCTTTACAATGTATAAACTGTATAAACATGTTCACGGATGTGCTGTTATATCTGTGGGAGAGACGTTGTTCTAAAAATAACTTCTCAAAGTGAACAGCAGACCCCAAGAAAGGTTAATGTTACATGCACTGTATTTCAATTTACTTCCTTCCATTTGTGTTGAGGATCACCAAACGAGCTAATAACCCTGAAGTGTGGGATCGTGTTTAACAAAAGGAGGACATTTTGATTCATGGATGCACCATGTTACAAAGCTTGTCCTTTTCAAAGTTCGTTGTGGGCTTTCAGGCTTCCCTGGCACTTGTGAGCATATGAGTCACGGCCCACAGCCCGGGGCTATAGCATGTGGTGACTTGGTCATTATGGCAAATGTCAATATGGCCAAACCCACCGAATGTATTAATGAACGCATCACTTCAACAAGTACTTTTTCTATGCTCAGAATTCTGTTAGATACTGTTGGGAAACAAAATAAATCTAAGACATTGCATCGTAAACAGAATCCTCAGGAGTTTGGTGGGCAATCATATTTAACCTGCGGTTGGGTTGACACTACAATCAATGCTTTTGGAGTTTTTTCTTGCGTTTGTTTTTGTTTTTGTTTTTGTTTTTGTTTTACCTATGTATTTCCCCGTGAGTTAGTCACACTATAGCATCTGTGTTTGTTTTGTTTCCTTTGTTGTTGGTTTTGGACTCGGTTGACAAAAGCGAGATTACATGTGTTTAGGCTTTATACTTTTCAGTCCTTTTCTTACCCCTCCAAGTGAAAAAAGAAAGTCACTAAGATGTCTATCAATCTAAGTAGAGTGGGCATCAGGAAAATGGTGGGGTTTGCGGTGTTTGCATTTTGTGCTTCCCTTTGCTACACTGTGTGGAAATTTTGTGTGTCCTCCAGACTGGTGTTGGCCCTCAAGGAACTGAGACTAGTAAGGAGCATTACTGTCTTCTGTTTCCTCAAAATTTACCTTAACTTTGCACCATTTCCTTAGGGAATTCCCTGAATATCTAAAAATTGATGAATTTCACTTTGATTGTATGCCCTCCTTGTTCTGTTGCCCCAGTGAATCCTAGATGAAAACATCTGGAGGAAATCAAGCATGAAACTCAGACATTAGTTAAAATAAAAGCCCATAGAGTCCTGTTAAGCTGGCTGCATTTTGAGAGGGACTCTGGTTCAAGATTTACTTGTAACTGCCCAAATCGACATATTTCCATGATTTCCAAGGAGCAGTCAAGTTCTGGAACACTGGTTTATAAACTCACAGGCAATTGTGTACCAATGCCTCAGTTCATTACTGAACTTTGGATATTATACCAGACATCAGTCACGTCGTAATCCTGGATGGGGCATCCCTTCTGATCTGCACATCTGTAGATCATAGACCAAAAGGCCATGTGGTGCAAGAATGAAAACAAAGGTGGGTGGGCATTTTAAGGAGATTTTCTATCCATTCTGATGATCAGTTGTTTCCCACTCTTGGCTATTTCTGTTTAAGGAGCTGGGACCAGTCTTAGAACACTCGCATGGCCTCTCCTTGAAAACAGTGATGGAGGGGCACCAGGATGGCTCAGTCGGTTGAGCACTTGGTTCTTGATTTTGGCATAGGTCATGATCTCAGGGTCATGGGATCAAGCACTGAGCATGGAGCCTGCTTGGGATTCTCCCTCTCTCTCCCTCCCTCTCTCTTTCCCCTTCTGCCCCTCCCCCACTCACACACGTGTGCACACTGTATATACACTCTTTCTAAAAAAAATAAAATCAGTTCTGTAAAGATATGGATCCATCCCTCTCCTCTGATGTTAGATTTTATGCAGACCACCACACTTTTAATTTCATTTGTCACTAATGTGTTCCGATTTCTGAGATAACAGTTAATCTCACATTAATTGCATTTTAAATTGACCACAATATATTTTTATAGCAACACTTAAAATATCATCAGCAAGACATGGCATATATCATCGTTGAAGGTAGTTTGTTCCTGAGGAGATTTATGTGGTTGATAATTCCTTGAGAAGTACGTGTATTCCTAAAACTCTTTTTGAAAGTATGATATTTCTGGGATTTGGACACAGTTGTAGAGCATCGTGTAATTAGGCAGTTTGCACTCCTTCATCTAATTATACCAACAAGCATGTGAGGGAAGATATATTTTCTTCCAGGGCTGTCTACTTAATATTTTGCCCATCGCAGTAACGTGTCTTCCAGATTTATAAACCAATACATAGCGCAGTTATGTGAGACTGTGATAGTTAATTTTATGTGTCAACTGGACTGGGTCACAGTGTGCCCAGATTAAACATTATTTCTGGATATGTCTGTGAAGATGTTTTCAGATGAGATGAGCCTTTGCTATTCCAACCCTCTGCCTTTTAGTACCTCCAAACCCCTAATGTCATAACACGTGTTCTCAACTAGCATTACTGCTTAAACCATTGAAGTTTCCAGAAGCTCATTGCATTCTTTATAAACATGTAATATATTAAACTGCCACACCTGCTCTGTAGGCTGTCACGGTCACTTCATCTCTCTGGGCATCAGTTTTCTCAAATGTCAAGATAAAGGAGAGCTAGAAATGTGGTACGATCCCTTGTAAGTTTAAAATTCTGGTGTTCGATGAATAATGCTATGGATCTTCTACATTTTTGCTTTACTCAGATCGCACTGGATGACTGACGTGGATTATTATCTCAAAACTTCAGATTGTTAGCGCTGGAGGGACCTTCGAGGCTATCTGCTAACACCTTCGTTCTGTAGATAAGGAAACATAGGGTTTGAGAAGTGAAGTTCCTTCTCAAACTTTCCACAGTCAGCAAGGGAGTGGCACTGAATGTCAACTCTCCTGCTGATGCCATCCTCGCTCCTCTATGCCATGAAATTTTTTCTTGTATTGTTATTTAAATCAAAGATATTTTAAAGGAAATCTGATCAATGAGATTCAACTCCTATGCACAGATATTTCAGAATATTAAAGTCAGAAAACACGCAAAGGGAGATGAAAAACAGCACACGGAATAGCACCCTGATGGCCAAGTTAGTGTTGATTCACAATGCCAGGGACCAAAATGAAATAAGGACAAGCCTAAAGAAGTTCAAAGGTTTGGGGCAAGGAAGGAATTTAATAAAAATGGAAATAAGACCTGGAGAAGTGCAGTTCTACTTTTGTCATTGACATTCACCACCATCAAGTTCATCTTTATTGGGACATTGGTAAAGAAGGAGGTGTGATCTCTTTGTAGACTGCAAGACTGTCACTCCAGAATGGCAGACTTTATATTTTTCTGTAGAACTGCAGTTTCTGAATTCTACTCATAATTCACATGTAAAAAGGCACAATCTGCATCCGTTGCTGTCGCGAATTATAACCATCTTTCATAGATTGCCAGCTTGTCGTATCACGTAAGCGTTTGGGTCCATTTCGCTCCACCTCATTCCGTCTTCAGTGCTCATTTCTTTCTACATTTTCACGCATTTTCACAACTTCTAGGAATGCTGGAGTTCTTTCTCTCTCTCTGGTCTGTGCCATGCATGTTTCTCATTCCATCTACCGTTGTCTTATACCTCTATTTCTTTGCAGCCAACCTGATGCATTTCAAGACCTTTAAAGGAATTGCTGGTAGAAAATAATGGGCTTACAGTTATGGAATGATGAAGTCACAGGAATAAAAGGTACAGGGTAAAGAATAGAGTCACTTGTGTTATGATAGCATTGTATGGTGACAGATGGTGGCCATGCTTGTGGTGAGCATAGCAGTGTATAGCATTATTGAATCGCTATGTTGTACACCTGAAGCTAATGTAACACCGTGTGTCAGCTATACTCAAATTGGAAAAAAAAGAAACTATGGGCCTCCAACATTCTCCATATAGCTACCACAGCCCTATAACCCAACTGCTTTACAGCATTCAGAAATTTCCTCAAGAGAAAGCCTACTAAAAACACAAACCACAATTAAATGTTACATTGCATGAATAATGTGTTTTTAAAATGCCTGTAGGCTCCAGCTCAAAGGCTCAACACGCCATACCGGTGTTGACAAAGTCACTCTAGCTCCGTGACAGTATAGCATTTCTTCTTCAAGGTTTCCGTGGGGACTTGCAGGGATCATAGGAACCCTGAGCGTGAATAAAATGGATTGAGTGTCAGAGAATGATCCCGTAAACTCGGGTAGGTGATGTGACCGTCTGGTTATAAGAGGAAGAAGTTCTCAAGCCTCATACCTGCAGGTTGTTTTTCAATCTCACTGTCATTGCTTTGCAAACCAATCCACTCCAGTCCACCCCGGCCTCTTAAAAGGACAGCTAAATCCAACCCTTCTTGACGTGTTGACCTTAGTTAAACCCTCTCTCCAGAGAATTTGTTCCTTGCAGGACACCACAGGAACCCCCTCTGATCCATGCATAATATATGTGCTAATCAGAACTCCTAATCACTCTGGATAAATATACAGAACGTCATTTCTGCTTCCCCCATAGTTCAGAAGCTAGAATTCAAAAGTAGAGTCCTTGTTTACCTTTTTGGGATAATACACCTTCAAAACAGTATGGCAGGGAGGAAGGTGGAATAAAAAGAGAACTGTCCAATTAGATGCCACTATTGTAAAGTTGTTGGAAAGGTTACATATCAGAAACAAACATAAGTAGGTGACTTAGAGGTAATGACTAAGTGCTTTTTCTAGTAACCGCTTCCTCCACGTGTCACAAACACATTTACCCTAGATGCCTCAAACCAGGGCTACTTAAGACCCAGGGACTGCCATTCTCTTTTCTCTTTCCTCTTCCCAAACAAGCAGATGAGAAACAGAAAATCACTGTGTTGGGTTGTCACCCCTGCAGAGATCATAGTCTGAAAACTGTCCTGCTCCAGCAAGGAGAGAGGACACTCCTGTCATCCCCTCGTTTCACGCTCCATCGTAGAAATTTAGAGGTGAACCTATTCAAAATATTCTGCTTTCGAAGAGTCGTTATCTTCTCTGTGCTTAAAAAAAAAGATCTTTGTGAACTTATTAAACCTATTGAGCACGATTTGCACACAAAGATGTATATGGTGATTGCACTAAAATCTAAACCAAAGAAACCATTAAAATCTAACCATGCCTTTGGTGGAATCAATGCTGTTTCCCTCTAAGGAACCAAAGGTGGAAAGCATAGATGTCGTCAATGCGGGTCTTGCGGTAATCCTGTCATCCTGCTGCTTCAGAAATTCTTTATGATCCAAATAGTTTCCTGCCGTTTTATATCAAAGTTCTGTCTTGGGCAGGGAGTAGAGAAGGATATGTCACACCTGGTAGGAACCTCAGTGGGAGATAAGGGGCCCTTCCCTCTCTGAAGTCCAACTTCAGCTGTGACTTTGACTCTGAAAATTGAACAGGGAGGAAGGAAAGCTGGTGCCCCGCAAAAATGTCATCTGTGAACAGTCTTCATGCCCTCTTGATAAGAGTCACGCCATGTAGGGTGTGTACCTCGACTTGTTTTTCAGGTAAGGTCACAGCTTTCGACTGAGCCAGTAGCCTGAAGTTGTAAACCCAACGTCAGACTGGCTCTGAGCATTTCTGTGTTTCTATCCTCCCTCTGCCAAAATCACAGGACACATTTTTCTTTACAGAGAGAACAGAGGGGGGGCCTGGGTGGCCCAGTCGGTTCAACGGTTGAGCGTCTGACTCTAGATTTCACGTTCATTGAGTGCGAGCCCCACATCGGGCTCTGTGCTGACAGTAAGAAGTCTGCTTGGGATTCTCTCAATCAATCTCTCTCTCTCTCTCTCTCTCTCTCTCTCTCTCTCTCTCTCCCCGCCCCCTCCCCTGCTCGCTCGTGTGCTCTCTCTCTCTCTCAAAATAAATAAACATTAAAAAAAAAAAAAAACCTTTAAAAAATAAAATAAAGAAAAATAAAATAAAACAAAGAGAGGACAACAGGAGATAGCTCATTTCCTGAGTGCCTCCCCCAGCCTTCCTAGTCCCTAGTGGACAGAGCTCAATGAGTGTCAGTAAGAACTGGGTCTTTTGTCTCTGTCTTCCTAATGTCTAGTACTCTGGGCGCTCTGTAGGTGCTACGCAAATGTGAGTCACTGATCTGTATGTGAATCCCACAACTCAAAGAATGACCTTTCTGAGAGTTGATTATGAGTCCTAAATTGCAGGTACAAGCAGAGAGACCCTATCCTGCTTCCTCTACACCCGTGATGAACCTCACACTGGCCATGTTAATTCCAGTCATTAATCTAATGAGTTAGCCCTCAGTTGTATGATTTTTATCTGATTATTCCGATTCATCACGTTTAATTATGTTATTATTTCTGCTTTCCACGAGTGAGGAAGCGAAAGCAGTTGCTGAGAATTTTACGTGGGTAGGACCACGCTAGGCACCTTAAAAGCCCCATCTTATTTAATAGCATTCTCCAGAACACTGAGATCGGAAGTATGACACTTGTTTCACAGGTGAGGAAGCAGATTGTAGAGTTTAAGTAACTCGCCCAGATCCTTCTCACTAAGCAGCAGCACAGCTGGGTCTGGAAACAAGTCTATCCCCAAAGCCCACGTTCTTTCCACAACACTGCACTGGCTTTGTTTTCCCCTAACACATAATCCAGCATTATTTCTGAGATCACATAATGGGGTTGTGGGGCACTTGGGCAGGAAGCGGAGAAGATCTGTCTGAAATGACTTTTTCTACCAGTAGTGATAGATTACATCGATCCAGTGAGAAGAACATCTCACTGACTACCCCTGTGGTCGTCAGCATGCCTTCTGTTATGTGCTTTGCGCAGCTCCCGGTACAGATGACACCACAGGTGATAGTCCCTTCTAAAGCAGCAGGCTCTTTCAGAGGCACCATCCATGTCCTTTAGCTCATTAGGGCCATAATCTACCCAGTCCAGTGAGTGAACTGCAATTAATGCCTTTTCAGATGATAATGAATCATCCTAGTTTTTTATGTGTGTAAGTGATCAGTTCATTCTTTTCTTTATATTAAAAAAAAAAAAGTATGACCTGGATTTTTTTCACTTAAAGTTTTTGACAGTTATAATAATAAATACGTACCTCTGGTCCTTTCCCTCAGGAGAAGCCAAATATAAACGTAGTCAGCCACTTAATACAGACGACACTGGCAAGGAACTGTGTTTAGGTTATCAGTTTGGAGAAGGAGCATCTTCTACCTGAATTCCTAGAGTGATGAAGAGAGAAGCTGAGATTCATTCTCTCTTTTGAGTATAGCTCCACGTAGATTATAACTATAAATGAAACTGGACATAAATCGCTTAGTTCCCATAAATCTAAAATGGGCATCCTAGTGGGTCCCAAGTGATGCTCTCTGACCCCTTGCAGGTGTCTGCCATCGTGAAATTAGTGAGGCCAGTGACACAGCTGTCCTCATGCTTCCAGCAGCCCCTTTGTGGCATGATTATTAAGGGCAAAGAAAGGATCGGAGAGTTCATCAGGCCAAGTATGCTGTGATACCCGATCAGCTCCCTTCTGCAAGTTTTATTACATTGGGACTTCTGGAGAAGAAAACGGATTGGGCTTACTGGCCTGGGAGCGTTTAAGGAAATGGTGGGTTCTTTCAGTGTTCTGAGGCAACCTATTTCATAGGCCTAGAGCTGAGGAAAAATGAATGCTCCTGCTCTGATCAGTTACTTTATCCTGTTTTTATGCCAAAACTTTAGAGAATCAGCAGAGAGGGGAAAGGTTAAAGAGAAAATAGTACCAAAAAAAAAAAAAAAAAAAACCCAGAAAAACAAAAAAACACAAAACCAAAAAGGGGGGGGGGGAGATCAAATTTAATAGAACTGAAGATGACAGAAAAGTAGGAAAATGTGGTTTAAAGGAGATAAATTAATCTTATCTCACTTCGGGTATCCAGACATTTATTGAGCATGTACCATGTGTCTAACCTTAAGCTAGATGCTGGAAGTCCAAAGATGGTGAATAAATCATTGTATTCGGTGGTGCAAAAGGCCTCCCACTTTAGTAAGAGGAAAAAATATCTATATTGGAAAGGATAGAGATATTAAAGTGTGTATCTGTGTCTGTGTGTATATATACACAGATAGCTGTGAAAGAACTGAGGTGTTCCAACACAGAGATGTGGACAGGAAGTGATCAACAGAGGCTCCTAAGTCTTCCAGCCAGGGCATGGTGAGTCTTCCAGAGGAACTACGATATGAAATGAGTCTGACTATGATAGAATTAGGTTAAAGGGTGTTTGCTTTGAGAAAAAAAAAAAGGAAATGCAGCAAAAAAAAAAAAAAAAAAAAAAAACAGAGAAAAACTGTGTGAACCCCAGGATTCTGGAGCTGCTAAGGCATGCCGTTGAGACAAGGAATCTCAGAAGATGAGGTCGGGGACTACACTTGACCCATCGCAGAAGACCGCAAGTGCCGTGCCAGGTGACCCAGGTCAGGCTTAGGCAACAGAAACCCATGAATTGCTCAAGCAGAAGATGATATGGTCAGATTTATGTGTGGGTAGGTGGCTCTGGAATGATTATGGAACATGGGTTTTATAGGGAAAGACAGGAGACCGGTGAGGATTAGGATATTAGGATTCCCCTTTTCCAGAGGTAAATGGAATGCCTCTGCCAAACTTGTTGGAGGTGATCTCCACTGGTTGAAGTAGTCAGTGGATCAAAAAGCCACTGAGTGAAGAGGAAAGGATTTATGTATTGAGCCAACCCTTCTTTTCTGGCGATGAGGGCGGAGTCTGGTCTCAGTTAGCAGACTGGAACATACTGTGATATTTAGGCTGAATTAGCACATCTGATCGTGTGTGATTCGATACGCACAAAGAAGATCTTTCGAGGGGTGCTATTTTAGCTGCTCTCACTGGAGCTAAAGCATTTTCAAAGAATTAACGCCACTTCAGATGTTCAGAGATACTGACCAATATGGTGCATCAAGAAGGACAGATAGAACCCAACCAAGTGCCAGGGTTCCACTTGCTTTTATTTGCAGCTTTTGTTTTGGGGCAAGTCAACTCTTCATTCTAAATCTTTGCCTGTTTTTGTAAAAACTGTAGGAGCGCTTCCTATCCTGACTTCGTGGGGCTACTGTGATAGGGAAGGAGGAATGTCAGGAGAAAACCACACACTGTTAGAAAGCCACGTGTTTCTGTTTTCATTTATTTTGTGTGTGCACATGTGCACTTGTATATCGCCATTAATATCAATACCCTTTGTCTTCTCTGTGAGGCAAGTCCCATTCATTTCCATTTTCCCCTCAGGTATTAGGTTTTCCAGTACCTTTTGCTCATCAAATACTAAGTGCAAAAATATGATACAAGTTGTTAACATGTGGAATAAAAACAGCCAATTTTTTTAATAGGAATTGTAAATCTTGGCTCCATCGGCTAAGAAACTAAAATAAGAATATTTAGGGGTGTCTGGGTGGCTCAGCCGGTTAAGTATCCGACTTCGGCTCAGGTCATGATCTCCTGGTTCAGTGAGTTTGTGCTGACAGCTCAGAGCCTGGAGCCTACTTTGGATTCTGTGTCTCCCTCTCTCTGCTCCTCCCCCAGTCATATTTCTCTCTCTCTCTCTCTCTCTCTCTCTCTCTCTCTCTCTCTCTCCCTCCCTCCCTCCCCCTCCCCCTCCCTCCCTCCCTCTCTCTTTCTCAAAAATAAACAAATATTAAAAAAAAATTTAAAGAATATTTAATGTTTTTTGGAGGAGGTGGGTCTGATGGTTTGGGACAGAGTCTATATGTGCATATGACATCAAGATTGTTAATTATGTTCTTCCAATCTTCAATATAAATAAATATTCTTACTCATTTTCTGCCTGGAAACAGTGGGCTTGTGTGTGTGTGTGTGTGTGTGTGTGTGTGTGTGTGTGTGTGTGTGTCTATAGACACACACACACGCATATTTCAGCCTGGGATTCTGACAGCAGGTAGGCAGTACAACTTTGTGCTCCACATAGCATAGGATGCAGGTTTGGGGGTCCTAGCATGGAGAGCCAGGGAAGGGAAGCCCAGACTTCCTGGAATTTTCTAGGCCAGTAGGCAGAGCTTCTCTCCCAGAAGGGGTAAGCCCCTTGAGGTCTCAGCGTTTTGCAGCCATCTCGGTTCTTCTCTCTGCTGGGCCACTGCTAGAGCCACTTGCGTCCAGCTGCTGTGGCCTCAGTTCCCAAGGTCACAGCTCTGTGTCGCCCAGGGCTGGCCATCTTGCGGCTTTCTCTGCCCCACAACTCCGGGGGCCCAGGTAGCTGTGCCTGGTGTCTCTGCAATGCTGCACTGCACCAGATCACATAGCTCGAAAGGTGTGGCAGGCATTTTCTCTTCCTCCAGGCGTCCACGGAGAGCGGGCTTCAAGTTTATTTCACTCGCACACCCACCGTGGGTCAGAGAAGTAGATTAATTCGGTTCGCTCCCCTGTGAGATGGTGCTTTGCAGGTGAAAGTGGTTCTGATTCTATTCTGGTCATCTGGAAGGGTTTCCAACATTTTTGTAAGGTTGTGATGTGTGAAGCCAGCTTTTGTTTTTTATTTAGAATTTTTAAAGTTTTACTAAATTTCAACCTCAAGACTCAAGATTGTTTTTTTTAATGTTGTCACTTGAAATGAACCAGAAAATAGCAAAAATGATGTCTGAGTAGGGGAAAACATTTGTGAAGCAGTGCCTTTACCCCTCTGACATCTCATTCCCTGCCCCCACAGACGCACCGGGGCTTGCTGCAAGAAATAGCTTTATTAAATAGGCTTAGATCTAAGACAGGTAAATACAGAGTGAATTCTGTGAGCTTTTCTATGTAAAGAGTAAATTGCTATACTTATCAGGATAAGCCTCAAGCAGTCTAAGATAGGTTTTATTTTTCATTTTTATTTTTTCCAGCTTTACTGAGATAAAATCGACATACAGCACTGTCCAAGTTGGTATACAATGTGATGATTTGATACAACTCTATATTGTGAATTGTTTATTATAATAAGGTTAGTTACACATTCTTCATCTCACGGAACTACCACTTTGTGGGTGTTGTTACGGCATGAACATTAAAGCTCGATTTTACAGCAACTTTCAAGTATACAATACAGTATTGTTAACTACAGTCGCCATACCGTGCCATCACGGTACTCCTTGTACCATGCCATCATGGTACTGTGCCATCACGATAACTACAGTCGCCATCCCCAAACTCCTTTACCTTATAACTGAAAGTTTGTGTTCCTCTTCGACATTCCCCCCTGCCTTCACTCTCTGGGAACCACCATTCTCTTCTGTTTCTATGAGTAGACATTTTTAGATGCCACACATAAGTGAGATCATACAGTATTTGTCGTTCTCTGTTTGAATTATTTCATTTAGCATGATGCCATCGAGGTTCATCCATGTTGCTGCAAATGCCAGGATTTCTTTCGTTCTCGTGGCAGAATAATATCCATATATGTGTGTGTGTGTGTGTGTGTGTGGACACACACATCTCACATCTTGCCCATTCATCCACTGATGAACACTTGGGTTGTTTCCATTTCTTCACTATTGTGTATAATGCTGCAGTGAACACAGCAGTGCAGATATGTCTTCAAGATGCTGATTTTGTCTTCTTTGGATATGTACCCATAAGTGGAATTACTGGATTATATGATAGTTCTGTCTAGCTTTTTGAGGAACCTCAGTACTAATAATTTCCATAGTGGCTCTACCCAGATGGATTTTATGCATAGAAACTTAGAGTTCCTTGTTTGTGTAGATAAGTAAACTATATGAATTTAGGGGAAAATATCACAAGTGACCCCCTCAAATTATTTTTTGAAAACAGTAAAATGTCAAACATAGTATTAAATTATGAAACTTTTTTTTGTTTTATTAGGTAAGATTCCCCAGAAGCAAATCCTCAGATGAGGATTTGTGGGCAAGAGATTTATTATGGGAAGAGAAATGAGGAAACGGGGAAGCAGGGCAGGAAAGAGGTAGAAGCCAAGCAATGGGGAGACCTTGGTCAAAAGCCTTTGAGATCAGTGGGTAGACCTCAGCCAGTCTGACCTCTGGAGTGAGTCAGAGTTTTTGCAGCCAGAGATAAGGAGCTTGGCTATCATTCTCCCCACCCAACAGTCATTGATTACCAAGCTATGGGGAAGATGTCAGCCTCCAGGCACTTCTGATTCTTGGAAGCTCCAAGAGGCAAAGGGCAGTCAAGAGCAGAGCACCCGTGGTAGTCATTGAAAGTGTTCCATGGTGTTATTGACTGAATGTTTGTGTCTCCCCAAAATTTGTATGTTGAAGCATAATCTTGATGCATATTTGGGAAGCAATTAGGTCATGAGAGTGGAGAACTCATGAAGGGGATTAGTGGCCTTATAAAACTGGCTCCAGGAAGCTTCCAGCCCTTTCTGCCACGTGAGGCCACAACAAGAAGGAGATGTCTGGGAGCCAGGAGGGGGGCTCTCCCCAGACACCGAATCTGCCAGCACCTTGATCTTGGACTCTCGGTCTCCAGAAATGTGAAAATACTGTGGTATTCTGATATAGCAGCCCAAACTGACTAACACACATGGGTTGAGATTTTCAGAGCGGGTTAGAAAGCACCCACTGGGTCATTACAACATTGACCATGGTAGTATTTGCTGTGACGGACCTCAAGCCATCCCTCATGTCCAGAGAAGGAATCTAGGTGTCATTTCAAACTTCTGTTTCACATACCCTTCCTGATCACCAAGGCCAATATCATCAAGAATATAATGGCAAAGAAAAGAGATCCTGCATGAGACAGTTTGCTGCTGGGTTGCAGTTTAATCTGTGATTTTTCCCTTTTGCTTAAGGGGGATCTGGAAGGGATGATAAATTGAGAGCCCTCTTCTATCCTAACATGAGGAACAGGTAATTTTCCGTTTTATAGAAATAGAATGTTCGAAACGTGCTGAATCTGTTGAAACAAGAGTTTGACCAGAAGCGAATATACATGCTTCTGTATGAAGCTGCATACCACAACAATAAAATAAAACTATGGGAATAGCCTAATACCAGAGGAGAGCTTTTAGTGGCCAAGTGTTTGACTCTTTCAAGTAAGGGGCAATTTTATGGTAAAGTTACCCCCCCCCCAAAAACACAGTCTTGTACTATTGGAGCTAATTGATATTAATCTAAATTAATCTTTTCTCCCTTTTGTGCTTAGCTTAGCACTTTACTTAAATCTCCCTACCCTATAGTACTTACCCCACTCTGCTTTGTAGTATTATCTTGAAGGCAAAACAGTGTAAGTTTTACCTTCATATCGTCCAAGATACTTATCACTGTACCAGCTCATAGTAGGTGTTTGAAAACACTCAAATGAAAAAATTGGCCTGCAGTTTCCCTTCTTTGAAACATCTTGTCATTACTTTAATAGCCAAGTGCATTTGCTCTTTGAATAGTGATTCACCATAGAGTCTCCTAGCTGCTTGTTAATTCTTGACTTCTCTCTTGCTCATTTGGAATCTGTCTGCGGTGTTTCCACAGGATGTGGCAAGCATCAGAGCATATGTTGTCTGCATATATACCAAAGGAGGCATTTCTTTCTTTCCTTTTCTCTCCAATGCTCTTCTCTTTAACATAACTGTAAATTCCCAGAATGTACATCCAATTTTAAAACAAGAATCAAGCTTTGAATAAGACTTTGCTCAAGGAGAGCAGAATTCTGGGTATTCGACTTGAATACAGAAGTTAAGAATTTCGTGTAACTCTTCTCACTATCTCTGAAAATATATTTTAAAGTAGTCCTTGTCTGTGACTTTGCCCATTCTCAGAAACAGTATATTTATATAAAACAAATGCACAGCTTTTTCAAAGATAGAGTGAGAGAAAGGAGAGGTTCTCTAATAGACTTTAATACACTAGTGAATTTCATGGATTTATTTCAGAGCAAATCATCCCAGCTATGGTCCCAAAACAGCCAGAAGCCTTGAGAAACTGAAAATTGAGAAGAAAACTTGGACAGTATGTGTTCCTATGAGAATTCCATTTTCACTACACATTAAAAGTGTATGCTGCCTGTCAGATGTTTCTGTAATAAAATTTATCATCAGAATATACTGAAAAAAATCGCAAGCTTAATGTGCTCTCCACCTCACATATTTTTAAACATATATTAATGTCAGAGGCAGTAGCTGCTGTACTGTGAGCGTGACCCAAGGATCTGCCAGCCCCTAGTAGATCTTCTGTGACCTGGTCATGATGAGATCTCGCTATGGTAGTTACTCTTTTAGAGAAAAACATCTCCATCAGAAATCTCCTTCCAAGGAGTAAATAATCAGCTGGCAGAGGGAAGCTGGTAGGGATTAGTTCCTTAGACTATCACTGAGTAGAATAAAGGTCCCTAAGTTGTAGAAGACCTCAACTTTGATCAGGTGCTCAGAGTCATAAAAAATCTAGAGCTGGTGAGAAGGAATGAGGCAAGGCTATGGGGCAGGATGCTCAAAAACTTGTTTATTTTATTTTTATCCTCTCAGACTCATGCCTTCTCTTCTCAGTTGAGGGAATCACTTTTCTCCCCAGGCACCAGAGCTGAAAATCTCTGGGTCTTTTGGATGCCCATTCAGTTACCCCACTTACCCAGAGAGTCGCCAAGCTCTAGTCACTTGGCTTCCGCTTACTCTGCTGCGTTGGCTCCGGCTTTTACTTTGTCCATTCAGCCCAATGCTGATTCCTCCTTCCTGACCTCTTATATGTTACCACGGCACTTTTCAGTGCTAGTCATTTCTTCAGTGCTAAGTTTATCCACATCCCTGCCTTCTCCAGTAGCCCCCTGGGGTCCCCCCACTCTCTCCTCCTGTCTTTACCATGGTGATGGCTGCTATTGAGCGGAGTATTGGTTAAAACCATGGAGTCTGAAAGATCTGCCCCCAGTGTCCTGTACGTAATACCTGTGTGACTTTGGCTGAGTTATATAATCTCTCTACCTCTCATTTTTCTTCTTGGTAAAATGAGATAGTGTTAGTGCCTAACTCAAAAAATGGTGAGTATTAAATAACATGAGGCCTATAAAAAGCTTTGCCCAGGACCTCTTAAAAGAATTAAATATTCTTACAATAGCCGCCATAGTAATGATTAGTGTTGTTATCACTGAGGCTTAGATGATGCTGCAGGAACTTTGATGGGTATGGGAAACTTTTATGTAGATGAACAATATTTTCTAAAAGAGATGATATCTCCCCTTTTTACAAACAAAAAGTATTTTTAAAAATTAATGCAGGGGCGCCTGGGTGGCTCAGTCGGTTGAGCGTCCAACTTCGGCTCAGGTCATGATCTCATGGTCCGTGAGTTCCAGCCCCGTGTCGGGCTCTGTGCTGATGGCTCAGAGCCTGGAGCCTGTTTCAGATTCTGTGTCTCCCTCTCTCTCTGACCCTCCCCCGTTCATGCTCTGTCTGTCTCTGTCTCAAAAATAAATAAACGTTAAAAATAAATAAATAATAAAAATTAATTCAGTGTGCGGAATTCCTTGAGATGATTATTAAATACCCAACTTTTCGGTAGACTTCAGCATCAACTATTTGTCGATATAGAATAACAATCTGAACATCCAGAAATAATAGCATCATCTTGTTTTATATACCAGCAGCAGCTCATTTTTCATGAATATAATTTATTGTCAAATTGACTGACCTACAACACCCAGTGCTCATCCCAACAAGGGCCCTCCTCAGTGCCCATCACCCATTTTCCCCTCTCCCCCACCCCCACCCCCATCAACCCTCAGTTGGTTCTCTGCGTTTAAGATGCTGGTGAGGATGTGGAGAAAGTGCAGCTCATTTTTGAAAAATATATACCGTGTTCTCCTTCATGCTCTACTGTTGAGGGTGTCAGAGGACAAGAAACGTTCAGTCCCTTTCCTAAGAAAACTTACTCTCTAACAACAACAACAACAACAACAACAACAACAACTACAGACAGAAAAATAAAAGATCAGTAACAGTTTGCTGCAAGGGCACACCTAGTTCAAGTCTTCAGATGACCTGTGTCCTTTATGAATGAACATAAAATCATTTCTGAAAGGGGGAAACAAAAGGAGCATTGTGTGGGTGGTCTGATTCAAAGATCCTGGACTGAGAATCAGGATATCCGGGTTCTAATTTTCCTCCTGCAGTGAAATTGCACTGTGAGTAAATCAGTTGCCCGAGTCGCTCTGCCTGTCTGTGACTGAATCAAATGAAGCACCATTAGGTGCTTCCAAAGCTGTTGTGAGATATAAAAGAGCTCTACAAAGGTAAGGTGCTACAATGTTCGTCATTAGCTCCCAGCTAAAAACTGAACCTGATATATTCTTGCCACTTTAGAGAAGGCAATCTTCATCTTCAGTTCAATTACGTGGCATAATTTCAAAGAATACCGATGTTAAAATGTGAACTGCACTATCAGTGCATTGATCAGACACGATTTTGAATATGTTCAAAGAGAAACCTTCAACCCACCAGACACTGTCACCCATCAACAGACCCCAATCAAGAACATCTTTAACAGGAGATTGAATTCTCCTTTGTTGAAATTCCATGGTGTGTGTTGCCTTATTCCAATTACAAGATGCCTGAACATGAAAATGTAAAGTTATTTCCACACAGGTCTTCATATCAAACATCCAGAGTGTATTTCTTTATAACTAATGGAGAGAGTGACGACAATGAAGTCAGTGCTGCTTGATAAAAAGAGAAAGAAAGCTCTTTTCTCTAACATGCTAACACTAGGAACATGTATAGTCTTATGCATAGGTGGAGCACATCTTCAATGTAAAGCAGGTCAAGGATATGCAAGGAATAAATTCAGGAATATTCATTAGCACGGATACTCTTCTGAACTGGAATTATTAGAATCATTTTCCATATTCAAATGTATCTGTTTCATAGTTTCCAAGTGCAGAAATCTTTAAAATCAATAATTGCAGATACATAGGTAAGAATGATATGTTATTCAAAAGACTTCCCTTTCATGGGGCATAATCCATATAAATTGTTTCATTATGAAGAAAATGATGGTAAAGAAATAACCCCCATTCTCAGGGGATGGAGAATAGAAGCACGTAGGGTCGAATATACGAGTTGATGTGTGTAATCACATCAATTAGGTGCATATCTCACAGGAGATATAACAAACTCCCTGCTAATTTCTCATCATGACAGTGTTTAAAACTTGGGCATAGAGCAGAAGGTCTGAAATTTTTAAGAAAAATCATCTGGCTCCCACTCCGTGGGAGCTCCTCTGCCCAAATGCTGCCACATTTACCAACTGTTAAACCAATGCTGGACTTGAACACAGAATAGTCAAGGAACAAAACCCAACCTTTTATTTCTTGTGCCTCTTAGATTGTAGGCCATCGATAAATACTTTGTAAAGGAATGAGTGAATCCTACAGATGTAGCACAGTTGGGCAAGCTAATCTCACACATCTGCTGCTGCGACAAGGGAGAGATAATTATAGGTCATAAAAAATGAAACCTTCCCAGCCTACCACCCTTCTCCCTTCTTCCTCTGTCATCGTACAAAAACTCATTCCCAGTTCCTCCACCTTCTCCACCTACAAGATATTTCTGCTTATCTCCTGTTGCTTCAACTGGGAAACTTCCCTCGCCGCAAAGGAAAGAAGGTAGGCAGGAGTCCACTGACACCAGTTAGGACCAATTGTTTCTTTCTGGCCTCTCCTGTGTTAGCCTCTCTGCCCTAAATCTACCTCAAAATAGATATTTTATTAAGGGTGGTGGAATCTCAGGTTTTGTTTTAGAGAGAGAGAGAGGGCAAGAGTGTGTGTGTGTGTGTATGGAGAGAGAGAGAGAGAGAGAGAGAGAGAGAGAGAGAGAGAATCTTAAGCAGGTTCCATGCTCAGTGTGGATCCCGGGATCATGAGATCATGACCTGAGCTGAGATCAAGAGTCAGATGTTCAACCAGCTGAGCCACCCAGGCACCCAGGAATCTCAGTTTCATAAGCTATTTGTAGAACAGGCATGTCACAAGTGCACAATTTTACACTACTCTGTGAAAATAGCACAATGTAATAGATGTTTCAAAGCCCACGCCATTTTCTTCTCCTCCCACTGTGCGTGTGTGTGTGCGCGTGCATGTATATGTGTTTTTGTTGTTGTCGCCAGTTCACCTTAGCTTCAACCCTGTGTCCTAGCTGATCATATAAAGGCATAGAAGTGGGGTTGTGGAGAAACAGCCCTTATATGTTCTGTAACAGAGGACCACTTTGGACTTCGGCTGTAAGTATCCTGTTTACTTACAGCCCAACCTCGATTAAGGTAGAACCCTATGGATTCTATCCGCTCTATTTCACTGACAAGCCTATGGTCTGCACCAGAAATGCATAATCTCCCTTAGTTCCTCTGAGATGGATTTTACACCTTGGTTAGCACATCTAGGAATCTCCCTCCTTCTCACCATGTCCTCCTTGGTCCTCCGTTTGGGTCATTTTTCTAAAACCCTGATCCTTCCTTTCCTTTCCCTCTCAATTATGTCACACCAACAGCTCCTCAATCTTCTTTCTCTGTTTCTTTCTATATTTGAAACCACAAATCTTTTCAGGTTTCCAAGTGTTATCGACTCTATCTCAAAAATGCTCTAAGTTCTCTCGCAAAATTGCATCCTGTACAAATTTATGCCTTTTGTGATTGACGATCTAATTACAGCATTATGTCCCTTTTCTAATCAGTCTGGGGACAACTTGAAATCTACAGTGGCCTTACAGAGATTTCCTTGAGAGCAATTAATTACTTGTTGACCCACCCTCTGTATTCTGAGATAAAGCTTATCTTGCCTGTGGGGCCCTGCACTGGCCAGATGCAGTCCCAGAATGGAAGAACCCCAACCCGGAGCTTAAGCGAATGCCAGTCATTCACAGAACAGGCACCCCTGCTGAGTCCTTTTCCATTCAAGAGCAATAATCACATGGAATTATTTGCATGATGGGAAAGAACATTCTCATTAATTTTGCAGATTGAATCAAGGTGTATGGGGAGGATGGAGATATAAATGTAAATGACCTTGACAACAGGCTAAGAAAAAGCTAGAGCATTGAACTCAGTGATGTTTAATAGAGAGATGGGTTAAGTTGTACGTTAAAACATTTTCCAAAAGTAGGGATATGTAAAATAGAGTCTAAGTCGCTGCAAGGTAAAAGGTCATGTGAGAAACTCATTGAATAGGAGTTAGAATTGTTCTTTTTGGGGTACCTGGGTGGCTCAGTCAGTTAAGTGTCCAACTCTTCATCTCAGATCAGGTCTTGATCTCAGTCAGGGTCATGAATTTAAGCCCCATATTGGGTTCCATGCTGGGCGTGAAGCCTGCTTTATAAATATATATATATATTCTTTTATGGACGTGTGCATTAAGGTGAGTAGAGCACTGCGTAGGAGATAAAAGGCACCACCCTTGGGTTAGAATGAAACCTTCCCATTTGTTAGTATTCTTGGTAATGAATAACTGAATTACACTCAAACCCACTTAAAGGGAAAAAGCAACTTGGGAGCCCATGTAATTAAGAAGTCTTGGGACTGGCACTATCTTCAGGCATCGGTGGACCTGAGTATTTTCAAGATACCATCAGGAACATTTCTCTCTCTTCTCTCAGCTCTACTTGTCTTTCTCGGCTTCATGCTGCTTTCTTTGGGCAAGCTTATGCCTGGCACACCTCCCTGGAACTCAAAGCACATGACCCAGAGGGCCCCCCATGGACCCACTTCTGATGGGGTCACGTGCCTCCCCCTGGGCCAATCACTGGGTCCACGGGACGGGATATTCTGTAGCAGGGCAGATCAGGCCCACCTGATTAAAAGTTATGCAGGAATATGTAGAGTCAAGGGATGATCTTTCCCAAGAGAAAGAGGTGTTAGACAGACCAGAACTAGGAGAGGGGCAAGGAAGAACACTTCCTACAGACCCTCTGAAGAGATCTTGGTGATTCAAGGCACGAGCCAGGAAGGGTTTTTGAGAAGATGTAAGTCATCCAGGTGGTTTATAGTGCTGACAGCAAGGGAGGATTAAGTGGGGCCTTGGGGATTCCGAGGTATGTATCACTGATCGGACAAAGGTGAATTTTCAAGAAGTTTTTTTGTTTATCTTTCTTGCTTTTACATAAAAGAAATGCAACTAATCGTAGCACATTTGGGTAGGGAAAAATCATAGAAGTCAGAGGGAGAAAATTAAAAAAACATCTATTAACGTGTTGGGCCAATTTCCTTTGTGTTTTATACAAATAGCACGGGTGTTTACTAATCAAGATTATTCCATATGTACAGTGCATTTTTGCTTAAAATGCAGAGAACATTTGGACGCATGACTAAATGAATCTACAGTGATTACAAAGGTTTTAAATGCCTAAAGTATAGTGCATTCAATGGATGTGCCATAGTCAATGATCAATGTCTGTTTTTCAAATTTAAGTGTTCTGTTTTACTTTCATAGATAACATGACAAATATTTTGGAACTGCATCTCTTGTCATTTTCCTAAGACTGAATTCTGGTGGAATGACTGAATGATACAATATGAACCTATAAAATTCTTGGTCTAGGTCGTGACATTTCTATGCAGAATCTTACCGTTTTCATCAGCATTGTGGTAAGATGGTCCTCCACCCCCCAAAGATGGTGGTTTTTTAGGAATTAAATTATGAGATTTATGAAGCAAGCATTCTTGTCTCCTTACAGTGTCTCCTATTAAATCACTTAATAAACATGTATTAAATTTTAGAGAATGGACCTGTAACCCAGAACAAAATGTGTGTTTTAAATTCTGAGTTTATAAAGCCAAAGGAGAGAGTTTGTGTTAATGAAGTAAATCTCTGCCCCTTGTAGTACCGGCAGCACTCATTGTTGTTGAAGATCCAGGGAAATGACTATTCCGTAAAACTATAGTATTCAGCTTGGAAAATATACATCAAAATTGAAGACGTGTACCTTTTAACACAGAAAATCTATATTTGGAAAATTGTCTAAGGAGATATTTGATCAAATCCACAAAGTTACACTTAACGATCATCAATAAGGTTTTAAAAAGCTTCAGAAATATTGAATCTATCTAACTACCCATCAGTATTAATTTAAAATAAACCCTGAATATTTATTTACCGAGTCTAGCATAGCTGTTACAAAGGAGTGTCTTGAGTCAGAATTGCCTGCGTTGAAATCTTGTTCTACTTCACTCCTAAACAGTAGCAACTTTGTGCCCTTGAGAAAATAGCTTATCTGGGATTCATATCTGTAAAAGTTGTTTTGAGCATTAGGTTAGATTTTACACAGGAAGAGCTTACCAACTCCTCATTATTACAGTTTTTATAGTTTTTGTTAAATGGAAAAATATTCATTAAGCTGTGGATGTGAACAAGGGATTAAATAGCATGGATGACGTGTATATATGTGTGTCTACATGGGGCTCCAAAAGGACATTAACCAAAGTATATGTTGTGATTATATCTTAGCTGGAGAACACTGGATGATTTTTGCTTTCTTTTTTATGTTTTTCATTATTGCTCGAAATTTCTGCATATTTATTATCTTTATGATCATAAATAGTTAATGATACCATTTATTTTTTAATCTGATGATGCAAGAATTTCTCTAGCAAATTCTGCATTTCCTAGGTGACTTGTCCAGAGCCATGTAGCCCAGTGGTTGCCCAACATCCGGAGAACAGAGTCTACTAATCGCTAGTACATAGTTCAGACGACTGCTATCCGCTAAAATGATCAAGGGGAAAAGGAACCATCCTAGACCAGACTAAAACAATTAGAAGATACCAGACTATAAAAACAAAAGCAAGAAGTTCTGCTTTAATTGACTATGTGACCTTGGGCAAGATGCATGATCTCTCAAATACTGCTCTATTTTTTTTTTTTTAATTTTTTTTTTCAACGTTTATTCATTTTTGGGACAGAGAGAGACAGAGCATGAACGGGGGAGGGGCAGAGAGAGAGGGAGACACAGAATCGGAAACAGGCTCCAGGCTCTGAGCCATCAGCCCAGAGCCTGATGTGGGGCTCGAACCCACGGACCGCGAGATTGTGACCTGGCTGAAGTCGGACGCCTAACCGACTGCGCCACCCAGGCGCCCCTAATTTTTAATTCCATTTGTAAAATCATTCTCTGAAAGTTCTAGTCAACCTAAGTAATGAGGTAAACTGAAGCAAGCTCAAGTTGTCAGAAATTGTGTATATTCAGGAACACCAGAGGATTTGCAATTTGGAAATGCATGCTGTAGCAAACCACAGGCGAGTCTGTTGAGGGGGTGGGGCAGGCTGTATTTATGGGCAAGGAATGCAAAGATGGGAGAAGTCCAGCCAGAATCCAAGCAGCAAGTGCACTGGCTTGAGGATGGGGAGAGGTTCTTGGTGGATGTTCATTGGTCAGGAGATAAGTCTCTGTCTTCTGTAGAGTAGGCATTCATGGGACATCAGTCTCTTGGTTTTTAAATTCCATTCTTCTGAGGGTGCATGCATGAGATTTTCCATTTCATATCCCCCAGTTCCACTTTAGATGGAAATCTTTCCACACTCCTGTACCTTTAATGTAAAGGAATGAGGCAAACCATAAGAGACTCAAATACAGAGAACAAACTAAGGGTAGCTGGAGAGGAGGTGTGGGAGCTAAATGGGTGATGGGCATTAAGGAGGCCACTTGTTGGGATGAGCTCTGGGATTGTATGTAAGTCATGAATCACTGAATTCTACCCTTGAAACCAATACTACACTGTATGTTAACCAAGTTGAATTTAAATATAAATACACAAATTATAAATAAGTAAGTAAATAAATAAAATAAGTGAGACTTTTGACATAGAGGATACATATACTTAGTTAATTACTAGTTTGTTCATTTTCACCAAATCTTAAAATACTAGTGTTAGATTAAATATTTACTCATAGTTGGGAGTGGAGGAGTGGGATGGTAGATTCTGCTCTTAAAATCTGAAAAAAGCAAATTTAGCAAAAACTAAAAGGAAATAAGCCTTCAGAATTATATAAAGTCTCTAACCTTAAAGCTTGTTTATGCTCAGAAAGATTTCATCAAGTTTTGGATAAACGTGTGATTAGGTATTTGTCACAGGCGGTTGGGAGTCCATTGCCACAACTGTTGAGTTGGCGTCACGAGAGGCGGTTGTGGTCCCTCTGCACCACGGTCGGGAGCCAGAATACACACGGGTAGAATATGCACAAATACCTTTACATCTTGTGCGCTATGATCACTAAATAAATCTTGATTTCTTAATAAGTTGGCCTCAAGTTACCAAAGATATAGCTATAGCCTAAAATAACCACAGGCACAACTCAGGTATTTCTCTCTTAAGTTCTCCTTCTCATTTTACTGTGAAAATACGGAAAGGCACACCTCTCTTCAATGCCCGCGTTGCCCTAGGCACTATGTCTGGGGGCTTCCCTGTATCCCTCACGTAATCCCTGCATTGGACTGCCAGGATGGTATTCCCGTTTACTCACAGGAGAAAACCGAGGCCTGGAAGGTTAAGTACATGCACACGTCCACAGGGTTGGAAACCATAGATCTGGGTCTACCCACAGCTTGTTCTGATGATGAACACATTGTCCCCAGCTCCTGACACACTGAGCTGTTGCTGCTTAATGAGGATCATGGTGGCTACAGAGGGATTATTCCTCTGACTTAATGAGTCTGCTGAACACCAGAAGGTGTCCTTTAGAATGTTTCTTTGACCCAGATTTGACTTCCTTTTACCCCTTTTAACACTGACTTCCTTTTTAACTAAAGGGAAGCAACACATTATCAACTCACATAACATAGAATAGTTTCAGAATGTATAATAATTTGTTCCACACAAAGGAAACCTGTACTTTGTCTTCTCCTGAAAGAAAATCTTCAAGATATTTCCCTTGAACCTTTTTTTTTTCCTCTATGGATTGTAGAGGATGTGCAAAGATTGGGAAGAAGCTCTCCCACCAAAAGTTATGAGGACAGATGAGCAAGCTTAATAGTGACAGGCAGCGTTTGGTCCTTTTGCTATCTGTTCTGTGAAAATGGAGCCATCATTCCATCAGCTGGAGCCTGGTCAAGAGGGTGTGCCCCTGTGTGTGATGCATATAGGAATGAGCCTTTCTTCCATAATTGCACAAGGCAGACAATTCATCTGGAAGCTCTAGAAAATGAGAGGGTGGGGGGGACTGATCTCTAAATGTCCATCTGGGTTTTGAAAAGTGGAGATCTGAAGTTGTGGCAAGCTGCTGTGTAATTAAATCAGTTGCCGTGATTCGTTTCCATTCCAGTCCAATTCCAGATGTGATCATAGCACAATGAACCGTGCCTTTATAAACGTTACATTTCCCAAGATCAAAACATCTGCCAGGATTTTCCTCCCAATTTCAAGAGTTTAAATGCCACGTTATTTCGAATACTGCTTTTTTCTACCGGTGTTTTCGTGTCATGAAAGACAGTTGGAGGGCCTGGCATGGAATAACAGATAAAGGAAAACTTCCCTCCTGTTTTTACAGAAACAGAATTCACGATACTCGCATCCTGCTGTCCAGCCTTGACTCACGTGGGCCAATGTCTTTTTTGGCCACGAAGATAAATGTAGCATTTACTGAATAAAGGTGATCATATTTTCTACTGTGATACGCCAATCTTGAAGGGTCAGAATGGTCTTGTTCTCTAGATACATGATCCATTATATAGAGAAGTATCTCCCTCTTCTGTGATTTGAACCTTGTCTTTAATTTAGTTCTATTTTGAACTGAATTTAAAAGCTGATTACCCATCAGAGAAAGAGGCTGGCATAATCAAGTTAGACAAGGGCAGGCTCCTTGGAGTCTTTCTTGGCTAGCTTTTCTAATAGACCGAAAGTAATTCTGAGACTCTACCTGTAACTGCAAACAGTGTCTAATTCCCATGCAGCTGTGTGGCTTTGTGTGAAATACGCTCTTTCTGAGACCCCCAGGCAGTTAGAATTTATCTCAGTTCTGAAGCAATGGCTGTTAATACTCTGAACAATTGCGGAGACATTCTCCCATACTAAAAATTATATGCAGACTGAATCATGGTAATTCAGTTGTGGTGGAGACAATTAAAATAAATTATGTAAATGAACTATGAGAGTAATTAGAACCGGAAATGTTGATGAGTTAATCACCATGTCTATGTACTTACGACACTGAAATTTTTAAAAATTTTCAAAATTAGATTTTAAGGCAGGAAATAAGTCAAAAAGCATTAGAAATAATTTGTAATGGGGGAGCCTAGGTGGCTCATTGGTTAAGTGTCTGACTCTTGATTTCTGCTCAGATCATGACCTCATGGCTCCTGAGATTAAGCCCCATGTCAGGCTCTTTGCTGATTGCATGGAGCCTGCTTTGGATTCTCTCTCTGCCCTTTCCCTGCTCGTTCTCTCTCTCTCTCTCTCCCCCTCTCTCGCTCTCTCTCTCTCTCTCTCAATAAACAAACATTAACAAAAAAGAAATAATTTGCAGTGGAGGCTAAAAGTCCTCTCCATGGCATTCATCTTCTCCATGCCAAGGGGATGCAGTTCTCAAAATCTTCTAGATAGAATTTAGGATCCTGACAACCTGAAGTTTGCACCACAAAGAGGCGCCTAAGTTTGAACTAAGGGATGAATGAGAAGTCAAAACAGAAATGGCCCTATCTGCTCACTAATTAAAACTTTGAAGGGAATCTAAAAATAAAATGTAAAGCAAATTAGTAAGTAGAAATAAAAACTTTCAAAAGGACTGAGAGCACAGTTTTGGTGAGAACATTTTTTTCTTAGTTTTTAAGCACGCGTGTTTCCATCTGTGTTCACTGAGAAGGACTGGAACCAGCGGCAGTGGAACATTAGCAGAACATTAGTGAAGATTTGCTGGGACATCTTAGGGTGACAGTTGGGGGCTGAAACCCCCTGAACCACACACTGAGGTATCTGAGCCTCACTAACGTGCACCACTCACCCTTCAAGTTGCCCCTGAGATTATGCAGCATAAGGTACTGAGGACCACCTCTGAGGTGGCTTGGAGGAAGGCAACTCCAATGTAATCAAACCTTCAGATTCAAAAGCCAGTTTGTGGGAAACATGGGGTTTAGAGAATCAAGCTAGTCCTCAAGAAGCGATCAAATGGAAAACGTCCAAGCCTCAAGAGGATAATTTTTATAGTTCCTTCAGTAAGTCGAAGAAACATGAAAAAACTAAGGATGGAGTGCTGTTAGTGCTTTATTGTGTTTAATGTTTATTCATTTATTTTGAGAGAGAGAGAGAGAGGCAAGCAGAGAGAGGGAGACAGAGAATCCAAAGCAGGCTCTAAGCTGCCGGCACAGAGCCTGACACAGGGCTCGATCCCACGAACCATGAGACCACGACCTGAGCTGAAATCAAGAGTTGGACACTTACCACCTGAGCCACCCAGGTGCCTGTTACTGCCTTAAAGAAACAAATGAGATTAACAACCAAATATAATTCATGGGACAGTTTTGGGTCCTCGTTCAAGCAAACAAACCGTAAAAATACATGTTTAGACACCAGGAAATTTGAGTATGGATTAGGTATTAGTTGATAATAAGGAGTTATTGTTTCCTAATTTTAGGAGGAGCGGTAATGCATTGCATTATATAAGAGGAAAGAAATAGAGTACAGTGAAGCATTTATTGGTAAATTACTTGATATTTGGCGTTTGATTGAAAGTATCTTGGACCAAAGAAGGAGGGTCCTAGAGAAACGATGGAAATAAAGAAAACAAAAACGGCAAAGTGATGGTTTTGAGGCTTAGTGATGGGTCCACATGGATCCTATTTTCCACTTGTGGCATGCGTAAACATTTTCATTATAAGTTAAAAATAACATCGGAGCCTTGTAGACAGGCAGTAGATGATAAGGCTTGAGCTTTAACCGCAGTTATCCGTCCATTTATAAGTGTTCCCCAAAATCTTTATGTGAAGTAGAGGATCAGGAGCTCGAAATAGAGGCCCACACACGTACGAGGCGGAATAAAGAAGACGAAGGCCCAGGGAGTCGTGACCTTGGGCAGAAAAATTAACCCTGACGGCCCGGATGGTAGCAGTGTAGATTTGTTTGAGGAACGGACCTTGCCAAGGGGACTTTTGTTCAGCAACTTTTGGAACCAGCCAGGGTTCTTCATCAGCTTTATCGCCACAGGTGAGTCAGACAGACGTTGAGTTAAATATGGAGACCAAACACGGAGAGACATCATCCTTGGCAGTTTGTCACATTTCACATTATTTTTGTTGCACTTTGTTTTTGCTTTTAGAAGGTCGCCGGCATTAACGTAATAGGAAACAGTAGGATGACAGCTAAGGTCAGGGCCAGCTTCGTGGTTATCCATCTGTGCAGCCACAGGGCCTTTGCTTGGGAGGGCCCCACAGTCGGTCCCATGCTCTGCCGCCACCATCTTGAAACTCTTCGTGAGTTTTGAACAGGGAGCCTCAAATTTTCATTTTGCACTGGGCCCTCCAAATGATGCAGCCAGTCCTAGTTAAAGTGTACATGTCAGGAGGGAGTAGATTTAGTAGACTTGATTGAATTTCCAATTCATTCACCTGAAGGGGATGTTAGACTAATGTTCACCATTCCGCGTCACTTTTATAACACCTTTGGTTTTTTTAACCTCCCACCTCCTTTGGGGACAGCTAAGCAAACACAGTCTCCAGTCCTGTATTATTACTCCGGACACTATTAATGTCACGAACATGACACTTAAAAGTCCAATTTTGAAACATGACCGTTGCTATCTAGATCAAGAATTTGTTTTGAAATACAAATTTCAGATAGAGGGGTACTTCCCGATTGTTCTAAAACATTGAGCTTTAAGAAAACATAATCCTGTCTAAACATAGGGAATGCTTCTGTCGGTCTTTGGAATGCAAACGAATACATTTTCTGAGCATAGCTTTATTTTCTTCCTGTTCTAAAAGAATATTAGGGAGTGTTAGCGAAACATTCAAAGTTACTTTTTGGTATGTACCTGGTTTAGAAGCAAAGCGCTATTCCATTAATAGCAATGTCAGTGATCTCAGCTGCGTGGAAATCTTTACTGAAGTCACCCCAGAAGGACATTTGGCACTGCGTAGCCTGTATTCTTGCATACTCAAGATTAGGACGGCAAAGGTTTTCTCACGGTGCCAAAGTTCATCCTGGTCTAAGAACAGTGAAGAAAGGCCGAGACGTGGGCGAGCTGATCACCATTAAAAACAGATTTTAAAAGTCATCCTTAAGGTCAACTCTTAAGAAGAGATTGTTTTGAATAATTCCTAATTCTTCCAATATTGATAAGACGCTTCTCGAAGGGAATACCTTTTCTAAGAAATTAGTATTATACCTGTAGGCAGGAAGTTGTGTCTTTAGAAATTAACCTTTTATGGGGCGCCTGGGTGGCGCAGTCGGTTGGGCGTCCGGCTTCAGCCAGGTCACGATCTCGCGGCCCCGTGAGTTCGAGCCCCGCGTCGGGCTCTGGGCTGATGGCTCAGAACCTGGAACCTGTTTCCGATTCTGTGTCTCCCTCTCTCTCTGCCCCTCCCCCGTTCATGCTCTGTCTCTCTCTGTCCCAAAAATAAATAAACGTTGAAAAAAAAAATTAAAAAAAAAAAAAAAAAGAAATTAACCTTTTATGGCAAGTCCATCAGGTCACCAGCTTTTATTACCCCAAAGACAGGAACTTTCTAGCTAGATTTTCATGCGATCTTTGGTATTCAAGAAAGGAATCAAGTCATAGCCTCTCAAATTGATACCACTTTCTATCCTTTTCTCTCATAAGCATATTTGTATGTTTATCAGGTTCTCTTCCTCGCCCTCTCCCTCTCTCTTTTTCCCCAAACAATATTTATCATGGCTAGGACATAAAGATTTACTTCTTCTTTTATAGATGTACCACAATTTATGTGGCCATCCCTCACCGGGGAAAATAGTTTTACTGTTTCTAAGTATTGACTGTTTCAAATGCTGCTGTATTATACATCCCTGAAGATGTTTGTTCTCTTTCCACGTTTGTTCTCTTATTTGTATATAAATTCCTAGAGGTATACTGCTGGGTTATAAGGTAATACGGTAAACATTTTGGAACATGCCCCCCAGTGAGGGTGCCCATTTACACTTTTGCCAACAGTGGTTTTAGACTGTTTTCCCTAACCTTTAACAATGCTGCCTATATTCATTTTTCTAATTCCATTATCATGGGCAAAAAAGGATGTTTTAACTTTCATTTCTTGTTTCAACTTTATGGAGGTGCAAGTGACAGAATTGTAAAATGTTGAAAGTATGTGATGTGAGATTTTTGACCTGCATATATATTGTGAAATAAACTCTTTGAGTGAATTAACGCATCTGTCACCTTACATGTTTACCTTTGTTTTTGGTTAAAAAAAAAAAAAAAAACATTTAAGTTCTACTCTTCACGAGATTCAGTTACATAATACAGTGTTATCAACTATAGTCACCATGTTATATAGTTGATCTTCAGAATTTATCCATCTTGGAGACTTGCCCCCACCCTTTTACCAACATCTTCCTACTTCTCCCACTTCCCAGCCTTGCAAATCACTTTTCCAATCTCTCTTTCTATGAGTTCAACTTTTTTTTCTTTTTTTTAAATCCCACAGATGAGTGATATCAAACAGCATTCATCCTTCTCTGGCTTATTTCACTTAGCATAACGCCCTCCACCTCATCCATGCTGTTGCATCTGGCAGGATGTCCTTTCTGTACAGGCTGCGTAATATTCCACTGTATGCCTTTATCCCATTTTCTTTATCCGTGTAACTGTCAGTGGACTTTGAAGTTGTTTCCATCCCTTGGCTTTTGCGACTAATACTGCAACGAATATGGGAATACAGATGTCTCTTGGAGATAATGATTGGCTGTCTTTGGATATATACGGAAGAGTGGGCTTGCTGGGTCATATGATAGTTCTAACTTTAAATTCTTGAGAAGTCTCCATACTGTTTTCCAGGGTGACCGTCCTAGTTTTCCTTCCCATCAGCACTGTATAAGGGTTCTCTTTCCTCCATACCTTCGCTAGCTTTTGTGATCGCTTATTTTTTTGATCACATTCTACTAGATGTGAAGTGATGCCTCACTGGTTTTGATTCGCTTTTTCCTGGTGATTAATGATTTTGAGCACCTTTTCTTGTACTTGTTGGCCATTTATGTGTGTTTATTGTCAAAATGTTTATCCAGGCCCTTTGCTCCTTTTTAAATTGTTTTCTTGTTTGTTTGCTTTTGTTTTGTTTTTGCTGTTGACTTGGATGAGTTCTTTGTATCTTTTGGACATGACCTTTTATCAAATATGTGGTTTGCAAATTTTTTTCTCCAGCTCCATAAGCTGCCTTTTCATTTGTTGATGGTTTCCTTTGCTGTGCAGAATCTTTTCAGTTTGATATAGTTCTACCTCTTTATTTTTGCTTCTGTTGCCTTTCGTTTTGGTGTCAAATCCAGAAAAATCATTGCCAAGATCACTGTCAAGGAACTAATCCTCTATGTTTTCCTCTTGGAGTTTTATGGTTTCATGTCTTATGACAGAGTTTTAAATCCCTTTTGAGTTTATTTTTGTGTATGGTGTAAGGTAAGGGTCCAGTTTCATTCTTTTGCTTATGGCTGTCCAGTTTTCCCATCGCCATTTATTGAAGAGACTATCCTTTCCACATTGTATAGTCTTGGCTCCTTTGTTTTTTTTTTTTAATAATTTTTTTAATGTTTTTATTTATTTTTGAGACAGAGAGAAACAGAGCATGAGTGGGTAAGGGGCAGAGAGAGAGGAAGACACAGAATCTGAAGCAGGCTCCAGGCTCTGAGCTGTCAGCACAGAGCCCGACGCGGGGCTCGAACTCACAGACTGTGAGATCGTGACCTGAGCTGAAGTCGGACGCTTAACCGACTGAGCCACCCAGGCGCCCCATTGGATCCTTTGTTTTAAATTAATTGACCAAGTATGCATGGGTATATTTTGGGACTTTATTCTCTTGCATTGATCTCTGTGTCTGTTTTTATGCCAATATCATACTGTTTTCATTAGTAATACCTTTGTAATATAGTTTCAGATCAGAAAGCATGATGCCTTCAACTTTGACTCTTCTTGGTCTTGTGTGGTTCCATATGAATTTTGGCATTTCTTTTTCTATTTTTGTGAAAATGCCACTAGAATCTTGATAGGGATTGCATTGAATCTGTAGATCACTTTGGGTAATATGTACATTTTAACATATAAGTCTTCTAATCCATGAACATGAGTATCTTTTGTGTCTTTTTCAATTTATTTCATAATTTTCAGTACATAGATCTTTCACCTCCTTGGTTAAATAACTGCATTTCTTTTGTTACCAGTGAGATTATCAGCCATTATTATATATTTATTTTTGTGGGAATCATCTCTTTGCATCATTTCTCTTTTTCCATCATATGTCTTTTTTTTCTGCTGGTTGCAGAAACTTTTTCGATGTAAGCAATATTAATGGGGTGTTACATGTGTTGCCATTATGCTGGCTCAGCCTGACTCTTTTCTTTTAACTTTTGGTATATTTTCCTTCCCCATACAAAAGTTTCAATGGTTTTGTCATTAAATATTTTACACTTTTCCTTTGGGATTTTGAGTTTATTTCCTTAAAAGCCCTCTTGTCACAAATTTATTTTTTTTAATCCTGTGTAATTTTCTTCTAATACCTTAATAAACTGTATTCTTAAACTTAAATCTTGAAGTTAACAGATAAGCATATTTGTACATTATGAGAAATTTGACCCTAATTCCATTTTTTTTTTCTAATTTTTGAGAGGAGGAGGAACAGGCACAGAAGGAGAAAGAGAGAGAATCTTAAGCAGGCCCCATACCCAGTACAAAGCCCGATGCTGGACTCCATCTCCCAACCCTAAGATCGTGAGCTGAGCAGAAGTCAAGAGTTGGATGCTTAACCAACTGAGCCACACAGGCATTCCTCACTTTTTCTAAACTTTTATAATTTTCCCCAAAACAAATCAACTGAATTTTCAGTCATTCTCCTTAATAATTTTAATCGCAACGTATGTGTTATAAGTCACCGGATTTCAAATTTAAACCCTTTACCGGTTTTTCTTTGGAAGAGTCATTTTCTAGGTAGACAATGTCTAGGGATAGGCATGTGTTTGATATTTAAACTCTACAGAGTTACTATTACCCATATCCACTTCTTTTATATTTATTAATCACTTTCAAGGTAGCATGCTAGATGTTGATAAGATACACAGGTGGACAAGCCATGTCTTAAATCTAAATGAAATGGGAAGCAACTGTTCTAACCAGTTATATTTATTGAGTATCAGCTATGTCCTAGGTACTGTTTTTTTGTTTGTTTGTTTCCTTATTTAGTTACCACAACAAACCTGTTAGCTATTGTTCTCTCCTATTTTACTGAGAATGAAGCTAAGGTTCAAAGAGTTCATCAACCTTCCCAGTGCCCTAAGGTTGTTAGAGATAGAGCTGGAATGGTAACCTACATCTTAGTCAGAACCTACTTCCTTACATTAATCTAGGCTCACAATTAATGACCTTGCAAGGCCAGTGGTAATAAATGCCTTTAACGTGATGCAAAATCTTGTGAAAGACACTGCACTTGTGAAGGAAGGCAAAATTTTTTATTTTGAAGAGGGTTGTCAAGTGCTCTTTGCAGACTGACGTGTCCCGTGGAGCCTTCACAGCCTGTTGTCATGTCTTCATGTTGTACTTAGGGACCCTGTTTTCTCCCTTCATGTGAACTACTTGCGCAGGTCAATGTGGTAATAGTTTTCACTGCTGGCTTACCCCAGGTCTATTTCTTAGGTTTACAGAGCTTCAGCTTCTACCTAAGAACTAAATGAAAATGTGAATTAGATTCTAGATTCATCTCTTTGTCATCATCCCTTTAGTGAATTCATCAGAGTTAGCCAGAGAGCTTCAGAGTTCCAGAAGATTCAGATGAGTCCATCTGTTAGACATTAAGGGAGGAAGATGGTTATCTAAATGGTCAAATAGCTGGGTCACGAAAATAAATTATTAAGCCCCCCACCCTGGATGAACAACCTCAGAATCCACTTATATATTAGCTTTGAGACCAGTAGAGTAATCTGTCACCCTACCTTTTGTTTTAATATTTGGGAATGGGCATAAGAGAACATTAGAGACCTACCTCCCACATGCTGCAAACTGCCAAGTGACTTGCAATTCCGTCACCTGCTTTGGAGTGGCCTATCACTGGCCCTTTGTCCAAATATTTCTGTGCTCTTCCTGTCCTGACTTACTGCTTGCCCGACTTTTCCAGACAAGTGGCTTTATTTTTCTTCCCTTTCCTTTATTTTGTTTTCTTTTTCCCTCATTTTAAAGATGTCTGAGTCTTTATTTCTGAATAAGCCATTTCCTTAAATTATCCAAAGAAACAAATTTCCCAGCAGAAGGAAATTTGCATTCTGATGTTGTTTAGAGTTTCAGAGACGGAAGGCTTCACTGACTTCTCTGTGCCTCCTCCGTGTCACTTCAGTCCTACTTGGCATCTCATGGCTGGTCCTAAGAAGACTCATTTGAATGAAGTCCTAGACATTTCATTTGTACCTTAATTTTTACCTTTTTCAATACAAATAGAATAGAACACCGCTGCATGAATTAACACAAAAGAATAATGCATATTGTCCTTATTCTTTCTTTCAATGTTGTATAATTTAAATTTTCTGTTCTTATTTTTCTCTTAATTGGCACTTGTGTTCCTGTATATTTTTCATGGTAGTTTCCTTAAGCTTTCAGACAAAAATCTGAGCCTGGATTTTGTAATTACACCCGACAAACCAAGGGCTGAATTCAGTCACATAAATATAATAAACAAAAGCCAACTTACTAACATGTGGTAAATGCAATTATTTAAATAGAAATGAAAGGCAGCAAGTTGCACAAATGCAATATGGTCACTGTATTGAAGCTACCTATTTGTAGAAGGCGTATTTAACACTTTATAAGCAATTTTTATTTAAAAAAAAAACCCTGGAACTCTGGAAAGATAGATCAGCTTAAAATAATTAGGAAGGAAGAAATTGTCATTAAAAGAGGTACAAAGTTTACATACATATCTCTCCTAGTCTCTTAGCATGAAACAAAGTAAAATTAAAAAATGAAATCAAACCTAGATGAGGAACAAAACTCTTCTTCGTGAGATTCAGGAACACAGAGTTTTTCAGGTTCATCACTCTAATTACACAACTGGTTACAAAGGCAAAATATAGTTGTAGCTAAGAAACTTAATTCTCTTAACATCAGCTGCAAGTGTGTTTCGTGGAAAATTGGGACATCTGATAACTGTTTTACTTCTCTTACTCAAAATTAACCTTCTAGAAATTTATTGACAATGTTCCTCCCCCTGTGGTTCCAACAAGCCCGCAGGAGCCCAGACAGTGAGAGGCAGAGAGAGACTGATGTCCCTACCTTAAGCTCTAGCTCAGGTTCTGATGGCCCTGAATATCAAGGAAGAACCAAATATCCTGTCTAAGGGCCAGTTCAGCTTTGGGGTGCAGTCAGGTGGGGGGGAGGAGAAGAAGCATGGTCCTCACACTTGGTTTTCATCAGGTTACTAAATATTTTACTTCTAACAGCCACTAGCATTTGCTTTACGTTACTGTGAAGGAATGATGTTCTTTTTCTTCAGATTTTCTTGCCATGAGACGGTCTTCTTAGTTTCTGAAGAGTTCCATTTATCAAGTAATAAGGTATTTTTATTACCTTATTCATTGCATTTTCCAGATAATAAACTATTCATAAAGCCTTGGAGAAAAATTTTGTAAAAAATTATTTTTTTTTACCTTTACATCCACTTACTATTCCTAAGGATAGTCTAATATCTCATCCCACATGTAAACCTGTCTATTAGTAGATTATGCCTCTGCTCCCGGATTAGCTCTTGGTTGTTACTAATAGACATAAAGTTATTTTTGGGAAATAAATTAGGTTTAATGTAAATATAGTAACCCATTTAAAATTCCCTTAGTTCCTGTGGCCTGTTCATCTAGACTAGTCAAAGTATTCTCAGTCCCGTAAGACAGCTTCTCTGACTACAGCATTTTTTTTAACATGAGAGAAAGCTTAGACATTCCAAGTAAAATAAAATATGTTTTAAAAGCAACATAGGGGCGCCTGGGAGGCTCAGTAGGTTAAGCGGCCGACTTCGGCTCAGGTCATGATCTCGCAGTCCGTGAGTTCGAGCCCCGCGTCAGGCTCTGTGCTGACAGCTCAGAGCCTGGAGCCTGTTTCAGATTCTGTGTCTCCCTCTCTCTGACCCTCCCCTGTTCATGCTCTGTCTCTCCCTGTCTCAAAAATAAATAAAACGTTAAAAAAAAAAAAAAAGCAAGATAAAAAAGAATTACTGACAGCCCAGTGCTCTTTGAATAGAGCACCTACAACCTGCCATTGAGAAGGAAATGTTTACTTTCTATCAAACCCATCTGTTAGCTATAAACGTGCCCATTGCCCACGTACATTTATTTCCAGATCTGAGAAAGCACAAAGAATCAGATTGTCGTGCCAGACTCAAAGAAGCAGAGATCAAGTATCGAACTTTGCTGATAACTTGTACGATACATATGAAGATAAAGGCAGTGTAGAAACGTCTGCTCCACCAGTCAACACCCTGGGTCCTTCCATGCAAAATTAGCATGCCGCCTGGACCAGATTTAATGTTTGAGATCTATAAGTGATGCATGCCATCATGAAAGGACTCCCTCCGGTACATGGGTAATTGTATAGCTGACCCAGCGCTTTACAATGGGTCAGATCCCCCAAAGCCGTAAGTTTCTCATTTGTGCACTAAAACAACTTAGACAGACTGTATGCAGCCTGCTAGAAGGATTCCACAAGAAACACTCTCGTTATCTCTTTGCTAATAAATACCATTAGGAGGTCTGATTAGCATGTTTACAAGGAGCCTTTGTTGGGTCATTGATTTCTTTTTTCTCTCTCTTCGCTCTTCTTGGGCATCCCCAAGGGAGAGAAGATGGGGAACAAACAAGCTGCAAAAAGGTTTTTCCTCCCAAGACTCGTCCCTGTAGCAGATGTTATTATATTATGTGGGTTTATCACATAAACCCTCCATATAATGGTTTATCATTTGTCACCCACTGACGCCGCACGTACCCAAACCTTCACAATCACCGTATGACACGTAGTCACTATTGACTGTAATAAGATTTGGGCTTCACTGAGGAAAAAATAATTAACAGAACTTCCAAAGAATTGTTCCCCGTCTTTGTGACTGGTCACTGTCACCATCCAAGGAATTAAGATGCCTCTTTTCTCCCTAAACTTTAGTCTTGGGATTGTTGCCAGGCTTTCTGCTAATCTCAGCATCGTCTCTCTATGGTAAATCTTTTTCTAAGAAAATGTGTAATGTTTATTTATTTTTGAGAGAGAGAGAGAAACAGAGTGCAAGCAGGGGAGGGGCAGAGAGAGAGGGAGAGACAGAATCCGAAACAGGCTCCAGGCTCTGAGCTGTCAGCATAGAACCCGACACAGGGCTCAAACTCACAAACTATGAGATCATAACCTGAGCTGAAGTCAAATGCTTAACCGACTGAGCCACCGAGGCGCCCCTATGGTAGATCTTCAACATTCTCACGTACTCTCAGCCAGTTAAAGTATAAGAAGAGACACCAGTCAACATGAGAAAAGATTAAAAGCAAATTATGTACATGTTGGAAATGTATACATTTGTACCAGAGTTACAGAATCTGGTTTGAACAAATTAATGAATTGTTTTGGCTGATTATTATAGCTCTTCCTGTTTTGTGTCAAGCCATTGAGGTAATGTTCCTATCCCTTTGGTTCTTAGGATGTCAAAGTCCTTAGGGGCTAAATCTCCAGGCAAACCTCTTGGCTGAAATCAACCCGCTGACCCTGGTTGTTCTGGTCCATCATTCACTGGACCCCTACTCTGTGTAGAGTATTATCCTAGACCCTGAGGATACAGTAGGGAACAAGACAGTCATGGTTATTGCCCTCATGGTTCTGATCTCTTTATAGAAGAATCAAGGAAATGAATTCAATCAATTACAAATTGTGATGAGCCAAAGGATCTTTGAATAGGGCTTTTTATGATAGTTAGATTCTTGTGAGGTTATTCAACAAAGATAACTAGTAAACAAAAGAAGATTGCAGTATGGATTCCAGCTGCTGGCATCATGCTGTATGGCTTAGACTCTTTACCAGACTCGAGAATGAAATTAATCATCCGGTATCATAGAAAATCAATAAACTTCAAGCTGCTCTGAAAATACTAACATAAGGATGTTAACACTTTGATTATAAAGTTATCTGAAATGATAGATAATGACAAATGTCTCATAAAATGCATACTGGAAACTTTCTGAATTCGTACTGAGTGATTTTTTTTCCTTTGCATAATTTAAACTTTAGACAATAGGTTTCAAATCAAAGATTTTCTATTCAAGGCGTGAGATACCTGTGCCACTTTCTTAAGCCTAATTACCTTTCTCTTTCCTGATCTCAGGAACAGCCCCAGGCACATGGAGTTTCCTGTCCTTAGAGCCTGAGTTGTACGCAAAAATGCCACTCAATTTCTATTCTGAACACAGTGAGGCTTTAGAAGTTTCCTTCAAAACAGAAATGTTATGAAGGGATAAAGGGCATTTTTGTCTTCTGGTCTCCAGACTGCCTCTGTTTGGGCATTGACAGTCACCATTGTAAACTCCTCCCATTTCTTCATGTAACCACTGGGTTTCAAGTCCCAACCTGTAGAAGATCCGTGCTGGGCAGTCAGGAGATTATTATTCAAGATCCTGTACACAAAAGAGGTTATAACCTTATAGGGGAGATATAAATAATCACAGCACTATGAAATTGTATTTTACCAGACATTGGGTTGTAAAATCAGAGAAGAAGGCAAAAATTGTATATTCAAAATAACACTTAAAAACATTTGAGTTCATGGGGCGCCTGGGTGGCTCAGTCTGTTAAGCGTCTGACTTTGGCTCAGGTCATGATCTCACGGTCTGTGGGTTCAAGCCTGCATCAGGCTCTGTGCTGACAGCTCAGAGCCTGGAGCCTGCTTCAGATGCTATGTCTCCCTCTCTCTCTGCCTCTCCCCAGCTTGTGCTCTCTCTGTCTCAATAATAAATAAATAAACTTTAAAAAAATTATACAAAAAAAAAAAAAATCTTAGTTCACCCACACAATACCGAAGATGTCATATCGACAGGCCAGAACAGAAACAATCAAATGAACCCAACACAGTCAGATGTTCCTTTAGGATTGGAACAAACTTCAGATTCTTCAGTTGAACATCAAGTAAAGTGGACACTTATGATTATGCGCCATGTTGTATGAACAACGCACATACTAGACTCGGGTCTTGATCTGGCATTATGCTCATACTAAGAGAGACACAGAAAACTATGAAATGGTTAAGTCAAACACAGATTTGGGACTTATCCCAGACTCACTAATACTAGGGGTACATATACACTGAGTGTATACTGAGCAGACTTACCTGCTTTACTTATATCTCTCTCTGTCTCTCTCTCTCTGTCTCTCCCTCTCCCTCTCTCTCTCTCTCTCTCTCTCTCTCTCTCTCACACACACACACACACACACTATTTTACTCAACAGGAACAAAATAAGCAAAGCTTCATAAAATGTAGATCATGTGACAACGATGGTGCAAAGAATATATGCAATTTTAGCAGAAAATAGTACCAGAATAATAATAGGGCTCGGAATTCATTGTAGAATACAGTGAATACTAGGCAAAGAGTATGGGCTGTATTTTAGTAAGTTACATAAAGCCACAAAAGATTTTTGAGGCAGATAGTAACTGTGACTTTTCTGGAAGGTGAACAGGATGTATAGACCTACTACACCTGAGCAGTTCTGGGAGTTCTCAGACCCAGTTGGACACTCATACCCAGTCCCTGGGAAGGAAGTCTTAACTGGATATACAGCCTGATGAGCCATTACCAGAGATGTCTTTTTCATCACTGTATCTTTAGCACCTAGAGTGGTTCCAGGAAATAATATACACTCAATAATTACTAAATTAACAGTATTTGACTATATTGAAGTGATGATGAATATATAGCTATTTAAACTATGGATGGAAGGAAGGAAGGAAGGTCAATTTTGTTTTTCTAAGTAGGTTGTCTCTTGAACTTTTCTGATCTGAACATCGCCAGTAAAGATCTGTTGTGCTCACAGACAGTTATTTGTAGACATGAGGCTAAATTCTGGGCAACTCCCACTACCCCCACAGGATTCTTTAAGTGTAAAGGGACAGCATCTACGCAGTCATTGATGAAGAAAGCAACTGAGAAGAAATGAGCGCACCCAAGGGCTGGAGCTGTGATCGGTGGTTTGCTAACCAGATAAACGGAGCATCTTACTGAATAACTCTTATCTACGAAATGCAGACTGTTTGAGGATGAAAGCTGTGGTGTTGGGAGAAACGAGAAGAGGAACATGCAGTAATCTCGCTTTTCTCTCTTTTCTGAGACCCAAGTGGCAGTAGAGATCAGAAGAGCATGAGAGCAGGCATACATTCTGACAGTGGAGAAGAGAAGCAGCCATAAGGAGACGGGATAGAACATCTCTCCTGTCTGGGGAGGCAAAGGGCCATTAAAGGCATCAGTAACTTCTAAGGTTAGCATTGTGTTTCTCTAAAGACATCACATATGGTGGATTCTACAGAGTGGAAAGGGGGTCAGGAAGTCATTTGCTAAAAGGACAAGCCAAACCCTTCTCGCTTCAGTAGTTTCCTGCGGCATAACTGTATTGAGGCAGCTGAACACTTGACACTTCACTGTCACTACCCAACGGTTTGGGAAGCTCAGCCTAGTTTAGGAGAATATTGTTGCTTGAAGGACTGTGAGTACAAGTCTTCAGACTGACCCAAGTTCCATGGCATCCCAGCTTCCGTGATCCATCCAGTGCCTAGTCAAAACAGAAGGATCCCGAGTGGGTTCCTGCCTTCTTGTTCTTCTTCTTTTTTTTCAACAAGTGATATATATATATTCGTATATATAGTAGAAAATAAGTAGAAAATACAGGTAAACCAAAAGAAAACTCAACCAGAGTTTTATTACCCAAAATGTAAGCACTGTTAACATTTTTGGTTTATATCCATATTCACTTTTAAATTCTCTTTATTTGGACAGAACTTTTCCAGCTTTATTGAGGTACAATTGACAAAGAAATGTATATTATTAAGGTGTACAACTTGATAATATATATACATTATGAAATAATTGTCCCAAACATTAATATACTCACCACCTTACAGCATTACCTTTCTTTTTTTCGTTCTTCCTTTCTCTCTTTCCCTCTCTCCCTCTTTCTTTTTTTTTTTCCTTCTTTCTTTCTTTCTTTCTTTCTTCCCTTCTTTGTTCCTTTTTCTTTCTTTCTTTTCTTTCTCTTTCCCCTTCCTTCCTTCCTTCCTTCCCAGATCTGCCTTCTTTTCATGACCTTACCTTATATCTGACTTCTTCAAAAACTGTTCTTGGCTTTTCCCTTGTTCTGGATGTTCTACCATGTTAATACTAGAAGCAGATCCCTATCTTTCTACACATAATTTTCAAAGGAACTTGGATGCCTCGCCCTGCAGCACAGCTCAGAGCTTCCAGATCCCAGCTCTGTAACTTCCCTCCATCCCTCTGGATTGGCTCTTCCCAGCCTGCCAGTGCCCCTCCGGCTCTTTTGTTTGGTCATCGTGTTGCTTCTGCTGAAAGTCCACAGCACTTTGACTGCATGTCTGATTTTCCTTTCAAATCTTGTATGTGAGGGCACATCCCAAACATCTGGTTTTACTCTTTGAGGCATCTCTAATCCTTCCTGCTTTTATCTTCCTCCGTCATCACCTGGATTCCCAGATCGACATAGAAAAAGCAGTGCCATGGCTCACCTGTGTTTCCTGGTGGAAGGCAAAGAGCACCTGAATCTGAAAGTTGTGTTAACCTTACGAGTGAACACGGAGATATTTACATAAATTCGAAAGGTTAAGCATAGGAAAATATTGATGGATCAGTATAATATTGGTTTGTCATTGCAATATGCCATAAATACTCACTGAGAAAGGTCATTAGTTAAATGTGTTGTGGAGTCTGTAAACTAAATTGCTGGTTTTGCTGAACGTAGCCCATGAGTAAATTAGAACGGTGGTGGTATGTTTTATAGCCAAGTTTTAATTTAAAACAAATCAGAGTTCGCCCCATCTCTGCTCCATGCTACCTGAAAAGCCAAGAGGGTTAGTCAGAGCAACTGTAGTTCACAGACCCATTTGGTTTTGGGTGCTCAGAGTGAATCACAGCAATTATAGACTTAGGAATGGGGAGCGTAAACCTAAGCCCATGTTTTGTGGTCTTTTCTAGCAACTGATTTCTAAAACCTCGATAATGCTACTGAAGCTGGTCAGACTGAATCATGCTTGTAAAGTCTATCCTTTTGGACACCAGTGAGTCAAATACTGTGGTTTTGGGTAACATAAGAGCCCTCTGCCTCTACCATTTGCATGGTGTGCCCATAGAAGGTATTCAGTAATCACGTGACGAATGAGTGAATGAAAATAAATGAACATATCAATTAAATATTGGGCAAGAACGTATTCTCTGTATATGTTTTGTACCTTTATCATAAAATAATTTTAGAACTCTGACATTATTGCAGTAGGATTAGGAAACTCACTATGGGGGATTTAAAATTTAAAAAAAAAAGAGGAAAGCCATATGACAACATGCTCACCGTCATTAGTCAGCAGGGTAATACTGATGAAAACTGCAGCGATCTACCTCTATGCACCAAGAAGGCTTAAACTTAAATATATCAGCAGCACCGAGCAGTGACAAGCATGGGAAGAAAATGGAACTGTTTTGCGTTGGTGTTTGGAATGTGAAAGTTAGGAACACTGTGGAAAGCTGTTTTCATTTTTAATACAACAAAGCACATAATTAATACATAATCATTCGATTCTACTTTCAGGTGTTTACCCAAAAGGAATAAAGACATATAGCTACATAATGTTTCTCTTCATTAGAAATACTCACAAATTAGAAACAATGCAAATGTTCAATCTGAAGCAAGAGGTAAATGGATAAACAAATTATGATATACATCAATACAATGGAATACTAGTCAGCCAAAAAACAACAACAACAAAACGATAAAAAAAGGGTGGGGTGAACTAGATATGTGTAATGTGGATAGATCTCAAAAGCACCACGAATGAAAAAAGCCATACTCCAAAGAGTTGGTACTAAATAATTCCACTTAATATAAAATTCTAGAATAGGTAAACCTGGTCAGCAATAATAAAGGAGATAAGTGGTTGTCTGGGGCCAAGGGCAGACACAGAATTGACCATAAGAGAGCACAGAGAATTTTTGAGGTGATGACAAAGTTATATACATCCTGACTGAGGCAGTAATTACACAGCGTATGCATTTGTTGAAACTCATTGAACTATCCACTGAAAATTAGTGCATTTTATTATATATAACTTATACTTTAATAAAGATATTATAAATTAAACAAAATTGGGAAAAATTGAAAAATTGGTATTTGCTTGTATAATTATAGAAATGTATTTAATGTTTTATTAATTATCAATATTTTTAAACCTATGGAATTAATTTTTCATCAAAATCCGCTACATAATTATTTGATATTTCTAGGGATATTGCCCCTTCATATCCACTGAGTAGTAACTGTGTAGATGAAGTAGAAGAGAGATTATAGGTCCACAAAGTATTGCCCAAGTTCCACTGTATTAATGATGTATTTAAGGCTTTATATGATAGTAAATGTACGGCAGAAATTATTTCAAAGGTCAAAATTGCCCTTTGGAAGAAGGCTGTACTTTAAACCTTTAACTTTGCAAGTTACTTTGCATGAAGCTTATTTGGCAATGTTATGTCACATATAAAGCCACTGAAGATCATTTGTTTATCACCTTAGGAAAAAAAATAGAATATGATACCAAAAAAACTTATCCTACACGACAGGGCTGAATGAGTAAGAAAAGATTAAATTATGCTGAGGGTGCCCTCTTAAGGCAGAGAAACATACAATCATCATTTAGAGATTCCTAAAAAGCAGTTGAAATACTGTGTTTGCCCTTAGACATCCTCAAGTTTGCTGACCTTTTTGCTTATCCTGAACAGAACGTCCTTGAGGTCATTGCCAAATAGCCGAGATCATTGGGGCAATCATTAGGAGCCTGTTTCACAGGCAAAGTGCTTGAGTTTCGGGTAACCGTTTGACTTACTACCCAAACCAGGACATTTTAAGAAAGGAGGCACTATTAATTCTGCTGGGACAGCAAGCAGAAACCAGAACCATCCCGGGGAAACTAGGACCTTGGCCACTCTAGTAATACATAATATCCGAAGAATGTCTTTAATGTAGTGCCACCCAGGGCTACACTATAGGAAAATGCCTAAAGAATGTGTTAGGAACACAAATAAAAATGTCTTCAATGCAGTATCATTCATTTTAACCCGTTTTGTTTTTTAACCAAAGACGGGACAGGATGTGGTTTTGGATAACATTTACTCCCAAGTAACATAAAAGACATCCACTCTTTCAGTCTACCATAATTTTTTTTTTTCCATTTTAGGAAAGAGCTTTATTCTACCTGGGGAGCCATTCTATCTCCTAACTCTGAGTCCCCTATTATGCACTCAAGAGCTCTGTGTGTGAAGTAGATTACATAGAAATTAGCAAATTGATTCTCAAAATTGCTGTCTTCTCCTTTCTCCTATCAGTCATCAGTTCCAGATAATAACTGATAGATTTTTCTTTTTTGCATGAATAAGAATTAAGTGTTCCCAGTCTTTGTTGGAAGATTTTAGGTTACTGAAAGTTTGACAAAGAATTTCTAAAATAAGCATGAATTTTCATTCTATGAAATGTGTCAGTATGTATCAGTGAGTATTAACTATTTGTTACTAAATTATTAATACAGCTCATCAGAAACCACTTTTTTTTTCTCCCGTGAGCTGTTGACGTTTAACTAATTTAACTGTGCTTAATTCATCCCTAAACTCTTATTCCCAGTTATTACCAGAATTGCTTTTAAAGCAAACATCTATTAGATAACAAAACTAAATCCCTCCGTATAAAATAAAGATACTTGCAAATTGTTTACACTTATAGGATGCAATATGTAAACAGAATTTTGAGTGCAGGAAGAAGAATATTTTCACTGTAATACTTAAAAAAAAAAAAAAAAAAAAAAAAAAGATCACTTCCTAGGGAGCCTGAGTGGCTCTATCCGTTATGCATCCAACTCTTGATTTTGACTCACGTCATTGTCTCAGGGTTGATGAGTTCGAACCCCACGTCGGCCCTGCACAGTGCAGAGCCTGCTGGGTATTTTCTCTTTCCCTCTCTCTCTGCCCCTCCTCTGCTCACTCTCTTGTCTCTCAAAAATAAACTTCATGAAAAAAAATCAGTCCTTAGGGTTTCACTTTAAGCTAAAACAGCCTTCCCCATTTGAGCATATTACTGAGAGCTCTGAGTTGACTCCAGGATCCGTCAAAAGAAGTCATCATAATACATACAATCTCCTAAGGCACAAATTTTGGAGTAAATTATGCCACAAATAAAATAGATTGGTCACTCCTTCCCTTTTTCTCTTGTCCTTTATCTTCAGTGGTGTAATCATTTGAGAGCATATTTGCTTTCAAGGAAAGCTCTTTTTATTTTGATTACTTCTTATTACGGCTACTAATTAATATTTGCATGGTGCCCAGGGCGGAGTTGTATGCTTTATTTGCATTATCATATTTAATCCTCAAGACATCCATTCAATATAGATAGAGGAGCCTGGGGGCTCCCAGAAAGTGAGGCTGACTCCATAGGGGTTTTAGTCTGAAGACAGGCCAAGTGTCCTCATGTAAAAAAAAGGACTGATGTGCTTTTACAAGAAACAGAAGGGGTGCTTGGGTGGTTCAGTCGGTTGAGCGTCCGACTTGGGCTCAGGTCATGATCTCGCAGTCCGTGAGTTTGAGCCCCATGTCGGGCTCTGTGCTGACAACTCGGAGCCTGGAGCCTGCTTCTCATTCTGTGTCTCCCTCTCTCTCTCTCTCTGCCCCTCCCCTGCTCATGTTCTGCCTCTCTCTCTCTGTCAAAAATAAATGAACATTAAAAAAAATTTTTTAAACAAGAAACAGAAGCTTTCCCTTAAGAAAAATGAGTCAGAGATATACACTTATGTCATGCGTTGTGAGACTTTTTCAGAAACTTTCGAGAGAGGAAATGGGAGGAAGAGATTGGAGAGAGATGGTACTTGTGGGAACGTGACAGGTGAGCTGACATGAGCAGTGTGTGAGCAGATAGAACCATCCAGAATGTGCATCCTAGCTGCAGGCTTCCCACCGGCCCCTAAGGACCAAGAAGAACTTGAACTGTCCCATGGAGACAACTATGTTTTTATTCTTGACCGTCTCCACTCAATGACAACAAAGAATTCCTTGAGAAATTTATCATGATGTCCCCAAAGTTTTGGAATCAGATTTTTCCTAACATCTCATCTGAAGTGGTTGAAAGTACAGGGAAACTGAGCATAGAAACTGTTTGCTTCTCAGAAAACACAACCACAGAGGCTGGGGAGTGCAGGTCCCCCTGCTTCACGATGTCCGACTCCAAGGAGCTGGGCGGAAGGGGCACCAGGTCGGATCCCAACATGGGATTAGCCAGGCAGGGAGGAGTTTTAGGGTTAAAAAGACCTCTTCTGACACCATATTTTTAATCTATTTACTTCCCATACATAAAACATTTTGAATACTGCTTCAGCGCCAGGCACATCCTTTAGACTTCCTGTGTGCAGATTGATTCATCAGATGAATGGGAAAAGTAGGAAAATACTTTTTCTTTTCCATGATTTTCTGAGCTCTTGTCGTTAAATGTGTATTTGTTTTGTATTTTCCCGTTGTCTTTGAAATAGCATTTCTTCAAATATAATTCATTTGAGACCGTTTCGGAATATGCCAAATAAGGAGTTGATGACTGATTTGCTTGTTAAGGGCCTGGGGTATACAGGGAATGAATACAACTGTATTAAGGGAATACAACTGAGGTTCCGAGAAACTCCTCTTTAATGGCATTCATGATGCCTTTTGAAGATGCAATTACTACTATGAAACTACAGCCAGTATCTTACTACAGTTACTGTTTTCTTCAGTATGAGCTACAGTATTACATTAATACACAATATAATTTACCATATAAAAATATAATGAGCCAAAATAATAGTAATAATAATAATAATAATAATAATAACAATGATACCTTTCAAAAGTCAGACGCTCAAAATTAGCAAGCAGTTTTTGCTAAATCATAATACAAGTTATCATTGGAAAAGACATGTGTAGAACTCCATTCCAAAGATGGTTTTCTTTTTTTTCCTTTTCCTTCTGGTGAGATGATAGAAACAAGGGATTCTGTATTCTTTTTAAAAATCTAAATGCAGTTATTCACAGAAAAAGTTTTTTTAATCTTTCTTCGATGAGTACTTTTAGAAATGAAAATGAAATTGTACCAGCAAAATTTAATTAGCACACAAGATGGAAATTTCTTATATGATTCTTCTAATAGATCTCATGACTGGCATCAGTTAATGCTAACTGGTAAATAATACAATGGAATCAAATATTATCATAAGAAAGGGAAACAAATATTCTAAGAATTGGTTCTTCAAGAGTTCTAACCAAACGACTATTTTTAAAGAAGTCTACCTTCTGAACAATATGTGTTGTGTTCCTCATGAGCAGAGAGAGGTTCTGAGATTTATCGGAGACCTAAGACACCAGCAGTGCCTGGGATAATAACTTTCTCAAAAGAACACAATGTAAATACCATTTTTTTTCTGCTTAGTTATTTTGAACAGCATGCATACTTCCCATGAACTATAGCGAGGTGTTTGATTAGTCAAAGAAAAAGCCAGTATTTGAAAAGGTGTTGTTCACAATGGAACTAAAATAGATATAAGGCAAAATTGTGATGGGTTTAACATGGTAGGGAGAGACACTCTGCCATTGAAAGGATAACCACCTGAAAGTACACCTTGGGATTTAAAGGTAAAATGTCTGGTAATGATCACTATTCATGTGTGTCTAGAAGAAGAAACCATATGTGAATAGTGTTTCCTGCCCCACAGGGTATCCATAAAGAACATTGTTTGGCTTGCATTAGCATTTTGTCTAAGTAGTCTGGACTTGGAGAGATGTAAGACATGTATAAGAAATGCTTAGATACAAAATAGATAACCATCATACATCTTAGATATATATACCTGGATATAAATTAGATATGCCACACCAGGAAAGTGTGGATAATGGAATTTTCTAGATCATTCAGTATGCTCTGGCTTTGGTTAAGTTCAAGGGATAGGTTTTGGGGCAGATCTGCCTCTCATGAGTGTGCTCTCTACTAAATTACTTCAGTGTGCTGAGTCTCAATGCTACAGAAAGTTGGAGAGTGGCTGGAGGGTTGCTAATGTGCAGATATCGTTCCATCTTAAAAAAAAAGTGAAGTTCTACCATATAATCCAGCTATCCCACTTCTGGGTATCTCTGCAAAGGAAACAAAGTCATTACTTCAATGAGATATTTGTATTCCCACATTCAGGATAGCCTTGCTTACAATAGCCAAGTTATGGGAATAACCTAAATATGCGTCGAGGGAAGAATGGACCAAGAAAATGTGTGTGTGTGTGTGTGTGTGTGTGTGTGTGTGTGTGTGTGTGTATGCGTGTGTGTGATGTGGTATAAAGAAAATGCCATATATATGACTCTATAGATATATATATATATTTCATACAGTGGAATATTATTCAGCCTTAAAAAAAAGGAAGGAAATCCTGCCATTTGCAACAACATGGACCAACTTAGAGGGCATAATGCTAAGTGAAATAAGCCAAACAGAGAAGGACAAAGACAAGGACAAATACCACATGGTATCACTTATGTGTAGAATCTGAAAAAAAAATGTCTAACTCATAGAAACAGAGAGTCGAATGCTGGTTGCCAGGGGGTGAGGGGGTGGGGGAAATAGAAGTTGGTAATAGGATACAAACTTTCAGCCATAAAATGAATAAGGTCTGCAGATCTATTATATAGCATAACGACTTTCGTTGATAACACTCTGCTGTATAATTGAAATTTTCTAAGGGAGTAGCACTTTAAGGGTCTCACCAAAAAAATCAAAAGGGTAAATATGTGAGGTGATAGATATGTTCATTAACTTTATGGGGAGGAATCATTTCACCGTGTATACATATAGCGAATTGTCACGTTGTGCATTTTAAAAAGCTTACCATGTCAATTAGCTTAGTTTTCAGTTTTACCTCAGTAAAACCATAACGGAGGGGAATAGAGTCCTAAACGTATCCACTAGGAACATGATATTGACCTTGGGAATGAGCCTAGAATAGATTTATAAAGGGACAGAAAATGATAATAACAACACATAGACAGGAAACCAGGAGTAGGCAGGAACTGACTCTCCTTTTTATTAAGGTATTAGCATATACTCACAGCGAGTTCAGGAGACAGAAGTGACACAGGACCCTAGTGTTAATCTCAACCCTAAGTGAGTTAAACACTATGTACTGGGTTGCCTCTGAGGTTCTGCTAGAATCTAGACAAGACATCATATGTGAAAGAAGTTGGTAATCTCCAGGTAGGCAGTTATTTGGGTCTGGAAGTTCCCACCTGAACACTTCCTCAGGGTGGAATGCTATAAACCTAGGTAAGAATGTCATTTTCACCAAGACTGTGACCACAGAGATTAAGGCCCTCATCACCAATCTGGGTGCAAGGAAAGTGCTTCATTCCTGCTGTGGGGAACTCGGAAGAACCATGCAGGAAACCATGCTGTGTAGAAGTTACTGCTACATAGATCCTGGAATAACGATTAAGGAAGAATTCAGTTTCTTAACTTGAACCATTGGAGAGGGTCATTTAACCCATGACCAGAAGGGGAACATGAGTGAAAAGGGCTGTGGCTTGGGAGACATGGCCAATTGTGCTCACGATGCAAGATACACTAATCAGGGCTAGGTCAGTCTGGGAATGGCTGAGCAAAATATGGTCAATATGAAACCTCACTGCTAGAATTAACATGGAGACCAGAGCAAGGATTGTCGCACACCTCCTGCTTCAGACTTAAGTTGGACCAGCATGGTAGAGCCCTACCTATACTTCTATAAAGAGACAACAGTCTTCTCTTTTTCCTTACTTTTGCACAGATTGTTTCCTCTGCCTGGAATGCTCTGCTCTCCGTTTTTGTCCTCATATAGTGAACCATGCTCAAAACTTAGGTCAAATTTAACTGTTCTGCAGTCTTTTCTGCCTACTACAGTGGAATTAAATGTTTGTTCCCCTATATCTTTTAATATAGCAGGCATATAACTAAGTTTGCCTATGTGCCTGCCTTCCTAAATAAGCAGTGAGTAAGTCGAGCTCCAGGACTGCGGAAATAGATCTCTTCATCTTTAATTCCCCTGGAAACTGACTCATTTCCTGGTTAACTGCTTAATAAATGTTTGAATGAATGATGCATAAATGAATGAAAAATAAAAGGAAAGAAGGCAAGAAGGAACAAAGGAAGGAATAGACAAAAGAAACAATGGCTGAAGAAAGTTCACTCTAAGCTACCCACTTATTCACATGGTAAGAAGTGGTTTTAAAAGGAGAAAAGAAGGGAGCACCTGGGTGGCTCAGTAGGTTAAGCAACTGACCTTGGCTCAGGTCATGATCTCGACGTTTGTGGGTGAGAGCCCCGCATCGGGCTCTGTGCTGACAGCTCAGAGCCTGGAACCTGCTTGGGATTCTGTGTCTCCGTCTCTCTGCCCCTCCCCCACTTGTGTGCATGCTCGCTCGCTCGCTCGCTCACTCAAAAATAAATTAAAAAAAAAAAAAAAAAAAGAACCTGGACTATCTTCATTGTCCTGAAATTCTGTAGGATCACGAGACAGAGGCAGAATATTCATCCTTGTTTCTCACTGACGTTATGGTTTTGGAAATCAAAGCAGAATATTTGGGGAGTAACAATTGGACCCAAAAATAGATTGAAGTTACCAGAATGTTGGACTCCTGTAACACAACCAAGAGCCCCTTGAAAGATGAAAAGAAGTGGCTTCAGAGCAAGATTTGCCAAATTGATCAAGATGGCTTTGTTTTGACATCTGAGAAGAAGAGAAGGAACAGAAAAAAAAACAGTAAACCTCAATGCTACAGATGAAAACAGCAGTCACACAGGAAGAAAAACAATAGTGGAGGTAACACCCTAGTATTCCAAGAAGAAATACCTAGAAAAATGATCTGGAAGTAATTCTTGGAAATCAAAATTAGATTTTTTAAGTGTAGAGAGCATGAGAAATAAAGGGAAAAATATTTTAAAACCTATGTATGGCAGAAACAACATTTGAAGCATTGATAACAGAAATAAAAGTGACATAATCTTCCTGATCTAACCAATCACCAATTATTCTTTTCCAATAATTTTTAAATGTTTATTTATTTTCAGAGGGAGTGAGAGAGAGTGGGGAAGGGACAGAGAGAGAGAGAGAGAGAGAGAGAGAGAGAGAGAGATCCCAAGTAGGGTCCTCTCTGTTCAGCTCAGAGCCCGATGCAGGGTTCAGTCCCCCGAACGTTAAGATCGTGACCTGAGCCAAAATCAAGAGCTGGACACTTACCTGACTGAGTCACCCTGGCACCCCTAAAATGATTTTTAAAGACTTAAGTGTATATTGTTTGTGCAAAACTTTTGAAAGGTGGAAAAAATGTAGACTGCAAGGTAACCTTTCAGATAGGTGCACACACACACACACTCATACACACTGTGACTTACTGTAACCACACCAAAGAGTTGATGTTTTTCATTTTGCTCTTTCATGTAACAGTATGGTGAGAACTTCTTTGTGCCAATAAATATTCTTGGGAAGCATGTGTTTTGCTCTAAATAAGGTATTTTGTCTATAAACAGACCACAGTATAGTCAAACATTGCTCTATTTTTGTATATTTAGAATTTTTCCACATTTCATTTTTAGAAATAAATTGCTTATATCCATATAAATGCACCTTTGAATGATTACCTTAGAATATATTCAGGAAGTGGAATTACTGGAGGGAAAGGGTATGAAAAATGTTTAACATTTTAATGTTTTGTGATTATAATAGTAATATATGTGTGTCACAGAGAATTTGGAAAATATAAAAAATTTGAAGGCAAAATTGTGAACTTCCAGCTCCACTCTTTATTGCCTCAAATGCATGTTTTAATTCTTTAATGACATTTTTCTAGTTTCTTTATCATCCCTGTTGATTCTCCCTATCCCCAGTCCCTCTTTTTGTACCATCTCATTATACCCACTCCCTTTATGACCTGATTCCATTTCATAGGGACTTGACCTCCTGCCCTCTGGCTCCTGTACTCTTTCAGAAGTGTTTCCTGTAGATTAATGTTCTTTTTTTTTTTTATTATTCTATGGCATGTTTTCCTTTGGGCAGAAAAGAATGAGAACATAGAGGCTGAGAGCTTGTCCTAGAACACAACTGTCTAGTCTGAATCCCAGCTCTACCATTTTTGAGCAATGTGGTCTTGATCATATCATTTAAAATATCTCTGTATTCAACTGCAGAATGGAGATGATAGTCATAACTCATTACTAGGGTCTTTGAGAAGATTAAATGAGCTAGTACATGTAAATCATTTAGTATACACTCCAGAAGCGTTAACTTCTTTTTGGCTCTGTGGTCACCTTTTTTCTATTTATTTTTCCCTAAAAAGGGGAAAGATATAAAGATTTAATTATTGTCAGCATGTGTGTATGTGTGAGATAGCATATGTACCTGTTCTTTTGAGCCAATGAGTCAAATCCTCATTGAGGTCAAATTGACGGTCATAGTTCCTGGTTCAGTTCCCAATTCATAGTCACTCACGATGGCTCAGCTGCACCATGATGAACTCACCTGCTCCATTTCATAGCTAGATCACAGGATGATAACAGGTGGTCTGTGACAGTCCACAATCTGTAATACACAGTGCTACCCAAATGGCTTCCATCATTCCCTGCCTGATAGTTTCATTCCAGAGCACTATCAGCCCCTCTCCATTCCTGTAAAACAGAATGGGATGGAAAAATAAAGATGGTGGAGTGGGGAAATGGATAAGATAAACAAGGATTCCAAAGAAACTAAAAACATCACTACAGAACTAAAATATACATTTAAGATGATAAAGAACAGGACTGGAACTGTGTATATTTTGCTTTTTAGCTTTCTAAATTTTCCATATTCTTTGATTTTCTACTCAGATTTAGAGAGAGAGATAATAAAAGCAGAAAAGAGGAAATGAGATTTTTTAAAATACCTTGTACAATAGTATCAAAAATACCAAGCAATTCTGCATAATCTAATGGATGTGTTAGTACTATGGAGGAAACATTGTAAAACTTAATGAGAGATATAAAAGAAGATCTAAATAAATGGAGAGATGTAACATGTTCATGAGTTGGAAGACTGAATATTTTAATGATATTACTCTTGCCAAATTGATCTATAGAGTTAATGAAATTGCCATCTAAATTCCAACAGACTTTTCTTCAATAAAAATAGATAAGCTCGTTCTGAAGCGTATATGGAAAAATGTCTTCAAAGAAGATATCCAGATGGCCAACAGACACATGAAAGATGCTCATCACTCATCATCAGGGAAATGCAAATCAAAACTACAGTGAGATATCACTTCACACCTGTCAGAATGGCTAAAGTCAAAAACACAAAGAACAAGTATTGGTAAGGATGTGGAAAAAAGGAACCCTTCCTTGTACAGTGTTGGCGGGAATGCAAACTGGTGAAGCCACTGTGGAAAACACTGTGGGGTTCCTCAAAAAATTAAAAATACAACTACCATAGGATCCAGTAATCACACTACTGGGTATGTATCCAAAGAATACAAAAACTCTAATTCAAAGGGATACATGCACTTCTATATTTACAGCAGCATTGTTTACGACACCCAATATAAAATTAGCCCAATGCCCATTGATCGATGAATGGATAAAGAAGATGTGGCCTATATATAAATATAATGGACTATTACTCAGCCATAGGAAAGAATGAAACTTGCCGTTTGCAACAGTATGGATGACTCTGGAGATATAGTGCTAAGCAAAGTAAGTCAGTCAGAGGAAGACAAATGCCATATGATTTCACTCATATGTGAAATTCAAGAAACAAAACAAATGAACACAGTGAGAGAAAATAAAAAAGGCAAACCAAAAACCAGACTCTTAACTATAGAGGACAGATGGTTCCCAGAGGGAAGATGGGTGGGGGGATGGGTGAACTAGGTGATGGGGATTAAGAGTATAATTATCTTGATGAACGCGGAGTAATATACAGAATTGTTGAGTCGCTATATTGCACACCTGAAACTAATTTAATTATATATGTTAACTCTAGTGGAATTAAAATAAATAAAATACAACAAAAAGAAGAACTTAAAAAATTAAAATAAAATAAAGGGTATATGGAAAAGCAAAGGGCCAAGAGCCACCAAAACATTCTGAAAGAAGAAAATGGAAGGATCCACTCTACCATCTATAAAGACTAGGTGTAAACAAAAAGTCATAAGGGGAGTGTAATTTTGGCATAAGAATAAACTAGGAAATCATTGGAATAGAATTGAGAACCCAAAAATCAATATGCATCTGTGGCCAAAGTAGCGATAGAGTAGCTGTAGTAAAAATACCATTTTAATGAACGGTGCTGGGATTATTAGGTACAAATATTTAAAAAATGAAGTCAGACTTCTACGGCACACCATATACAATAAGTAATCCTTAGTTGATCACAAAACTAAAAGTGAAAAGTGAAACTATAAAGCTTTCAGAAGATAATATAGGAAAACACCTCAATATCCTTGGGATAGAATACATTTCTGACAAAAAAAAAAAACCCACAAATCGTAATGAAAAAAGAGTTAGCTTCTGTGCAACAAAAAGATGCCATAAATAAAATGGAAAGAGAAGTCACAGAAATAAAGGTATTAACGGCATATAACTCTGACAAAGGACTCTCATTCAGTAGTGGGCTGAATGAGCACTTTGTGGTTGATACAGGGATATCATCTGTAAGGTAGGGATGCCATAGTTAAAAGAGCAGAGTGCACATAAATACAGAGAAAAAACTGGTGGTTGCTAGAGGGAAGGGGGTGGAGGGATGGGCAAAGTGGGTGAGGAGAGTGGAAGGTACAGGTTCCAGTTATAGAATAAATAAGTCACGGGATAAAAGGCATAGCATAGCATAAGGAACATAGGCAATGGTATTATGATAGCGTTGTATGGTAACAGGTGGTAGTTACACTTGTGGTGGTCATAGCATGACCTGAGAGTTGTGGAATCACCAAGTTGAATGCCTGAAACTAACGTAACATTGTGTGTCAACTATATTTTAGTAAAAAAAAAAATTTCATAAGAGGGGTGCCTGGGTGGCTCAGTCAGTTAAGTGTCCAACTTTGGCTCAGGTCATGATGTCTTAGTTCCTGAGCTGGAGCCCCACGTCGGGCTCTATGCTGACAGCTCAGAGCCTGGAGCCTGTTTCGGATTCTGTGTCTCCCTCTCTCTCTTCCTCCCCCACTCGTATTCTGTCTCTCTCACAAATAAATAAAGATTAATTTTTTTTTATTTCACAAGAATACCTTACAACAATCAGGAAAGAAATATAATCCAGCCTTTTGGGGGTGATACAATTTTTTTTTTTAAATAGACAAAATGACAGCAGACCTCTGGAGAGATGTTGGCTGAGTTACAATTAAAATGTTATATTCTCTTGGGGTGCCTGGGTGGCTCAGTCGGTTGAGCGTCCGACTTCGGCTTAGGTCATGATCTCATGGCTTGTGAGTTTGAGCCCCATGTCGGTCTCTGTGCTGACAGCTTGGAGCCTGGAGCCTGCTTTGGATTCTGTGTCTCCTTCTCTCTCTGCCCCTGCCCCCGCTTGTGCGCTCTCTCTCGCTCTCTCTTGCTCTCTCTCTCTCTCTGTCAAAAATAAATAAATGTAAAAAAATTATTTTTTAATATCATATTCTCCTACTGCTCAGCTTACGAGACACAGATCAATAAAGTACAATAGGCACTAAAAACAGCAACAAAAAAAGAGCAGGGTGCCTTTCTATTTTGCTAAGCCATTGCATTTGCTTTGTTTCCAGTTGGCAGCCACATGGAAGCCACGTGACATAGTATTTAAGACTTCTGTTCACATTCTAACTTATATAGGGTATTATTTCTCCTTTTCACGTCTCTTTATGTCTTCATAAGTATGTTAGAGGGCATTTGAACTCCTCTGGCCCAAACTGCAGGTCAGGTGTCATCTTCATGCTTTTTTCACGTTCCTAAGATCTTTCGTAGCCTTTACCGTATGATTCCTTAACATCAGCATAGATTTGTGATTTAAGTCTATTTTGTGTCCTTCCTGTATTCCTTAAAATTATACCAATAGTTTTCCATGTTGAAATATAGTCCCACATAATATTTCTATTGGATAATTACAATTTATTCAGATTATAGTCTAATTGGTCTACCATGACCCCATTGTGATGAATTTCAGTTTACTCCCCGTATTTCATAATGACAGAATTTCAATGAGAGACCTCTTGGATGGAATTTGCCAACTATCAGAGTTTTAGACAAATTCTCAGGAGTGAGATAAAACGAGGTCATTGTGTATGCATCATGTTATGCTTTTAAAATATATTGTAACATTTTTATTGCTACCAACAGCGTTTGAAAGTACCAATGACCTTGAAATTTTAGAACCAGAGGAAAAATATGACCTCATGATTATGACTGAGATTTAATAGTATGAGAGTGCGGCCCCAGTGTCCCTAACTCGATATGATTGTTTCCTCAAAATAAGTTTTTCTTTTTGTCTTCTCTTTCTCGACTTGGAGAGTGGCACAGATGAACAGTTCAGGCATCTGAATCGACTCCTACCTTAATCTAATTCTTCACATATGATTCCACAAGTGATTCTGTCAGCTTTGCTCTCAGAATTCTCTAACAGCCATCCCCTTCTTTCATTCCCAGTGTTGCCTGCCTATCAACTGAACAGAGGTGACAGTAACCTACCTGCCCTCCAGAATTTCAGGCTATTCTTTGCTCTGCCTCTCAGGGGGTATCCTGCGTCACAGATATGGCCAAGCTATTCCACAACCTAGAACCTCCAGTGGTTCTCACTGTCTGCAACCCAGCTGGTCCCTAGCATGTCAGCTAGAACCTTATCACCTGTGGTCACCCAGGCTAATTAGCCATTCCCCTAAAATGACTTTATTACAGACCACCCACCACCTCTGTGATTGGGCCCAACCTCTACTGGATGTTCAGCATTTCTTGGGGAGAATTATGTCTTGAGCATATGTGAATGCCCTCAGCCCGCCATCACCACCCCTCTGCCCAGCACAAGACCTCGTGCTCTTGGAAGATGCTCAGAAACAAACTAAAATAGAGAGACCTGAATTGACTTGAGCTCAGCTGCACTGATGGATGAATGATTGTTACTCAGAGGATAGTGAATGATCAGCAAGTACAAATGGAGACAGTTTGTGCTGGTATAGAGGTCTGCTCATGACCTGAGCCCACCTGAGATTTTATAGGAGCACTTAGATAAGGATGACAGTCATATTCCTTATGAACACTGAAAACACAAACCAGAACTGTAGCTAATGTGCTAGAAAAATTAATTGGAATTGAAGATCAATTTGCTAGGCCTAATCAGAAATACAGGGTCCAAAACAACAGCAAATTCTGCTGTTTCTATCTTCACACTATTTGGAGAATTTGATTACCTTTCAACATCTTCACTGCCACTACAGAGGTTCAAGCCTCATCTCTCACTTGGGCTATGGCAGTGGACTCCTGACTGGTCCCTCCCCTTCTTCCTGCTCGCTCGAAGCTCTCCTCAAGGCCCAGTCTGAGTGCAAGGATAGAAACGCGAGCCACACCCCGACCCTCTTCTTGTCTACACTCTCTCACGCCTTTCCATTACAGTTAGTAAAAACAAGCCTTTTTTAGGATCAGCCAGAATCTCAGGATGTGACTCCTGTAACGCCTTGAACCCCATCTCCTACTACCCTAACCCTCATTCACTCTGTTCCAGTGATATTGTCCCGTTTCCTGAACAATCAACCATGTTCCTACCTCAGACCCTCTGATACTTACTATAGCTTCTGCCTGGAATATTCTCCCACATGATACCCACGTGGCTACCATCCAGACTTCCAGCTCCTCCAACTCCACATTTAATAACTCTTTTCCCTCCTTTACTTTGGTGCTTCAACTCTTAGTAGGGTCGAGCACATTATATATTTTACTCTTACTCATTGTCTCACCCAGTAGAGTATGAGCTCCGTGTGGAAGCAGATTCTGGTCACTTTTTGTGAACTAATTCCCACACCTAGGATAATGTCTGATGAATAGCAGATACACAATTATGAACTCAATTGTGAATAAATAAATTCCATGAGGGAAATAACAGTTTGGTTTTTGGTTCAGTATACTACTTATATGATAGGGCAGACATGACTTAACATGGTTGAAATTTTTAAAAATGCAGCCTGAGAAAGTTAAAACAGTAGAATTTTAAGAAGGAAAGTGTTATGGACTGAATGTTTCATTCCTCCCAAAATTCACATATTAGTACCCAACCACCAATGTGACCAGATTGGGAAGATAAGGCCTTTATGGAAGTAATTAAGTTTAAATGAAGTATTAAGAGTAGGGCCCTGATCCAATTGGACAAGTGTCCTTATAAGAAGAGACATGAGAGAAGTCACTTTCCCCACATCAAGATGGCAGCCACCTGTTGTTAGCTAGCAAAGGAGCTCTCATCAGGAACTGAATCCATGGGCACCTTGATCTTGGACTTTCCAGCCTCCAGAACTTGGAGAAATACTTGTCTGTTATTTAGGTTACCCGGTCTGTGGTATTTTTGTTATGGCAGCCCAAGTGGACTAAGATAGAAATGTACCTTAAAAAATCATCAAACTTAGGGGCACTTGGGTGGTTCAATCATGATCTCAACACAGGTCTTGATCTCAGGGTCATGAGTTTAGATCCCACGTTGGGCTCTACACTGGGTGTGAAGCCTGATTTAAAAAAAAAATTATTGAACTTTATTTCCTTACTTGATAGATAAGAAAATTGAAGGCAGAACAGCTAGGTGACTTTCCAAAGGTCACCAAGTCAGTATATAGAAGATTTAAACTCAGTACCCAGGCTGGAGCTCAGTGCTTTCTTCACTTGCTATGCTGACTCTTCTAATCTATGTAATATATAATTAGTATAGGGCAGGGGTTCCCAAACCTTATTCTCAGGGAACTCTGTTCTTCCAAAGACTGTACCAAGAGCTCTGCCATTAAAATTTAATGATGGCGGGATCTTTTCACAATATCTTAAGGGGGTGAGCAGGTATTTAATTGATTTTTCCCCCAAATGTTATGTGTTTTGCCAATAAATATTTCTCAGCCCTACAAAAAGATATGAAAGGGGGGAAAAACACAAATACTGCTGGAAAATCTCTGAACCATAATTCTCTAAAAGTAATTTTTCCCCTGGGAGATGTGGAAGGCTGGATACATTTAATATGGGCGTATTTCCTGCCAGCACAATTGATCCCGGTTCAAAAGACAGAATGAATGCTACTCAGAGTTTCACTATATTCCAGAAAGAGTCCCATGACTTCTCAGAGTTCTGCTTCCTAGACACTTTTAAAAGGCACGGATATAACAGCATGACACAGCCACTCAAAAAGCTATTATGGGTTGAGGCTGAATCAATAGAAGAGAAGTGTTCCAATCGAAGAGACCCCAGTCCCTCTGTACTCAGTACTTTTAGAGCATATACATGGCATTATGCATGTTGCCTATCCCTCGAGCCCATATTTAAAGTGTTATTGACTAACATCCAGAGATAACATCAAAGGAATGGGGAATGGTTAGCTTGGGAAGTAAAGATTTAGAGGAACATGAACCTGTTTTCTGAATTTTGAAGGTCTGACATACAGAGGAGGGAATAGATTTATTTGGTATATTGTTTCCTATGCAGAACCAAGCTCTTACACTGCAGGAAAGTAAGTTTTTGACTCAGTATGGGAAAAATTAGAGTTGTTATCCCTGGAAAAAGTTCCCTAGTAAAATAATTAAAATGTATTGCAAAGTATTGGAAATGTTCCAGACATCACCCCAGATTATGCAGAAGAAATGTTGTTTAGGTAGTGATTGAAGACAGATGCCCTCAAAGGGTCATTCCAGCTTGAAGATTCTGCCATTCTATGAATGCAAAAGAACTAGACCATTATTTGTCCTAGTGAGTATGTTACAGTCAAGTGCAAATGGCCAGTTCTTTCTTGTCTCATAGAGGAGAAAGGGCTAGAGAGCAGAAGGGCCTTGTGGAGGAAAGGAATGTGGAGGGAAAAAAGAGTGAAGAGGACTTCTGTACTGTTCATAAGTATTGCTGTGTAATGACTATGCTTCACTTATTGGGATATATTAGAATACAGCGTGTCAAACCCAAATACAAATTTACCTCCTGTACTTTTGGGAATTTATAAAGGAAGAAAGGAGAAAAATTTTACCTCCTTTAGATCTAAACAACCATCACATTTGGGAACACATGAACCTCATGAATCTCTTTAAGGACAGCGTATTATTTAAAACACTGGAGTGGAGGGGCTCCTGGGTGGCTCAGTCAGTTAAGCGTCTGACTTTGGCTCAAGTCATGATCTCACAGTTTGTGAGTTCAAGCCCCACATCAGGCTCTGTGCTGACAGCTCAGAGCCTGGAGCCTGCTTCGGATTCTGTGTCTCCCTCTCTATCTGCTCTTCCCCCGTTCATGCTGTCTCTCCCTCCTTCAAAAATAATTAAAACATTAAAAAACATTTTTTTTAATAAAACACAAAACACTGGAGTGGAGATGTCTAAAGGAGAGAGAAAATAAGGTCCGCTTGTCCTTTATATGGAAATGAAAGATTGTCTTTCAATGAATAATTTAGGGGGCACCTGGGTGGCTCAGTCGGTTAAGCCTTCGACTCTTTTTTTTTTTTTTTTTTTTTTAATTTTTTTTTTCAACGTTTATTTATTCTTGGGACAGAGAGAGACAGAGCATGAACGGGGGAGGGGCAGAGAGACAGGGAGACACAGAATCGGAAACAGGCTCCAGGCTCTGAGCCATCAGCCCAGAGCCTGACGCGGGGCTCGAACTCACGGACCGCGAGATCGTGACCTGGCTGAAGTCGGACGCTCAACCGACTGCGCCACCCAGGCGCCCCAAGCCTTCGACTCTTGATTTCAGCTCAGGTCATGATCTCACGGTTCTAGGGATCGAGCCCTGCATTGGGCTCTGTGCTGACAGTGTGGAGACTGCTTGGGATTCTCTCTCTCTCTCTTTCTCTGTTCTTCTCCCGATCACTCTCTGTCTCTTTCTCTCAAAATAAACGTTTGAAAAAAAGGAAGGAAAGAAGGAAGGAAGGAAGGAAGGAAGGAAGGAAGGAAGGAAGGGAGGGAGGGAGGGAGGGAGGGTGGGTGGGTAATAATGACAAATGTTGGAAGGTTTGCCATCATAAATTCCTGAAGAGGTCCCCCTCAGCCCCACAGAATTCGCATCCCCGAGGAATGACCCCAAACAAAGGGAACCTGGGGACCTGCTTCCCAGCAACCCTACCTCCAGGGTCAAGCTCGTACCCCCTACCTGGGGCAGCCCTGCAGGGCAGCAGCATGTGCACTGGGCCTCTGCCCTTCATCCTCTCCCGCCCACTTCAGTGAATTCCTTTTGTTTTCAAGGTCTTTGTAAGTAACAGTCATAAAACTGACAATATAATCTATACCATGACCTTAATGACTAATAGTGGTCTAATGTGTTTTCCCTCACAGTTAACATTTGCATGATGAGGGCCCTTATGATGTAACCTAACATGGTAGTAAGAATTTTAGGGCCACAGGCATATAAACATATGCACATGTAACATATTATTTCTCATAGCAGTAGTATACATTGACATTTTATTTACTTCTTGCGGTTTTCTGTTGGTGCATCACTTTCTTCTGTATTCAGTGTCTTAAATAATACATCTTCAATCTGATGTATCTTTCAAATGTTTGTGGATCCCATCCCACATCTTTTTCTTATAGAGCTTATTTATACACAGACATTTATCTTCTTCTTCCTACCTTAATCCCTTTGGTTTATTCTTCCTTTCTTCCAGTTTACTCCTTCAGAGACCTTTCGTCATTTTATGGGACTAGGTATTTTAAAGACAATTTTGAAGATAATTGAACTTCAGAAATACTTTCATCTGAGTCATGGCTGCTGCATAAAGTCCCCATTCTGTCCCCAAACTCATGCACGTATTTAGGTTTCAAAATTTTATTACTCCCTTTTGGTCACTGTGCATTGGAAATATATATTCATTCCTTTCTCTGGCGCTTTCTAAACAGACACGAGTGGCACTGTGATATTTTTTAATACGGTAGTCACATTTTGGAAGAAAGAGAAGACAGATGATTTGTTGAAGAAATAAATGTTGAAACGCAATTTACTTTGTTGTCACCGTGTTCCATTCTTTATGTGCGCGACACACTCAGAGAATGACTTGGAGAAAATATAATTTAAAAAAAGGGAACACTGGGGCACCCGGGTGGCTCAGTCAGTTAAATGTCTGACTCTTGATTTTGGCTCGGATCACAACCTCACAGTTAGTGAGATTCATTGGGCTCTGCGCTGACAGCATGGAGCCCGCTTGGGATTCTCTCTGTCCTTCTCTCTCTGTCCCTCTCCCAGTCCCACTCTCTCTCAAAGAACAAAACAAAAACCTGAGGGACCCTAAGAAATGGTTGCTTGGTATTTATATTCTGGAGTAATTATTTGATATTAATGTCATGCTAGGAAAGCTGGGACATATTTTCTATGGAACTAAAATGTGGAGGAAACTAATGATTGTCAACCCCCTGGTCACTGACAGAGTAGAGGTGCCTTTAGTTTCATTGGTCCACGGTGACCTGGGAGGCACCCCGGTTTCCCGATGGGAAAATTGAGCTTGGATTTGCACATGTTCTCAAAGGGATAAATATATTATGAAATTCAAGCAGCGATTATAGTACTGTCTTTTGCAACACACGTAAGGACTTCCTCTGTGGAACAAACCTGTGGTCTGTCCCCACGGTACTGTATGGCAAGGAGAAGCCACATGTGGAAGATCCAGTCATGCACAATCGTTGCAGAGACTTAAAGATATGCCTCCCAAGCACTTGGGGTCATTAAAGAACCAAGTTAGATATTCAGTCACATTTCTTAAAACTTCACATGTCTGTGGGTCGTACGACCTTTTATGATCAAAACAGAAGCTGTTTTTAAGAATAGCTTAAAAAAGGCTGGGAGAATTACCAAAATTATTCTTTTCCTGCTATGACATTAGCGTGCAACCATTTTTTTCTTGTAAATAATGCAACCGTTTCAGAGAGGATGCACCCTCCCGATAACAGTGAATAAAAAATTCAGTGAAAGAAAGTAAGCTTATAGCTGCTATAATTTTCCAGAACTATTATGTGTCTTCTGCAGCTGGTTTTGTTGGTGCTACTAAGCACATTCTCCTGGGCCCATCCCCTTAGTGTTACGCGCATCAACTAAGGATTGAAGGAAAGGGTAGAGACTGAAAGTAAATATAAATAAATGTAAGAGGTTGGCAAAGATTAATACCGCGTGCACGTCATACGTGACAGACCAATGGGAAGTTTCATGTTGGTTATATACATATTTACAAAGTTGGAGATATAAGTAAAGGAGAAACATGGAGTAAGAGGGAAAAAAAATCTCTATCTCTGTGAGTGAAAGGGCTAAAACAAACAATAATCCTTTACACTTTGTCTGGTGGTTTGTAGTTTATGTTAGAATAACGTAGCTTCATTTCTTCAAGTGTTCTTTGATGGCGATCCCCAAACGTGGAAAGATACATGCTCTGATCTGTTACATGAGTGGACCAGGATTTCTAGCCATGTTTTCTGACCCCCAAGGCCTGTATTTAAATTTTGACAGCATTCTTTGAAACTCCCAGACTCGGGGAAGTTGACGTATTTAATTGAAAGTAGTCTGGGAACCCTTTGGCAGAGTAGCAAACGTTGTGACGGAGCGATGGGTTTTGAAATATCTGTGGGCCTGCCTTAAAACTCGCTCTTTCCTTGGCAGTCCTCAGAAATTCACCAAAAGTCTGCCTTCTTCAACTGCTTTCCTTACATGGGAATTTTTAAAAGTGAACAGAAAAGCATCACACTTGACTTCTGAGAAATTGTAGGGGGCCTCGAGAACACAACGTATTCCCCTTCAGCAGCTACACATCTCGCGCGAATGCAGTGTGAGAATACGTAGGATGATAGTAGGTGTAGTTATTTCTCCTATTTCCTGATGCCACAAATTCATTTTTCCACATACCTTGCGTACCTGCTGCAAATGATTTTCAGGGGGTCTTCTGGCATGTGCAATTATTTATCATCAAATATTTGTAAGTGAAAGTGCTGGGGATGAGACAGAATATAGACAGAATCTTAAAGCTGCTTTGAATGACAGGCACAGAGGCAACATGGACGTTTCCAAAGGAGCAGAATGTCAGTCTGCAAAATTGCCTGTCCTAGCTTGATGTAGGTCCTCACCGCTCAGAGATGAAGAAGAAAATCATTTGCAAGGCATCCTAATAGAATCGGCAGCAGCTGTTTCCCTGTATGGAATTAATTAATTAAGATATGCATACGTGCTTTTAAAAAAAAAAGGCAACAGAAATGATTTAAAGATTTACACGTTTAGGGAAAAAAGTTTTAAGACTTCTATCAGAGTATTTCTGACATGTGTATTTAAACCTCTACAGATTTACATCTCACCCCTGAAAACCCAAGTACAGTCTACTTTGGAAATAAAGCTTTCTATCTCCTGGTCCTTAAGAGTAATGACTGGCTTTAGTTTGAATTCCTGAATGGTGCCTAGGCAATAAGAAGTAAGATGCATGAAAATACTTTCAGGGCTCCTGTCAGCCAGCGAATGATTCAGGTCGAGCGTGTGTCAGTTGTCTTAGACAACACCAGTCCAAGTTCATCGCAGATGCCCGTTTGATCCTTCCCTGTGCTCTTCTCCCAGCAAACTCACAGGCTTTCCAAGGCCAACTCATGGAATAGAAGTGTACAGGGTGGGATCTGCGAGATAATAAAGCTTCGGGGCGTGTATCTCAGGATGTAGGTTTTGGTTTTGGTTCTTTGTAAATGTTTTATTCATTTTCGAAAGAGAGAGAGAGAGAGAGGGAATGTGAGCAGGGGAGGGGCAGAGAGAGAGGGAGACAGAGGATCCTAAGCAGGGTATGTGCGTCACAGCCGAGAACCCGATGCAGGGCTCGAGCCCACAAACCACGAGGTCATGACCTGAGTGGAAGTCAGACCCTCAACCGACTGAGCCGCCCAGGCGCCCCTGGTTTTAAGTGTGAAAGGCTCAGTCTGGGACAGGGAATACCATTTAATGAGGGTCTATAATTTTCCAGGTACTGTAGAAGGAGCTAATAGGAAGGAAGGGAGACCCAGGGAAATCCTGTGCTCACACGATATAGCACTTTCTGGGCAAACTGTCCCTATGGCTCCGTACATGGTTACACAACGTTCGGGACAGCAAGACCCCTGAGCTTCAGTGACTAAGTTGCTAACTTAGTCTTTTTTTCAGTAAGATAGCAAAGCGAAAATAATGAAAAATGCCTATTTTTATATTTCTGGGGGACAGTGCTAACATTTTCTTTCTTTGGATCATTTTCCAAATGTTAGGGGAGCTCTTTAGGTTGTCTCCACAAATGGTGACATTTAATTTACTTCAGGTAATTGAGTTATTACTGATAGACTGTTGTTATTAAAAGTCAAACTGGACACCAAGCGTCTGGGCTCAGGTCTCGGACCTGTCACTTCTGCTTGTGGCAACAGTAAGCAAGTCACTTAACTTCTCTGGGCCCATCTTGTTCACCCTTCAGAGGAAGAGATTGGACTTCCAGCTCTTCCAGTGGCAGTGAACGTGGCCCAGGTACAGGCAGTCCTGGTGGGATTTGGGTGAACCCCAGGAAGGGTGACCTTTGGAGAACATGAAGTTACTTGTCTCCACACTCCCCGGTGATGACAGTGCCCTGAAGAAGGACCCCCTGTAGTGTCTCCAAGTCCCATCCTTAATGAAGGGCTTTGGAGAGAAGGAACTACCAGAATAATGGATCCATGTGTGCATTCCTCAGAATCAGATCAGATTTGAGATTAAATCACAAGAAAAGAGGACCCTTAGAATCCTTAGATTCAACGCAGCCTTGTATGTACCGGATACAATCTCCATCAAGTTTGAATGACTATGAATTATAATCCCTAACTGAGGCCAGAGGGTTGATTCTGTATCGGTGTATGTCCAACACCTCATTGGAAGAGTATGGACATCTGTCTCCCCATGACAGTGGGTTTGAAAGGAAAATATAACAGAAAATTTGAAAATAAATGAAAAGAGTTTGGGTTCAGCGGGGTCTACTATATGTCTAGGTTCAAATATTTTTGCAAGAGCAAGACGATGCAGGAACAAAACGAGGGTGTCTCTTGATCATTTCTCAGTGTGTGCGAATATCAAATCATTATGTTTTACACGGGAAACTGATACGTGATATGTCAATCACAGGTCGTCAAATAAATAGATTTTTAAAAAGTAATTTTAAAATAAATTCAATTAAATTTTAGGAGTCTCTAACCCAATATTTGAAAAGTATGTCTTGCAGCCCAAGTATTCTGCATATATATTTTGCCTGACATCACATTCTCTTCGAATCCTACCCACTGCCCTACCGACCCACTTGAATCTCTCCTCTGCTCTTCTGGGTGCCTCCTATACGTCTGTTGTGTAGTAGCTATGTATATGGTAGCTTTCTCTGGTTTTCATTTAAACAATGCTTAGGATGTAATAAAGAAAATACTACATGATGTTGGAAATTAATACTGAAACTTAAATATGTCCGTGTTGTATTTTTTGGCAGTTTGGGATTGTGGGAACTCGTACTTAGAAGGAACATCTTCTGGGACGCCTGGGTGGCTCAGTCGGTTAAGCGTTCAACTTCAGCTCAGTTCATCATCTCGCGGTTCCTGGGTTCCAGCCCCACATTAGGCTGTGTGCTGACAGCTCAGAGCCTAGAGCCTGCTTCGGATTCTGGGTCTCCTTTTTTCTCCCTGCCCCTCCCCTGCTCTCTCTCTCTCTCTCTCTCTCTGAAAAACAAATGAACATTACTCTTTTTTTAACAAAAAGGAAACAACATCTTCTTTATCTCTAAATATTCAAGGTATGTTCACTGCCAGCTACAGTGAAAGCCACCCTGACATTTGCAAAATAAATACATGAAGCAAGCATTTGTCAAAAGAAAGAACTTAGTTTTTATCTAAACTATCCTTCGGGTATAATCAAGAAAAGAATGCGTAAGGTTATAAATTAATACTGACATCTAAATTATACCCTTACGCTCTATATATACATATATATATACACACACACACACACACACATACATATGTATGTATATGATATATAAAACATATATATAATATAAAATATGCAACATATAAAATACTATATATATTTCTAAGCAAGTTGGCTCTTGTGGGACCATGTAATTAGGAGTGAGTTCCTGCAACTATACTTTAACTCCTTCTCCTTCAAATTGTAAGTTTTCCAGGTAATTTAGCTGCTGTTGTTTCTTGTGCATCTAATTTGTTCATCGTTTATGAATGTCCAGGCATATTTTTTGTAAGATTTTCATTTAAGAATAATTTTTTCATAGAAATGTAAAAGATTTACCATGACCAGAGCCTCAGATGAAATAGTAAAGTCAAAATCCTTTTTAGCACTTGTATTCATTTCCTGAGTGGCTTCAATGACACAGATTTATTGTCTCGTGGCTCTGGAGGCTGGAAGTCTGAAGTCGAGGTGTGGACGGGGTTAGTGCCTTCCGAGGCCACGAGCGAGAATGTTCCAGGCCTCTTGCCTGGCTTCGGGTGGTGTCCTGGCAACCTTTAGCATTTCTTTTTCTTTTTCTTTTTTTTAATATATATTTATTTTTCAGAGAGAGAGTGCAAGCAGGGAGGGGCAGAGAGAAGGGGGGCAGAGGATCAGAAGCAGGCTCCGTGCTGACAGCAGATGGCTCTCTGTGGCGCTCAGACTCCCAAGTCGTGAAATCATGACCTGAGCCGAAGGCGGACGCTTAACCGACTGAGCTACCCGGGCGCCCCTGGCATTTCTAGCTTATAGACACATCACTCTGATGCCTGCCTTCATGCCCACGTGGTCTTCTCCCTAGGGGGGTGTCTAGCTCTCTCCATATGTCCCCTTTTAATAAGGACACCACTCATATTGGATTAGGGCCCACCCTGATGACCTCATCTTAACTACAGCTGCAAAGAACCTTTTTCCAAATAAGGTCACATTCTGAGGTATTTGGGGTTAGGATTTTAATAAGTGAATTTGGGGGTGAGGGGGGCACCATTTAACCCATAACAGAGATCAGGTAACACAATAAAACTATATAAAAAGAAAAAGTTAAGGTACAAAGGAAAAATTGTATCCATATCAGTCTTTGAGCTGGAAATAACAGTTGAAGGTTATGACCTCTGGGTATGTCATGGGGAGAAGATGACCTTTGATTTTGCATACAAAGCAGATGATCTGGTGTCACTACTGAGTTTTGGTCATCATGTATATCTTTCTCAAGGGACTGGTATTTTACATGACCACATATGTCACTCGTATATTGACCCATTGTCGTAGCAGATAGTCATTGAACCGCTGCAATGCCCAGCGCTGTTCTGGGCACTGCAGATACTATCAGGAGTGGAAAGAGAGTCTGGCCTGGCCTGTGGAGCTTGTGGTCTAGGAGAGAGGCAGAGAAATTAATCAAATAATCCTTTTAGTAAGCGTAGACCACGACTCGGACAATGGTATGAAACAAACTAGGGGCTAGGGCTATGAGGAGATAGAAAAGGCAACTTTAAGCCCATGGGTCTACTAATGGGGGAGGAGTCCGTGAAACCCACCCCAAAGAGACAATGTCTGAGTTGGGATCCAGAAAATCTAATGCTGGGATGCTAGTGAAGAGAGAAGAGGACATTTCATGCCAGAGGAAACAGGAGGTCCAGAGGCCCTGAGGCATAAGAGAATGTGTGTGTTCAAGAAACATACAAACAAACAAAAATAAACTTGAGTATGGTTGGAGTGCCAGAAGCTAGTGAGCACAGTGGGAAATGAATGAGAGAGTTTAAAGAGCCTTTATTTTAGGGGCGCCCGGGTGCTCAGTCAGTTAAGCATCCGACTTTGGCTCAGGTCATGATCTCGTGGTTCATGAGTTCGAGCCCCACGTTGGGCTCTGTGCTCACAGCTCGGACCCTGGAGGCTGCTGCAGATTCTGTGTCTCCCTCTCTCTCTGCCCGTCCCCTGCTCATGCTCTGATCTCTCTCTCTCTCTCTCTCTCTCTCTCTCTCTCAAAAATAAATAAAAAAAATTTTTTTTAATTTTTTTTAAAAAGTCTATTTTAAGAGGATGGGAAACCACTGAAGGCTTTCCAGTAGACAGGTGGCAAGATCAGATTTGTATTTTTAAAAATTATGCTGACTGCAGTGTTGAGAACAGAGGAGAGCCAGGCTTAAGTTCTTGGCAGACTATTGCTGAAGTCCAGCTGAGAGGGGCCTATGGCTTGTGCTATAGCGGTCCTGGTGGGTATGGATAGATAGCTTTGGTAGGTGAAATGAGTGAGTGGTCACAGGGATTAAGGATAAGAGAATCACCCGGGATGGATGTGCATTCTTATTTACATAAACAAGAGTAAGAACCATGGCAGAGGATCAGTTTTGTGAGGAAAACCACGATTTCGTATTTGAAAATGCAGAGTCGGATGTGGCTCTGAGATGCCGCAACGCAGAGAGAAAGTAGGCGATTTTGTACACCTCCATCTGGCTCTCGGAAGCGAGTCTTGGCCAGAGGTACACATTCTGGGGACCTCTGGGTATAGTTCACAGAGCTCTGGGTCACCTAGGGAGAGAAAATAGCATGAGAAGAGTCCCTAAACATCACCTTCAAGACACTCCAACATTTAGTTCCCAGGAAAAACAGCATATTTCAACAGGCAGCCTCTGGAACGAGTAAGCCACGAGAAAATGGTGGTTCAGGACGAAGGAGTCAAATGTTGCCTAGAAGGCAGTGTGAGACGTCAGGTGTTACAGGTCAGATGGGGTGAAAACTAAAAGGACCCAGCCAACTCGGTAATGGGGATTTTACCTGGCGCCCTAAAACTTGCTACTTAGGTGGGGTAAGAGGCGAGGAAGCCAGAACAAAGTCCCCTAGAGAGGGGCCAGGGGGGGGGGGGGACTGCGTCAAGGGACGCAGAAAATGGGTACAGCAGGTATAGGCTAAGTGAACAGAGAAGCCAAGAGCTCAGAGCCTTGGTAGGAGCTGGAGACACTTGAATTCCAGGTTTGGAAGAGATGGGGAGGGAGAGCATGTGATGACCATGGGAGATAGTAAGGGTATAAGTGGACAGGAAAAGATTATAAACACAAGGAGGTAGATCAGTAGAAACGAAACCGTCTTGTTAGAAGAGTGGTCTGGAGCCCAGAGAGGGGAGGTGGGAGAGGTCAAGATGGCAGCACGGAGAAGGCAGAGAGGGTGACAGGCCACAGGGCACCGGTGTGACCCGAGTCGGCGTAAGGAAGTGGCCATGGAGGGTCGGGCCTCTATGCTACCAACCAACCTGGGTCACCTGGATGGGAGAGAGGCAGTGGCCCCTGCAGGGGACACAGCAGTGAGGGCACAGAGTGGGAGGCAGCATAGGGGGAAGAGGGCCTCGGGGGTTTTATGGATTTCGGAAGCACAGTGGGAAGGATTTCAGGGGTCGGTGGGCAGGCGGCTGGGTCTGGGCCGGAAGAACACAGCAAATGATGGCTCAGCAGAGGATGACTGCCTGGGGGGGGGTTGGGGGGGCTTTCATTTAATGCGTGGAATGATCAAACCAGGAATGCAAGGCACGCGGGCATCAGCCGTGCTGCTGTGAGTGCCCAGAGAACGTGTCTCACTCAGCTGGGTGAAAATGGCCCCCAGTCACATGGCCGCTCGCTGTGGCCTGGCTGATCCGGGTCAGCCAGGTGCAGCTCACAGACATGGCCGGACGAGCGACTAAAATTTCAGACGCTGTTGTAGGTCTGATTTTGGACGTGACAGTTTCATTGGGGGAGGGTGGGCAAGGGGGTGATGGTCAAATCCAAAAATTAATTCGGCACAAATAAATTCCAAAATAGTGACTTTACACCAAATGGTTAAAATAATTTATTAACGGCTTGCCTTATTCATTACTTTGAGCTGTTTTTGTGTCATGTAGCTACAGCCTAGAGCTGTACTTTAACAAAAATCTACAATGTTTACTTATTCGAAGTAGTTATCAGAAATGGGGGTATAAGACGGTAATTTTTGAAGGTGCTTGAAAAATAGCAGATTTCACACACACACACACACACACACACACACACACACACACAAAACACAGCACTGCAGAGAAAGCTAGTTACTAATATCCCATTAGTAAGACTTTTTTTCATTTTATAATAAGTAATTAGCCAACCACATTAGGCAGTAATGGGAGCTAGTAATCACTTTTTTATTAGAGAAATTAGACTGGATTCATTTTAAAACCCCATTTAATGCATATGTTGTAATGAATATGCAAAAGGTATAAGTTGCTTAAGCCAAAGGTGTAGGTTTGGGTACCTGCAATCAAACGTAACAACTGGAGATAGGCTGAAAGATAGAGTTGCTTTTCTCAACTTACGGGAGGACATTGTATTTGTACAGACTGAAGGGTTGAGTTTACATCATAAGGCAGACTGAATGGGTTGTTGTTAAACTGAAAAAGAATTTTTTTGTGTGGTAATATATGCACAACATAAAATTTACCGTTCAAACCAATTTTAAGTGTATGGTTCAGGAGCATTAAGTCCATTCACGTTGTGCAGACACTACCTCTATCTCCAGAAGTTTTTCATCTCCCCCAGCTCAAACTTTGTACCCACCAGTTAACTCCCCATTCTCTCCTACCCCCCAACCCCTGGCGACCACAGTTCTCTTTTCTAAGGCAGACCATTTTCTATGTTTTAAGAGAGTAGCCAAAAAGGATGCATTTCATTTTCATAATACTTCGCCAACGGGAGCGGCGAGAGAAAGTTCTGTGTCTCCAGTTATATGTGCAGTATCTTGGGTCCCTTAAACTGTTTGTTGCATATTTAGGAAACCTACAAATCAGGGTAGAGTTTCAAACATCTGCTTGAGTGGATTCCTTTCAACTGTGCAATTTGACAAATCATGAGCCGTCTTAGTTAATTTCTGCCTTCTTCTGAAAATCTTAATAAAAGAGGCAACCTTTCGTAGGAAAAAAAGTATCTAACTCCACCTTCTACACAACTCGACAATTGTCACATCACCCTTTTAAGCCATAGGAGGATTAAAGATTGGTGCTTACTACTTACTTTCCAGATTAGCTAACAAATGCATCGTGAATTTGAGAGACTTGATGAAGACTCCACACCCAGACCATGCATCTTCGATGCTTATGGTCTTTGCTGCTAAGAGTCACGATGTGAAGATCTTCTCTGTGAATTGCATTATAGGTGATCTCTTCATTTCCAGGGCTTTGAATACCATCTGTATGCTAATGCCTTCCAAATTGCAATCCCTCACACCACCCTCTGCCCTGAGCTCGAAACTTACATATCCAACTTGCTATTAACATCTCCCTTCATGGCTCTCATTGAGCCTCATGAATCATGCAGTAGGATGTATTTTAAAGTTAAAAATGAGGTCCTGTCACTGCCATCCTTATGACCTACCTTCTCACCAGATCCGGACCACTCGCAGCTCTCCTTTCCACTAGTGCAAGCTCCCTTGGCCGATCCTTCTGAGTCTTCACTGACCTTTCCACTGACCACACGGTAGGGTGTTACATATTCTGAAATACACATCCAGTCACTCCCTTGTTCTCAGTCTCTGCTGGCTTGCCATCACACTTAGGATGACCCTGCCCACAGCATCAGCAGCCCCCTGTGCAGTCCAGCCCTCACCCGCCACTCTGCACGTGGCTTACTCTGTGTTGCCCACTTCTTCGGCCACACGGAGGAATCCACCTACAGTCTCCAAGCCCTTACCTCTGCCTGGGTTGCCCTTCCCCCAAATCTTCAGTTCCCATTTTCCTTCCTCATTCAGTTGCCTGCTGAAATGCCACTTGCTCAGAGAACCCTTCCTCAACCACTTTCTGTAAAATAGCTCATGGTCTACCCCCAGCACCCCGCACCACCCTGCTCTCTTTCCCTCATCACGCTTGTCACTGTCTGAGATCATATTATTTGTTTGCTTTCTGTCTTACCCCACTAGGACATGGCAGGAAGAGCTTGGTTTTGCTCACTAACGTTTCCTTAGGACCTACATGTAAGAATAGCGCTTAACAGGTGTTTGTTGAATGAGGGAGAAGAGAATAATTCTTCCTCTGTGATCTTATTTTTAAGCTCTAAACCTTAGTTGACTTATGTCCTTGATCTAAGAAAATCTGATCGCTTGTATTACCATGCTCCCCCTCAAACTATACTAGTCATGTTATTTGCATGTTGTAATAACTAATAGTCTTTACATTCTGTTCTGTAACTTTAGCCTCAGAGTTATTTTGACAAAAAGTTCTGCATTTGCATGAATTTGATGTCTACCAAGGTTTCTTTTTACCACATCTATCTCTTGGTTGACGTAAGTTTATCATTTCATCATTTTTAAAGAAATGGTCATGAGGATTAAAATCCCAGAGGTGTTGTTTGTTGGGAAATATATACCTCTACCTGTATAGCAGTTTTTCTGGGTATGGCAGTTACTGAGCCATACCTTCTTTTCCAGAGGATTTTGCAGACCTCCTGCTATGGAGATACTACAACTAAGAGAATTGAGGCCACCTTGATTTCCTTTTCTTTTCTCTGGACACCCATAGAATTCTTTGCTATTATTTTCCAGTGAATTCACTACAATATACTCAGTTTTTATCAGTTTCTGCAAGTACTCACTGGATATTTATGCTTTCTGTAGACTTATTTCTCTCTTTTAAAAATAGTTCATTTTTATTTTTTAATTAATTTATTTTTAATTTTTTTTTATTTCAGGAGTATAATTTAGTGATTCATCACTTACCTATAACACCCAGTGCTCGTCCCAACAGGTGCCCTCCTTAATGCCCATCACCCATATAGCCCATCCCCCCACCCACTACCCCTCCAGCAACCCTCACTTTGTTCTCTGTATTGAAGAGTCTCCATGGGGGCGCCCAGGTGGCTCAGTCGGTTGAGCATCCGACTTCAGCCTCAGGACATGATCTCACAGTTTGTAGGTTCGAGCCCCGCGTCAGGCTCTGTGCGGACAGCTTAGAACCTGGAGCCTGCTTTGGATTCTGAGTCTCCCTTTCTCTCTGCCCCATCCCCACTCATGCTCTGTCTCTCTCTGTCTTAAAAATAAATAAAACATTTAAAAAATTTTTAAAAAAAGAGTCTCTATGGTTTGCCTCCCTCTCTCTTTGTATCTAATTTTCTTATTGTATCATGAATCTCTAAAGATGTCATCTGTGATTTCCAGTTATGTTTTTTATCTTATTATTACTCTTCCTTTACTAGTATTAATCAACATTTGTCCTTTTCCATTTTACTTTGTTCATTTTTCTCAAGTTAGTCCTAGATGCTTCTGATTAATTTTCAGTAAAGCCTATTTTTTTGTGAACTGATTTTTATGGGACTTTCATTTTTGTGACGATTTTATTTTTTCCTTCCGTTTCTTTCCATTACTTTTCCCAAGATCTATAAGCTCACTTTTCAGCTACTTCTGTTGTTTTACCACCTCTTTCCAGAGTACTTACATCCTTCTGTCCCTTTGGGGGCTCTTGTTATTTAGAGGACATATGGTTGCACGTTTACTGCCTTGTATAGTAATTTTTTTAATGTTTGTTTATTTTTGAGAGAGAGAGAGAGTGGGGGGATGGATAGAGTGGGAGGGAGACAGAGGATCCGAAGTAGATTCTGCACCAACAGCAGAGAGCCCCATGATGGGGCTCGAACTCGATCGTGACCTGAGCTCCTCACTGCATACGAAACTCTTCCTGCTCCAGCTGTTTGCGCAAAGAGAGCATAGAGAAGGAGCAAAGGTAATAACTCAGGACAACACGCTTCGCAGTTTGTCCCGATGTCCTCAATGTCTCCTCGTGTCTCAGTCCCAGGGAATGAATCTGCTCAGGGCTAGCTGCGTGGGATACGCAGTACGAGTTCTCGCATAGTGACTGAGCTACACATTTAGCACAAAAGAGGTAATTTCAGGAAAGCGTGTCATACACACGCACTCCTCCACTTGGCCACGTGGACGGTCTGGCTCCAGAATATGTGTCATGTCTCTTACTTCCTCCTTCAGCCTTCCATTCCCAGCCACTCTGAGTTGCCACACTGGGCACAGGGAAGCTTGGTCCTCAGACCATGAACCTGGACCTTGTTGTTCCAAACTGGATTTTTCTGTTTTGTTTTTTTCCTCTTCGGATGCCGCCTAATTAGAAGGATTCTTTGCTCTGCCAGCCCTGCCCACATTCTGCAGGGACCACAGTCCTCTCCCTGTGCCCCTCACCTGCCTGCACCACTCACAGTCGTTTTCTTCATATGTCCTGATACGTTGTTCAGGAATTTCCAAATTTTATTAAAAACAGAGTTTCTTTTTTTTTTTTTGTAATAACAGCCTTATTGGAGATATAATTCACATCGTATATAACTTGTTTTAAATTGCCTCATTTGATGATTTTTAATATATTCATACAGCTGTGTAATCACCACCACAGTCAATTTTAGAACATTTTCATCAACCCCAGAGGAAGCCCCACACGCTTTAGTGAATGTTCCCCATTCCCCCCAACTCAGCCCTAAGCACCCACTCATCTACTTTCTGTCCCTGCGGACCTGTGTATCCTGGACATTGCAGAGAAGCAGAATCATACAATGTGTGGCCTTTTGGGTCTGGCTTTTTTTTTTTTTTTTTTTTTACTAAGCAGATTGCTTTCAAAGTCACGCACACTGTAATGTGTCAAAACTTCCTTCTTATTGCTGAATTATATATCATTCTATGACTATGCTGCAGTTAATTTAGTTCATCAGTTGATGGACCGTTGGTCTGTTTTCACTGTTGAGCTGTTATGAATAAAGTTGCTATGAACAGTTGTGTATGAGTGTTTCTGTGGACACGTGTTTTCAGTTTTCGTGGGCCTAACAGGTCAAATTGCCGAGTCAAATAGTCGTTCTGTGTCTTACATTTTGAGGAATGCCAGACTGTTTTCCAAACTGGCCACACCATCTTACATCCTCATCAACATTATATGAAGTTTCCAATTTCTTCACCTCCTCGTCAACACATGTTCACGTCCTTTTTTTGTGTGTGATCTTCCTGGTGAATATGAAGCAGTATTTTTAGTTTTGATTTTCATTTCCCTAATGAAATGGTGTTGAGCATCTCTTCACATGCTTATGGTCCATTGACGTATCTTGTTTGAAGAAATTTCCATTCAGATCCTTTGCCCATTTTAAAAATTGGGTTATTTATCTTCTTATTATTGAGCTGTCATGAGTTCTTTATGGATCCCAAACAAAAGTCCCTTACCAGATGCATAGTTTTCAAAAAACTGCCCCCCTTCTGTGGGTTCTTTTCACATTCCTAATGGGATCTTTTGGAGAACAAAAGATTATAATTTTGATGAGGTCCAGTGTATTTTCCTTGTTATTACCTGTACTTTCCATGTAACATCTCTGAAACCACTGCCTACTCCAGAGTCACGAAGATTCATGCCATGGCTTTTTCTAAAAATGTAATAGTAGGGGCGCCTGGGGGGCGCAGTCGGTTAAGCGTCCGACTTCAGCCGGGTCACGATCTCGCAGTCCGTGAGTTCGAGCCCCGCGTCAGGCTCTGGGCTGATGGCTCAGAGCCTGGAGCCTGTTTCCCATCCTGTGTCTCCCTCTCTCTCTGCCCCTCCCCCGTTCATGCTCTGTCTCTCTCTGTCCCAAAAATAAATAAACGTTGAAAAAAAAATTAAAAATAAATAAATAAATAAAAATGTAATAGTATTAGCTGTTATATTTATGTCTTTGATCAATTTGAATTCATTTTTATATATTCTGTAAGGTCGGAGTGCAACTTTATATATTCTGCGTATAGATATCCGTTTGTCCCAGGTCCATTTGCTGAAAAGACATTCTTCCCCGATTAAATTGTTTGGCACCCTAGTTGAACATCAGTTGACCCTAAATGTACTGTGCTGTAAACCTTCGGTAAAGGGTTAAATTGAAATGGCAAGAGCAGACATCCTTGTTTTATTCCTGATTTCAAGAAGAAAGCATCCAGTCTTCCACCGTTAAGCATGATGTTAGCTGTGGTTATTTTCTTGCCCTTTCTCAGTGTGAAGCAGTTCCTTTCTATTCTTAGTTTGTTGAGTGTTTTTATCACGAAAGGGTGCTGAATTTTGTTAAACGCTTTTCCCACATTTATTGAGAAAGCAGTGTGGTTTTCGTCCTATACTTTTGATATGATATATTAAATTCATTGAGTCTGGGATGTTAAACCAACCTTGGAAATCCATCTTGTATATGGCATATGATCCTTTTTCTATTCCTGGCTGTGGTTTGCTAGTATTTTTGAAGTGTTTGCATCTAATTCTGAAGAGATATAGATCTGTGATTTTGTTTTCTTATGATGTCTTTTTCTGGTTTTGGTCTGAGGCTAAGACTAAGTGCATAGTTTTAGGAAGAGTTTCCTCCTCTTCTGTTTTGTGGGAGATTTTGTGAAGAGTTGTTACTAGTTATTCTTTAAGCTTTCTGTAGAGTCACCAGCGAATCCATCAGAGCTTGGGCCTGTCTTTGTGGGCAGTTTCTCAAAAAAAATATTAGTCCTGATTTGTTATGGGCTGTTAAGATATTTTAGTTCTTTTTGTGTCAGTTTTTGGTAGTTTATGTCTTTCTAAGAATTTGCTCATTGCATCTTACTTATTTAACTAGTTGACATATAGTTGTTCACAGTATTCCCTTATAATCCTTTTTCTTTCTGTAAGGTCTATAGTAATGAGAGACACACACACACACATAGAGCATGAGCAAGGAAGGGGGAGAGAGAGAGGGAGACGCAGAACTCCAAGTAGGCTCCAGGTTCCACGCTGTCAGCACAGAGCCTGATGCACCGCCCAAACTCAGGAGCTGTGAGATCATGACCTGAACTGAAGTCGGACGCTCAACTGACTGAGCCACCCAGGCGCCCCATCCACTGCTATCATTATTACTTCCTTCCTATTCTTGCCTTGGGTTTAGTTTGCTTTTCTTTTTTCAGTGTTTTCATGGTGTATCTTTTCTGTCTGTGACTTTCAACCCATTTGTATTTTTGAATCTAAAGGGTATCTCCTCCTATAGAGAGCATAAAGTTAGATCTTATTTTTCTTTTAGCCAGTCTGATAATCTCTGCCTTTTAGATTGTTTGACCCTTTCAACTTTAATGATATCACTATTATAGTTGGATTTATATCTGCCATTTTCCTTTCTGTTCTCTAAATCTCATGTCGTTTATGTTCCTCTGTGTTTCTTTACTTTTTTCATTGCATTAAGCAAATAATTTCTGGTGTTTCTTTTTTAATTTCTAGTTTTCTTTTTTGGCTTTGTTTGATTTCAGGGGTGAAGGAGAAGCAGAGGTCCTTACGCTCCCATTGTAAACCATGACTTCTCTATTTGGGCTCTGTATTTCATATACTATGCAACACCCATGGTAGATATGTGTGCTTCATCACAGATCCTTCCCTCCTGGACACCTTTCCAGCTTGGTTCAGTGACTGAGTCAGAGGATGCTAGTAAGGAAACCTGACTCTTGTCATAGCTATTAGTAACAAGTTATATGCTCATAGGACAGTATCTCTCTTGGATTGATTTTCGTAAGTGTAAAATGAGGGAGTTGCATTAGATTTTATTTAGTATTCCTTTTTGGTACCAGTATATTAAAATTCTAGGAAATGATTATGTGACCCTAAATACATAGACACATGAACCAGGTAGAGTCAGAACCTTTGCCTCTTGGAGTAGACAGTCTACAGCTGAAGCAACTTGGGACATAAGATTTAACTAGATCTACACCATTGTAAAATGATTATTTGTTTCACACCATTGGCCAGTATCCCCCAGACTATCCCCTTATGTGTGAATGACCATGATATAGGAATGGGAAGAAATACAGACTTTGAAATGATTTCTAAGATAACCCAAGATTCCTCATTGGCATGAGAGCTTTGTGTCAGCCCTATACCCATGTCCAAGTATTTTGTAAAGATATTTTGTTAGCAAATCCATTATCCATTGGTTGTCTATACTGTGCACACCTCTCAATGGCGACTTCTGTGCTATTATATACCAAGAAGACATGATCCCCACTCTAATAGGCCCCATTTTATTTTTTTTTTTTTAATTTTTTTTTTCAACGTTTATTTTTATTTTTGGGACAGAGAGAGACAGAGCATGAACGGGGGAGGGGCAGAGAGAGAGGGAGACACAGAATCGGAAACAGGCTCCAGGCTCTGAGCCATCAGTCCAGAGCCCGACGCAGGGCTCGAACTCACGGACCGCGAGATCGTGACCTGGCTGAAGTCGGACGCTTAACCGACTGTGCCACCCAGGCGCCCCATAGGCCCCATTTTAAAGTGAAAGGAAGAATGAACGCTGAAAAGCACTTTTAATTATTAATGACAACTGAAGGGAGCTTTAGCACAAATAATTCCAAAGACACTTCTATTTGGCTTGGAATTTTAATATGATTTTTGACAGATCTATTTACCTAATTATATTTTATCTAGGATAGTATTAAAATGAGCTTCTATTCTGGAAGCACTTACCAGCAGTGTGGTAGGAGCCATGGCTACAGAACATGTTGGTTACAGCAGGAAGCTGGTCCAGGATTAAAAAATGTTTTGTGAATTATCCATAACAAGGAAAACCTTCGTGTAGATAACCAACAATCGAATATACGTAAAACTACAGATGACGCAAAGCAAACAAACTTCTCTATAACCGAGCACAGCTGGGCAAGGAGGCACAGAGGCTCCAAAGGGGATTCATGGGGTGACTGGAGCCACAAGATGATTAGTCTGTAAAAGCTTCATGCTGCTGCCCTCCTGCAGCACATTTCTTTAACATCTTTAAAAATGCTCCTGGTCCAGCTGTTTCATGGAACAAAGTAGACTTTTATGACCTCTCTTTGTTAGTCTCGTTCATTCTTTTCCTACCATGAATAAAGAGTGGATCCCAGATGACTAAGTGTTCTAGTTGCTTACCGATCAAAATCATGGAAATATTGTCACTAAGTTAAGGGATTCAAGACTCCAGAAATATCTTGACATTTATATTTCCAGGCTTCTGGGCCCACTGAGTGTCAGTCCCACCCTGATCCGCGTAGTTACTTGCTATTACGTTGCAAATCCTATCCTATTTACAATTCTAGTTGGAGGAGTAATTGATTGCACCTCCATAATTACTTTAGCAAGAATTTATCTCTGTGAGACACCTATACTTATGTTGGATTATATTATATTGTATTATATTATATTATATTATATTATATTATATTATACATGTAATCTTTTGATCACATATTGTGTTGTATTCATCTTTAGTCCTTTGGAGCAATTTCTCAATTTACCTTCCTGTTTTATGAAGGCCTGTTCAGTTTAATATTTTGCATTTCAGATTCCCTTAAACCCAACCAAATATGTTCTTACTGACCAACAATGAATAGGGTATTTAACAAATCTGATACTTGATTTAACACATATACTCAGTCAAAACATACATTAGCCTTTCCATTTTTAAACTGCTTGAAACATTAAAAGAAAAATTATGAAACAGGGGGGAGAGCACCTGGGTGGCTCAGTCGGTTGAGCGTCTGATTTCAGCTCAGGTCATGATCTCGCGGTCCGTGAGTTCGAGCCCCGCATCAGCCTCTGTGCTGACAGCTCGGAGCCTGGAGCCCGCTTCGGATTCTGTGTCTTCCTCTCTCTCTGCCCCTCCCCCACTCGCACTCTGTCTCTCTTAAAAATAAATAAACATTAAAAATAAATTTTAACTGCTTGATGACAACTATCCTGTGACAGCATTCCCCAAAATATGTTCCACAGGATGCTATTTAACAGATACTTTGTCAAAATAAGTTTAGGAAACATTAAGTAAAACAAAGTTGAACAGGTTTGATTATTTTAGTACTTATCAGGGATCTGGGTAGGCTAATGTCACTTATGAATCTCCAGGAAAGGAATATAAAGCAATCCCCTGACAGTTTTCATTGAGCATCTAGTATGCCCAGTATTCCGAGAAATACCCTTTGAGTGATGTCCTAACATAAATTTGTAAAGGGGAAGAGATAAATATTTGGGCTGTGAGACTAGATCTTGTCTACTACTTTTATTTCCAGGTAGTACAAAAACTCCTCATCAAAATTTTAACATTGAACAAATAGATTAGGAATTTCAATACAAGCTGAAGAATATGATAATAACACAATGCAGCTCTTTAAGTCTCGGGTGCCTATAATTATCCTTCATATAACATTGTGCCAGTACTCTAACATAGTGTAAGCCCTGAGAGGTTTGTTTTTTTTTTTTTTTTCTTTTTTGTAATGCAAGGGCCTGATGTCAGCTTTGATTGCCATCAAAGAGGTTCCCACTTCAAAGAGACTATCTGGAGTAAATGCATTGCCAGCCACATCTGCCAGGAGCAGATAAAGAGCCAGGCCACCTTCCCCCACTGAGGCTCCTTTGACTTAGAAATTTTGGCTGATTTCCATAACTGACCATTTGGGCTCCTTGTCTTTTCTCTTCCCTGTGCTTTAAATTCATGCTCTTATGTATGACATTTACCAATCAAGAGTGAAACTACAAACCCTAGGATCCCATCTTTGACCCCAATAAAAGTAGAACCCCCAGCCCGTGTGTGCACTCTCTCTACCCCCAACCTCACTGTGTGGTCCCTGGTCTGTTGTGTAATTTCCAGGTCTCGTAAGTAATAAGCCTCTGGTGTTTCAAACTTCTCTGGTGGCTGTTATTGAAGGGCATCTTGTAATTACAATAAGAACCCCAAGGGCCGGTCCAGCCTCAACATTTGGTTACTGAGAGGCTGAGACCATCCCAAAGCATCCAGTATATATATTTGTGTGGTATTTCAGACACTGTCCAAGAAATACAGCTATAACTTCTCTTTCTACATAGAAAATAAAGTACTAAACTAATTGTTAGTAAGTTAGTAAGATTTGTAGATAATGTATGAGGTGTTCTTTTAGACAATATTGCATACTCCTACCAACTAGATTGTTGCTAAAGTACACAAAACACTTAATTTCACAAGAGGTTTTATAAGATCAATGATGTAAATCTGAGTAGGTTTGGTAGAAGGAGTGTGAACATTCCAGTAATATATTTCTCTTATTTCTCTTATGGGTGCCAACCAGCTGAGAAATAGATCTAAGGGTCTGGGATGGGGAATTAAATATAGTACCAACCAGCTTTAGTACTGGGTCAATTAGCACCGTTTTGCCTCTGAGGAATGGAAAATACCAGGTAAAACTGGCTTAAAAAATAAGGTCACTTATCATCTCACATAACAAGAAGTTCATAGGGAGATCTGCCCCAGGACAGGACGTCAGGGCTTCAGTACTCCTCCTCAGTTGCTTTCCGGTTTCTCTCGTCCTCTATGTGTTGCTTCATCCCCAGGCTGGAAGTAAGAGGGCTGTGTTAGTTACAAGTGTGCTATCTAGACATAAAAGCCTCCAGAGGGAGAAGAAAGCCTCCTCTCTTACTTAGGAGGAAGCAAATTTCTCATGGAAGCTCCCACTGATTTTTCCTCACTGGCCAGAAATGGGTCTCATGCCATTCCTAAATCCTGGCAAGGGTAATGGGACAACCATGATTGGTTTAGACAAATCAGTATTCTGGAACTGAGGATAAAGTCACCTTTTCTTCAGCCACTGGGGAGGAATAGGTTTTAGGAGAAGGAAAAGGAAGAGCAGGAAATGAATATGGAGTTGTAAGCAAGAGTATCTGCTCTCTATAACCCAATAGTGGGGGTCCCCACGAAAGTATTGTCTACTTGTTTCTGTCCCTCTGTGTTGAACTTACTTGCCTTGGCAGCAGGCAAAGAAAATGAGAGACGGTAAGCCTGTTGATGTTGACTCTTTCTCCTATGCCTACCACATGCAAAAGCAGCCAATGTGTAATTCCAACTTTTCCTACAAATCCGTGTGCCAGGCAGCAGGAGAGACGGAGAGATCCCAGAGTGACAAGAAGAGGAACAAGGTCATTTTGCTCTTATCTCACCCATTATATAAGTCACTTCTCCCCAGGAAAGAATAAGCGAAAGGATGGGAAGAATGATAGATATTTACTTCCTATTTGCTTCCCAGGATGTATTGGCAGAATTTCTTCATTAATTGGCAGAAACTCTAGAATAAAAGCCAAGGGCTTTCTTAGTAGTGAGGAAAGCAATTGGGGGAGGGGCTTTAGTTCCCATCAACAATCTTGTAGACATTTATTCACTTTGTAATCATTTAGTAATTCCTCATCTTCACCCTGCAGGGAGCTAAGTACTGGATGAGCACGGTACAAAAGACATAGTCCCAGCCCTAACGGGATTCCATACCTTCTGTCTCCACTGTGAAATAATGGGAAACACGAGAAAACACTCCAGTATTTTAATCTGCAAAGTACTGTAGATAAAACAAGGCCAGAGATAGTCTTCCTGCCCAATGAGTCCAAAAAGACTTGACCAAATAGTAGTTTAGGATTGGGGAAGGTGGGTAGGTTGTCATTAGAATTTCAGACAAAGGGAAGGTCCTGAATCGAGGCACAGATGCATGGGACCAGAGGTTGTGTTCAGAAAGCTTTGGGCAAACTGTGGTTCAGAGATGGTTCCCACAGTTGGATGGATCACCGAAGCAGAAAAGGGAGGTCAGGGTCAGGTTATGATGGGTTTTAACCAGCCAGTATTGTAGTTGAGGCAGAAAACTACTTTCCTTTCTCCACCCTGATCTTTGCAGTAAAACCTTTCGGTGGAACTTATACACTATACGATGTATGCAGTAAGAAAAAATAATTAACAGGCCTTCGCCATGGGCACTTGAGGATGGGCACAGAAGAAATGGAACGCATACATTCTTCGCACAACAAATATATGGCATGTGCCCAAATAAAATTAGATAATAATATAAGACCACGAGGCAATAGTGCCCTTGCTTGCGGCAATTTTTTAACTCCATTTTTGGAGCCAAAAGCACCTAATTTTCACTATCCTCCCAAGTGTCTAATTCAATCATGCTATCATCAAATATTTATCGTATGCTATGTGCTAGATAAAAATCGTCATCGCTGAGGGCAGATTTGATTTGGGGAACCCTCCCAAAGTCACTTGTACCGCAGTCAGCTGAATAAGGTGGCTGATCAGAAAAAGGGATATCATTATAGACCAGAACCCTGGTGCAAGTATAAAAGGAGATTTTCTTTTCCTTGTTTGACCTGCAAACTGAAGCGTAAAATCGGAACTGTAAACTTAAGGCACTTTCAAAAGAGAAAAGTGTTTTAAGCCAAGGCAGCTTCATTGAGAAAAAAGTGTCAGGAACTTCCTGCTGAGAATGCTTTGAAGGATGTGCCTCATTTGGATGTCTAAATTTCCCTGCGCTTGTTACAGTGAGCTTCCATATATCACAGCAACACCTCACTCTCCGTCCCACAGCATGCGGAAGACGCAACATTGCTCAGCGGTTCAGAAGGGCTCTCAAATCACGGTGGTCTGCAGCCACCAAGAAAGGTCTTTAGAAGGCTTTGGGCCCAGCATGGACCCTCACAACAAATATGGGAGAACAAAGTCGCATATACAGAGTCTGGGACATGTGGTCTGCTTAATACCATCTCAAAGACGAGTTCAAAATCAGAAGAACTAAGTGCTGTACAAAGAGTTCTCAAATATTCAGAAAGAATATTATGTATTGTTATTATATTCTATGTCCTGACTAGATATTCATATGCAACCATATTTTTATACACATATAACATATTTGCATGTTCTGTAGTTGCACAGCCTTTGGCGACCTCCATGAAATTTATCAACCTGCCCCCAAAGGAACATATGTCAGTTACTCTTCACTTCTCCAAACCATCACTCACTTCAGATAAGAAACAATAACAACTGTTTGGAAGCAGCAGCAGTATTAATAGTAGCAGTCATAAAAAAAAAATTATAATAGCTTGGATAATTGAAATGAAAACCTAATCAAGAGAGAAAGGAAGTGATACCAACAGAATAATAATGAAGAAGAGAGAAACATTATGGTCGTGCTAAGTCGATAGTAAAATGACTTCAGAGGAAAAGGGCTGCAAGTCACCGTCCTTTAGCCGTTTGAGGAAGAGAGGCCAGACCAGTTCAGATGTGTTTTTACTGAGAATTCAAAAGGAAAAACACCCTGTGGGCGGGGCATGTCAGCTCCCCGATTTCTTTAGCAAGGATTAGCCCCCACGAAATCTGCACCCAAAAAACTGGGGCCTCTTGCCCTGCGCTCGGTCTGCAGGGTGCTTCTCAGGCTAGAGGCAGATTCTGCTCTGGGCACAGATTGCGTGTGCCATCCTGTTTTTATTTACAGTGATGCAGCCAGCAGACTTGATATTGAAGGCGCCAAGCTCCGTGGGCCTCTCTTGCCCTTGGACCCGCTGGCGGCAAGGTCCCAGGTTGGCACAGACAGGTCCTCCGGTGAAGGGTTAGAAACCACGAGTTGCGTCCTGGGCAGAGGCGTCACTCCGTGTTTTTCAGGAAAGTCTCCTTTGTCATTGCTAACAGTCACCTAGTTGGAGATCTGCTGACCTTGGAGAGACTAATATAATTCAACTCTCCAAAGGCAGGGACAGCCTGAAACAAAGGACAGTCCTGGCTTTCCTCCGTGGCTGCCAGAGGGAGTCTCCACCTGGTTCTGGAAGGAATATGTCTCGTTTCAGTCCACTTCATCTAGCTCCCCCATCTTGGCCTGTTTTGAGGCTGTCAGCTGGAGGCCAATTACTGCCATTTAGAGAAGTGGATGTTTTAATGTGAATATTTGTCTGCAGGAATCATACGGAGATCGCCGCCTCATCTTGCAGAAACCCTGTGTTAATACCCAGTAATCTGGCCCGGTACTTTCCCCACAACAGCGAAACGAATCAAATTCATTCCCCCTATTGCCTGGATTTAATTTCCTTGACTCATTTGCATGTCAATCTTTTTAAGTTTAAGTGAGAATATGAATTCCAGTTTTTCTGTGGCTCGTGGCAGTTTTCACGATGTTCTTAACAATATAAGATAATATTGGCTTGGGGGCAATTTTTCTGATTGCTGGGGTTTATTTCCAGCCCGTTTTAAGTGAATTCTGATCCAGTTTAGATCCAAATTGGGAATCTAGGTCTTTACCAATACCAGAAACACCCACTTAGAAATCCGCCAGACCTATAAAGGCATTCGCTAATATTTCTTAGGGACTTTTTTTTAATATAATAGTGTGTTTCCATAAATTGATAACAGATTCTCTAAGAGCCAAACTGTCCCTGGTTTCAAAAAAAAAAAATCTGTTCATGGTAATTGGTGGTGGTGTCTCCTCGACCAGGGTGTCCCCGCTGAGAAGTGTAGAGTCATACTGGAAATTCTATTCCCTACCCTGGTCCTCCTTTGGGTCAGTGAAAGATTACTCCACAGTTTGAAGTCTCATCAGGTTTACTGCCCTCCAAAAACCTCCCAAAGAATTTACATTGCGTCTAGGATAAAATGTAGGGGCCCTGAGCGTGACCTCCAAAGCACTTTCCACTCTTCCTGTCTCAGCTCCTTTACCAGCACCGCCCGCACCCCCCCCCCACCCCACACGTACCCTGTGCTCTGTCCCAGCTGCCTTTTCCCCATTCATCTGTGAGCATCTCCTGTCATAACCTGGTTGTCCTCGGCAGCACAACAGAAATCCAAGACCTGAACTTTCCTCTTGGTCACACCTCTTTCTGTGCCCGTGCTCAGGCCTCCCAAAGCTTCCCCTCAGTGGTGATGAAAAACAATCCAATGCCCTTCTTGGCTAATTAGCTGAAACTTACAGAGAATGCATTTTAAGTCTCCACTGTGCTCCCAGAGCACTTAGTCATTCTGTCCATCCATGCATCCATCTGTCAGTCAATCAAGTGCTGTGTTCCAGAAAAGTAAGTTTTGGCCTGGTACATGATTGTATTCTAGAGATTATATTTCCTTCTGTTATGTACTGAAGATCAAATTTATTGGTCTCTGTGCATAAGTAGTTGAGTTCAGTGGATAAGAGAGACCAATAAACAGATTAGAATATGACGGAGGAATATATCAGTGTTTTTAGGAACATGAACAAGGGGCCCCTGACATCCTAGTTGTTAGTGTGGGAGTCAGAACAGTTTCTCTAAGAGTTGATTTGAGCTGTTAAATCATGAATAAGAAGGGGCGCCTGGGTGGCGCAGTTGGTTAAGCGTCCGACTTCAGCCAGGTCACGATCTCGCGGTCCGTGAGTTCGAGCCCCGCGTCAGGCTCTGGACTGATGGCTCAGAGCCTGGAGCCTGCTTCCAATTCTGTGTCTCCCTCTCTCTCTGCCCCTCCCCCGTTCAGCCTCTGTCTCTCTCTGTCCCAAAAATAAATAAACGTTGGAAAAAAATTTAAAAAAAAATCATGAATAAGAGATACTGCTTTGGTTTCTGGAGAAGTCTTATCATACTCATTGATGTACCCTTATCACTTTGCCAGTCGCATACAGAGTGCTCGGTAAGTGTTGATTCATTCTTTAGGAATTTATTCACTTGTCCCTTGTGGAAAGAAGAGAGAGAGAGAAAGAGAGGTGAGACTTTAAGAAGTGGTTATAAATAAATTCAGGGTGGACATGTCTGTGATGTTGATGGCAAATCTCTTGGGGCACCTCAGTTTTCCTCCCAAGTGGACCACCTTCCATGTAATGTCCCGTTGTCCTGGGCCTCTCCCTGTGGCCTCTCTCTGGAGGGTATTCTGGACCTCCTTACAGCTTGACAGCTGAGATCTATCACCGGGACGCGTAGTATCTGGACCCGTGATGGGCACAGCATCACTGCCGCAGCACCGTGCTGATCAAAGAAAGTGACAAGCCTACCCAGATTCAGGGAGGAGACATGGACGGATCCCATCTCTCCTGCATGTTGGGGGACAAGGAATTGCTGATGGCCACCTTTGGAGACTATCTCCTTCATTCCCTCTCCTCACATCATCTCATTCTTTCCATCCTTCCCAACACTATCATGTGTATATTTGAACTTATTCAGTGAATTTGTCATAAATTAGTTGTTGTTAATGACTCTTGCCTATCCCCATCCCTACCTTCATCCTATGATTTTCCCTGCATCTCGGACTAATGTCTGTGCTTCCAAAATTACTTCCTTGTTGGACGGTACAATTTACGGCCACGTAAAAATGCTGCTGGAACACACCTTCTTTGTTAACAGAATTAGCAGCAACGTGCAATTCTTCGCCATCCTTCAAGACTCCGTTAAGTCTGACTTCTTCCATAAACTCTTTATTGATCCTCCTGAAAAAGATGGGATTTCTCTCTTTCTAAAATTCATAGCAATGCACTTCTGGAACTTAGAGTCTGGTTTCAATTATGGTTAGATATAGGCGTTCCTTCTCTTTCCAAAAATATAGAACACTCAGAGGCAGGTAGTAGGATCTACTCATTTTTTCATTCCCCAAAGCACCATGTCACTTTCTGTTTTCTTTATCTCAGTTGGAACTTCAGCTACAGTGTCTGTGCTCAGTTGGGCTCCTCAGCTAGCAATTTGATTTTTGCTCCATGTTGTATTCTGGTACTTTGTGCTATGATTTGCGTAGAGATTGATACACAATACGGTTCTGTCAGCGAGGAAATCTACATCGCGGAGATGGACTGATTTTTTTCTGAGTTCCTTGGAAAGTGTTGACCATAGGTTAGAATGCAGAGCACTTTCGCTCCCTTCTGGTCCTCGTCCAGCTCAGTCACACTTTGATTCCTGAGTCGGGATCTCAAGTTTTACCAGAAACTGCTGGCCTTGTTTTAGGTGTACATTTGTCAATGTGGCGGCCGAAGAGATGACTCATTCCAACCTGCTCATGTTTTTAGTTTTTAGTTTTTAGTCAATGTTTTTAGTCAATGCATGCTTGAAAACACAATATATGTGGATGTTGGAAAATATCTTCTTTTACAGCACTGCTCTACGTGGAAAATGCCAACTGTTTCTAAAATCTAATTCTTTCGTTCTTTTTTTTAATGTTTATTTATTTTGAGAAAGAGAACACGTGTGGAGGAGGGGCATAGAGAGGGAGAGAGAGAGAGAACATGTGTGGAGGAGGGGCAGAGAGAGAGAGAGAGAGAGAGAGAGAGAGAGAGAGAGAGAGAATCCCAAACAGGCTCCATGCTCAGCACAAATCCTGATGCGGGGCTCGATCCCATGAAACATGAGATCATGACCTGAGCTGAAATCAGGAGTCAGACACGTAGCCGACTGAGCCACCATGCACCCTGAGTTCTTCTTAAATAAACATTATTTCACTGTAATTTTCAGAAAACCTTCAACTAGAACTTACTATAATAATATCTTTCAACACCTTGGAAGCATATTATTTTGGAAGATCACACAACTGTGGGGGTAACGAGTAAAGAGTATAGACTTGGATTTATAATCCGTATGATTTTAGGAAAGCTACTTTCTCCCTTAGTTTTAGTTTCCTGTGCTAAAAAAGCTGTAATAACATGTACCTCTTAGGTTTTATGTCGAGGATAAAATTAGATAGTATGTCAAAGAGCTTGCCAAATAAACGACAGATTTTGTCCTGTCATGGAATTATTTTCTTAGGATGTGTCCCAGACAACCTCATGTATGTTGTAAAAAATAACGCATACATGCCGATTTAATATGGACAGGAAAATCTAATATTCATTTTTATTTTGACATTATAAAAAACAGCCTTTCCCCTTTGTGTGAATTTTAGATGAGGCAAAAATAGTATCTTAATAGAAGTCTGTATTAAAGGCATGTATCTGAATAAATGTTGGAAATTATTTTGTGGAAATGTGAATGTAATCTGATGACATTTAACCGATGCTCTCCGAGCCATCTTTTATCCTCCCCAAATGAATAAACAATAGGGACCACGCCTTCTTCCTGGCCCTGTCATCTTTCCAACTTTAGAATTAGTGGATGAAAGAGATCATTGAAATCAAAAGTCGCTTCAAGTGTTCTCTTGGTTGTTATCATTTTAAACGCAATTTTATCTCCGTGCGAGGTTAAAATATCCAGTTTTGTTTCTCACTTATTGGAAAGCAGTATGTGACTGGTTGACTACTCTACCTAAGTCAGTCTCTAACAAGAATAACAAAAGTCTCGCTATTAATGAAAAGCGAGAACCAGGTCACCCACCCCACTTTGGTGGCATCATAGCTACACCAACAGAGGCCAAATAAAAGAGTCAGACCTCTCTGATGGCAGTCTTGTTTGATAGGTGCTCAGTTATAATGTCCATGCTCAGAACTGATCGATGAAGGTTCGAGAAAGGTGTGAACTCTTAGCCTCCGTGTTCTCCAGTTATCAATCTCGTGTGGACCATAGTATCTTTAAAGAATTACAGTTTCACAGTACCAACAAGTACTGGGCTTTCCAGTTGCCTCCTATCTCTGCAGTTCCTGAAAAGATAATACTTCAACAATGTTTGGCCTGTGAAAACTCACTAAAGAGAAAGTGCAATGCCGGACAGAAGTGCTGCATTGATAATAAATAATCATTACCGTATTACCGATTAAATAAGTGCATGATTATTAAATATGCTTAAACCTTTCAGAAGAGAGGAGTTTGCAATCATTGACTGTATCCTTTGAGGTGTCCAATATGTCTCGTTAACGATTCACTGATACACATAAATTTTGTTTTCAGTTCTTGTTCCAAATAAGTCTGATTACATTTGTAAGCGTATGTATTATGCTTATTACAGAAGATCAATATCCTTATTACAGAAGATTTTTTAGATTCTCTTTCTCACTTATTCGGCCAATTTTATAGATGACTTATTATGCTTTATATAAGTGAACAGAGAAGGATCCCCCTTGTGGGGACTGTATTCTAACAAATGCAGTAATAAATTCTAAACCCAGAAACATAAAAACTATAACAGTAACCAAAGAGAAGTTCGTTAGAAGGACAAAGCAAATGATGGCAGGGTCAGAGGGCAAGGGGCTGGAGACTATGGAGATCGTTGGGGGAATCAACCTCAGGGAGAAGGTGACATGAAAACCAACCTGGAAAAGATGCAAGAATTTGCCAGGTGACTGATTGGAGGAAGAGTATCCCAGGAGGGAAACAGCCTTGAGTTTTAAGGCAAGTCTGTGTCTGCAACGTTCCAGGAACTGGAACTATACACACACACACACACACACACACACACACACACACACACACACACACACATATATATGTGTGTGTGTATAGGAATTTATTTTCCCAAAAATACAGTGCTTGGTTTGTAAAAATAACATCTCACCATAAAGTGATCATTAATCTTGATGTAGGAACTTATCTGTTCTATTAGGTAGAAGCACAGTTCCCCTGAGAATATTTAAATTGGAGAGTTTTTATACTAAGTATGAAAAGAAATTTGTAGTAATGAAAAAGATAAAGAATCAACACAGGGGCTGCCCCTTCCATGGAAACACACACTGCATGAGCTCAGTAAAGTAAAGGAACATGTCTTCTCATGATGCATCAAGGTGACCTGCTGGTATAAACTAGCATATACCACATGCTGTATACGTAATACATTATATATATAAGACATGCACATACATGCAAATTGTAAGTATTAAAGCACATACGCATATATATTTAAAAACTTAGCATACAAGAAATTAAATTACATTATAGGCACCTGGTCCCTACAGAGCAAGAGGAATTTAATTAAATCACAGAGTTTGGGGAAACTTTCAGTCCTCAGTTGATGGGAAAAAAATTAGATGTTTCACCATACTAATTTGGAAAAAAAAAAAAAGAATGTTCGGGTGGGCTTATAAGCTTTGAGATTTTATAGTAATAAATAATTTCACTAAAATTACCTTTATGGATGCTGGTGTCACCTGGGGAAGTCAGAGGATCACTATTTCCTTCACCAGGGAATTGATACAGCCCCCTAGCAAGCCAATGGGATGGTCTATGCCTGGAATCCCTGACAACTTGAAAGCCTTTTGGGGGGAAAAATAGCCATATTTCTTTAAACTTTCATGTGTGTGTGTATATGGCAGAGAGGAAACTAATTGAAGCAGAAGGTAGCTAGAATTTTCAAATGTAATCATTAATAGCTTCACAGGTATGCTGATAGCATCCAACAGGGTTACCTTCTGGGGCAGAAACACAGATCATTCCTGCTGTTCTTGGAAAAGGAATGAGGGGGAAATGAACACGTGTTCATGAGCCCTCCTAGCAAAGTAGGTTCTCTCTAGAAACATATGGTCCACTCCCAAACTCACCCCTTAATTTTCCATGGGCGGTCCTGTAAAATAGCAGCCCTGTGAAATCGCTCATTGAACTGGTGAAATTAAAATATTTATATGCTGCACATGCATGCATGGAGGAAGATCTCACTTCATTTGTGGCAGTTAAGCAGTCTGAAGTAATTTTCCAGCAAGCATTGGGCCATTCCATTGAGATTGAAGGAATCTGGTACAATAATGGTTCTTATTAATTCACTGCTCTTCATTTTAAAAGAATAGTATGGTTCCTTTGTGCTGTAAATTGTTTGGGCAATATGATGGTGCGATGTCTTGTGACCAGAAAGTCGACATGCTAGGAGGACAAAGTTCTCAGGAAGAATAGCTAACGTTGACTGTTTGGCGCTTTTTAAATGTTCTCTGTAAGATAATTTCTATTTCTGATTCACTTTTCTTTTTGCCTTTCCCAAAAGGGATTTAAGTTAATTACATTTTCTAATGTGACTTTGATATTTCAGCTCCCCCCCCCCCCAATCTTACAAGGAATATGCAGCTGAAATGTCATTCTGGTTCTTCTGTTTTCCTGGAAATTCTGATATTAAATATGGGTGTCACACTGGAAAATTCCACCAGAAGAAAAAGTTAAACAAGGCATAAAATTTACATTAGTAACATCTCGTTAACCCATCATCTAGAAAGCTTTTGTTACATGATTTTCATCATTTATGAAATTATGTTGGTGTCTCTTCTGGTCTTTTTTGCCTATAGGACTTAACTTTGTCATGCATTTATCTCCATCAGAATGTAGTAGCGACATTTGGCATTATTCCTTCCACATTCTTCTCCTTTTTGAAAAAGGATAAAATTGGCTTAGTTTGATAATAGTCATCCCTGATTACTCTCTCTGCGGAAAACAGCTTGAGAGGCACATTATTTAATTAAAGAAAATATTCATATTGCCCTTTAAAACCTTCATTTTCTATAACCTATTGATTATGCAACCAATTAGTCTTACATGTAAAAATTGTACTGCTTTTAGCATAACACTTTCACATGCCACTGGGATAGTCATTACTGTGTAAAGTGTGCGCAGTTCCTAACTTTCAAACAAGAGGTAGTCTGCAAGATCACGGCTAAGTCCGTGTTTCAGTTGGGGGAAAAAAAATGTGCTTTGATAAAAGTAGTCCTGTAAAGGATAATTGAGTACCTTGGGTGACACCCAAAGTAAAATAGTTATAACACTTTGCTAATAATACATCTTGGGATAATACTACCACTCATAGAAACACATCATCAAGAAAATAATCAACAAAACGGTATAGCCTAAATCATAGCCTAAATCCTAAATCAGGATTTAGATCCCTAAATCATGATCTTGTTGGGACAAGATCAAGAAGAGGCTATGGAGTCGAGAGGGGGGAGTGAGGACAGTTCTTCTACATTGTGATAACTCAGATATTCTATGTTCAGGGAGCACTGGTGATTCATTCAGCAGAGAGTATAACGCCCTCCCACCAAGTGATATTATAGACCCAGTGTCCATAGTGATTTGGCTTTCTATTGCTACCACACCCAATCACCACAAGCTCCGTGGCTTAAAACAACCTATTTTTTTTTTTATTTGATAGTTCTGTGGGTGAGAGGTCTGAGTTGGCGTCTGCAGTCTCTTCATTCTGGGTCATAGGAGGCTGAAGCAAGGTGTTGACCAGCTGTACTCCTATCAGGAGGCTCTGGGAAGAATTGTGTCCACACTCATTAAGGTTGTTGGCAGGGTCCAGTTCTTTGGGGTTAGAGGACTGGGGTCCCTGTTTCCTTACTGGCTGCCAGGATGGGGCTCCCCTTACCTGCTAGAGGCCTTTCTCTGTTCTAGCATGTAGGTCTCTACATCGCAGGGCCAGCAAGCATGAAATCTATCTGAGGCTGAGTATCCTCTCACTTTTCCTTCTGCCGTGTTCTTCTGCCTCCAGCCAGTGAACGTTCCCTACTTTTAAGGGCTCCTGTGATTCGGTCAAGCCTACTGAAATAACCCAGGATAATGCCTTTATTTTAAGTCCGTAACTGTAATCACATCTGCAATGTCCCTTTTGCCACGTAAGGTAACATCATCACAGGTTCCAGAGATAACGGTGTAGGCATCTACAAAGGGCCGTTATTCTGCCTGTCACAAATCCGGCATGTTTTGAATTGTTCTCCCAGAATTAAATCTATAATTAAATCTATAATTGGTTGTATGGTCCAAAGCACATGTCCCCAAAATGGCTGCCAGGAATCAGGGAGCAGCCCCTTCACAGAGTAAAGTGATCCCCACTGGCCTTACGGGTCAGATACCCAAACTCTCCTTCAACAGTTCTTAATCTTATCGTCACAGAGATGCACCTGATACACTCTTGTGTGCTTTCATACTCTCAGACAGTAACTACTGATTTATAAACTAAGTACAATCAGGGTTGTACTCAAGGATTCCAGTCAATCAGAAGGCAGCAGCTCTGTCTTTTGGAGATGCCAGTACACAGGTGTCCTGGGGAGGGAGGGGGACACTGATGGGTCGGTGATGGTTCCCATTCTAGCCTAATCAAATTGATCACTGCATTTATTAAAATTTTCATAGACTCCAATAGAATGTGAAATTGATAGAATACATAAATCACATAGAAAATAAGAGTAAAGAAAAGCGTTTGAGCTTGGAGTTACTCCAGAAACTCTTCATTAGGAAATTTAAGTCTTGAACTAGAACTTTAAAAATAATGGAGACGGTTAGCATATCATTTAGTTTATGCTTAGAAATGCTTTGCAACCACCCTTTGGAAATTATTAGGATACCAGTTGCTTGCTCTGAAAATTGACAAGTAAAGAAAGAAAATTATTTATCCTCTCATTGAAAGAACTATATTTTTTGGTAATCTAAATGACCATTTGATGAGGAAAAACTCTTCTTTGCAGAAATATTACAGGTAGCAAATACAGAAGAAGTGATAGAATCAGAAAATCGCTATTTTGCAGTCTTCATGCAATCACCGGTTCAGGCAGTGGTCCTCAGTGATTGAACTCATTAGCTTAAAGACTGAGAAAGAACCAGAGAAGAGAGGGGCCAGGTTTTCCTTACGGCCCAAAGTGAGAAAACAGGACCCCTTCTCCCTCCTTACGTAACATGAAGCACCCTGCACCCTCCATCATGAGGTAGTCATGCCGGAAAGCTGAACCTGAATCTAATTAAGCCTCATTTGATAACTTCTAGCCAAAAGGAAGTGGAGAGAGGAGAACAAGTAGTTAAATAACATAAAAGTAGAACAAACAGAAATCTAGAATAAGGGGTATTTTATAGGACAAACGGCATAGTTTCTATGCCAAGTTAATGACACTGAAAGACTGCTGGAGATTTAAAAAAAAGATTTAGAAGGATTTAACAGATGCAATGTTTGGGGCTTCTTTAGATCTTAATTTGAGTGTATCAGCTATGAGAAAAGACCTTTCTGAGACAATTACGTTATTTTTAATTTTTTTAAGATTCATTTTTGAGAACGAGAGAGAGCGTGAGCGGGGGAGGGGCGGAGAGAGGGAGACGCAGAATCGGAAGCAGGCTCCAGGCTCTGAGCTGTGGGCCCAGCGCCTGACACGAGACTCGAACTCAGGAACCGTGAGATTATGAACTGAGCCAAAGTCTGTGGCTTAACCGGCTGAGCCAGCCAGGCGCCCCTCAAATTTTCTTTTGGACTGGACCTGAGACAACCTTGTTGTTAAGATGTAGGTGAATATGTATCTGAGATTGTGCTTTGACAGATGGCTACTGGAGTATTTAGGCCTGAGATTGCGTGCTGTGGGGATGGGCTTTAACAATCTTCAGCAAAGGAAAAACAACAAAGCAAATGTGGCCAAACCTCGCTCCAGGCTCTGAGCCATCAGCCCAGAGCCCGATGCGGGGCTCGAACTCACGGACCGCGAGATCGTGACCTGGCTGAAGTCGGACGCTTAACCGACTGCGCCACCCAGGCGCCCCAAACCTCGATAATCATAACATGTGAATGATGCATATGTGGAGATTCGTTATACCATCTCCTTCCTCCATCCATTTGGCAGTTCTAGAATTTTTCATTAAAAGTTTTTAAATCACTTATTCACACTTAACTGTGTACCTTCAATCCATTGAGTTGTATCTTAACAAACAGGAATGGTGTGATGGTGCCATTGTTCTGTAGTGGTCTGAGTGAGCATCCCCGTTTTATTAAGTACCGTTCTGTTAAATTGCTAGTCTCTTACAGGATTGGTCTCATTCCCTTGAGGCTCTGTACCTCGGGGCCGGTATTAATTGATAAGGCTTCCTCTTTGAAATTTCCATGAATAGACATTCTTCCATCAGAAACACCTTAGTTCTGCTGACAGAATTTGTATGCATTTTTACCCTATTCCAAGATTTGAGGGAGCTGATCGCGTACTAACTAGAGAACAGGAGCGATAATTGATCGTAGTTGCTTAGCCTTGCAGGGAAGGGCGGTGATCAGTCTTAAAACAGTGACCAAATGAATCCGAAGTGATGGATGCCCAGCTCGGTCATGTCTGCTGTACCTTCCCCACGTGTCCTGAGAGAAGGCACCTGATCTGTGGGGAGACGCAGACGGCAGGATTATTTGGAAGTAGGAGGTCGGGCCACTGTCCGAAGGAATGTTTTCTTCACTTCTACAAAAACTGCTGTTCCTCCTTTACCTCTGCCTTCTTCCCTCTTGAAACTTAACAATGCAAATTCCAAGTTTGTGTATATTTTTTCTCAATGCTTAATTATAGCCCTCTCTCTTTATTAAGTTTCATTTTCAGTCTTAAAAAAAAAAGCAATTAACAAAATGGCTTCAAGGCTAAATAATTGAGAGAAAAATCTCATTTTCTTAGGAGGTTCTGTCATGTTCTTATTTATAGATATAATTCCTCTTTTCAGAGAAAGGGCAGGAAGAGAACGTAGGTTGATATTCAGATAATAGCCTTCAAGGCACATTCCATAAACATCAAGTTGAACAGGACTCCTCTCCATTTTGGTAGCATCCAAGAGACACTGAATCCAGATTCTTGATGTCCCTGGTAGCGTTCCTCGCTCTGTTCTATGGAGCGATCTTGTTGTTTACGGGTAACTTCAGCTTTGGATGAAGCTCTGGTGAATTCGGCTTCTGGACAAAAGCAAAAGTAATTCAACTTAAAGGTCACCGTAGAATGTTAATCATAGAGGTGAGAGAGGAAGGGCACGAACCTCATTAGTGACATAATGGGGAAAAAAATTCAGTCTCAGATAAATGGGACCCGCTTCTGAAGCTTTGCTGTAAGCCGTAGCAGCACTAGGAAAAAAGGCTGGACTGGAAATGCAGGACTTTAGATTTCGTGCGCCTTCCTAGTGATACCATTTTCCTATCAGCTCCCCAGCAGCCCGGCCGAAGGGCTCTACTTACCAGCCCGTGCCCAATTCTCTTTATCCTCCTTTCTCCAGCCCCAACCAAGTCGTGGATTCTGTATCCCAGATCTTGAGAGCCTCATTTTTTTTTAAGTTTACTTCTTTATTTTGAGAGAGACTGAGACAACGCAAGTGGGGGAGGGGCAGAGAGAGAGAACCCCAGGCAGGCCCCCCACTGTCAACAAGGCGCTCAACGTGAGGCTCGAACTCACGAAGCCAGGAGATCATGACCTGAGCTGAAACTGAGAACCGGACGCTTAACTGACGGAGCCACCCAGGCCCCGCCTTGATCCTCATTTTTAAAGAAATTCCCTTTCATGTAAATTTTTGTTATAGTATCATTTCATGCTTCAAAATATTTTATCTCATTATTTTATTGAGGGGTATTTTTCACAGAAGATGCAGACTTGGAACATACAGTTTGGCAAGGTTTGACAAATGCATACACCTGTGTACTCCCCACCTTTGTCGCGATAACAGAACATTTCCGACAGCCTAAAAAGTTCTCTCGTGCCCCTTTCCTGACTATCACTGCGTTGCAGCCCAAAGGAAACCACTGACCTGATTCTGTCAACCCAGATTCGTTTCACCTGTTTCAGAATTTCATCTATAAATAGAGCAATGCAGAATATACTCTTTGAAGGCTGACTTTCTGTGTCATAATATTTTCGAGTTTTGTCCATGTTCCTGAGTAGTAGTCCATTGCGTAAATATACCTCAATTTAGTGATCTCTTTTCCAGTTCACGGGTGTTTGGGATGGCTCTAGTTTTTTTTTACTATTATGAAGAATGCTGCTGTGAATATTCTGGTATGAATCTTTTGATCTGTTTTTCTTCAATTCCACCCACACGTGGACTTGCCGGGTCATAAGGAAAGTGTGTGTTTAAATTTATGAGAAGTTGTTAAAACAGTTTTCCAAAGGGTTGTAACCAGTTTACATGTCCGCCAGCAAAGGGACATAGTTCTAATTGCTTAATCCTTACCAATATTTGGGGTCGTCATTGTTTGAATTTTGATTTTATCCATTCTAGTGGGTATGTTACATGTTCAAGACATTTGGGTTTTTTTATTATTATTATTGAATTATATAAGTGCTCTATTCTGGATCTAAGTCCTTTGAGATACAGATCTCTCTTCATGCATATAGAGAAGTTTTTAATTTTGAGCAAGTCCAGTTTAACATTTCTTTTGTAACTGCTGCTTTCTCAGTATTATCTAAAAAAAAAAACTTTGCCTCCCCAATGACACAATGATAGTCTCCTATGTTTTCTTCCAGAAGTTTTAGAATTTTGACTTTCAAATTTGGGTTAGTAATTCCTTTCAAATTAACTTTTACATAGTATGTGATCTAGGGGTCAAAATTCATTTTTTTTTTCTGTAGTTATTCAGTTACAGGAACATTTGTGAAAAAACTTGAAACTTAGTTCCTTAGGCATCTTTGCTGAAGGTCAATTGACCAGATAGCTGTGGGTTATTTCTGGACTATCCTGTCCCATTGATCTAGTTGTCTGTCCTCACTAAAGTCACACTTCCTTTGTAGCTACAGTAAGCTCTTTATGTGCTAATGTGGAAATATCTCCAAAATGGACTGTTGAGTGGGAAAAGAGTATGCAGATCAATGTAGACAGCATATTATCATTTTTGTGAAATGACAGAAAATAACATATCTTCATGTGTGTCCGAATATGCACATAAAACCTGGGAAGGATATACAAGGTATTAACAGTACTAATAAGAGTAGTTACCTATGGGGTGCCTGGGCGGCTGAGTCGGATAAGCATCTGGCTCATGGTTTCAGCTCAGGTCATGATCTCATGGCTGGGGTTTGAGCCCTGCATTGGGCTTTCTGCTGATAGTGCAGAGCCTGCTTGGGATTCTCTCTCTCTCCCTCTCTCTCTCCCCTCCTCTCTCTCTCTCTCTTATTCAGCAAATATTTGGTGACTGCCTATTATGCATCAAGCAATCTTTTAACCCCTAGGAATATAGAAGTGCACAAAATTGTCATGTTTCTTATGTACATTCTCATGGAGGAGAATGATAATAAATGATAAATAAAATCGATATTCACTGAAGGGGATAAGTGCTATGAATGACATAAATAGAGAGAAAGGCAAGGTAAACATGAGACAGATGCTCTGGAGGACTTTCAGAGGAGATAGCTTATGAGCTGAGATCCAGTTGCCAAGAATGATCCAGAGGGGAGAAGAATGGGGGGGGGGGGGGACATTCTCCAAGCAGAGCAAACTGTCAACAGAGAGGCCCTGAAGGTATAAATGGCTGAGAAGACACAGGAAGTGGGCAGGCAGGTGGCAGGGCACAATGCAGGTGACACAGGCAGGCAGGGGCTAAGTCCAGCAGGACTTTATGGGAAGTGATGAGAAATTTGGATCTTATTCTAGATGCAATGGAAAGCTGTTGGAAGGAGTGCAATGATCTGATCTAACTTTTAAAAAAAAAGTTCATTTGGTTGGGAGAAAAATAGATTAAGTAGGACCTAGCAGTGGGAGAGGCAGAACATCAGGAATTAGTATCACAAAAGCCAAGAAAGGAAAGTGTTTGGAAAAGGAGGAAATGCCAGATTGTTGCAGCTGAGGACAGAGAACTGTCCACAGATTTAGTCATGTGGAAGTCCTCTGTGGTCTGATGGAAGCAATGTCTGTGGGGTGGTGGGCGCAGAGGACAGACCAGAATATGCTGGAAAGCGATAGATTTTCTGTATTCTGTATCCCCGCCCCCACTACAGACGCATGCGCACACACACACACAGAGCCAATGAAAAGCAGAGAAATGGAGAAAAAAATGTAGACAGTTCTTTCAAGGGTTCTTTAAAGGCAATAAAAACATGGACATGTTGGGTATGTCCAGAGGGCATATCTGTGTGGTAGGTTAACACATTTGGTACCTATTAAAAATTCTTATAAGGAAAACTGCTATATAACAAAGTACACTTCGTGTTTTAGTGACTAAATCCCCATGAATAAATTTTAAGAGAGTCCGTTTCGTATAATCCCACCCCGTTGGAAGTAAGATTATTGGAAGTTTCCCCTGAAGTTTTTAATATGACTTTAAGTCTATTTTGGGGGAGCTGCATATTCCACCAGCGTATCAGACTGTTCCAGATGTCCGTATATAATGACAGAACATCTCGTGATCTTAATCCACCCCACTACCCACATCAGCTGTATTACTTGTCCTTAACTGATTAAGCCCCATTGTAAATACTCCCATAAGGAACTGTGAGCTGATCACTGATGCTTCTCCCTTAAGCAGACACCAAACGGGTGTTTCAGAGTTTGACGCTGGTAAGAGTCAGTGGAATTTGTAGAATATCACTAAGACAATATCTTCAGGCAAATATATGGCTGTCATGTAAAGCGTAAGGGGTTAGGATTTTGGCTTCTTATGAAAAACAATTATATATAAAGTTAACGTTTTTGTTTTTCTAAGAGCTTTTTCTCCTTTATTTTAGAGAGAGAGAGTACATGTGCAAGCAGGGGAGAGGGGCAGAGGGAGAGAGAGAGAGAGAGAGAGAGAGAGAGGGAGAGAGAGAGCATTTTAAGCAGGCTTCATGCTCAGCACAGAGCCCGATCCAGGGCTCAATCCCACGACCCTGGGATCATGACCTGAGCCGAAATCAAGAATCAGATGCTCAACTCACTGAGCCACCCAGATGCCCCATAAATTTACATATTTCACCACTTTATTCTTATTAGCTATTTGTCACCTATCTAAGAGACTACATTTGGCACATATAATATTATCTGAGAGGAAGGACACTGCCTTCTACAGTGGCTGCCACCTTCTCAAGCTGATTTCTGGATATAAAGCTTGTTTCACAAGAGTCCAGAATTTTCCTAACTGTGTATTCAACTCCCTCTATTTGTGCCGTCTGCTAATATGCTCATTGTGTTTGACTACTATGGAAAATCATGGGTTCTTTTCCCCTCAGTCTTAGACATTCCACTTTATTCTCTCTTCTGCCCTGATTTCATGTGTGTGTCTGTTTTTCTGCCTCTGACGGTGGCTTCGGTTCTTGCCACTTTCCTCTGCAGCCACGATTGCAAGAAACCCAATTGTAATCAGCAATCTGCCCTACTGCTAAAAGCTATTAGTGCCGATGTTGTTAATGACCGACCCGGTTGAATGTGGTGATTTAAGAGGTAGACTTATTCCTTGTCTCTCCCTAGGGCCTTGTTCTTAAATGAGATTCCCACGTTGTTTACTCCCCTAGCATAAGGAGCATTAACCACTACCCGTCGCACTTCATATATCAACTCATTGAATTGAAGTAACGGGGAGCTTAAAACATATCACCGCATTTCAGGTATGAAGCCACACACCCTGAAGAAGCTGGTGCCCCCGGTTTTAGCCTAAGGAAGTTGGATAATACCGCCCTTTGCTTTGAAGTTACAAATATTATTCCCTTCTGGGGACCAGAGGATGAGAGGGGTACAGTTAGGTTTCTTTTAGGAACTAAACACATTAGAAGTCACCTGCAAAATCAATACCAATTACTTGCAAGCAAGGGCTGAAAAATCATTGAGGCTATAGAGCGTGCACATAGGTGAATGGCTCAAAACAAAGAAAACGCTAGCATGGCTGAAAATTCTCACAAAATGGGAGCAAAGGAGCGGAGCTCTCTTCCACTTGTTTTGACGCTTTGAGAATAATTAGTACCAGCAACAATTATCAACACTTAAAAAGAAAAATAAACACAGCAGCAAATAACTGAGTATAAGGAGAATATTTTACTGACTCCCTGGCATGGCTAAGGTTTGTGTCTTCTCTCTAGCAGACATCAAGGCATTCAGAAGGTGTGTGGGGATGCCTTATCTACATAAACGAGCAAACCTTTCATTCAACAGCCAAGCTTTCTCCATATGCGCCAACGTTACGTGTTTGGTGTCTCAAGCTTCTCTTTGAAAAATCTCACTTTGAGGGGCTCAGAGCAGCCTTTAGAGATTTAACTGTGTCCCCTCTCCTTTGTTCAAAAGATAGAAACAATGCCTTTCAAATTTCTGGAATCGGTAAGCTTGTGTTTTCGACTGAAGAGAGAATAGACTTTCTTCCCTTCTTATTGCCTCCAGTACCGCAGAGCACATGTCTGTTAAGACAGGGACCCAGAAACCTAACTCTCTAGCCTGGTCATGATGGAGAATTCCTGAAAAACTATCAAGTCTCTCTAGCTTGCTCAGGTCCATGACCGATTTGTGTTAGGAATTGGAGGTGGGGGGGTGGGGGGCTGGAGGTGGTAGGGGATGGAGGGAGATACCGTAGAACTTCCTCATAGTTTACAGCCCTACTTACCACACATGTGAGGTAGTATGGAGATGATGCTATAATTAAAGCTCATTTGAGAAGGAATAAGTTTAGACATGTCTGTATCACCAGCGTGAATAGCGCAAAAGGTCCTTTGGACCATGGCTTTTCTCGACTTCACTTTTGCCATCTCTTGACATAGAATAGTATGATTCTTAACGCTTGAAAGATTAGTCTCAAAAGACCATGTCACAAAAAAAGCGCCCTCTTACTAGCTCACTTCCTTTTTTAAAAAAATTGCAGGGCCCCTGACTAATATTTAGTAAGTAGGAAGTAAATGGCTAGCCACACAATGCCTGAAAATGAGAGCTCTTGGTAATTGCTTGGGGGGAGAACAGAGAAGAAACAAGGGAAGTGGGATGGCCATAATGGCCATCGAGCACTTTCCAAAAGGGAAAGGTAAGATAGGGAGAAGGAAATTTTGCTCAAGATGAGTTCAAGGGTGGGGGCACCTGGGTGGCTCAGTCGGTTAAGCGTCTGGCTTCGGCTCAGGTCATGATCTTGCGGTTCGTGGGTTCGAGCCCCAGGTCGAGCTCTGAGCTGACAGCTCAGAGCCTGGTGCCTGCTTCAGATTCTGTGTCTCCCTCTCTCTCTGCCCCTCCCCTGCTCATGCTCTGTCTCTCTCTCTCTCTCTCTCAAAAATGAGTAAAACATTAAAAAAAAGTTTAAAAAAAAGATGAGTTCAAGTGTGTCAGAATTAGGTTGTGGGAAATAAAGTAATACCACAGTATGTGCAAAGCACTGGTAAGTTCATTTGCTGTGGATGGTCCTAAAGGTGAGACGCTGCTTGAAAAGTCTGGGATTTTCTAAAGGTAACATGCACCTAACTCTTTCATGCTTTTTTAAAAGCATTAAAAACATTGGGATTCAATAGTTATATTTACTTTTATCCTTTGGGATAAAAATAATTCTCATCTCATCTCATTTCATATGTTGAGTTGCTAAAAGAACATCAGAAGAGGCTAACAACGTATACATGTTTGTCTCTATGGGTTTATGCAGTTTACAGTTGTTCTCAGCAGTGCTTGTGATGAGTGTTCTTAGTAGCATCAGGTTAGTTGTTCACGGAGCATTGACCCGACAATCTTCTGAGACAAGTCCTGCTTGACTCCGTTGATGTGTCATTTCCTGTTATAATTGCATCTAGAACTTTGCAACTTAAATTAGTACAGTTGGGTGGAACGTTAAGAAAGGGTATATAAATCTATGAATTGAATTATTACTTACTGTAAAAGTGTGTTTTGAAAAGAGAAAGTAGAATTGTTACTCAGAAAGAAAATTCTGGAAGTGTGATAATAATCTTTTAATAAAATTTAAAATGGACATCATAAAGGGATATAAGAGTTTCGCTGGGACATAAAAAACAGTAGAAATCACATACTCACTATGTGCAAACACGGGCCTGGTATTTTTCACAAGGTGTTTTTCATCCAGCTGAAAGGGGAAAATAGATGTGCCGAGAATCAGAATGAGAGATGACAGCTGGTAAGCCAGGGGCAGAGGTAAGGCATGCTCACTCTGAGAGCGTGTGGTGTGGGCAACAGAGACCTCTTCACACTGGAGAGGCCCAGAAAGGCTTTCTGGAGAGATGGTATTGAGAGAAATAGTAAAGGCGAAATACGGGGGCACCTTGGTGGTTCAGTTGGTGAAGCCTCTGATTTCGGCTCAGATCGTGATCTCACAGTTCATGAGTTCGAGCCCCACATTGGTGCTAAGAGCTCAGAGCCTGGAGCCTGCTTCGGATTCTCTGTCTCCCTCTGTCTCTGTCCCTCCCATGCTCACGCTCTGTCTCTCTCTCTCAAAAATAAACAAACATTAAACAAATAATAAAGGTGGAATCTGAATTATGAGAAAAGATTTAGAAAAAGCAAAGTTTTTGTATGGTGGATGCTTCGATTTCAGTTCCTTGTTTTCATAGAGGTGTTCTAGAAGAACCTCGAGGCCAGACATGGGCGGCAGGTCCTCTCAGGCCAGGAAGCTGTAGGAATTCTGTACAAGCCTGGCAGTGGAAAGCCATCAAAGGTTTACAAGCTGAGAGCTATTATAATGAGTTCCATAAAGAACAATATGGCAGTCATGTGCAGGATGGACTCGGAGAAAGACCGAAGCCAGGAAAACCAAGAAAATGTTTTAACGGCACCAAAAAAGAATTAATTGAACATTCTACCTGAGATTTCTAATAGAAATCATGAAAGGGGCACAAAAGGAAATCATAAGATCTGATTCAACAAAGATTTAAAATTTGTAACTGATGTTATAACCCTATAACTTATCCACTTGTTAGGACCCATTAATTCTGATTCTACAATTGGAACAGTTCTGGAAGTCTTCATTTTATTTGACATTAGTTTAACGTACAGATTCCCTTAAGTCTCAGCCAATCAATTTGATTGTGATTAAGAATTTCCTCTTAATTTGTACTTTAATATTGGCTGGAGAATGCAAGTTAGAAAGCCATAGCCCATGCTTTACATTTGACCCATAGACACAACAAACTCAAAGTTGATGATTCAAAAACAACCATTTGGTGTTTGTACTCCCAGTTTTTCTTCTAGTACTTTATCAGAGATATCAATGAGACTTCAAACCCAAATCACCGACTCATAGGACCAGCTATCTTCTGTAACCCGTGGAACACTCTGGGATGAATGGAAATTGCTTGCATTTCTTTCTGAAGTAAAAAAAAAAAAAAATTCTAGGAAATATAATCATCACAGGGCAAAAGTGGAAATGACTTCCCACTATAGTAAAATGTAATGAAAACAGCTGATTTTATAGCCATTGTTATCTTATCAAGAAATAAGAAAGAATATTTTTAACTGGATATGTCCTTCAAGTAAAACCTGAATAAATTTTAAAGGCTGAAGTCTTCCTCAGTAATAACTTTAGTAATTATTTGCTGTTGATGAAAAATATTCTGATGCCAAGCGTTTTCTTCATTTGCCCCATCTTTGGTGAGAAGGTGGGTGGAGTTGAGACTTTTGAATCAACCTGATGATTCTCTGAATCCTGTCAAGCCCACCATAGCTGCATGGCTTTGTCAATCCATTTAACCCATAGGGAAAAACAAAAAACAAAAAACAACTCACCTAGTGGTTGTGTTAATTGCACATAGTAAATGTAGAGTGCTTAGCACAGAGCCTGGTGGGTTCTTAATAACTATTTGTTGAGTAAATGAATATTCTTACTGTAAATGGAGTGGGCCATGAGATTTACTAAACTAATTAGGGGCCAAACTTCTCAAGTGCTAACCTATGTGTCACTGAAGAATGAGGAAGGAAAGTCTAAAGAAAGGGGAGAAGTAGATGAATATAGTACACCTATCACAGACAGGAAGATGTGATTTCTGGGGACAGTCCCAGGAGCACAGGAGTGTTCTAGAGTTTTACCCACTGTTACTTCTTTCCTACAGAGTCACACTCACTTCAGGGCCAGGCCATCAATGCCCTAGGGAACAGACAAAGCTGAGTTCAAGTCCAGGTTGCTTTGTTTCCTAGTGGGTTGAGGTTAGGCGTTTCATTTCATGAAAGTAAAGACTTCCATGGTTTATGGATGCCCTTTGCTGGGTTTCTTCATTAAGACTCGCAATGGGAACTCAGGGGCAATTGCTTAGGCAGGCAGAGAAACACCTTCTAAAAAGAAGCTCACAGGTACATCTAGAAGGAACATCTTAGTGGGTCACCAGTATTTCTGAGCTTCAATTTCCTCCTTTATAAAGTGAGTGTCACAGAGTTGTTGTGAGAAATGATAGTTTACTGGTTTCTTCCATTTTGTGACACATGCACATTTCACATTGTAATCAGGATGATTCTTTAAATCAGTGCCATGGCCATTTTGGGGGAAGAAAGTGGCACATAAAATGATGGGGCATCATACAATAAATGGGGTCCTAATTTGATGAAATATAGGAAGGCAATAAAGGCAGAGTGCTTTTCACAACATCTGGGGTATCATAAACAAAAAGCAAACAGTCTGGAAGGGGATGCTCGACGCTGCTGTCCTTGCACTGTGCTATACCACATAGAAAAAGCACCCCTCTCCCCATAAATGCTGACACTCCCGCTCATATTAATGCCACCCAGAGCACATTTTGTGAAGGGGTAATTAAAGTCTTAAATGTCCTGGTGTCTCGAATCATCCTCAATATCATAACTTTTAATGCAAACAAATGAAATCTGCCCATAAGGACTGAGGGTCTGTGATGTGCGAGGCACTCCACTAGGCACACATTTTTATCGTTTTTTTCTAATATGACTTTAATATAATTTGATTTCACCACCACCACCCCCAATAGCACCATATGGCAAGTTCCCCATTTCCGCTTAAATAATTTACTGAGGCTTCAGAGTGTCCAAGTGGCCAAACTCTCTACACTGAATTTTTCTCAAGGTTTCTTCAGGACATCAGAAAATACTGGAGATTTTTTTCAGGTGGCCCTCTACCAACTGGATATGAATTTGGATCAGCTGGAGGCAAGAACAGATGGGGTTGAACAACAGATGGAAGGATCCTGTTTAGGATATGGAGAATCATTCTGGCAAAATCAATCATACCACAGGAGTTCGTTTCAGTTTGGTTAAAGAAAATGAACTGAAGTAGACAATTGAGTTTCTGGGAAATTAATATGGGCTCGTATTCTAGAAGTAGTCTTGATTAAGTGTCAATAAGACTGATGAGCTAATGATGCTGAATTAGAAGTCTTAAAACGTCATGCTTGTCAATGATAATGGCTGTCTTTATTTGGCACTTTCCATACATATCCTACTCAGGCCTCACAGAAACCCCTGGAGACAGGCATTTTCCCCATTTTAGAAAGGACGAAATGGAAGTGTTAAGTACACTGATTCAGGTCACGTGACTCTGGGTAACAGAGTCAGGATTGGAGCTTGTCTGACTCCAAAGCCTGAGCAAATCATGACCACTCTACTCTACTGCCTTTCAGGATTTTAACTGATGTGTATGCCAAGAAAAATTGGAGGAACAATTGGTCAAGTTGGAGGAATCCTAATGTCCTTTCCACAGTGACAATTAGAACAGGACCACAGCAGTTTGAATGACACCTGTGGCACCTGGCCTGAATCCTAGTGGGAATTGCAGAGCAACTACAGTAGCCACGTGGCCCCCAGTGAGGTAAAGGGACCATGGGGACTTATAGGGACCATGCACAAGCCATGGTGAATCACATGAACCCTCTGCGGAAGCCTCACATCTGCCTGCCCCCTAGAAGTTCTCCAGAATCCTGGAGCCACACCGATCCAGAAGCAGATCTCCACAGGCAACTTGGGCCGAAAGAGCCCCAGTTACCCCCTTCATGTCTAAACACACTATGATAAACCCCGCTTTTCCTTAAGGCATCCAATAAATGTGTGACGGTGAGGTGGTAAGTGCCCTGCAGAACCCGTGTTCTTCAGAACTGTAGATAAGCCACAAAAATAAAAATTCATTTCAGCCCCAAATCTGTGCCCTGCTCCAACTTTAAAGCAAGCCTGGGAAGTAGAAGGGAATCATTAATTGACTGCCTCCTCCATTCTAGGCACTGTGCAGACCACATACTTGGATGGAAGGAGGCAAGATAAGGCTCCACCACAGTGGGACATACGCCTGTCAGACGCCTTGCTCTTGTGTGTTGTTTCAAGTTCCTACGAACTCCCCTTGCATTGCCAATGCAATCCCTGTTGACCATGAGGCCACGTTGTCTGCTTATCTAAATGTTCGAGAAGCTGGTACTGGTCTTGATTAAGCAGAAAATAAGCCCATTCTCTGAGAAAATAACAGAGATGGCAAGTATGTGCCCTTAAGGAGGTAAATTTCTTTCTCCAACTTAGTTTCCTCAAACAAAACAAGGTTTTCCCATTTCCATTCCAATAGCCTTGCTGTCCGTACATAAATACCACAGAAATTTAAAGCATAAGAATGAGTAATCTCTTCAGATGCAACCATGCCTGGTAGTATGAGAATAGTAAATGTCTCTTGGGTACAAAATGAATTAGAGCTATAGGTGTTATTCACTGTAGACATCAAATTAACAATAAATTATCATTAATTAATGGCCTGCTTTAAAACAATGGGACTCTGACTATTCAAGGCATAAGTTTCAGTTTAAGGAAAAATGATATCATAATCTGCCCTTACACTTGCATTTTAGAACACTAACAACAAGTCTATACCTTGAAAATACATACATGCTGAAGAAATAGAACTTAAAATAGAATTTCATGAATGTCGTGACACACGGTTTTTCATATTGTAATAACTCTGAAATTGGGATGCGTCTTAATTTCTTTTTTATTTTTTTTAATGTTTTTTTTTTTGAGAGAGAGAGAGAGAGAGAGAGAACATGATGGGGGGTGGGTGCAGAGAGAGCGAGGGAGACACAATCCGAAGCAGGCTCCAGGCCCCAAGCTGCCAGCACAGAGCCCGACATGGGGCCCGAACCCACAAACTGTGAGATCATGACCTGAGCCGAAGTTGGACGCTCAACCGACTGAGCCACCCAGGCGCTCCATGATGCGTCTTAACTTCAATGACACAGTACAGTCACTTTCAGCCAGGTGGCGGTTGTGACGTAGTAAGCAGTGCTTCCATGCAGGTGACCATCAGAGCCTGCAACACTCTTGTCAGCATCTTGCGAGAAATTCCAGAGCCCCTAAGGGAGCACTCATCATCCCCAGGAACCAATTGCTTAGGGAGGGAAGGGGAGATGGTGCATTAGATGTGTTTAGCAACACTTTAGAAACAAAAGTTAAAAAAAAAAAAAAAAAAAGGAGTCTAACTCTGTGTTATTGTCAAGTGACTTAAGAGCCCAGCATCCAAAGCATTTTAGTTGCTTGGTATATTTAAGAGATACTACATCACCAAATCTTCTGATGGCATAGAGATTCATATTTTAAAACTTGTTATTTTTTTAAAGGATATTAATGACGGAGTCAAAACATGATTCAAAGTGTCAGACTTGAAGGACGTTTCAGAAATAGCTTAACCAATTTATTGTGCTTATATTTTCTCTTTTTTAAGTATGTGCAACAAATGGCTTTAAAAATCTAGAATTTTTAAATCAGTTCAAAAAGAGATCTTTCAGTAAATACAAAATTTTCAAGTGATAGAACGTACGCGGTTTGTTTATGCGGTGGCGTTTTCCTTAGTTTCTCATAAGAACAAATGTAACTGCTGCGTCACAGGTACGATGAAATGCACTTCATAACAGGCCACAAGAACATTCGGAGACGGTCTGTAAATCCAGAGATGTGTGATACGGAAGAAATCAGCACCAGCCTGGAAGTTTCTAGAGATTCTTGGCTTGGCCGTGTAATTAATTGGCTGAGCAACACTGAGCCAGTCACTTCGTCTCTCTGGCCGTCATCTGTGAAACAGGGAGCTGTGCTCGGTGCTTTCTGAGCACTGGAGAATCGACATCAGGAGACGGCTGAATCTATCAGGAAGACAGAACCTACTCTGGGTATTCCAAGGAGGAAGGCACTTAATTTGGGCATTCGATGCTTACAGAGGTGATGGAAAGGCTGGACTAACTTACCATTGCTGTCTCTTAGTTTCTCCCCTGGCCTCTAAGGAATTCATCACCGCTATTGTGCCCCTCTCCCTTCCCAGGCCAGGAATTGCAGGAAACATCCACCAGTGGTCCCGGCTGCCTGCAGCATCTACAAGAGAGCTTCTAGAGGCTGTGACAAAACCTTGCATGTCCCAAACCCACACGTCTACAGACCGCTGCCCACACACGTAATTCTTTCTCACCCTTCAGATCTCGCACACGGGCTTCTCACTGGTAGAATCTAAAGTGGAACTCTGTCCTCAAGGGATCTGGGGAAACGTGTTCCCACACTGCCAGTCCCATGCTATGTGGAGAGCATCGGGTAGGAATGGTGCGAGGGGCCACAGACAAATGTCTGCAACTCCGGCTGGGGACCGAGGGGACTCTGATGGCAATGCAGGTGTGCAAGAAGTGAGGGCCTGTGTGAAGACATAGTCGGATGTCCTGGAGACAAAGGGCAACATCTGAAACATGCTTCGAAGGAAAAATGGAAAGACTGGATATGGATTGCTCTTCCGTTCACACTGGCAAGGCAACATAATCTATAAATCAAGTCTCTTTAGCTCTTACTGGCTGTGGCGTTCTTCTTCCATGGCTTTCCTGAAACAGGAACAATACCCCTGCCCCCTCGTAGGGCAGGAATAATGATTTGCTGGCAGAAGCTCTGTGAATCAGCCTTTGCCCCGCACGTGTTATATTGTTTGGGAACCTGACTAAATTTTTCCATAACTGCTTTGAAAGTGATTTCCATTTAGAGCGAGGTGGAACAAATTTCTGCTGCTGGCTAAATCTTCTTTTTCCTTTTCTATGAAAAGACTCTCATAAAAAGGACTATTGCTCTTTTGTACTTTTCTGTGATGCATTTGCGTTGGGGTCTCTGAAGGAAGCCATCTAAAAATATATTGAGTGTTGTGAAAATATCCTCATAATTCTGCCAGAATTCAACTTTTTTAAAAGTTAGCTTTCTTCTCCCTTTATGTCTGTTTTTCAATTATTTCTTTCCCTTTGGTACACTGCCAGATTAATATTTCTGGGTCTTTCATAGACACCTACAGTAACTGAAAGGATCTATCTCCTGCCTTTGAGATCCTCATTAAACGCCAGTAGTTTGACGACTGCATAAACTCAAACCCAGATACCGAGAGAGATAATCACTTTCAAAAGAAAATCCAACATCATCACCAACTACTTTTTAGGATAAATATAATAGGCGTCCCTCATACTCCATTTTGTGTCTGTATCTATGTTAGGTTATACCAGACCCTGGCTAATGATAAGGCTGCTGTCTACTTAGTAAGGGTTTTAGCTTATCTCAACAACATTTTGGTATCACCGAGTTATGTCTATCTCAAGATCTACAGAGATGCTTTTTTCATTTTAATTCAGCTGAATCGGAAAACTGGCTGTCTGCTTGCTCTCAACTCGCTCTAACCAGCTCGCGTTTCTTTAACTTAGGCTTCAAACTAACTTCACCGGGGGCCTGGTCCTCTGATGGGGACAAGAAAAGACTCACCCCAGATGCCACACTGTTTCATTCCCCCAATGAAATGGCCCTTATAACAATATTTGTCTCCGTGCAGGGATTTGGCAAGCCACAGTCTAGAGTTGACCAACTGGGGACTGCAGGAGGAATCCAGCCACGTGGGTCAAAGGGGGTGCCTGCCACAAACTTCATTGACGGGGGGGGGGGGGGAATGCAAATATTTTAGAGCAGGAGAACAGAGGCCCAAAAGTCAGCATGGGCTAGGAGGAATGAGCAGAGCCATGAACAGAGTCACGAAGTTATGGATTCATAGAAGAAATGTTTAGAGGTATGGTACGCAGAGCGATCAAGTGTAACTCCTCATTTTAAGAGTTCTTACTGCACACAGTGGCCCGACTACGATGAGACCACATCTTGCAGCCCATCTAATGCTTGCCTCTGTGGCGGCCGTTCTGTTTAGTGGTGGCAATGGATGAGAAGAATTGATACGAACACTGTAAGAACTAGGCCGTAACTCACAAGTCCAATAACTTCTTTGAATTAAACTTCATTTTAGTGGCCTGAATTGTGGCCCCCGAAAAGAGATGTCCAGGTTTCAAGTCCAGTACCTGTGAATGTGACCTCATTCAGAAACAAGATTTTTGCAAATGCAGTTAAGTTAGGGATCTTGGGATGAGATCCTGCTGCATCCAGAGTCCACCCTAAACCCCAGTGGCTGGTATTCTTATAAGAGAAAGGAGAGGGAGGCTTGACATATAAAGACATAGAGAAGAAGGCCACGTGACCTAAAGAATGCCAGGAGCCACTAGAAGTTGGAAGAGGCAAGGAATACTTTCCCCCGAGTCTCCACAGGGAGTACCGTCCTACGGACACCTTGATTTCTGACTTCTGACCTCGGGAACTGAGCGAGAACACATTTTCACAGTTTTCAGCCACCAAGTTTACGGTCATTTGTTACGGTAGACCCTAGGAAACTCCTACAATTACAGAAAATTCCAGTCTAAAGAGCAATCCAGAAAGAATATTTAATTTTTCCAATAACTATTTTTTGTCTGTTTTAACAAACTATACCTCAAATGACATTAGTTTGAACTTTTGTGGTCGGAAGGACTAGACACGTAAGGGCCCCCCCTAAATGCTTTTAAAGTTTATTGAGTTATTTAGAGAGAGCACACAACTGGGGGGCAGGGAGGGACAGAAAGAGAGGGAGAGAGAGAGAATCCCAAGCAGGCTCTGCACTGTTAGTAGGGAGCCCGATGTGGGGCTCCAACCCACCAACCGTGAGATCATGACCTGAGCTGAAATCAAGAGTCGGACACTTAACCGACTGAGATACCCAGGCACCCCTGCTTTTAGCCCAGAGTCTTCAACACTGAACAGTCCCTGCAAGGCCCTCCCCACCTTCCCGCTCCACACCCTTCCTCCAGTATCACAACCACATTGTCTTCTCCCAGCTCCTAGAACTCGCCAGACCTGCTTCCACCTCAGCTTTGGTGTTATACCCTTCTCCTGCTTGTTAGACCCCTTCCCCACCCTGCACCTGCTTCCCCAGTCTGAAATCAGCCCCCACGTGGTACCTTCGGGGAAAGACCCTGATGACTCTAAAATAGGTCAGCTGCCCCCTCGGCTCCCTCTGAAATAAGATCTCCTAACACCTTTCCTTCTCTTCATGGAATTATCACCGTATGTAATTCCATGTTTATGACATTCCTCGACTTTTTTTTGTCGTTCCCACCAGACTGTAGCTCCCTGAGGGCAGTCACAGAGTTTTTTTGCTCTTCATTAGATTCCAGTGCCAGCAGTGTCCCTGGTAGATTGCAAGCTCTCATAAATATTTGGTAAATAAATGAATAGTAATATTTAGCCTTGGATGAAGCTGGGTCCATTGCTTACGCTTCAAGCTGTCCATTGTTCACACAGCTGCCTTGTTTTCAACATAGAAAATGGAAACTGTGGGAAAATCAGTACATTGCCAGGACTCCAAAATAAACTTATTTTCATAACGTCTAATTTTCCTCTCTGAATTTCTAAATAGATGAAGTTTCTGCTCTCACCCAAAAGCATTTCAGCAATAAGTAAATATAGCTGAACAGGGCTTATACCTGTTACAACCTTTTCTCTTTGCCATTGGCTCCCATGGAGAGGCCAGTCTGCCTTAATTATCTTTATTCATCCGTGTAGTCAGTAAACATTTGTTGAGCACCTAATAGGTCCCAAAGATTATATCCCACAGTATTCTTGAGTGTATAAGGAAAGAAGAGAACAAGAACAGTAACTGTGGTGGGGAGTGGAGGTGGGGGGGGTCTCAAGGGCAGTTATTAAGTATTGAAGAGGGGAATCAAAATAAGACCGAATGGTGTTTAAAGGAATATTTTTTTTTATTTTTTTAATGTTTTATTTTTGAGACAGAGAGAGACAGAGCATGAACAAGGGAAGGTCAGCGAGAGGGAGACACAGAATCTGAAACAGGCTCCAGGCTCTGAGCTGTCAGCACAGAGCCCGACACGGGGCTCGAACTCACGGACCGCGAGATCATGACCTGAGCCGAAGTCGGCCGCTTAACCGACTGAGCCACCCAGGCGCCCCTAAAGGAATATTTTTAGAAACAGTAACTCCTGAGCTGAGTGTTAAATGAAGAGTAGGAGAAACCAGATGAAGACATAAATGTTGGTCTCATACTTGGCAGTTTGGGTAGCATAATTCTTTGTTGTGAGGTGCCATGCCACCATTTTAGGATGTTATTAACATCCCTGGCCTCTGCCTGTGAAATGCCAGTGTGACAGCCGGAATGCCTCCTGACATTGCCAAATAGCCCTTGGAATGCAAGAGTCCCCGCTGTTGAGAACCACTGGCCTGGGGCACAGGAAGGAGCTTATTATCTAAAGGTGGGGAGGATCTGAGTTACTGCAAGCATTTCCATATAGGTCTTGAGAAAAGTGTTTGCATGGTAGTGCAAGGAGAAGGAAGGAAAATGTAAGATACAGATGTTACACAAGCATTTTGTGTGTGAGGCTAAGGAGTTTGGAACTTCATCCTGAAAGTTCTCGTAAGGAACTGGGAGTTTAAAGTAAGGACGGGATATGGGCTGATTTGTGCTTAAGAAAACTCACCTTGGTCACATAGTGGAAAGTATGAATGGAGTGGAGATCGGATCATGAAGACTATAGCCCAGGGCAGAAGTGATGGGTGAGGATAGAGAGGATTGGGAAGGCAGAAGAGTTGTTCAGATCCGTCTCCGGGACTTTGTTCAGGATGGCATCTACGACCTTGACTTGGGTGATGAGAAGGTAGAATCATACGTGTTCTCCGATATCCAGTTGATACCTAAGCCCTATGACTATCCGAGACTTGAACTCAGAAAAATTATTTGTAGGGGTGCCTGGGTGGCTCAGTCAGTTAAGCATCTGATTATTGATATTGACTCAGGTCATGAGCTCACGGTCCATGAGATGGAGCCCTACGTTGGGCTCTGTGCTGATATCTTGGAGCCTGCTTTGAATTCTCTCTCAGTCTCTCTCTGCCCCTCCCTCTCTTTCATTCGCTCTCTCAAAATAAAGAAGTAAACATTGTTTTTTTAAAAAAAAGAAAAATTACTTGCCAAGTTTTTTAAGTGCAGTCTAGGTGAAATCACAGTATAATAGATAAAAATATTATTGCCGAAGGCTTCAAATTCAATTAAGCCTTCAGCAAAGATCTCTTGAGCCAATTATCAAAAAAATACTAGTTTTGAAAGTAATCAATAGAGTAGGAACCTTACTAAACTTCCGTTTACAGACTCCCCAACCCCAAGTAAGGTCTTAGACAAGCCAGGCAAATAGGAAAATTGAAGACTTGAAGCCATTTTTCTTGCCTGATCGTCCAAAAAAAAAAAATCTATCTCATTTTTTTCCTTCAATTTCTGAGTTTATACGATGAGAACAGAAAAAAACTGTGTGCTTGGGTACTTTTTTTTAAGTATTTTAAAACAGCTGCATCTTTGACAATACTGAGAGACATAATTGTCAACAGACAATATTAGCATGTGGCAGAACGTCTGTTTTTATTCAGCCATTGGTCAGCGTAGAAGGCATGTCCTTCCTGTGAGAACTGACCAGATAAAGCTTCATGAGCATCCATTGTGAGGGAAAGAAGAAGCAAGCTGAGATCTCAGTCATAAAGAGATTTCCCAGCTGGTTAGTGTCACACAGTGTACAAAAGCAATCAACAATTTAGGGCAGAGCAGGGTAACTTCTGTAGACTGTGTTCGACTGAAAATTCTATGCTCCCTATTTCACAAAACTGTGAACGTTCCTTTCTTTTCAACTGGAGGAACAGGATATTCAAGCACTACTCAAGGATTGGAATGGGTAGTCCCAGACATGTGGGCAGAGTTGGCTCGTGGCAATTGCTTTAGTTAAAAGACATTACGCAACTGGAAAAGTTTAACCAAAAATATTCCTCTATTTCACCGTTTTGACCAGCAGGTTGAGTCAGTCCCAAATGGGAGTAACTCACATTGTACTAAGAATGTTTTCAATCATCTGAAATTCTGAATACAAGAAAAGCATTTGTACGTAAATAAGTATGAGGTATAAATGGAATTTCTTATGGGTTGATAAATTATGTATTTCCAAGTTTGGGGTTTCAATGACAACATAAAAAAATTTTTACTAATCCGTATAATGATGGGTACTGCCTTTTATTTATTTTTCTTAAGTTTACTTATTTTGTGTGTGAGAGAGAGAGAACAAACTGGGGAGGGGCAGAGAAAGAGAGCTCCAAAGGGAGCTCTGTGCTGACAGCAGAGAGCCTGACGTGGGGCTCGAACTCACAAGCCGTGAGATCATGATCTAAGCCGATGCTGACGCTTAACTGACCGAGCCACCCAGGCACCTCTGTGCTGCCTTTTAAAATCAACAACCTTAATATCATTAAAACAACACATATTTAACAAAAACAGATTATTTTAAACCATAAATCACACTCATGCAGAAATCAAAAATTATAACACACGACTCACGTTGATCACATTTATTCCTCATTATTACTGAAAAGAGGCACTTGTTATTTACTTCACACGTACCACACATCCTGCTTGGTGTTTTACATGCACAGGTCCTTAGCTCTTCACAAGAATGAGAGGTGGGTATATGACTATTCCCATTTTACTGATAAGGAAATTATCATCCAGGAAAAATAATGGGCCAAAGGTCATACAGCTAGTAAGTGGCAATTCTCTGACTGGGGGAGAGCATTTTCCCTATACTTTTGTAAGAAAGAAAACAAACAGAAGCAATTAGTCCCTTTGAGATTTTGAATACAGTTTTGCTGTAGATACACGAGATAGTACAGACTGGTTCTCAGCTGGATGGAGGGCAGTCTAAATGAGAATACAGGACGCTGTATTTATTTCCACATATCTGTAAAATAATCATGTTACTTTTAAGTTTGTAAGCGCTGTTAAGTATACTCAGCCCTGAGAAGGGAAAGAAAATAGATTCAGCGATTTTTAAATATTTGTATATTTAAACTTAAATATCTCTGTTCCATTTCAAGTATCTTGTTCAGCTGAAACTTTGCCCTGCCTGGATTCTAAAAGGCATTTAGGCCTCAAACTTTATTTAATGGTAAGAATACATGATTGAATATTTAATTTTCCCAAAATGGTTCCAAGTTATAAAGACAGAGAGAGAGCTTAAGTACCCGGGAACACAGATTCATAGAATTTAAGGATTCATGATTCATACACAAAACACTAAACCTTTAAATGAATAACTGTATTGTTGCCAGTTTTGAAGGAGTTTTAATTTTGTTTCTATTTCAAAAATAACGCAATCGGAATCAAAACAGCCTTAAACATCTCCATGTTAGAGACTGTGAATCACATCAGTCACGTCAGGCTCTGGCTGAATCTTCTGAAAAGTATATTAAATCAGGATGATAATTGTTCAGTAAAATTTCTCCTCAAAGTATAGTAAATGTGATTGATTTAATGTATCATTGAGACGCTACTGAAAAAAATGGCATAAAACGGCAACATTCTGTTGCCATTTTATAACTTGCATTTTTGTAAAGTGACCATTAGCATAATATAGTCAGATTATTATGACAATCTGCACAGATGAAAATATCTCAAAGCCAATATTACATTTTCATCAAGTAAATGACCATGTGTTTCAATAAACACAATTATGACTGTTAATATACCAACAGATTGAGTAATTTGATTTTTCAGCACCGGTGTTTAGAGCAGGAAAACAAATTAATCATCTTTGAGGTAACGCTCGGGAATTGCAACTTTGAAAGGATATAATCTGCTGTACCAGCTTCTTCTTCCATTCTTTGCTGAACAGGAATCAAGATCGTGTTTCTGTTTGTCCCCTTCTGAGATCATCTTGTCATTAACTAAACACCCTCCCGGCAGCCTTATCAATGTAGGGCCAGAGAATTTGGAGTGAGTCATATTTGTTTTGATAAGGATCCACGGGACACCCAGCTGCACAATAGAAACATCCACAGAAGTCTTCCTCTCTTGCCTGTTGCGTCGGCATGGGCAATTGTGAGCTGCTCTCTGCCCTCGCACTCCTGTACTCTTTGGACCTCCATCCCACCCATTTCTATCATAAGGTCATGGCCAGGAGAGCAAGTGAGATGTATGTCATCCTCTTCGCTTGTGTCTTTAGGCCGTGGGCATGTGTTTTGCCTGGCCATGGGCACTCAGGTTAAATGGACACAAACAAAAAGTAGAAGAGTCAATGATGATGAGACTTTCAGCATCAACCCAACAGGGCACTTCGGCCAGAGGTAATAATATAATAATTAGGTAACACTGGGGAAGACAGCTTTCTAGACAGAAGCAACATTTTTAAGACCATTCAAGGGGCGCCTGGGTGGCTCAGTCAGTTAAGTGTCCAACTTTGGCTCAGGTCATGATTTCGTGGTTTGTGGGTTCTAGCCCTGCGTGGGGCTCTGTGCTGATTGCTCAGAGCCTGGAGCCTGCTTCCGATTCTGTGTGTGTGTGTGTGTGTGTGTGTGTATGTGTGTGTGTGTGTGTGTGTGTCTGCCCCTTCCCCACTTGTGCTCTCTTTCTCTCTCTCTCAAAAATTAATAAGCATTAAGACCATTCAACATTAACCTTACTTAAGCACAAAGAGATGTTTCTGTTTTCCTTCACTTTTTCACAAAAATCCTTCAAAAGAAGTAAAAGATTTCTCAGACTTTTTAAGGGAGCATACTAAGGACCGATTAACCCTTTCCTGAAAATGTATCTTCAACATTAAAATGATCAATCACTGTGTTATTCCTTGATTATAGCAGAGCTGCAAATGTATATAGCAAAGGTCGCACGGACCCCAATGCGTCCTAAAGTAGGGTTTCTTGAAAAATTCCATGTCGTGATCCTCATTTTTGGTCTTTTTTTAGTCTTTTAGTCTTCTTAGTAAGCCTTATTGCCCATTCCAAGAACTCCAGTGTGAAGAAGTGTATGCCTGAGCTCACCTGGTTACCAGGTTAGAATCACATGGCCAAACTTCCTGTAGCATTAGTCAGCGGCTTTTTCAGCTAATGCAACAGAGCACCCCCCACCTCCACACTAGTCACCCGCTCTCTGAGTTCTATCCCCACGACCTTAACTGTGGTCTGTCACACTGGTAACTGGTGTCTTCTGATCAGTTTCTTTCTATTCTCCCCCCTGTGCAGATGACAATCACAAGGGAGGTATGAATGAGGAAGGAATGTTCTGTATCCTTTCAAGAATTTTACGTGTTTACGTGTTTTGAAAAGTTATGGCTCCTTAATCCACGAGGGGTTTTGCAACATCATTAGGTGGGACACGGCACATAGCTACACTTCCTTCTCTACAATTTGTCTTCCTGTTGCCTCTTGACAGAATGTCAGGTACATTAAAATTTAAACACTCTGATGTTGAGATGGAGTAGCCTATATCATGGCTTCCTTACGGATCACATTTTTTATCCTTGTTTTTTTGCTGAGACTTTCTGTTTTCCATTGATTTCAAGCCTATTTGTAATTGCTCATTGAAGCACCTTTAGAGTGGCTGCTTTAAAATCTTTTCCAGATAATCCTAATATCTCTGTCATCTCAGTGTTGACATCGGTTGATTTTCTTTTCTTTTTTTCATTCATTGTGAGATCTTCCTGGTTCTGGGTGTGATGAGTACTTTTTGACTGAAATGTAGACATTTGGGGCCCGAGGTCATGAGACTAGGGATTTGCTTCTGCCATCTTCTCTCTGCTATTTTTTCCTTTTTCTCCTCTACACCTACCACTGCTTTACGATGACATTCAAGTAGGACCAGGAAAAAATAAAAAGTTGGCTCCAGATGGAGCATTGTACTTCCTATGCCACATTTAAATTCTCCCGGAAGAAAGGACTTGTCATTAAAGTGTCTTTATGAGGCACAGATGGTAGTAAGGCTGAGCCACCTCACCTCTTCCTTCCATCCCTTGTCCACTAATGGCACTTACTTTCTGAAGTGCCCTAGCAGCACTGTCTCTTTCCAGAATGGTCATTATCCATTTATATCCAGTCGTAAATCACCTGTGAACATTAATTGGGCACAAAACAAGTCTGAATTTAGGCATCGCCCAAGTACGCGTTTGAAAGAAGTGTAGGTTTATTGACTTCAGTTGTAGGCTTAATTCAAAAACATGGCCACACTGTTACTAAGGAAATGTCTTAAAGGGCCTATCTTAAAGCATAGAGACCACTCATTTGTACATTAGCAGAAAGTAATGTGCTTTAAATCCTTAACAATAGCTTGTTTTCTTGAGTAGCTTAACTACTGGTTTTAAAATCCTGTTTATTTATTCTCTTAGTAAATCTCAAGTAAATTTCAACCCAGTCCTCCTTTGAATTTTTACAAATTCTCAAGTAATCAAATCCCAATCAGAAGCTTGAGTGTATGTGATATTGTTCTTTAAAGGGTATTAATTAAGCTGCCTTGCATTGTGAGCACCAGGATCTGATTTGGCATAATCGTTAGATGGTCTGAAATCTAATATGATTGTTTTCTGGATGAATCTTCTGCCCAAAAGTTGTTAACAGGCTACATGAGCTATTGGTTTGACTTGGTGATCTACAAATACTAAGCTGTACCTCTTAGAACATCTCTTTCTTTTTCTTTTTTGTGGTTAATTCAGACTTTCATCGATTAAGTTATTGTTGTACCAAGGGCTTCCAGATAACAGTGGCTCAAAACACCATACCCTACATGTTGTACCATAATTTTATTGGGTATGTTAATGCTTAAAAGTGATTGAGAGTTGGAAAGCTATAGTAACACTATTATAAGAGCGTGGGAACTACTTTAAGAAAATCTAAGACTGTCTTGGAGAAGAATTGGCTCACTGTTTTGCAAATAGCATTTGAAATTTCAGAGGATATTTCAAACTTGGAAGAAATGGAAAATCAAAGGTAGTTTTAGATCCGTTACACACACTGTGCAAGATGTTTTTGTGTCGATAGCTCGTATCCCTACCCTCAGATCAATTTGTCTGTTTTACCAACTAATTCTTACATTTATGATCCAAATACAAATATGCTTCCTCTTGCTGAGGGAAAGTGGATTATAAGCAGAGCAAAGTTGCCCCTATTTTCCCTTGAAGCATCACAGTATAAATTACATGTGCAATGAAACAGCAAATGAATTGAAGATGAAGATTACTTGTCTTTTGAAAGCAGAAGTTGTCGTGTATATTTTTTAACTTTATAAGGATTTAGAGGTTGATAATTCATCAGACCACTCTGCACTCTGGGTGCTAAACCAATTGAAAAAGAGACACAAGGGTCGGATAGAAATCAACACATCAGTTTAGATTGTGTTTCTTTAGGAGTATGGCCCCATCAAGTCCTGCTTTTTAATAAGATGTTATGTTCTTGGGACCAGGTCCACAGTACCTTTTTCACAGGTACTGCCCAGCAATCCACTATGGTAGCTGCTAGCCACACGTAACTGTGGAGTACTCAAAATGTGGTTATCGTGACAGAGGAATTAAATCGTCGTTTTATTTTAATTAGTTGAAATTGAAATTGAATGTCTTTTTGGTTTTATTTTATTTTATTTTTTTGAGAGAGAGAGAGAGAGAGAGAGACAAAGTGCAAACCGGGGTGGGGCAGAGAGAGGGAGGCACGGAATCTGAAGCAGGCTCCAGGTTCTGAGCTGTCAGCACAGAGCCTGATGGGGGGCTCAAACCCATGAACCATGAGATCATGACCTGAGCCAAAGTCGGATGTTCAACCAACTGAGCCACCCAGGTGCCCCTTGAAATTTAAAAATGGATACTCAGTTCACTTATTGGAAGACTTTTAAGTCTATTTGAAACCATGTAGGTATGTGAGTCTACCTTTCCAACTGTAAATTATATGGAATCTAAGTATTAATTCTTTCCCATTAAAATGAAGGGGCCAAATTGAATTATGCTATAAGATACATACAAGATTTCTTTTTTTTTTTTATTGTTTTTTTTCAACGTTTATTTATTTTTGGGACAGAGAGAGACACAGCATGAACGGGGGAGGGGCAGAGAGAGAGGGAGACACAGAATCGGAAACAGGCTCCAGGCTCTGAGCCATCAGCCCAGAGCCTGACGCGGGGCTCGAACTCACGGACCGCGAGATCGTGACCTGGCTGAAGTCGGACGCTCAACCGACTGCGCCACCCAGGCGCCCCGGAGATACATACAAGATTTCAAAGACAGTCCAAAACAAGAGAATGGTAAATAGTTCATTAAGAATTGGTTACACTGATTACCTGTTGAAATAGTCATTTTGGATACATGGGGTTAAATGAAATATTAGAATTAATTTTTAAAAAGCCATCTGTTTCTTTTTGCTTTTGTAATGTGATTACTAGAGAATTTTAGATTATGTACATGGCTCACATCAAATTGCTATTAAGACACACTCTAGGGGTGCCTGGGTGGCTTAGTTGGTTAAGCATCCAACTCTTGATTTCAGCTCAGGTCATGATCTCATGGTTTGTGACTTTAGGGGCACCTGGGTGGCTCAGTTGGTTAGGCATCCAGCTCTTGATTTCGGCTCAGGTCATGATTTCACTATTTGTGGGATCCAATCCTGCATAGGGCTCTGCAGTGACAACATGGAGCCTGCTTGGGATTCTCTCTCTCCCTGTCTCTCCACCCCTCCCCTGCTCTCGCTCTCCCTCTCTCAAATAAAAATAAAAACTTATTTAAAAAAAAAAAAGATATACTCTATTAGTGTTGTAGGCAGAACAGCATTATTGTTGGCAGGTGCAGGTTCTGGTGGAGACTTAACTGAGTCTGGGAGAAGGGAAATACACTGAAAACAGGGGGAGAAAGAGAAAATCCTCTGACTTTCAACAGCCCTGGATGCCGACTAGTCTAGTTCCATTTGTTCCCTGCGTGGCTTATGAACCTGAACATAAGTGGAAGAAATCCCCCTTCAAAATCTGCCATGCTGCCAGTGCCTGTTCCTTCCAAAACTGAGGATTTTAAAGCTCTCATTAGCGTCTTTGCTTGATGCTTCTCCCCAGAAGTTGCTTTCTTAAATAAAGCTTTTCCTCCCTTGCGGCTTTGATGAACATTATTCGAACTGCAATGTAAAAATCCCCTTTTACCATCTATTCTTCTATTGCTTCGTGACTTGACCTTCCCTGGAAAGAAAAGTATTAAAAAAAATGAAGTATCTACCAATGCCTAGCCTTCCACACATCTTACACTCACAGTCTGGAGGACACAACATAAAAGGTTGGGTCTCTGGTGTTTGAAAAGAAGTTCTGCCCATGTTGATTTGAACATGTTCCTTTCCTAACAAAGGTCTTGCCCTTTGCACGTGGATTATGAAGCTGCCACAGAAGTAAAACTGCTTCAAGTCCCAGGGAGAGGCTCTCCTGACCTAAATAAAGAATGGCTTTGGGGCGCCTGGGTGGCGCAGTCGGTTAAGCATCCGACTTCAGCCAGGTCACGATCTCGCCGTCCGTGAGTTCGAGCCCCGCGTCAGGCTCTGGGCTGATGGCTCAGAGCCTGGAGCCTGTTTCCGATTCTGTGTCTCCCTCTCTCTCTGCCCCTCCCCCGTTCATGTTCTGTCTCTCTCTGTCCCAAAAATAAATAAACGTTGAAAAAAAAATTTTTTTTTTAAAATAAAAAAATAAATAAAAAAAAAAAGAATGGCTTTATCTGCCCAGTTTCCAAACTCTGCTTGGTAGTTTGAGATGCGGGAAACCACCTTGATCACCAAGATAAGTGCTTTTTTCTTGCAATATCAAGGCATAAGCTGGTACATGGCTTCATTCTTCAGCTGGCCCACTCTGCTGCCTCCTGTTCAGCCATGGCTCTTAACCTTGGAAGAGGCTGAATTGGAATCACCTGAATAGTCTTAACAAAAAAAAAAAGCCAAGGCGTGGGGTTTAGGCCAGGCTAACTCTATGAGCATCTCACCTGAAAAGAGGGACCTGAAAAGAGGCCACCAGAGGACTCGATGAATGGTTTCGTGTATTTGTCATCACTCTGGATCTTGGTTAATTTCCTTAAAGTCGGCAGCTACAATAAAATTATATAAAAGTAAAAAAGGATTTTCCTGTATTTTTGGACATGAACAAAATTGAGTGCTTATGTTTCTACTATATATGTTTCTGTGTAAGATCAATGTTAATTTCTTTTTTACTGTGTTTGAATTTCAGTCTTAAAAACAATTCTTTCCATTCTCCTTTAAGGTTAAAAGACTCAAGTGTCTAAATATCACAGTATTTAGATAGCGCGTTCCATTGCTGTTTGCAAAAGTTTTCAAATTCATTGCACTTCATTGAACAGTCTTTCACATTTACATCGAGTTCGTCTGAAATGTGACTCAAAATTCTCATCGACCATGTTCTCAAAAGGAACCTGATCGCTCTTAGAACTAGATTGTTGAGTAGAGCTGGTTTTGTAAGATTTGGATTTGCCAGACAACAAATGGCCAAGAACTTGACGTTATGCGAAGAAGTTCCCCTTTCGTTTGATGCTTGATGTTAATTGAGATCAAGGATGCTGGGATTGCCATGGATATTCGCCTCTAAGAAATAAAGCCCACCTATCACTTAGAAGCTAAAGTTCAGAATTAGAACTCTGACACAGTGCAATCAAACTTCCGTAAAGCCAGACAGAGCACTAGAAAAATTAGTGAATCCCTAATGTTTAGGTACATCTCTCATACAAATTACACAATTCAGTGTTGCAGGCAGTTATTGTACCTGTTATTAATATTCATGTCACATGAGTCACCACTGGAACATGATAATATTGAGTCCCTTCAGAGATGGCACTCTGAGAAATCTTTCCAGTTCTAACTACACAGTATGATATTTTAAAACATCAGCTTTGCACTCGTTTCTGACCCACATATGTTGACCTGGATGAGGTATTGCCCTCAAGGACAAAGAACGGCACCAATCAAAATGAAAATACTTTCAACCTGGAAAGGAGGGTTTCTCTTGTTGATGCTTTTGTTTTCTTGGAGCAGAAGAGCTCCATAAGGAAAACACTGGAAATTAGTGAGATATTTTTAACGAGTTCCTGGACATATGGGTTAAATTGCAACCCCTTAAAAGGAGATATTGAATTCCTTATTCCCAGAACCCATGAATACGACTTTATTTGGAAGTTGCGGATGTAATCAAGTTAAGTTGAGGTCATTCTGGAGCAGGGCGGCCCTATCCCAGTGAACGGGGTCCTTCCAAGAAGAGGGAAATTTGGACACAGACCCTCCGGGAGAATGCCACGTGAGGACAAAGACAGCAGAGTCACGTGGCTACGAGACAGGGAGCAGCAGCGATGGCCGGAACCCCCCCAGAAGGAAGAAGAGGCAAAGAAAGACCCTCCCCTAGAGCTTTCAGACAAAGCACACAGAGAACGCACTGCTGACACCTTGTTTTCAGATTTACAGACTTCCAGAACTGTGAGACAATAAACTCCCATTGTTCTAAACCACCCAGTTTGTGGGCCATTTATTACAGCCACTCTAGCAAACCTCCACACAGGGTTATAACCAAATTCTTCTGAGCTCTTCAAACACCACGTTTCATTCCTTATGAGCGTACAGGATAAAATGCAAATTCACAAATTACCCAGAAGTTTCAGAAATAGTCCTGGGTTTATAAATGCTGTAAGATGATTTTTTAAACCATATGCTACCAAGAAGTAGGCAAGTCTCTGCATTAACAATACATAGCTGTGTAACAATTAGCCATCTGTTTATAACACTGTCAGGCATTGACAACGTCTCCACGGAAGCAGGGAAAACAACAGAAATATTATATCTGCCAAGTTCTAGTCATTCGTTATCTTACATAGTAATTTGTTGTCTCAGGAGATCACTAAGGAGAGAAAGAGCCATGCCGGGCTACAAAATAAACTTCGTAAAGCAGGTAGTTGAATAGCGAATTAATGATGTGCTGACAAGATCAAGAGATGATTAAAAAAAAGGGGGGGGGGGACAAAACAGTCACGGTTTCTGTATTGCAGCCAACAGTGCAGGTTTGAAAGATTTCTCATAAGAAGGTAATATTTATTTTCTCCAGGCAGCTATTTGAAAACAGAAGATAAGGTATCCTAAGATGACTTTTCTCAATGCCAATTAAAAATATATATATTTCTGGAGTTCATCTATCATTATCTGGCTGCCTTTCTTGATATCATTCTTAATAATGGGTTTCCGTGTGGTAAAGTCTAAACTCTCTCAACCTTGTCTTTTGGCTTAAAGACTGGTTTCACTCTATTAACAGAATGTGTTCAGACAAAGAAGTGTATTATCAAGAATAAAGTAACTTTAAATAGAATTCATGAAGGGCGCCTGCGCGGCTCAGTTGATTAAGTGTCCGACTCTTACTTGCAGCTCAGGTCGTGATGTCACAGTTCATGAGTTTGAGCCCCGCATTAGGCTCTGCACTGACAGTGCGGAGCCTGCTTGGGATTCTCTCTCTCTCTCTGCCCCTCCACCGCTCATGTTTGTTCTCTCTCTCTCTCAAAAATAAATAAACATTTAAAAAAAATAAAAATAAACGGGTGCCTGAGTGGCTCAGTCAGTTAAGCATCTGACTTCAGCTCAGGTCATGATCCCATGGTTCATGGGTTTGAGCCCCGTGTCAGGCTCTGTGCTGACAGCTCAGAGCCTGGAGCCTGCTTCTTGGATTCTGTCTCCCTGTCTCTCTGCCCCTCTCCTGCTCGTACTCTATCTCTGTCTCTCTCTCTCTCTCTCTAAAATAAGTAAACATTTAAGAAAAAATTTTTAAATAAAAATAAACAAAAATCATGAAAAATAGAAGAAAATAGATGGTAAACATTGCCTATGAAGTTGGCTATATAATTATTCATTAAGATAAACAGTATATTCAACATAAAGGTTTTATTTATCTCTTTTATATATATAATATATATTACAAACTATATATTTGTAACATAATATATATTAAAATATGTATTTATATACAAAATGTATATAAAACAAACTGGCTTTACTTTTAACTTGCCATAAGATGGCTTTAATGCTTGGAAACCTTCCATAAGAATACAAGGTTCATATACTAAGCTTGAATTAAAACCCTACATTTGTTATCTCTGGAATCAAACGGTCTTTAAACTTATGACAGAATTTCAAAGTGACAACTTGGGGTAAGAGATAGTGGGTGACCCCTTGCTTTCTTTCCTGTAGATTTTTCTCAGGTAGAGAACACTGACCACAACTGTTTTCACGAATCTGTTAATCTGAACACTTCCTTAATCTCACCCAATTGGTAGCCTTTTATGTTCTGTTCTCTGTCAACCAGGATTCTTCCATTTATAAGGATGTGCACCTCATCTAATCAGAAAAGCACCCTAGTGCAAGAAAGAATTAAATGTTTAATCCCGAGGACAGATAGTTTCTGTCAAAGCAGAGACCACAAAGACAGCTTTTTGAACTTAGACCAATGCCTCTCTAACACATCAGTGATTACTGAGTCCTCAGCCCATTCATTTAGCAGATACTCATGTGTCTAGTTGGTGCAAAGCACTATATTGGAGGTTATAAAGGATGGGTAGATAAATAAGGTGCAGTCCATACCTGTAATGCTTCATAGCATAAAAGAATAGAGAAAACATGCATAAATGAATACAAAATAAGATTCTACGTAAGAATCCATGGTTGTTCATTTGCTTAGGGCATTCAACAAACCCACATGTCTACCACATGCCAACTTCATCCTAAAGGCTGATGATACATATTGAGCAAGACTTCGGCAGCCACTGACCTCACAGAGTTTGCATTCCAGTTGGGAGAACAAGGCAATGAAAGCAGCCAAGTACCTCATGACATTATAAGTACAGTAAGAGATGAATTCCCAAATACTAAGGGAGGCCATGACTGAGACACCTCGCCCAGTCTACAGAGTCCAGAAGAAATTTCAAAGAAGGGGCGTCTAAAACATGAAGGATAAGAGTTAGCCAGTATGGAACTCTGTAGCAATGCAGATATAACCCTAATCACCCGTGTGATTTGTCATAATTTGCAGCAATATAGTTCTTTATTGACTCTGTTTGACTACAGAGGGGAGTTGAGATGGAGTCTTCCGTAAGAACTTCCTTGGGATGGAATATTTCAGCTTTAAATCTTTATAACCGGAACTCTCTTCATATTAGCACTCAGGTGGGACCATGATGCAGTAAAAAAAAAAAAAAAAAAAAAACTTGCCAGTTAAGTATCTCTGGGACCGCTCTTTCTTGAAAGAGAAAATAGTTCGTAAGGTTTTAATATCATAAAAAAAAAATATTCACCACTAATGACAGAGTAAGTGAACTTTAAAATAAATAAATATATATATATCATATATATAAATATTGTATATATATACATACACACACATAAATATATATATACATATATATATATATATATACATACACACATACACACACACATACACACACACAATCACTGTCATTTGGAGTAGTTCTCAAAACACCAATTGCCTATGATGTAGATACTCTTAAGAATTCATGCCCAAGGCATTCATGACACTCAGGAGCCCAGTGATGGAAACTGATTTCCAAAGATGTTATCCAAGGCATTAGCCATTTACGAGAAAGTCTTTCAGGGTAACCACTTCAGGGGTTTTCTTAGAAGTTTCTGAAAACACACGGAAAAAACAAAGCCTTTCAACAACTCTTCCTACTGCAGGGATCTAGGAATGATTTACTCTGTGGATGACACAGTGCCTTTGCTGTTGTGGCTGCATCAGCGTGCCGTTTGCAAAATGACAAGTCTGTTAAAGTGCACACCGATTGTACAAAGTAGGATAAGAATGTTTGGTGTGATCGTAAGGCCTTGCTTTCAGATTCGGTCCAAAAGCAGTGTAAATTTAGAGGGGGCATAAAACAGGTTTCAGAATATGATAAAAGGGGAAAACTTTAGGCTGACAACAATACGTTAAGAGAATGAGAATTTCAAATTGAACTGTTGAAAGAGCTAAATTTATGCAGACAAAGCGAAAAAGAAATGAATCAAGTCCGGGGGGGAAACACGTCAGCACATCACAGACAAGGAAAGCAAGTGAAACAAGAAATAGATGGTAATTGCAGCTTTCAAAAAAAGCATTAATTTCAAAATAATTAAGGAAAGGAAGTAAAAAAATAAACTACACTATGAAGGCTGACTTTTGATTCAGAAGGACATACAAGACCCTGAATAATGTCTTTAGTTATGGTTTTGTTTTTCTGGTCTCTTTGTTGAGGACAGAGACTGCAGAGTGATGGAAAACATAGATTGGGGGTAATAATTTTGTGCCAAGGGTATACTGGTTCCACCCAGTTTCATAACAGCTCACAATTTAGCCTAGAGTATTTTACATCTCATCAGTTTACCTAGTTAAATTGCTTATTGTGACCCTTCTGTTATTTTTTAAGTCATCCAATAAATATTTATTCAGCATCTAGTGTGTGCTAAGTATTTTGCTAGTACTGAGAGAAACATAAAAAACAATTGACAACAATCCTATGAAATGGGCGTTATATCCTTTAACAGACAGGGAGACCGAGGCAAAGCTGTGTTAGATGCCCAAGGCCACAGAACCAGTTAAGCAAATGGCAAAATTGCTGTGTTAGTCGAGGTCCTCCAAAAAGCAAGTGACAAGACAGAATTGGATGTGCAAGGGATTTATGGTGTTTGCCTGGGAGCGAAAAGAGGCTGAAGGAATTGGGGAAGGCTGGGAGGGTCTCGGACCACAAAGCAGAGCTGACCCCGTGCAGGAAAGAAGGAAGGAGGGAGGGTGGATAAGGAAATTCCTAGACTGTGGTACAGTTCTGGGACATTATGGCAAGGACAGGCCTACCTCTGTATTCCTGCCATGCCCAGCGTCGGGCAGAAAGGCCCGGATGCTCCTGTGTTGAGGGGTCCGTGGGTCAGTTACACCCCCTACATCAGGGGGGCTGAGAGGCCATTTCACGGATGCCACAGCCAGGACCTCCAGTTCCAAAATCCGGCATGAGAACGTACGTACTGAGCCATTACGCTACACTGAGCTTTGTGCTCGGTACACAATCAGAAAATGCACACCTTTATATGCTTCAACCTTTGTTGTTACACATCAGTTCTTTCCATTCTTGGAGTCTACTTCTGTTTATATCAGAACTAGAACATCCAAAACAAACATTATGCTTTTCTTCCATGAAAATAGGTAGAAATCACCTAGACAGAAAAATGGAATGTGAAGAGAATGGGATCCTCACATTCCATTTTGTGTGTTTGTCTGATAGGTGTGTGTGTGTGTGTGTGTGTGTGTGTGTGTGTGTGTGTACATTTTCTTTATACATCTATCTATTGATGGACACTTAGGCTGTTTCTGTATCTTGGCTATTGTAAACAATGCTGCAATGAACATGGGGTATCTTTTTGAGTTAGTGTTTTTGTTCTCTTCAGATAAATACTCAGAAGTGGGATTGCGGAATCATATAGTAGTTCTCTTTTTTTTTTTTTTTTTTTTGGAGACTTCCATACTGTTTTCTGTAGTGGCTGCACCATTTTCTATTCCCATCAACAACACCCAAGGGTCTCCTTTTCCCAACATCATCACCAACACTTGTTATTTCTTGTCTTTTTGATAAAAGCCATTTAAACAGTGGCATCTCAGTGTGGTCTTGATTTGCATTTCCCTGAAAATCCGTGATATTGAGCATCTTTTCATGTGTCTGTTGGGCATCTGTATGTCTTCTTTGGAAAAAAAAAATGTCTGTTTAGATCCTCTGCCCATTTTTTAATCAGTTTGTTTGGGTGTTTTGCTATTGAATTGGATGAGTTCTTTATATATTTTGGATATGAGCCCCTTGTCAGATACACGATTTGCCAATATTTTTTCTCATTCATCGGTTGCCTTTCATTTTGTTCATGGTCTCCTTTGCTGTGCAGAAGCTTTTAGTTTGATGTAGTCTCACCTGTTTATTTTTGCTTATGTCGCCTTTGCTTTTGGTGTTAAATAAAAAAAGAATCATCACAAGACCACCATCAGAGTTTACTCCCTATGTTTTCTTTTGGGAGTTTTATGGCTTGGGGTCTTATGTTTAAGTCCTTAATCCATTTGGAGTTGATTTTTGTGTGTGGTATAAGATAGAGGTGCAGGTTCATTCCTTCGCATGTGGCTATCCAGTTTTCCCAGCACCATTTATTGAAGGGACTGTCTTTTCCCCATTGTGTGTTTGTGGCTTCTTTGTTCTAACTTAATTGACCACATATATGTGGGTTTATTTCTGGACTCTTTATTCTGCTCCATTGATCTGTTTGTCTGTTTCTATGTCAATACCATACTGCTTCGATTACTATAGCTTTTCAAAATATATTTATTTATTCATTCATTCATTTATTCATACATTTATTTACTTAGAAGAAGAGATAAAGAGAGAGCATGCACATATTTAGAGGAGAGTGGAGAGAGAATCAGGAACTATGAAATCATGACCTGAGCAGAAATCAAGAGTCTGATACTCAACTGACTGAGCCACCCAGGCCCCCTTGATTACTATAGCTTTTTAATACACCTTGAAATCAGGAATCATGAGGCCTCCAGAAATTCTTTCCCTAGATTGCTTCAGCTCTTTGGGTGTTTTGTGGTTCAACACAAGTTTTAGGATTGTTTGTCCTATTTCTGTGAAAAATGCCATTGCAATTTCGATAGGGATTCACTGACTCTGTGGATGGCTTTGGGTAGAATGGATACTTCAACAGTATTAATGCTTCCAATCCATGGTTCCAAGTATCTTTCCACTTACTTGTGTCTTTTTCAATTTCTTTCATTGATGTCTTCCAGGCTTTAGTGTACAGGCCTTTCATCTCCTAAGTGAAATTTATTCCCAGGTATTTTATTCCTTTTGATGGCAGTTGTAAATGGGATTGTTTTCTTAATTTCTGTTTCTGATAGTTCCTTATTAATGTCTAGAAACACAACAGATTTTTGAGTACTGATTTTGTGTCCTGAGGCTTTACCAAATTCATTTTTTAATTCTAACGATTTTTGGGTGGAGTCTTCAGGGGTTGTCCATATACAATATCTATGCTTTTACGTTTTTGTCATTTGCATTAGGGGAAGAAAGTCCGTGAGATTCGGTGACTTAGTCTAAAGTCCTGCAGGTGGAGGCAAGGTCTGAATTAAGTCTGTTTGACCTGAAGGCCATGGCCTTTCTCCTGCATGGTCCTTGTACTTGGGCTTCATGAAGTTCTTCATGTACTCTTGCATTGGAGCCGTGATACTGACTTTCACTTTACACTCCAGCATTCTGGAACTTAAAGAAGCTGAGTGACAGGTGTATTGGTGCTGTCCACCACCCTCACCCGCATCAGACACACTTCCCTTCTTTGCCCCCCACCACCCCGCAAAACCGAGGTGATTGCCACAGGTTAACGAGTGCCCACCCGCACCCTGCAGACATCCCTCCTCCGATCACCCTCCTCCTTCTTGTGTTGCCCCGTTGCCTGTCCTGTCTGTATTCTTGAGTTCATTCCTACCATTTTACTCCTCCAAAGCCCACATGTGTCCCTGTTAGCAGGTCCTTCCCTTGAACCTGAGACAAATTATAGCAGACCATTTTAGGGATTTATTCGGCCAAACCTCGGCGGAATGGCCCCTGTGGCATCTGCTTTGGCAATCCTTGTTCCCCTCCAAGTTCTGGCAGCCCTTTTTCAGTTCTAGATTTCTTACTTGGATTGGAGCAACCATCTTGACATGTTTCCCGTGTTATTTTTTTTTCCCTGCATTTTAAAATTCTTATACTCCCATAAGTGAAACTGATTTTAAAATCGTCACCACGCCTCGGGGAAAAGATAGTGGCAGAACCAGGATGAGAACCTGTTCCTGTTTTGCCCACCCAACCTGCTTTCACTATTCCAGATGCCACAAGGAAACAGAGAATCTTCCCACTCTGTGTTCTAATTTATTGAAATACTATAGAGGCATTATTTTGGCTGGTTCGAATTTCCCTATTTCTCATGTTATCATACTACAGATTGTCTGGATCTGTTTCCTTTTGTTTTGTTTTGTTTTAATAGTATTGGCAGAACATGTTCAGCTTTTTTTTTTATCTATTTTTTTTAAGTTTTATTTATTTTTGAGAGAGAGAGAGAGAGAATGCATGAACGAGCAGTGGAGGGGCAGAGAGCGGGGGAGACACAGAATCTGAAGCAGGCTCCAGGCTCTGAGCTGTCAGCACAGAGCCCAACATGGGGCTTAAACCTACGAACCATGAGATCATGACCTGAGCCAAAGTCAGGCACTCAAACGACTGACTCACCCAGGCGCCCCGTCTTTTTTTTTTGAGAGAGAGAGAGAGAGAGAAAATGAGTGGGGGAGAGACAGAGAGAGAGGGAGACAGAGTCCAAAGCAGGCTCCAGGCTCCAAGCTATCAGCACAGAGCCCGATATGGGGCTCAAACCCAGGATCATAACCTGAACCGAAGTCAGCCGCCCAACTGACTGAGCCACCCAGGCGCCCCTGGATCTTTTTTTCTTTCTGATATTCACATATCAGATACAACGTGGCAATTCTTATTATAAGCAGCTCATTATATTTTTGAAGTCCACATGCACCAATTATAAGGAAAATATTGTCTTATTCATTATCAGAAAACTACAGAAATGAATGAAAATAAATATTTAATTTATGCTTATGATTTGATGTTTTTATTATTTTTTTAATCGTGAGGCACATTTACCTGTATTGAGAAATCTAAAGATTCACCAATCTACCTTCAAAGGGTGGAGGGCAGGGTTTTTGGTGAACTCTTTCAATGAATAAATGTCGGGATGGATTCCTGGAAGGAATTTTGGTGTTCCTGGCTATGACATTTTTAGTTCAAACTGTTCATGCAGTTATCCTCACAAAATTATGCAAGAAGAAGAAAAAGTCAATCTTGATTCAATTTATTAGTTATACTATGAAGGTTTTTATTTATGAATTAGAAAGAATATATACATTTATTCAATAAATGCTCTGTTTTTGTTATAGATCCCTTTCTCATTTACATCTCATTGCAGAACAGATTTGAGGATGATTTTATGTCTCCTAAATGTGTCCACTAGGTATCCCTAGTGGGGATTCCCATTTGGAATCCATGCTATAAATATCGAGCAATGGGGAAAAAAGGAAAGTGAAGAAATAATTAAAACACAGATAATGTGGTGTATGTTAGCAGATACTGCTTGAATGAAAAAGGATTTCATGTCTCCTTGGATTTATACACCAATAAAAGTAGAGGAAATAGCCAGTACAGGTGCTGATCAGAGCCTAAGTATGAACATTTCATAAAAGTGTTGGGGCACCTGGGTGGCTCAGTCAGTTAAGTGTCGGACTTTGGCTCAGGTCATGATCTCACCATTCATAAGTTCGAGCCCGGCATTGGGCTCTGTGCTGACAGCTCAGAGCCTGGAGCCTGCTTCAGATTCTGTGTCTCCCTCTTACTCTGCACCCCCCGCCCCCCTACCGATCATGCTCTCTCTCTGTCTCTCAAAAGAGAATAAACGTTAAAAAAATTTTGTTAAGTGCTAACAAAAAGTTGAGTTTGGTATTAGGTTACTGATAGTGTTAATCAATTGCATTCATTGGCATACATAATAAGAGATAATGTTCTAACCTAAGCCTATGCTGACGGACAGAAATTTCTGTTCCAAAGTGAACTGTATTCTTACAATTAGTGACACTGATTGGCCTTCTAAAAACTACGGATCCTAAGCACAACCTTTGTTAAAATAAAAGCGGAGGACATGTTCTTAGCATGCCTTAGGAATTAGCTACGATAAATGAAAACCGTAAACATCCCCTTTGCTTCAAAATCCTTTCTACGGGATGCTTTGGCTCAATGGATTCAAGAACAAAACATAATAAGTAAACACACGTGCTTAACACAATCTGTTCTACCTAAGCAGCAGGGATAGATTTACATTTTGGGGCGTTTGTGGCCTCAGACTCCTCCAGATGACCCTACCTTCAAAAACAGACGTTAGGGGTTAGCAACACGACGAGGAAGAACTTGCCTTGAAAAAAGTATGTGAGAGTAGGATGTGGAGGTATGGAAAACCTAGGGCTGAATTTCAACACAGAACAGCTCCCGGTGTGCCACTTAGGCATGTCACCGCAGAGCAGAGAATTAGTCCCTGTATTTTATCCATACGAGACCCAGCTGGACGTGGTCCCAGCAACCTCCTGGAGGAGATCCCGCTTTCCTGTAGCTTCCATTCTCCTTTGTATATCCCAGTACGTTTCCTTGTCTCTTCCTGCCCTGTTCTCTCCTGCCCTTTCTTCTCATTTTCTCTTCTGCATCTTTCACTCTGCTTTGGTTTCTCATTTGTCCAATTTGCTCCTGAAGTTTATTATGTTTGTTCCCTTACTCTTGGCCTACATCTCATGGTTTATTACTGTTGTCATTGCTGTTGTGCAAAGCTTAATGTTTCTTATTCTTAATTTCAAAAGTAGATTCGGAGAACTTTTGTATTTATATCTCTGAAAGTCAAAATGACTTTTATTTGCACGTCAACCTCAGTATGTGTATGTGTGTGTGTGTGCGCGCGTGCATGTGTGCGCGCGTGCGTGCACGTCCCATAGAGAGGTGGCAAAGGCATTGTCCCCATTCTAGAACACGATGGAGATTAATCCCCCTTACTTCGGTAACTCCAGATAGCAATTAAGGTTGCTAAACTTTGTTATTATCTGCTTTACCAAAGCTTTGGAATTAGACTGTAAAAAGGACGTCATGGCATTCCTTCTTTGGCGTCCACAATTGTAATTTTTTAAAATCGCAGCTCTGGCTTCCCACCTTCCTCCCCGGCTTGGCTCTTTTGTAAGTCATGAGGTAAGACTAGTACCTTCTATAAACCCTGAATGTGGGGCGCCCATTAGTCATATCGTGTTTAGTTTGCTGATGCCCACCAGCCAAAGACCACCAGGAACACACCAAAGGAAGCTAGCTTCTTGAGTTGGCTGCAGCAAATGACAGTGCTCACCTTAAGGAACCAGGGGGCGTCTTGGTAAGAGACATTTGGGAGGCGTACATTATGGGATTTGGTCTGGTGGTGGGTGATTTGCGGGAGAGTTTAAAGAAGGGAAGATGTGTTTGGATTGGGCGTTGTTGGGAAGCAAACGAGATGTGACAGCTGAGGATCCTTCACACTATTTTCCCAGGAGGCTGGAAAAGCATGCTAGGTGGGGCTGTTAGTCATTGGGAGGGAAGCCATGGCCTGTGGTAGCCAGAGGAGGGAGCTGTTTGGTTATTTTTGTGGTCACACAGCCTTCTTTGTATAAATTTAGACAAGATGAGCTCACCTTTTTTGGGTCTGGTTTCACCGAGGTCCTGGAGTGACCCCGTTTGATTATTGCTGAGATTCTGTGGAGCCCGGCTTTCTCCACAGTCTAGCCGTTACTTGCAAACTGCCAGATGTCAGGGCCTTTGTGTTTTGCTTCCATTCTCAGGTCCCAGAATAAATGAGAAATAATCAGGGGCTCCGTTGGTTGAGCGCCTGACTTCGGTTCAGGTCATGATCTTGCAGTTGACGAGTTCGAGCCCCACGTCGGGCTCTGGGGTGATGGCTCAGAGCCTGGAGCCCGCTTCGGATTCTGTCTCCCTCTCTCTCTGCCCCTCCCCCACTCATGCTCGGTCTCTCTCTGTCTCAAAAATAAACATTAGAAAAAAAATTTTTTTTAATAAATAAATGAGAAATAATCACTCAGTCAATTCATGTATACAATAGCCACTATGCCCAGTCCTGAGCTAAATGTCAGGGACACCATTTGGAGAAATACTCATGAATAAGACACCAAGAGTAAACAGTGATGTAAAAGAACCTAAAAGAACCAGAGAATACTTAACCAAGATTTGAAACCAAAGTAAACGTTCCATCACTCATCCATCCTATACCATAGAAACTTTAAAAAAATTTTGTTTTTATTTATTTTTGAGAGAGAAGAGGGAACACAAGTGGGGAGGGGCAGAAAGAGAGAGGGACAGAGGTACTTAAACAGGATCCGTGCTGATGGCGGAGAGCCCGATGCGGGGCTCAGACTCGTGAACCGTGACATCATGACCTGAGCCGAAATCAGATGTTCAACCAGCTGAGCCACCCAGGTGCCCCTCTCGTAGAAGGTTTTAAACAAAAAGCCTTGGTAAAGTTGTCCATTTCTTTCGTAGCTATAGGAAATATTACAGTTTGGAAATGAATCTCTCTAAATAATCCACTGATTTATTTTCCCTCCTCCTACCCATGCTCAACACCCTTGGTTACTTGAACAGTTGGCAACTTTCTTTTTTTCCTGATCACAAATTAGCTATACTCTCCTATATATGGACGCGATACTGTCTGTTTAGCACTTCTACTCTTCAATGATGCCAAGTCATTAAAAGAACTTAAACGTGGGAAGAAAAGTCTAAATTGGCAGAATGATTCGACAGACCCACAACCGCGATGGGGGGCTGCTTGAAGATTACCGTTCTACACATTACATTAGAAAATTCAGGAGCATGGCCCTGATAAAAGCTAAGTTCAAGAGGAGTCTTGGTCTTGTTCTCATGTGCTCACCTGTGATATTTTCTGCACTAAGCTCTCTCCTCACTAGATTTTGGTGGGACTAAACTGAGCGTGTTGACACTGCTTACAGCCACAGTAGCCATCACTTAAGTACCTTTTTCAGTGGAAAGTCTAGGGGTTTTCTTTTTCTTTTTGTTCTAGTAGGGTGACATGTGAGGATAGTCTCTTCTAAAGAATAGAATCTCTGGAGCACCTGGGTGGCTCAGTCGGTTGAACGTCCGACTGCGGCTCAGGTCATGAGTTCAAGCCCCACCTCGGGCTCACTGCTGTCAGCAAAGAGCCTGCTTCATATGCTCTGGCCCCTCTCTGTGCCCCTCCCCCGCTCGCACTCTCTCAAAAATGAACATCTGAAAAAAGTAAATAAAATATGTTAAAGAATAGAATCTCTAAGAAAGATGGAGGTTTTGTTTGCTTTTGAGAAAAAATGAATCATCTTTAGGTTTAAAACCCATAGCAAGCGGGGCGCCTGGGTGGCGCAGTCGGTTAAGCGTCCAACTTCAGCCAGGTCACGATCTCACGGTCCATGAGTTCGAGCCCCGCGTCGGGCTCTGGGCTGATGGCTCAGAGCCTGGAGCCTGTTTCCGATTCTGTGTCTCCCTCTCTCTCTCTGCCCCTCCCCCGTTCATGCTCTGTCTCTCTCTGTCCCCCCCAAAAAAATAAATAAATAAACGTTGAAAAAAATAAATAAATAAAACCCATAGCAAGTAAATAATTCAGATACCCATCTACTGATGAGTAAGTAAGCAAACTGTGGTATATACATACAATGGAATATTACGCGGTAATATAAGGGAACTAGATACGGATACATGCTACCCTGTGGATGAACCTCAACAAAATTATGCTAAGTGAAGGAAGGCAGACACAAAAGGTCACATGTATAATTCCACTTACGTGAAATGTCCACAAAAGGCCAATCTGTGGAGACAAGAGGGCAGATCAGTGGTTGCCTGAGGCTTAGGGCATGGGAGCAAGACAAATGAGCCCAAAGGAATTTGGAAGGGGGGATGAAAATGTTCAAAAACTTGATGGGGGGGATGGTTACACAGCTCTATAAATGTACCATGAGTTATTGAATTGTATACATAAAATGAGTTAATTCTATGACCTATGAATTTCTATTCCAACAGAGTATACCTTGATTTAAAAAAAAAAAAGTCATGGCATCTGAGTATATACAAAATACCTCTGTGCCTAGGTTCTCTTTTCCTATGTTGTTAATTTTTATTAAAATATAAAATATAAAATATATGTGTATACACAGTAAATTACATGGCCTAAAGTACATTAATCTTAAGACTAGAGCCTAGTGAGCTTTCTCGCGTACATACATGTGTGCCAATCATCCAGGTCAAGCTAGGAAATATTTCCAGCAGCCAGAGTTTCCTTCATGCCCCTTCCCAATCAGTACCCCCAGAGGTACCCACTATTCTGACCTCTGCCTCCATGAATTAGTTTTGCCTGTTCTTGAAAGGCACAAAAATTAAATCGTTCAACGTGTACCTTTTTGTGCCCGTCCTGTTTCACTCAGTGGTACCTGTGAGTTCCATTCGTGCGTGCTCTTTTTTATTGATTTGTAAAATTCCATTTTACTGACGAGCCTCACTTTCTTATTGATGGACATTACAATCGTTTCTAGTTTGGGGCTGTGAGGAATAAGGAGATACTATGAAAACTTTTGTGCATGCCTTTTTGTGGACCTTGGCATTTATATTTTTTGGATATATACCCAAGAGTGGGATACTTGGGTTACAGATTATGAATACGTTTAGTTTTGGTAGATGGTTTCAACAATTTTCCAGAGTGGGTGGATCAGTTTACGCTCTGATTAGCAATGGATGAAAAATTCAGTTTTCCTACATCCTTACCAACACTCAGGACTGTTAGTATTTTTAATATTACCCATTCTAGTGGCAGCATCTAGCTGTGTTTATTATGATTTGGTTTTACCTAATGGATATTGAGGTTGAGTACTTTTAATACGTGTGTTGGCCCATGGATATTATCTCTAGTGAAGTGCCTATTTAAGAATTTTGCCTATTTTTTTTTAATTGGGTTGTTTGTCTTTCGTACAGACTTATGGGAGTTTTTAATATATTCTGGATGGGAGACTTACCCAACGCATGTGCTGCAAATAGCTTCTCTCGGCCTGTGGCTTGCGTGTTTCACTTTTTTAATGGTGACTTTTGACAGACAGCAATTCCTAATTTGAGGAAATGTATCCATTTATTTGTTCTTTTATCCTGAAAGAAAAATGTGTAAATTAGTACATGTATAGAGCTGCAGACCCATCACCACAATCCACGTCTTTTTTCGTGCTGCTTAGAAAATCTGCCCCAAGGTCTGTGTGAAATAATGCGGGAAGAAAACTTCTCATTGAAAAATTATCATTCCTGGTGTTTCTTCTTGACATGACAAAAGCGACCACTTATCCCAAGAATAAATTTTATGCGTGCTTCCTTTGTAACACATATCACCGTGCTTAATAATCCTTTGCTTATCTATCTGAGTGCTCTGCTGGCTCTGAGACATTTTTATGTGGTGGCTGAGAGTTTAGCCTTAAGAATGGGTCAAATCCTAGCACTGCCTCTGCTGGGCATTTCTGGACCTTAGTGTCTCCATCTGTAAAATGGCGGATGGTACATATCTCCCAGGCTGTTTCTTAAAGATACGTGAGATAATGTTTGTACAGCAGAACTGGACATAGTGTGGCTTCGATAAATATTGATTGCCATTATTATTTTTATCTTCAAATCAAGGACATCAAGTTAATCTCCATCCAGCACTTGACCCAGCAGGTATTTGACTCAACCTGCCTTCAAGCCAATTGCCCTAGCTAATCATTTATGTTTCAATCACTTGGTAGTAATTTTATATTTTTTAATGTCTCTTGATTCCTTAGAAGGAAGTTAATGTTTATTATTTGCCCAAATTTATAGGACTCTTTGGTTCATTTTTTTCTGAAAATTTCTTGTTTATTTTTGTCTCTTTAGCAAATACTTGTGTAGATTTAGAGAGAAATGTCTTGATGTTTAACGAATTAAACTTAGCCTACCTTTGTCACTCTGTAATATTTCTTTATTTCTTATGGCAAGAAAAGATCACCGGGGGTTCTTTTTTAAATCACTCTGATTTCATCCTGGAAAGAATAAGGCAACATGTGTCAAATCATTTTGAGAACACACATATTACATAGTTCTCTTTTAATCTGATGGTGACAGGCCATAATACTGCTGAATAAATTCTTACCAAGCCGAAACTTCCGGGCCCAGTTTCAATGTTTTTTGTAGTAGCGTTCCCACCAGCTTTCTTCTGACAGGGCTCGATCAAGATGTTAGTTAATATCCTTGCAAACTGCATTCTGAATGGATTTACTATCACTGGCATTTACTCTCTTAAGGTGTTCACAATAGCACGTGCTTGTCCTGGTTTATTACTAACCTTAGTTTGTTATTGAGGAGACCCTCCCTTTCGTCCTCAGTGCTGGTGAGCGGTAATGTGACAATCCTCGGACACCATGATGAAATATCTGGTACATTTCTGAACATGGTAATCTCGATGTGCTTTCGACTTGCAAAGTAGCAAATTGATGCACTTGGGGATTTCTGACAGTTCCTTTCCCAGAGTGAAAGACGCTCCTGGGACCTTGCTTCGTGTAAGAAAACAAGGCCTCCAATGTTGGCCCCAGGAACTGCCATCTGGACTCCGCGTTCTGACAGGGAAAGTGTCATCTGCACTGGGCTGGCATTCAGACTCAGGGTCACAAACCGGTGCTTTCGAGGAGCACAATGAAGTTGTCGTGAGCACATTTGCTGTGAGTCTGCCAGGTGCCATTCAGACATGACAAACTTGCCTTCCCATTTTTATTAAGGCTTACTAATTCCAGAGGAAGATAGAACTTTTTTTTTTTAATACGTGCTCATCCAAAGGTCAAAACAATTTTAAACAAGGGCAGGCATGGTCCTGCAATAAAAATTCAGCAGTCTAACTGTGCTATAAGTTCATGCAGGGGCTGAGAGGAGTGTTATGTTTACCTCTCTGGAAAGGGCACTTTAATCAAAAGACTGATGGCAAGATGGGCTTGGAATTTGTTGTTCTATTTCTTCTTCATCTGCATGAAATTGTGTCTTTGAAACCATATATTATTGAGACGAGTGATACCAGAGAGAAACACATGCTCAGAAGTAAACAAAAAAAAAAAAAATATATATATATATATAGCAGCAGAATAGAGAGTTTCGCCCACTCTTACAGCTCTGTGGTGGTCATCCAGTAGGAGGTGCCGAGCACTAGAGAAGGGTAGAGATGTTTGGGGTGGGGGGGGGCATTTTCCCCATGATGACACACAGACACCTGTGTCTTTCTTAAGTGTGTGTTTCCTTAGGTGGGTGATGACAGTCACAGGAAAAGCCAGTGCCTGCTGTTTAAACACAGTGTGAAAAATGAAGCTTAGAAGTATAAAAAGCAGTGTTGATGAGATCCAATTCTTCGGCCTCCCTCTCACAAATGGAATAAAAACCTTTCTCGCCGGCGGAGTTTGTGCTTGCTCTGGCCTCTCGGCTCCAGAGAAGAAGGGGTTCTTTGGAAAGTGGTCTGCAATTCCCTGCTACAAGGTTGGGCCCCTGCCCTTCTCTGGGGCTCCACTTGTCACTTACACAGGCACGCGGCTGGTCCCAAGCCCCAGGTCTGGAAGGTGGCTGTTCAGGGCCAGAGGAAACAATAGGCGAGGTTTTATGCATGGCCAGTCTCCGTGAATCACGTAGCAAGATGGATGGGCGACGGGTCATCAGCTGAGAGCCAAAATCGTTAAAAAAAAAAAAAAAAAAAAAAAAAAAAAAAAAAAAAAAAAAAGGACCAGATTGAGATGGGAGAGTCATGACTTTGAGCTGGATACCTAACTGGAGATACCCAAGTGGGGGTGTGAAATAAACAGTTGGATATAGGAGTTTGGGTTGCAGAGGAGGGAGCTGGTTGAAACGTAAAGCCCAGTAAAGCATGTGCCTATTGAAGGTCTGGGTGTAGGTGAGGTGGCCCAGAGAGCAGGAGGAGAGGGAGCCAAGAAGACAAGCTTGGAGAACATCAACGTTGAACTGTTGGAGCGAAGCCGGTGAAGTCTACCCAGAGACACAAAGAGCCACTGGAGAAGGAAGAGAAATCAGAACTCATGACAGAAGTGTAACGATGGCTTTAAGACTTAGGGTGGCGCTGCTGCACCTAAAATGCTCCTGGGGCACCTGGTAAAGTGAAGGATGCAAGCTGTCCCTCGGCCGGACCGTAAGGAGCAGGAGCGAGTGGTGGTCTTGCAGTGGTCGTCTCCATAGAATGATCGGAGGACAACCCACACAGAAGTGAGCGGGAAGTGAGGAAATAAGCACATCCGGGACAGGCAGCTCTTTCGAGACTTTTTTGCTTCTTTGGGAGGAGAGTCCTGGGGGCAGGGAAGAGAGGGCACCTTGAAGGGGTTGGGATTTGTTTCTGTTCAAATAGAATGGAGGACCAGCTTTAAATGCCAGAGGTTGACTACAGGAGAGGTAGAGGAAGTAAGGTGCGTGTCTCCTGAGAAGGTGGGGCAGGGGTGGGACCCCGAGTGAGACCCTGGAGAAGGCAGACGTGGGAGAGATTTTAGAGGGGGGTCCCCGTGTAGACTGGTCTGCGTGTCCTCAGCAGAAAGCTGAGAAGGTTCTCTCTGATCTCCTCTACTTCTCTGTGAAAGAAGAGACAAGTTCGGTTGTGCAAGAGTGACCGTGAAGTTCCTTAGATCACAAACACAAGTGGATGCACGGGTTTGGGAGAAAGCAGGCAGCGTTCAGTTGGAGACAGGTTGAGGTGGAGACATGCATGCCGGGAGTGCAGGCCGGAGGGGGGCGCCCGACTTCTGCGTGCGGCTTAGCGTCTCCGCACAAGTGTGCCGGACTCCATTCCCAAGCAGCAGGTGTCTGGATGAGCTGCTTGTAGACGGGGTGACGCTTACCCACCTGTCTTCCTGCCCACAGTCAGAACAGACCTGATAGGGCTGGAGTGTAGGCTGGGGAGGTGTTTGTAAAGCCTCCGATTATGAGCTAGGCTGTAACAGAATGGTACTTCACCCCCTTCCCCGGCATCATGCCACATGTCTCTGCAGGCTCCTGGGGACCTGTCAAGGCATCAGCCTTAGTTAGACGTTACTGTGACCCTAAAGGACACCGAACACAGAGGGTAGACCCCGGGAAATCCAGTGTCCCCATAGATGAATGAAGAGTCGAGAGAAATCTGTCTGTTTCAACAAATACATTCAGCAGTTCTTTCGTTTGTTTCAACTAAGGTTCGCCTCCCTTTGTAAATATAATAGACTGCACACAACTTAAATCTATCTCTTGTTTTGGCAGAATTGTCTGTGCTCAGGTCGTGATTCTGAATGTTGATATCTGTGCTGCGTGACAGGTCTAGCAGGTGTAGAAAATTGTGCCGATTTGCCATTGACGGTGGGCCGTCCCAGGGTCTCCCAGAACGGAGGGAGCCCGGCGGGACTCGGAATATGGCCCCTTCGCTGCAGACCAGTCCACCTCACCCAGCCTAGTGAGCGGACCACGGGCTGCATCTGACCCCTGCTCTTGCCCCTTCAAGTCAGCCCTCACAGCCATCGTCTATGACAGCCGTCAGGACAAGTCCCTGATTCCACATGGTCTTCAAAAGGCCAACGGAAGATGCGAGTCACACATTAAGCTAGCTGAAAAAGCTAGATTCAGGATTAAAGTTTGACTCTGGTGCTGCTAAGAAGAGAGTAGGTAGGGATGTGCCATTGAGTGAAGATGGGACACAAGGTTTGCAGGTAAGATTATTGCCAACAGATGAGGCAGATACATACACGAACACCAGTACTGACTGCGGACTGTGGTCAGAGGTGGTTGTGTAGATGGCATAATGGCTTCCACTGTTCAGAGACGAATTGCGGGTATTTCTGGGATCACCGGAGGCCCAGAGAAACGGTCAGCAGGTAGACTAAAGTTGCCCCAGGGAAAATCAACCATCAGTTGGTGGAGCAAAGAACGGCAAAAGTCAGAACAAAACAAGAACAAAATTTTAAAATCCCCGAACACCAGAATCCAGAAAGCGTATGTGATTTTTAAAGTTTTTTTCTTTTTTTTTTTCCACCCCTTTTTAATTTGTCTGGATTAAAAAAAAAAAAAAAAAAGAGGGAAATCGAAAGAAAGACTTGTATTCATGTATTTGGAAGATATTTGTTGAGCACCTACTATGGACGGGCACCACATATCAGTCATCACCCACAAAAGCCGGGCCTGAATGGATCTCAAACTCCAGTTGGCAGGGAGCCGGGGCCCGGGGAGGCGGGGGGGGGGGGGGGACCAGAAAATAAGCAATAAACACAACAGTGTGTAACGTGTCTGGAAGTAGTAAATGCTAAGAAGTGAAAAGGGCAGGATAAGGGAAAGGGAAGATACCGCTTTAGGTAGGTCATTAAGAGGTGACACTGGAGCACCATGTGGGGAGGGGAGTGAAGGATCTGGCAGACATTAGGGGAACGGGATTCCAGGTAAGGGTATCACCCGCAGAGCCCCAGGGGGTGGGTGGGAGTGTGCGTGGGTGTTTGAGGATCAGCCACGGGCCTGTGGCTGCCGCAGCATGAGCAGGGGAGGGAGGGAACAGGCGAAATTAGAGCAGAGGCTGTGAGCAGGCAGGGGTACAAGTCATAGGAATGTGCTAAGGCCTTGTGCTTCTGTTCTTAGTGGGCCAAGCTGCCCGGCAGGGTCGGGGGGAGCAGAGACCTGCCGCCATCCGACTTAACCCTCAGAGATCGCTCCAGTCTATAGGTACAGACAGGGACACAGGGAGACCCCTGGCTCAGCCATCAGTCCCTTCCCTCCAGCAGCTACCCGGTCCTCCCTGTGTCCACCACCAGTCACGGAGGCCTGGAGCATCCCACACACAGACGGAGTGACAGAAATGCAGACAGGCGTCAGCTGCAGCCTTGCGCCTAAAGAGCACGCAGGCCGGGCTGGAAGCCACATCCAGAGACAAGCATAAGACTCCCTTGTAAGTGCCCTGGTTGGGGGCTGGGGGGAGGCAGTAGGCAGCGGGTAGAAAGACATCTTACAAAAGAGATCCTTCACAGCAAGGCCTTCTGTAATCCAAGAATCCAACTGTCTCCCATCTGTCTAGCCTGCATCAGGCTGCAAGCCATTAAGAACATAGGGACCTTTTCGGTTTATCACTGTATGTCCCCGGCACCTACCACGTAATAGGCCATCAGCAAATGTTTGTTGTTTCTTAAATAAAGTGCATATCACTTAAGTAGGCCTGGGGGGTTTTGGGGGGGGGGGGTGGGGAGGGAGAACAGAGCAGGCATCAGGCTCCCAGAGAAAGTGACCCTGGATCTGAAGGTACCCACAGAGACACGGCTATGGGGACAGCATGAGCCAACACATGGAGATATGGGGAAGCAGGACATATTCAGGGAACCAAGGCCAGTTCTAAGTGTCCAGAGATTGGGATGTGTCAGCAGGAGATAAGGCCCCATCAACAAGCAGAACCCTGGTTACGAAGGGTTTGGGAATGAGATTTGGTATTGAGGCAGCAAAGAGCTCCTGAAGAACTTTCAGCCGGAAAGAGCGCGGCCGTGCGATGTGTTGGCATAGGGAGGACGGGCTGACCTGGAGAAATGGGCGGGGGCTTGAAGGATGCTGAGAGGGAAGAGTGATGGTGTAGGTGACTGAGAAGAAGAGTGCAGTGGCTCTGGTTTCCATCCTAAGAGATGGGGCGACGTTCTGCCTTCTACCAAGATGGGGAACGGGGAGATAACGCCTTCCGCGTGGACATCTGGGGCTGCCTTGCATTAAAGGTTCGCTGATAGGCTCGAAACTACTTTGGAGAGCTGTGCAATATCCACAGGCAAAAATAACTCATGCGCGAATTCAGCAAGAATATAGAGCGTCAAGCCAAGAGCGGGAGGGGGGTGTAGGAGTCAGAGTGGCATTGTTGCTGCTCTCATGGGGCTTCTAGTTCAGCTAGACAGGACCATCAGTTAACAGTGAAGAACAAACACAACCACAGATAGTGATAAATAAAACCAGGTGCTCCGACAGGAAATAACAGGAAGCACCTACTTTTGATATGGTTGTCCAGGACTTTATCTCCAAGGAGATGACACTTAAGTCGAAGCCTGAAGAAGACTAAGCATGAGCAGGGAAGGGTGACAGGTTCCAGCAAGGATCAAAGCCCTGCAACAGGGAAGGAATTTAAGTTTAATAAAAAGTGGGACACAAATGTTCATGGATGGATGAATGGATAAAGAAGATGTGGGGCATATATACAATAGAGTATCACTCAGCAATCAAAAAGAATAACATCTTGCCATTTGCAACTACGTGGATGGAACTGGAGGGTATGACGCTAAGCGAAATTAGAGAAAGACCAAAATCATATGACTTCACTCATGAGGACTTTAAGAGACAAAACAGATGAACGTAAGGGAAGGGAAGCAAAAATCGTATAAAAACAGGGAGGAAGACAAAATGTAAGAGACTCTTAAATACAGAGAGCAAACAGAGGGTTACTGGAGGGGTTGTGGGAGGAGGGATGGGCTAAACGGGTAAGGAGCATTAAGGAATCTACTGAAATCATTGTTGCACTATATGCTAACTAACTTGGATGTAAATCTAAAAAATAAGTAAAAATAATAATAAAAAAATAAAAAGTGGGACAATGTAATAAGGAAAATTAACAATTAAAATTGGAGGGATAGGTAGGTGGCTTTTGCTCCTTCACAGTTTACTTCCTAATAGACATCTGAATGAAATTACTCATCTAGAACTGCAAGGCAACTGTAACCAGAAAGAGTATCTGAATATTGTATAATTGGTTACATTCATTACAATCAAACTGAAATCAGTTGCCTTGCCAGGGGAAAAAAAGTGACTAATTGGCATAATGTGAAGGTCTTTGAAGACTCTCATTTAATATCGGCAGGTTAATGAGCAAGCTAATAAAACAAGTTTTACTTAAATACTTAGAAGGAAAAATTTATTCTGTCCTTGGGTGTTCAGTTCTCTCATTGTCAGGGGAGGGGGGGGAAGAATGAGGGCAAATTTTAGAGGTTTCACTGTTCAAATAAGTATCCCTTTCGCCCACTTGAAAAATCTGACACTTATTGAATTTTTTGTCATCTCACTGCTCTTCTGTGAGATTGGAGGACTTTGAATTTGTGCCACTTTTATTAACTGCTGTGCCATCGAGAAAGGCTTTAGCATCTTAGTTCCCTGGGAGAAGGGCCAGGTAATGGATGGATAATGTGTGACTCAGCCGGTTTGGTGTCCCGTGAATTAGAGACAGGGGCCCAGCAGGTAGGGTATGTGACCTGCGGGCTGTGTGCTGTGTCAGCAGTGCCTTGATCTGTTAAAGGGTGGTTGCCTTTTTTTAGATAGTCGCACATTCCTGTCTTGAGAGCGCTAAGTAGGGCAGGGTTAAAGATCAAAGATAATTATTTTCATGCCATCAGGGTTTTGTTTTTCTTTTTTAACTTGTTAAATAGCAGAGAAGAAGGGATTCATTCACAACACCCTGGCATTTTATTCTTTCCTCTGGTGTTTTTTTCAAGACTCCCCTGGTAACGTCGTCATCAGAGTAGGCTGGAGATCACAAACTCAGCCCGAGTTTGAGTTTGAGATGGTCCCCGAGGCAGGGTTTCCGTGGGGCCGACTGGGGCTCCAGCACGCTGGCAAGCGGCAGTGACAGGCAGTGACAGTCGTAACAGTGACAGTGACGGTCTTCATGGATCAGTGCTGCTCCGCCCATCTCTTCCCCTCTGTTCCCCTCTGTTAATTTACGTTTGACCACAACGCATGTTCAAGACCCCACCTGTCTTGTGGATTCCACTTTCCCCTTGGTCACATCTCTGGCTGTTCTCTCTCTCTCTCTCTCTCTCTCTCTCTCTCTCTCTCTCTCCCCCCCCTCCCTCCCTCCCTCCCCGCCCCCCACCAGGTGGCTTTCCTATTTTGATCAGTCACATTTGCTTTTTCTTGTATCGACTTCACCTTGACTGCCCTTCGTGCTCATCGGGGTGACCTCCTAATCCTCAAACCCAGTGATGTTGGTGCACAGCCTACCCTTCCCCTTTCTCGAATGTTCAGTAGTCCTTTTGTCGCCTGTGCGCCTAGGACCGTGCTACAAGCTGGAGGTACAGAATCAACGTCCAAATGGAGCTTCCTGTCCGTAGGGGGATGAACGTGTAAAACAACCAGAGTACAATATGCTGAGTGCCGTGACTAAGTCTGCATCACCTGTGGCTTAACACAGAGTGGGCGTAACATTCGCTACCTTGCGGAATGCGAAGGAGAGCAGATTTCAGAGAAGCAATCTGTCTTTAAACCGCGTTGCCTTGATTCCTTGCCGTGGCTGCTCTTTAAGTCCTTCCTCACCTCCTGCCGTGGGCATATACCACAAGGCAAGGACTTAGCTGGCCACTCGCCCTGTGCTCTGCACTGATTCCTACTCTCGAGCTCCCTTATCGCTACGGGTGGTTCACACAGGTACCCCGTATTTGCTTAATCTTAAAACCCAAGGAGTCACCACCAACTATTCCATCTGGTCCCCAAGCCCCACTGACTTCCTTTTGCAGGGCATTTACCTGTGTCCCTGTTATGTGACACGCCATACTTTGAGTCTTAACCGCCCCATTCCTAGGATTTCCAGCCTCCTTTGCCTTGTGGCACATCTCAGAACATCGCATCGCCATGCTTCCCACTTGCTCTAAAACCCACAGTAACAGGGGTACCTGGGTGGCTCAGTCGGGTAAGTGTCCGACTTCAGCTCAGGTCATGATCTCACGGTCTGTGGGTTCGAGCCCCACATCAGGCTCTGTGCTGACAGCTCAGAGCCTGGAGCCTGCTTCGGATTCTGTGTCTCCCCCTCTCTCTGCCCCTCCCCTGCTACCTCTCTCTCTCTCTCTCTCAAAAATAAACATTAAAATGTTTTAAAATAAATAAAACCCACAGTAACAGACTTCTACTATAGGATTAAGGCTGCATAGGTATCATAAAAGCCCTCCCCCATAAACTTTTTTACATGCATGAGAAAATATTTTGAAAAATTCTTTGAAATGTATAATTGAGCTTGCCTGAAAGTAAGGAAGATCCTTAGAGGCCTAAAATGAAGCGAAACCGTGGACCAACAGCATTAATGAGTGCTAAAAAGCCAGAAGCCGGCCTAAGGGCCTCTGCCAGCTCCCTGTGACCTCCAGCTTCAGTGTTCATGACTGTGGAGGAACTTATATCAAATTATATCAAACTTATATATTGAGTTATATGAAACATCCTTTGTTGGGAAACGAATTGCAAAGGTCAACAGTCAGCAGGGGTGGGGGGGGGACCCAAAAAGTAAAACTAAAAACCCACCCTGCAAAGGAAGATAGCATAGGAATTTTGACCATCTGGACCTTCGCCTGGGGTAAAGAGAAAGAGAAAGAACTTATCCCTAGACGTCGTGTGGCAAAAAAGCCCTTTCTGATGCATATTTACAAAGTCAGCATCACACTATTTGTATGGTTGCAAAAAATTCAAGATGGAAATACATTCTTAAAATTTTTCTAATGTTTATTTTTGAGAAAGAGAGAGAGCATGAGCCAGGGAGGAACAGAGAGAGAGGGAGACACAGAATCTGAAGCAGGCTCCAGGCTCCGAGCTGCAGCACAGAGCCTGAGGTGGGGCTCGAACCCACAGACCGTGAGATCATGGCCCGAGCTGAAATCAGACGCTCAACCGACTGAGCCATCCAGTACCCCAAGCTGGAAATACATCCCAAAGAAGCCCCCGCTTGGTAATATCCCTAGGTATCTGATAAAAGCAAATGCAAATGATCTGAGAGGGACATAGCTTCAGTGGGACCTCAGATACATTTCTAAGGAACATGATCCCAAAGGACAAACAATAACCACGAAGTGTATGGGGGAACAAGATACTGTCACTGTGGGTCAATAGAGTAATAGCATGAGTCCTGCAAAAACTTAAGATATTGAAATTACTGGAACAGATTGGTCCTTTTAGGGGAAAATTGAAAATATGATTAAGAAAGACACTAGCAAAAATAATGTGTCGTTTGAAAAAGAACCAAATAAAAGTTAAGAAATCAAAATGTAATAGGAATCAAAATTAAAAGCTTTACGGTGGAGATAAGTAGCAGTTTCCAGAGAGCTGAAGTGTGAATAGTGAAATGAAACACAGATTCTGAAGGAATTTCCCAAAAATCTACCCAGGGAGACAGAGAATTGCTAAATGTGAAAAAGAGGATCAAAGCAAGGAAATTAGATCATTAACATCTAATACATATCCATTGGAGTTCTGGAAAGATAGAAAAGTAAAAGGAACCAGAAGCCCTATTTTAGGGCATATGAAAGCTAAGAACTCACCAGATCAGACAAAATATGCAGATTCGGGTCCAGATGAAGGAGTCACCGTGGATTCAAACAAGAGAGAGGAAAATGCCCAGCTGGGCAGAAAGGAAATACAGCTCACCAACAGAAAGAATGGATGTGAAACTGACAGGTGACTTCTTGACAGTGGAAACCTACAGACCCTGGGATAATATGGGGCGAATAAGTAACCATCCAAACTGGGGCGCCCTAACCAAACTGGGGCGAGTAAGTAACCATCAACCTAGAATATACCTGCCAGAAAAACTGTCATGACCAGTGTCTAAATAAAGGCATTTTTAGACAAACAACAGTCATTGTAGTTCAGGACTTTTTTTTTAATGCTTAAGTATATAGAGCATCACTATTCAAAAGAACTTTCTGAGATGATGGAAATGTTTGCTGTCCAGCCACCAGCTGGTGGCTTGGGGACTAAGGAACTTAATTTCAATTTTATATAATTATAATGAATTTTGATGTTAATAGCTACATGCAACTATTGGCTACCTATTGGCAACACAGATAGGATTAATTAGCATAATCGACAAGTGTGAGTTCATGAACACTTAAAGAATAATTAGAGAATAAAGTTTTTTTCAAGTACCTGTAAAGCATTTTTTAATATTGACCACAAACTGTACTCTTTAAAACAAGCCTCAACAAATTGTAGATTATCGGTATCATGTAGCTTCTGTTCCCTGATCGTGATCATAGTGAATTTTTAAAAAGTGACAGCTTGAAGAGAAACGTACAGTTAGACATTTTAAAGGACACTTGTACATAATCTCTGAGGCATAGAAGAACTAATACTCAAAATTAGATAGTATGTGTCACTAAATGAAAGTGACAATACCATTCAAAACATAAAAAAATATTCCTAGAGTGGTATTTTGATAGAATTTATAGCCCTAAATACATTTATTAAAACATTAGAAAGGCTAAAACCTATTGAGGTAAGCATCTACCTTGAAAATTAGACAGATGACTGTAGAATATATCTACAGAAAGTAGAACAGATAAAATAAAAGTAGGAATTAATGAACTATAATTCAAACATACAAAAAAGATCAACAAAGTTGATCTTTGAAAAGACTACTAAAATCGATAAAGCGTCTAAGTAGACTGTTCAGAAGATAGGACACTAATAGAAATGACAAAGAGAATAGAAATACAACATTTTACCAGTATTTAGATGTAATGAACAAATTCATAGAAAATACAACATAGACATAAGTAAAATAGATATGGAAGAGCAGAAACATAAATGGATATGATCTTAAAACAAAGATATTAAATTTTATTATTAGCCTCAGATAGTTTAGGAATGATTCCAATTTTATCCAGTGCTCAAACCATCCTTTGAAGCCACTATTAACGTAATACTAAAACATAATGATGGTACAACATGGAGAAATACCAGGCGATGCCACTCATGAACATAGTAGCAAAATATCCAGAACAAATTACTAATTAGCCAACGATTTGTTAATATATATAGTTATTTATCACAACAAAGTTGCTTATTTTATAAGTACTGTCATTTTAAAAAATCCGTAAATGCAGTTTATCACCTTAAACAGCGAAAAGGGGGGAAACATCATTTCGTTAAGTGCAAACAAAACATTGAATAGAATTAAATATCATGATAAAAATATTAGCAGATGGTAAATGGAAAAGAGAACTCCCTGAAACAGAAAGATGAAATGTTTTTTTTAAGTGACAGTAACATCACACTTAATGGTTAAACATTAAAAGCATTTTCCATATAATCAGTAAACATAGAGGAGACCCTTATCACCAATTTAGTTTAACATTGAGCAGTAGGTCAGAACCACGGCATTAAGATGGTAAAGAAGGTATAAACTAGAAAGGAAGGAACAAACTAACATTATTCGTAAATAAAAATGTAGGCTTGAGGGGCGCCTGGGTGGCGCAGTCGGTTAAGCGTCCGACTTCAGCCAGGTCACGATCTCGCGGTCCGTGAGTTCGAGCCCCGCGTCAGGCTCTGGGCTGATGGCTCAGAGCCTGGAGCCTGTTTCCGATTCTGTGTCTCCCTCTCTCTCTGCCCCTCCCCCGTTCATGCTCTGTCTCTCTCTGTCCCAAAAATAAATAAACGTTGAAAAAAAAAATTAAAAAAAAAAAATGTAGGCTTGGGAAAATTAAAAATATCAGTGGATTAATTTGTTACCGGTAAGAGAGTTTAACAAGTTTCTGGGTGTAATATCAGCATAAAAAAATCCAGTTGTATCTCTGTACAAAACAGCACAGAGTGTTAGAATATGTTATGTTTAACAGCCTGCCATTTATGAATAATTCTAACAAATATGTGAGAAACCTTTACCAAGAAAATTATAAAGTTTGTTGAAAACTACTTTAAAACATCTAAATGGACAGACTTACCATGACAGTAAATAGGATAAGTACATATTATAAGTCTGTAAATTTTCCACCAATTTATCTCTTGATTCAAAATAATTCTGTTTAAAGTCCTACCTGGGTTTTCTTTTTCTTTTTCTTGTTAATTGAGGGGAAATTCGTTAATGTCACCTTAAGGGAAAATGTCTGTGGCGCTCAGTGCATTCACAGTATTGTACAATCTCTCCACCTGTCTGGTTGCAGAACACGGTCACCATCTTGAAACACAAAATATCCAATAAGAAAATGGACAAAAATATAAACAGATATTTTTTTAAAAGAGAGAGTGCATGAGCAGGGGAGAGGACAGAGGGGGAGAGAGAGAGAGAGAGAGAGAGAGAGAGAGAGAATCTTAAGCAGACTCCAGGCTCATTGCAAAGCCCAATGGGGCTTGATCCCACAGCCCTGGGATCATGACCTGAGCCAAAATCAAGAGTCAGATGCTCAACCGACTAGGCCACCCAGGTGCCTCTGAACAGATTTTTTTTTAATAAGGAAAGATAAATGAATAAACATGGAACAGCAAATAATTTGTAAGTTATCCACGAAGTATAACTAAAACCAAAAAGAGGTACTGTTTGTCACTCACCAGTGTGCACACATTAACAGCATAATATCAAAGGTTGTCAAGGATTTTGAAGTTTTATATACTGCTGGTAGGATTCTGCATTCTTGTTCCGTGTTCTCTTATTTGGGGATAACAAACAGTTGTGAGATGCACAAACCAGATGGCCCAACAACTTGCTATAGAACATGCTCAGAGCCCTTAGGCATTTTCCAGAGTGCGTGAAAATAGCAAAAAACTAGACACAGCCCAATGTTTGTTAATATTAGAATTAATAAAGTGTGATATACTCAAAGGGCAGTGCACCATACTAACAATGATAATAGATAAACTAGGCACGAGTCTACTTATTTTATTATTATGCCTAATACTTATATAAACTGATATTTGTGTGTGTAAAATATTTTAACATTTAAACATTTTTAAATTGGACTCCCCATTACTTACAAACTCAAGTACAAAAGTCATGAAAGTACCCAAAGCCATTTCTCCAACCATACATTTTGGTTCTTTTCCACTGGCCCCGCCAGCCTAACCGATTACCCCCCCCCCCATAGTTGCAGAAAAAAGTCATTTGTTTTCTGGCTTCATGTCTTGGCCCAGCCATTCAGGAGATGCTGAAACGCTCATATCCTCATCCTGGTTTTCTAGAGCCTACCTACCCTTCCATCAAAGCTGCAGTCAGACCTCCTGTGCTGGAAAGGTGCTTATTGAATGTGGAGCATGCCATTCCAACTGCAAAACAATATTTTGCTACTAATTTTAAAAGTTACCTTCCTCTTTTAAATATAAATCAAGCCAAGGTGCATCCATTATCTATCTATCAATAAAAGTCAAGGCAGAAGATATCAACTACTTCTGTTTAAATGGTGGGCTGGGGTAAGACATGTTTTAACAAATAAATGCAGTTTTAAATGGAAAATAAAAGGAGCAGCCAGTACGCAAGCAAATTATTATCTCTGACATCCAATTTTATACCCTCTTCATTTGTTCTATAAAGAGAAAAAGAAATATTTTAAATAAGTGGTCAAGGGCTTTTCTAGTGAAAAAGAAATATTTGAAATAAGTGGTCAAGGGCTTTTCTAGTGAAAAAGACTAGAGAAGTGTATTATTAAATCCTACAAACAGCACGTAGTTGTATCTGATCACTTTGGTATTACGAATCACATTTGTTCCCGGGGCCATGGTACAAAGGAATTAGCCAGAGCGATTGAGGGGGCCACAAACGCCATGACCTCTATGGAAACTGAGGCCAAGTTAACATAGAGGAGTTGGTTCAGTCTGTTCTCTTTAATACTGCTCAGAATAATAAACCCCCATCTGATCTCTCACTTCAATTCCATTCACATTAATAAAATCTAATTCATTTGAATGGGATTCAAAGTGATTTGATTCAATTCAATCAAATTCTGCTCGGTGGAATCAGTCCTTGATTGAAATCTATTAAGTTTGGTTCAATAAAATAAATTTAAATATTATGCAGTAAAATTAATTTTTAATTAACTAACATTTCAGCTAAGGTCCATTTTGATCTGAACTTCAATTCTCCATTTCTATATTTGGTCCCTATTCAAATGAATAAAATATAGAAGGATCCAACATAATCCTGAAAGATGCACCGTAAGGCTAATCAACTACATTCATTTCTATTCATCCCTAATCAAATGAGTTTAGTGACATTCAATCAGAGAGAGAGAAATGCTCACCTTTAACTACCATATTGAATGTTTTTATTAAAATTTCAAAATTATGCGTTTTCCCAACTGTACCACACTGTCTGCAGTATGAACTCCATGGGACTTTTTTGGATTCATTCTCCATTTAATCTGTATATTAACAGAGAATAACATGGAATCAGATGGCCAGGAAACAAAAGGGAATGTTGTTATCCAGGTTAATGTTTTTACAAAATGGAGAGACAGCTTGAGATGATAGACCTTTGTATCTATGAGAATGCCAACATGTCTGATGCCTACCTTTATTTTTAAGGTTCTTACTCTGAATAGTAAAACACAGTCCTTAGGACTCAGGGTCATGGTTGTGAAACGGAAAAAGCTCTGGATGGTTGTGACACAAGCTTTACATCTGGAATCAGCTTGAGAAGGTGGGAGCCACTGTGGAAGGCCGTGTTCCTCCTCTCGAATAATATTATAGGTACCAAATGTTGTCTCTTAGAGAGGTGACAAATAGCTACTAAGAATAGAGTGAAAAAGAAAGGTTGCAATGAGCACGTTATTCTGAAAAAAATTCCTGGGAATTGTAAATGGAGATATTACTGCAATAAACACTTTTCGTATCTTCTCTGGAAAATAAAGTCCTAGACTGGTACTCCAATGGCACTTGGGCACTGAGCCTCTCAGTATTCTGCGAACTAATGCACGCTGTCATCATCTCAAGTCCGTTGTGTGGCAGACCTATCTGACGATAAGGATCATCAGGGTTCTAGTGACCGAGCCCTAAGATTTTCCTCTGAGATTCTTAATCTATAGATCTTATTTTGTAGGCTGGGGAATCTAGAGGGTCGACAAGAGCCCCAGGTGGATCTCCTCTTAGGTAAATTGGAAACCCTTCTCTGTATTAATGCCCTGCCAGAGGCAAGAAAACACAGTAGCAGTCGCTCCATGACTTGGCCTCCCAGCCCTCATCTTTCCATGGGGATGCTGAGACTTGGGCTGCCATCGTCTGGCTCCTAGAAGTCATTGCATGGGGACAGACTCTACATGTGGAAGAAGAGAGGCTGGCTCTATTTAGGCCAGAGAACTCTAGGACGGGTGGCCTGTCCCCTCTTCCAGTTCCTGGGGGCAAGGTGACTCGGCACTAGCTTTAGGGCTTTGCAACCCTTGGATTGTGCCCATCTCATGCTGAAGGAAAAGGGGGATCTGGCCTGCTCGATCTTCCAGATTGTCCAGCGGGCTCTGTAGTGGCTACAGCACCTCTGAAACTCCTCTTTGCTCCAGCCCGGCCGACAGCTTCCTGTTCCTTGTTCCTTGTTCTCTCGCATGTTTGCGTTGCAGGGAAGATTCTCGCAGGTACCAACTGCTGTGTGCACACAGTCTAGAATTACACCAATTAAAGATATCTTGGGGTTCCTGGGGGGCTCAGTCGGTTAGGCGTCCGACTTCAGCTCAGGTCATGATCTCACGGTTGATGAGTTCGAGCCCCACGTCCGGCTCTGTGCTGGCAGCTCAGAGCCTGGAGCCCGCTTCCGATTCTGTGTCTCCTTCTCTCTCTGCCCCTCCCTGCTCGTGCTCTGTCTCTTTCTGTCTCAAAAATACATAAAAACATCTCTAAAAATTTTTTTTAAAGATATCTTTATTTAGTACGCCTATTCTCACTATTTGTGGCATGGTGTGGAGCACAGTGGTCAGATCAGAGTGGTCAGCTGAAACTGACCAGTGAAGCGGAGGGAAAAAGAATCAGTGGTGCTTTGGGGAAGACAGAAGGGAGGAGAAAACGGGGGATTTTTCAGAGCGAGAGTCACTTCTTTAGAAATTGGATCCTGCACGATAGGGGGCTTCAAAGAGCCAGGATGCTGCCAAACAGAGGGAACGGTGAGGGGAACTGCCAGCAGGGGGCGTGGAGCTGAGCGCCGAAGGTGGGTGTCTGCCGCGGTTGTATCTGTTCTAGTTCTTCCGCTAAAAAGCCCCCTGTGATTCCCTAACGGAAGTTGTAGATAAATAGATCGTAGTAGGTAAAATAAAACGAGATTTCACCAGGCTAAAAATACACTTCTTAAGTTTTCATTTTAGAGACAATAAAGCCTTGTGGCATTGTTTTTAATATCTTCTAGAAGTGGATGATACGGAGCTAATTAAATGTCCCAGTGACTCTACTCGGTCTTACCGTAAGAGTGTGCCAGGATAACGTTTATTTAAGCAGACCATTAAGGTACTTCGTGTAGCTTGGAAGTGTCGAAGAACAATTGTGAAAATCACACAGATGTACCACGTTTTCCTCAAGAGGTCCCCATGCACTTGCCCTTGGGTTTCTAAAACACCTTGTTACTGGAGAAAATTAGAGAGATCTCTTGGTTTCTTCAAGTCCTCCCTCCTTCTTCCTTCCCCAGTTAGTCATCCAAACAATAATAAACCCTTCAGCATAATGAAACTTGATCTTGAGTACAAACAGTGTAGTGATTCTGTGTAATTCAATCTATATCTGGTTGTTTTAATACAATGTCCCTTACTTTGATAATTCAGCTTCTAGTTAACTTTGAATATGGGCCATCATTACTAATCTTGTGCTGGTGGTTACACCTACTGAATACAGTTAACAAAAATCTGGTCTGTTTTGAGATTAGAGAAGTTCTTGAACTCTCGGTGCTGGGTAATTAAATTCTTTCTCTTCTAACCACTTCGTATTCTTGTCTTTTTAAAGTCTTTCCGTCTTTATCATCTTTAACGCTTTTCCCCCTGAGCCAATTAACAGTAAATAATGACTTATAAAGCAAAAAGTAGCACCTTATTAGCATAGCACTAGAATAAGGCAATTCTTTGTTCAATGAAAATTGAACCATTTTCTTGTTGAATATAAAATAGATGCCAAATTAATAATTTATTTTAGTTACAGTGATTTGATTTAGCCAAATGTGCCAGTGCTAATAACAAAGGGTACAATTTGCTTTTTCCCTGGAATCTGTGTTCCTTACTGGCATTCTGCTGTCCGTGGCACATGTGAAAACAGCTAGTTAAACTAGTTGTACTGTGCTTAATTTATTTTCCTCGGAAGGACTACGAAATAACATTGATTTTGCCCCACCTTAACTGGGAACGGTAGCCATCTAAGGCCGTCTGTAACTTGACACAGAGGTGAGGTTTGGGGGGAGAGCTGGGAACTTGGGCTACTCTCACCTGGTCACTAGAGTGTCACCTCCTTGCACTGACCAGAGAAATGTCAGTTCAGAATCACCCCCCCCCCCACCCCCGGATCCCACCCTGGTGTCTAATAAGAGTCCCTCCGTACAGGAAGTGAAGGTCGGCCATGTGAGATTAGTTCAGAGCCTGGATTCCACACAGAGCTTAGGCCTCCCGCTGGAACACCCACTGCCCAAACAACTTGACAATGAAGCGCCCTCTCCGGGTGCTTCTCCACACTCCCTGCCTCCAGGGATCAGAAGACTCTCTCTTCTATTTCCCCTACCACACATTTCTCAGAATCTCCTGCTAAAGGAGAGGCTGATAATGATCTTGTTCCTTTTCCTGACAATGTTCTGATTTCTATAAAGAGTACTGAGCCACATTCAACTTCTCTCGTTCATGCATTTTATCATGATGTCTATAATGAAAATATAACAGTGTTAGGTTGTTCTACTAGTTGCTGGAAGAAATTATTTGAAATTGAGCTGAAGTTTTAGATATATGCTCTTCCAAGGGCTATTTGAATGACAGGGAGGGTGAAGGAGTTTCCTGCCAGAGAGTCGATTAACCCCAGTTCTATAGGTATCTGGTTTGTTTCCTCTCCTTTGTCAGGTGGGTAGGCACCTCCTCGTTCCCCAAACAATGGTAATAACCCAAATTTCCTTTGAAGGAAAGAATTTAGTATTAGGTTACCTTGGAGAGATTCAGTGTGATAAATACATGTGATAACCAGTCTAGGTCATGCTTCTACATTTCGGGGATCAAGTTGTGATCTGGAAGGCCCCAGGGGCATTTGCAAGGTCAGCATGGTACTGTCCACCTTTGCTCTCTCCCTGTAACATGGCCTAGAGATAGAATCAACAGAGACCTTGTTCAGCTTACTGGCCAGATGGTCTGGCTCAGATTTTATAATTTCCATAAGTGGAATTTTTCAAGCCTTGTTTTTTGAAACTCTTGACTGCATCACAAAAAGAGTTTATTATTGGTCATGGTTGCAACGTAGGGAAGCATCTGAATTTCCATGCTTTACTCTTTACTGCAATGGAGAGAGAAGGGAGGAGCCAAAACAAAACCAAACAAACAAAGCCACCTCGAAGGTAGAAAGAAAACACAGCTCCCTGTATGCTGGGACATGGCTCAGATAGGGAAAGATAGGGTTTCGGCATGGACCTCATCTCAGAGAGCTGGCTTCTTTTGCCCTTCATAACAGGATACTGGAATCTCTCTCTACTATTTACCAGATCAAGTCAAATACCTTTTTGAAAATTCATATGCCACAAATGATCTTGCAAAGGGAAAAATAATAACTTTTCCAAATTAAGTCAACACAACGGAAAAATCTAGAAATTTGTATGAATTAGAATATTTGTCTAACTCTTTTCCAAGTTCAGTGCATTTGCTCATTTATTACATCAAGGCTGAACCTCCCAGGAGAGTTTCATTGCTTTAAATTGCCCACCTTACAAACAATCCCATTTACAGTTGCACCAAAAAGATCCATATACCTAGCAACAAATCTAACCAAGGAGTTGAAAGACTTAAACTCTAAAACTAAAGACATTAATGAAAGAAATTGAAGATGACTCAAACAAAGGGAAAGATATCCCATGCTCATGGATTAGAAGAACTAATGTTCATACTACCCAAAACAATCTACAGATTCAGTGATTCAGTGCAATCTCTTATCAAAAAGCCAGTAACATTTTTCACAGAACTGGAACAAGTAATCCTAGAGTTTGTGTGGTACCACAAAAGACCCAGGTAGCCAAAGCAATCTTGAGAAAGAAGAACAAAACTGGAGGTATCACAATCCCAAATTTTAAGATACTTTATAAAGCTGTAGTAATCAAGACAGTGTGTTACTGGAAAAAAAACAAAACAAAACAAAAAAACGTAGATCAACTGAAAAGGATCGAGAGCCCAGAAATAAACCCACACTTATATGGGCAATTAATTTACCACAAAAAAGGCAAGAATAAACAATGGGGAAAAGACAGCCTCTTTAATAAAAGGTTTTGGGGAAACTGGACAGCTATATGCAAAAGAATGAAACTGGACCACTTTCTTACACCATACACAAAAATAAACTCAAAACGAATTAAAGACCTAAATGTGACACATGAAACCATAAAACTAGTAAAAGAAGACATAGGCACTAACCCGTTAGGCATCAGCGTTAGCAACATATTTGTGGATAGATCTCTTCAGGAAAGGGAAATAAAAGTAAAAATAAGCTGTTGGGACTAGACCAAAAATGAAAAGCTTTTGCAAAGCAGAAGAAAACATCAACAAAATGAAAAATCAACCTACTGACTGGGAGAAGATATTTACAGATGATATATCCAATAAGGTGTTAATATCCCCAAAATATAAAGAAATTATACAACTGAACACCAAAAAAACACAATAAATAAGTAATCGGTTCGGGGCGCCTGGGTGGTGCAGTCGGTTAAGCGTCCAACTTCAGCCAGGTCACGATCTCGTGGTCCGTGAGTTCGAGCCCCGCGTCAGGCTCTGGGCTGATGGCTCAGAGCCTGGAGCCTGTTTCCGATTCTGTGTCTCCCTCTCTCTCTGCCCCTCCCCCATTCATGCTCTGTCTCTCTCTGTCCCAAAAATAAATAAACGTTGAAAAAAAAAATTTATAAAAAAAAAAAATAAATAAATAAATAAGTAATCGGTTCAAAAAAATGGGCAGAGGATGTGAATAGGATATTTTTGGAAGAAGACATCCAGACGACCAATGAAGAGAAGGTCAGCATCACTCATCACCAGGGAAATGCAGATCAAAACCACAAGGAGGGGCGCCTGGGTGGCTCAGTTGGTTAAGCATCCAACTTCAGCTCAGGTAATGATCACATGGCTCGTGAGTTGGAGCCCTGAGTTGGTCTGTCCGAGCTGTCTGTGCTGACAGCTCAGAGCCTGGAGCCTGCTTCGGATTCCCCGTCTCCCTCTCTCTCTGCACCTCCCCTGCTTGCACTCTGTCTCTCTCTCTCTCTCTCTCTCTCAAAAGTGAATAAACATTTAAAAAAGTAAAGAAAAAAACATAAGGAGATATCACCTCCTACCAGTCAAATGGCTATTATCAAAATGACAAGAAATACCTAGTGTTGGCAAGGATGTGGACAAAGGAAACCCTCGTAAGCTATTGGTGGGAATGTAAGTTAGTGCAACCACTGTGGAAAATAGTATGGAAGTTCCTTAAAAAATGAAAAATAGAACTACCATATGATCCAGTAAATCTCCTACTGGGTTTTATGCGAAGAATACAAAAACACTAACTTGAAAAGATATATGCAGCCCTATGTTTATTGTATTATTAACCATAGCCAAGATATAGAAGCAGCCCAAGTGTCCACTGATAGATGAATGGATAAAGAAGATGGTGTGTGTCTGTGTGTGTGTGTGTGTGTGTGTGTGTGTGTGTGTGTGTGTGATCGACTATTACTCAGCCATAAAAAGAGTGAGATCTTGCCATTTACATGAACATGGATAGACCTAAAGGGTATTATGCTAAATGAAATAAGTCAGAGAAAGACAAATACCATATGATCTCACTTACGTGTGGATTCTAAAAAAACAAAACAAATGAACAAGCAAAAAGCCAGACTCATAAATACAAAGAACACACTGGTGATTGCCAGAAGGGAGGGGGGATGGAAGATGGGTGAAATGGGTGAAGGAGATTAAGAGGTACAGACTTTGAGTTATAAAATAAATAAGTCACGGGGATGAAGAATACAGCAGAGGGAATACAGTTGATAAATATCGTAATAATGTGTGTGGTGACAGATGGGGACTGCTCTAACAATGATGAGCACTGAGTAATGTATAGAATGATCGAATCACTAGATTGTACACCTGAAACTAATATAATGTTGTATGTCAACTATACTTCCGTAATAAAATAAAAATAAATAATCTACCTTAAAAAAAAAAAAAGAACCGCAGCAGTTTTTATGCCATTCCAGTATGGCTCTTGCCTCATTTTCGTTTCTGAGCAATCACACAGGTACTGGGGCAAGTGCATACCTAGGGTCCTGAAAGGGTGGTTGAGTTATTATAATTGGAATTCCAGCCATATACCTGAAGACTTTGACCGGCCTTCTCGGCTTCCTGGCTGACACTGCCCCCAGTAGGTTCCATTCCCTCCCAGCTTCCTGCAGGAGAAGCTCTTCTTAGGACCTCCCCTTCTCCCATTTTGTTCCCTCCCGTCTGTCGCTGCCTAGCTTCTTCTTACCATCGTTCACCTGAAACTCCCCTCAACAAAGTCTCCTGTGAGCACTGAGCTGTCAAACTAAAAGAAGAAGTTAAGATTCCCATCTTCATGGACTTTGCTCTGAAATCTGACAATTCAGACAACACTGTCTTTTAGAAGTTCTTTGGCTTTTTTTTCCCTCCCTCTCTGACTGCTCCCTTTCCTGACTTCCACCATGGCCATCTGCCTCTTTCTCTTCTCCAAGTGCTCTTATGATCTAAAAGATTCCAACTGCATCTCTCCTGCTACCAGTATTTGCTCATTTACCCTCATGGTTCCTAAAATGGGACCTGCAGCCTAATAATGCTCCTGAGATCCAGACTTCTACATCCAATCGCCTGTTTTATGTATCAAGTCCATCACCCTTTCTTCAACACATTCCCTAAGCTTCTCATCTTCCTCCCCCATTATCTTGGTGAAACGCATCACCCAAGCCAGAAGCCTGGGATTATTCCACAACACCTTCTTCCTGTCCTCTCTGCCACCCTAATCCCAACAGTCCTACACCAATTATACTTTGCTAATCTCTTCCTATTTTCTCTTCCTCTCTGTTTCCACTACCATTTTATTATTTCTCTTCTGTATTAACATGGGAGCATCACCTCTGGCCTCCCTGACTTTATCCCCTGGAAATCTTTCACCTTACTATAGATCTTTGAGATACAAATTTGATTATGAAAATTCCCTGCTTAAAATCCTTTAATTGGCTCACACGACTTACAGGACGAAGTTCAATCTCTTTAAGTTGGGAGGAAATAAACACTGAAAAGCAAAAATAAGCCAGTGCAAAGTAACTTCTTATTTAGACAAAGATTTTTTGTGATATGCCCTCATCTCCCATCTATTACTACCTACCCCTGCTACCCTTTCAGCCTTATTCTACCATATTCTACCTACACACTCCTATATATTTTTCCATATAGAACTTTACCTCTCTGTCTTTTTACATTCTGCTCCCTCGTGCTACAAGCCTTTACCTCTCTTACATCCTTATTCACCCGAGTAATGCCCATTCAGCCTTCAACACATAGCTCAAATACTTTACCTTCTCCGGGAAACTTTTCTTCATGACCTCTTTTCCCTCATTCAGGCTCCCGTGTGTCATAAATCTTGTTAAACTCAATCTTTGTCTCCATGATGCTGCCAAGTTTCTTAGAATGTTTGACATGCAGTGGAAACTCAAGCACTGTTTGATGAGTGGATAAATGAATGAATACGTGAGTGCATATTAGGCCAAATAACAAAAAGGAAAGTGTATTACGTAAGAGTGTTGTACAATATCTTGTGAGATACAGTGTCATACTTCTGGTTTGGGAGCAGATCCGCGGTGTGATTGAAAGAGTCACTTCGCCTCTCTAGACCTCAGTTTCCTTACCTGCAAAATAAGGAGATCGCCTTAAGACACAATGAAGGTCATCTGGCTCTAATAGTCGGTGATCCCCCAGACTCTCATGTCACAGAAGAGCGCGGCTAGTCGTGAGCTCAGCTGTAATTTACAGAATCAGTGCACGGTCTGTATGCCTTCATCAGGAGTGTCCCCATTTGGCCAGCACTGGGGGGCACCTAAGTTCCTGAAGCTTCAAGGTCAAAGTGTCTTCCAGGAAAGGAGGTGCCCATTCTGGTGGGGAAACTTACCATTGCCCATCGTGATTTTTTATTAAATATTCCTATTATTGAAACACGTTTACTTTTAAAGAGGGTAAAGTGATGTTCGGTCTACCGGACCGCGATGGTACCTCTGGGTGCGAGGGTGTGCGTGTGGCATTAAAGCGGGCGTGCCTCATCTACCTGACTGTGCCGTTTCCTTTTCTCGCAGATGGAAGTCCTTACACCTGGTGGGTCGGCAAGGCCAACGAGAAGCATTACTACTGGGGCGGCTCCGGGCCCGGGATCCAGAAGTGTGCGTGCGGCATAGAGCGAAACTGCACAGACCCAAAGTACTACTGTAACTGCGATGCGGATTACAAGCAGTGGTGAGTGCATGCTCCCCTCCCCATGGGCCTTCAGGTCAGAGCAATTCGGTAGAAGAGACCATTTGAAAATTGCTGAAATAACAGGACAATAGGGTAGCAGTGTCTGGGAAGTAACCCAGGTGACAAATGTCAGGAACGCACCAAAAAACATAAAAGCAGAAAGAGATCAGCATTACAGCGGGTGTGTTCAGAAATAAACAGGCACAAAATTGATGCGTTCCCATTTTATTCAGAGAGAAGAATAATGAGCCATGTAGAAGATGGTGCTTTACATTATGAAACGTGCTTAGTAACAACAGAGGGAATGGCCGTGGGCAGGGAGCCCATGGGCAAGCGTGTGAGAACGTCCCCGGTAAATGGTCTCCTTCCACCTCCTGCAAGGTTTGCTTTGAGAAGCTGCCTGAGAGAAAAAGAAGAGGGGGAAGGGAAAGGAGAACCTCATTCTTTGCTCTATCTTGAGCAACAGTGTTTGCCCATCTACTGTTTCTTCGTGCCTTGAACTGTTTATAACTCTGATACAGATCAAGTTCAGGAAAGATCCATCTTGGGTTTCTTCCGTCCCTCTCCTGGCTTTTGTTCTGCTTCACAGTGAACGGCTGGGTCTGCATCTGTAACAGATAAAGATAAAATCAGCTGTCATTCCGTGTGCAAAACAGAGGCCCCGGAACTTAGGTGAAAGTCTGTAAACCCAAGTATGTCTTTCCCCAGAAATACACATCACACACCTGCTTCTCACAATTTCAGAAGTAGGGAGGACCCTCTGTGCTCCTCTCCTGCCCCCGGCCAGCAGCAGAGAGCAGGGCTCCGAATTCTCCCAAGAACAACCACAGGTTACTTCCGTCTTCTTCTGGTTCACACTACTTAGAAAGACAATTTACAAGACAAGTTCATACTACCAGTTAACTGAAAACTAATTCTAATTGTAAACTTATATGATTTCTAGGTAGGGCGTCTACTTATTTTCCAAATTTTCTCTTAGCAAATGAAATGAATTAGCAAGGCTGTATATTTCAGTGTTTTAGAATTGCGTGTGCACGTGCGTGTGCGTGCATGTGCAAGGAGCTACCATTACTCTTTGATCGTGGTTTATTGTAAAGAGAAAAGCATGATACTCAATTTTTAAGTTTATTTGTTTGGAAGTTGTCTCTACACACACATTCACACACTCCACAAAGACTGGAAGTCAGGAGAACAGAAGCCAAAGGCAGGGCTCTGAAGTTGACTTCTCATTCATTAAGTCAGTCTACCATCACTCAACAGATATTGATTGAACATCTTATGTACCAAGTACTGGGGATAAAACACTGAATGACAAGGACAAGAATCCCTGCCTTGACCTATGTTCTTGTTGTCGCTTGTTACTGGTGTGTGTGTCCTTAAGCAAGTTCCATAGACTCGGATTCATTAGTCAGTTCAACGTTGAATCCCAGGCCCTTCGAGAAGCTGACTGTGTCCTCTCCAAGAAGGAGAAGTGGGAGCATTGTCCCGGGTGGCTCATTGTCTAGCAACACGGAGGGTTCATCCTACCACAGAAGACAGTTGACATATTCAGAAAAAGGGAAATCTTGTGCATATAGCCAAGTGAAATTCATTTTTGTCAGACATCCTGATGAGTGCTAGGGATACAATGGTAGATAGAACTTGCACCTTGTCCTGAAAGAGCTCAAAAACCAGTTGGAGGAAAAAAAAAAAAACCCACAGAAACAGGCAGCATAATACAATCAGTGCTCTGATGAAGGTATTACAGGATACACCAAAGCCAGTGGAAGAAAATTTAAGTCTGACTGAGGGAGTGGAGGGAGCGGTTAGTAAGGTGCTCGCAGGAAGAAGGATGCTTGAGAGAGAAGAAAGAGTTTGCTGGGCACACTCATCCTCGCAAGATCGTCTTGGAGGAGAAGCAGTTTGAGCAAGCGTCTGCACAGTAGATTTGGAATGCAGTGTGGACAAGAGGAGCCACAGTAACGCTAAGCCTGTGGGCAGTACGACATCGGCACTTCCGTTCTTTGCGGGGCAGGGTGGGAGTCTGGATTTCCCAGTGATGAGCCCTGTGGAGGTAGGCTTGATGGAGCAGGCAGAGGGGGAGGGGGATGTCACAACAGTCCTTGAAAGACATCAAGGGCTTAAGGTGAAACGAAGGCACAGCCACAAAGGAGGAAAGTGTATGAGATGTTGTGACGTGTCTAGCAAATTTGATAGGCCTCTGTGAGAAGGAGGGGAGGAATGTGGGTAGGCTCCCCCTTGGGCACCTGGAAATGGAGTGGAAGCAGGGCCATGAATCAGGCTAAGGAATAAAGCTTTGAGCCAGTAGATGGTGAGTTCCGCTTGGAAAGTATTAAGTTGGAGGTGACAGTATAACATCATGTCTAAACCCAGAGAGGTGCCGTTAATGGGATGGCCAGTAAGAAATAGAGACTTCAGAGAAATGTCTTTGCATCTGAAATCGTTTCCAAGAACATACCCGAATACAGATCAAAGATGAGCAGACTCGTCGCAGACAGACCTATTCGACGGCACTCACACACATTGCTCTGGCAAGACGTGATCGGATCGTAACCGTTGACAGTTTCTCGGGGCCCCAGACACCCCACCCCTTTGCTTCTGTGAAACTTGTCTGATGTCCCCTTTAACAGAAGCACTATCTTTTGAGAAAACTGAAATATATAATGAATATGTTCCCCATAGATAGCTATTAAAAGGATCTTCCCTATTTAGCACGAGAAAGAAAGCTTTTGGTGATGTCTTGTTGGTCTTTGAATTCACCAGCACCTGGCAAAGGCCTTGCTATGTGGATGCTTTACAAATGACATAGATTTGACACTTCTGAGGGAAGCTTTCAACCACTCTGAAACACAGATTTGTTGTCTGTATAATAAAAATAAATCTTGATTGGCAGACTTCTGTGCGAGTAAACGGATTATAGGATATGAAAACATTCTGTAAATTGTATAATATGGGATACATAGCTATTTGCAATTCTTAATTATATAATTTTCAGTGCAAGTCTTCATGATTCCAAATGAATCTTTAGAGAGGCTCCTGGGTGGCTCATTCGGTTAAGCGTCTGACTTCAGCTCAGGTCAGGTTCTCGCGGTTCGTGGGTTCGAGCCCCGTGTCGGGCTCTGTGCTGACAGCTCTGTGCTGACAGCTCGGAGCCTGGAGCCTGCTTCGGATTCTGTGTCTCCCTCTTTCTCTGCCTCTCCCCTACTCATGCCCTGTCTCTCTCTCTCTCTCTCTCTCTCTCTCTCTCTCTCTTTCTTTCCCTCTCTCTCTCTCTCTCTCTCTCCCCACCCAAAAATAAATACACATTTATTTTAAACATTAGAGTAGGACATATTATTTTTACTATTTGAATGTTGACTGCAACCCTAGCTAAAGTTGTTAACAATTTTACAGTTGCATAAATTTATAGTTGCATAAATTTACAGTTGCATAAATTGGGGCCCAGGAAAATTTAAATAAGTTTCCAAAAATTATATTAGAAATGAGAAACAGAGAGAAGGCTAAGACCCAGATTTCCAATGTTCAATGTTTTCCTATAATATCATGATCAAGGAAGACTACTCACATTGTTTTTCCATCTTTTTAATGATTTATGAATTTAGTGTCTAACTAGCCGTATGTGAATTTTAAACTTAAAGTTTAACCAAACAGACTACATGTCTTATGTTCTTTTTTTTTTCTAGAGGAACTCTAAAACTTAGATTAAGCATTTATTCTTATTTATTAGAGAAAATACACAAAAATGAAGCTGGGATAAATGAGATTATAGCTCAGGACACAAGTGGGCCTCGTAGCAAAGCTATGATGACCTATGAGAACTCTCACCATCTCCATGATTGCCTGATTATCTATGCCGTGAGAAGTTTTGCACAGTTATTTCTGAGCCTGAACGTAATTTAACATTTATGATTTACTATTCTCAGCAACAGTAAATATTCCCACCTACCGTGCCAGAACCCTAATTAAGTGAGCCTTGGTCTCAGCTAAGTGCCCACCACTGGGTAATTCGTGGTCTCTTGCCGCCCGACTCAATGAGCTCACTCATCACATCTGAAATTAGCAATGCCAAAAATGGAATTACCAGTGAAGGCGTGCTAGTCCTTGCTCCACTGCCCTTTTCTCGTTGCACTTGGAGAATTTCTGGGTAACTGTGTGCGGGCCAACATGAGCCCATACGCCGGGGGAAATGAGGGAGGTGAAAAGCTATTAACACAGTCTTTGTGTTACAGTCAGGGAGCAATTCCCACCTCCGTCTTAGAAAAGACCAGGTACATACTAACTTGTGCCCCATTCCATTGGCCCTGAATGGAGTTGGCTTGTCTTCCCGGGCTAGAAATAGAAATAAGCCATGACCAACTTTACATAGACAGCAGAACCTCTTTAATGCTTTAAAACCAGAAACATTGGGCTCAGCTTCCTACCAACAACTGTTAAGTACTTTGAATGTTTTGAAAAGGAATCATTATATATTTTCTCACCGCTTATAAACAGTTTCATCTCATCTTTGATAGCGTCTTTCCATGAAACATCTTTACTTTTACTCAAAGTGAAATGCTTGCGTGTGCGTTCTCGTTTGCCATGTGGCTCAGATCACGATAGTGAACGTTTGGGGATGTTAATCACATGTCAGACAGTTTCAAGAGCTCCAATGTTCCATGTCATTGACACATTACAGTGACCCTACGATTAAGGTACTTACTTTATACTCATTTTACAAATCAGGAAATTAAGTCCCAGAGAGGTTAAGTTAATTCGCCAGGGTCACACAGCTAACAAGTGGGAGAACCACAATTCAAAAACTCCAGACTTATGCTGAGATATTCTGCAGCCAGGCATAAAGTCTGTAAAAATTTTTAAATATGCTCTGTGTAGAGTGTGGCAAACAAGCCGCCTTATAGAGGCAATTTGCTGGGGTGCCTGGGTGGCTAAGTCTGTTAAGTGTCCGACTTCAGCTCAGGTTATGATTTTACGGTTCGTGGGTCCAAGCCCCACATCGGGCTCTGTGCTGACAACTCGGAGCCTGGAGCCTGCTTCAGATTCTGTCTCCCTCTCTCTGCCCCTCCTCTGCTCATGCTCTCTCTCACTCTCTCTCTCTCTCAAAAAGAAATATTAAAATAAAGGCAATTTGCTATCAAACCTTTAACAGATATTCTTTGAACCTTTTACTATATGGCATTTTAGTTTCTTAAATAGATACAAACAAATGTAGATACTTTTCTCCCCATTTTTTATAGCAGCCAAGACAAAACAAACCCAAACAGAAATTTCCATCAATAGAATCTTAAGTAATTATATTATTGGGTTGTTAAAGGAAGGAAGGAAGTAGATACACAAACACTTGCATAGAAAAATAGCCAAAGTAAAAATACAAAAAGAAAGCTGAAGAATATACAACATGAGTCTGTTTTTGTAAAAAAAAATACACATACAGCCATAACCCTTATATACATATAGGCAAGTTCTGGAAACCATACAAAATAAACTATTTTTTTAATGTTTATTTATTTATTTTGAGAGAGAGAGAGAGAGTGCATGAGAGGGGGGCGGGGTCAGGAGCAAGAATCCCAAACAGGCTCCACACTCAGCACAGAGCCCGACATGGGGCTCGAACTCATGAACCATGAGATGGTGACCTGAGCCGAAACCAAGAGTCAGACGCTTAACTGACTGAGCCACCCAGGTGCCCCATTGTGCTAACTCTTATTAATGGTTTACTTTGCGGGTGCCTGGGTGTTTCAGTCAGTTAAGTAAGTGACAGACTCTTGATTCTGACTTAGGTCATGATCTCACGGCAGTGAGCTGGAACCCCTCCTTGGACTCCATGCTGACAGTGCGGAGCCTGCCTGGGATGCTCGCGCTCTCTCTCCCTCTCTCCCTCTCTCCCTCTCTCCCTCTCTCCCTTTCTCCCTTTCTCCCTTTCTCCCTTTCTCCCTCCCTCTCTCTCTGCCCCCTCCTACATTCACTCTCTCTGTAAATAAATAAATAAGCTTAAAAAAAAGAGTTAACCTAGTAGACGAAGGAGTCTTGTCTTTATCCCATTCTACATCTTATTTACCCTTTGGATTTTTGGCTGTGATTGTAGTTAACCTGTTTGATTAAAATTTCTAGGGGCGCCTGGGTGGCGCAGTCGGTTAAGTGTCCGACTTCAGCCAGGTCACGATCTCGCGGTCCGTGAGTTCGAGCCCCGCGTCGGGCTCTGCCTGGAGCCTGTTTCTGATTCTGTGTCTCCCTCTCTCTCTGCCCCTCCCCCGTTCATGCTCTGTCTCTCTCTGTCCCAAAAAGTAAATAAACGTTGAAAAAAAAAATTAAAAAAAAAAAATTTCTAAAAGTAGTTTCCAAATCTTACACGAAAAAGTAAGGGCCCTCACAGGCATCCCATTACATAAGAAAACAATATTAATCCATACTCTTGAGAAAGCAGATAGAAGAATAATGTTCAATAACAGCACAAAAGCTACTCTATTCTTGATTCTGTTGCCCCCAGTATTGGGGTGAGTTTCTAGGAAAACTGGAGAGTGCTCCTCTCCCATGTAGCACAGTGAAACACAACATCTAGGCCACTAGCCTTTACCTACCTGCAGAAGACTACGGTTTATCTCGATCTGAATTCTGTAAAACTCATGCTGGTGCCGTTAATCCTTCTGGGATCCTGCTTGAGACAACATTCTCAGTCGTCTGATTCTCAGTCATCTGATTCTTGCCTATTAGAGGACGTGATATTATGAATAGTATGGGTATCAGTTATGAGTAATGCTCTCCTGGTCACGAAACCAACCAAAACAGTAGCCAATATTCAAATAAATGTGTGTGTGTGTGTGTGTGTGTGTGTGTGTGTGTGTGTGTGTGTGAGTGAGAGAGAAATGAAATATTAAAATGGGTAGTTACCCATACGTTTCCTATTTAGAGACATAAATGGAGCTGACCTTATAATCTAATGAAGGCTATCTTTCTTCATTTAAGTTAAGCTTTGCTTAAAAAACACAAAGATGGGGTACCTGGGTGGCTCAGTCAGTTGAGCATCCGACTTCAGCTCAGGTCATGATCTCACTGCTCCTGAGTTCGAGCCCCACATCGGGCTCTGTTGCTGACAGCTTGGAGCCTGGATCCTGCTTCGGATTCTGTCTCTGTCTCTCTGCCCCTCCCCCGCGCTTGCTTTCTCTCTCTCTCAAATATAAATAAATATTTTTAAAAAATTTTTTAAATAGCAAAGACAGAAAAAGGAAACTTTAAACTGATTGGGCCCCAGAGGTTCAGTGTATTTCAGCACAGTGCAGATTTCAGACACCTTCCATGACCCCCTGGATTTTAGTCCTTCTACTTCCTCTCTGAAGTCTACCGGTCAGATTTCCTGCACCGTGAAGTTGCATCTAAATAGGATACTCCTCGAAAGTCTAGCAGCTAAGCTCGTTTAGAAGTGTAACTACTTTTCAATATGTGGGTCGGGGCTAAGAGCTCCAGGCGAGGGCTTCTGCTCTTTCATTAGGAATTCACCCTGAGATGTGAAATAGGAAATATGAGCGAGGCACAGGTAGGCGGGTGCTGGAGAGTTCCAGATGCCAAGCAGCCCTGCCAAGTTGAAAGACCTCTTAGCGATGGGGGTAGGGAAATGCCTCTCCCCATTTCCAGAGGAAAGCAAAAAAATGATACCTTATATTCTGTCTCAGGGATATTTTGGTGCCAACTTGCTTGGCACAGCATAGAACCTCCTGTCACCTCATGGATTGTGTCATGACAGAAAGGTAATTGGGCACCGGAGAAGATGTCAGCAGAGTGTCAATATGGTTTGACCACTGCCCCTAAATAATATTGATGACAGGAAAGGGAGAGGGATTAATCAGGCGTGAGCCTGTCAGATGTTCGGAGCGCGCTGCAGGTTCCAAAGAAAGATGCACCCCACCGACAGAATGCTAAATGGACTCCCGACAGAAGACATTATTTAGCCATCTCGCGAAAAACAGAACGAAGGCGCAAGAAGGCTTTCTGAGAAAAGCGTAGTTCATTTTCCATCACCTCTCCCCAGCACGCTTTAAAAAGAGGGCGATCTCTTCTATTTTCTGGGACGAAAAAAAAAATTGCGGTCTCCCTAAAAATCGACCATGAGTAAAGAAAGGATCAAGTCAAAAGCCATGTCGTTCAGTTTAAGGCGAAGGGCCAGGCAAGCAGTTTTGGGGCCCCGTGGCAAGCGGGTCGTGGGGGTGCTACATGTGACACAGCCTGTTTGTTTGCTCACCCTGTGTCCTTCCGGAAGGTGAAATCCATTCCACGCGAAACTCACCATCACACCCTCCTTACCGCCTCTCCTGGGCCTTTCGCAGATGCCTGGCCCTCTGTGGTTCCAGCTTGTCTCTTGCTACGGCTCACTTCTAAACCTGACCTCAGAGCAGTACTGTGGCAACCTCCCAAAATAATTCCAAAGCTTGACGCTCCCCCATCCAACGACTTTATAACTGTGGTTATCACCGTCTGGCTTCATAGAAACTAGAACCACCTAGGAAGCACTGAAAATTACTGATCATCAGGCCCTGCCTCGGAGTAATCAAACCCAAATCTCTGAGGGTCAGGTCTGGCCATCCCGGATTCTGCACACTTCCAGGATTTCGAGTGTGTGGCCAGGGCTAAGAACCAGCGATTTCTGGTTAACTTGAACTGCACGTAATAAAAAATATATATAAAGACATAAGCTTGAAGCAAGATGAAAGCTTATTTCCCTTTTATATAAAAGTGGCCCACACTCCTCCCAACAACCTGCTCTAGTGTTCTTAGAGTTTGACCACATCCTCAGGCTCCAGCAGGGCTTCCAGTGCTCCGGCCATCACATTCACATTCACATTCCAGGCAGAAGGTGAGGTCTCCCAGCTTGACCTCACTGTCCCACCCAGCTTGACCTCACTTACCCTCCCAGCTTGACCTCACTGTCCACCACGGCCATTCTGAGAACGTGTGTACTTCCTCATCGCCGGCCCCGTGACCTGCACCTAAAATATCCCATCTCGTGTCTGCGGAGCAAACATCACTCACCACTGAAGATCAGCTTCCACGCTTATTTCTCGAGGAGCTCTCCCCCACTTTGCCCACACCCCCCCAACATCTAGCCAAAACCTGTTACTTAAAAGCTTGCCTCCCTAGGGGCACCTGGGTGGCTCAGTCGGTTGAGCGTCCGACTTCGGCTCAGGTCATGATCTCGCCGTCTGTGAGTTCGAGCCCTGCGTCGGGCTCTGTGCTGACAGCTCAGGGATTCTGTGTCTCCCTCTCTCTCTGACCCTCCCCGGTTCATGCTCTGTCTCTCTCTGTCTCAAAAATAAATAAACAGTAAAAAAAATTTTAAAAATAAAAGCTTGCCTCGCTCCTTCCCAAAGCCAGTTTATTATAATGTTATTTTGTGTCTTACCTATAACTATTTGTCTCCTCTCTCAAACTGTAAGCCTCACGAGGCCAAACCCCACACCTCATTCCTGTTTATAAATCCTCTGTGCCTGTCGCTAGCTACTCAGCAACTATCTACAATTTGATTTAAACCTGTAGCTCTTGGGGCGCCTGGGTGGCGCAGTCGGTTAAGCATCCGACTTCAGCCAGGTCACGATCTCGCGGTCCGTGAGTTCGAGCCCCGCGTCAGGCTCTGGGTTGATGGCTCAGAGCCTGGAGCCTGTTTCGGATTCTGTGTCTCCCTCTCTCTCTGACCCTCCCCTGTTCATGCTCTGTCTCTCTCTGTCCCAAAAATAAATAAACATTGAAAAAAAAAAATTTAAACCTGTAGCTCTTTAGAGTTTTTTTTTTTTTTTTTTTTTTTACTGTGTGTAAACTTTCCTTTTGTCGTGAAACATAATGCACAAGAGACGCCCGTACTTGACTCTTTGAAAATATTCTTTTTACTCTGGGCAGCGAAAATTGGAAAGTGATTTTGTATTTGAGTAGTAATGTAATTCCACCAAGATAGCTCTTAAAATGCTAATAATATGCGTATACGAATACGTGTATCTGTTCTTATATATTCATTTACACATATCTACATATATGTTAAATATACATATGGCATTATTATATATGATGTATAATACGTTTATTCATTTTTTGGAAGCATGCTCATTGTGTTCAGCTAGCTAAATGCCTTATATTAATATGAAATAATTTACTCTGTATGCAAGAAGGTAAATGATTGAGATGGAAATACAGGACACTTGGAGAATGAGAGGAGATGTACCCAGATAATAATACTTTCCTGCCTATCTTTGTCATCACTGAGAAGGGTGTACCCCTACTATAGGCAGTGTGTGTGTTAGGCAGGATAATGGTCCCTAAAGATGTTCAGGTTCTGATTTCCAGAACCCATTACCATGTTACCTTACATGGCAGAAGGGGCTTTGCAGATGGATGAAGGGTAAAAACCTTGAGATGCGAGGTTGGTGAACTGTCTCATCAAAAGAGTACTTAGAAATGAAGAACATTTCCCAGCTGTGGAGAGAAGGAAATCTGGTGATGAAAGGAAGATCGGAGAGAGCCTAGATTGCTATCTTTGCAGATGAAGGAGGGGATCCATGAGCCATGCATGTGGGTATCGTCTAGACGCTGAAAAAGGCAAGGGAAATGGATTGTCCCCCAGAAATTCCAGAAAGAAACTGAGCCCTGACAACACCTTGATTTTAGTCCAGTCAGACTCATGCTGGAGTATTAATCTGTAGAACTGTAAGAGAACAGCTCTGTGCTGTTTTCAGACCCTTGGTTTCTGGTCATTTGCTATGGCAGCAATAGAAAACCTACAGACCTACTTTCTACTATGGTTGGTGTCACTGAAAACACCCTGCAAAACTTTTTCTCCCTCGTGTTGGTGTAGAGTCAAGGTTGACTGGTAGACTAGCCTTGAAGCAAATTTAAAAAGAATGTCCTTAAAAGTAATCTTATGGCCAAAGCCACATTCCCTTGCCCGTACATCACCTGCTGATGGAAAAGCTTCAAGCCCCTGTAGAGAACACGTAGGGTCTTCCTTGGACGTATGGTTCTCTTGACCAGGGAGGATGGGTTGCCCATTCTTATCTGCGATTGGATCTCCTTCAAGCAGATGACTGTATCGCTGGTGCCAGGAGCTTTTACAACTCAGAAACATTCATTTATACATCCAGTCGTTCAGCCACGTCTGAGTCCCTGCTGGGTACCAGGGATGCACCAGACCTTCCTGCTGGTCCTGAGAAACACAGCAGGGGTGGGCAGCCTTAATGGTATGCCTTCCGCTGGAAGATTTCAGATGTCTTCTTGATCCCTTCACACGTTTTAATTTCACAAATCCGATCCTGCCTTCTTTTTTCCTTTAATTTTAATTGACAGGCAGAGAAATGAGTGCATAATGAGGGTTTTTATCCATTTTCTTATTTTCCTAATAACCAATGAATTAAAGAAGGACATTATGAGCATTAGGAGATTTCCAATTGTGATACCCCGTTTTATGGCAGGTGCCATTAGCCTGCATCTAGCCTTGATCTATTATTTATAGCCTGTTAAACTCGGCATGATCCAGATAGCCCCAACTCCACCAGCAGTGAGGCGTCATAGCTAGGACAAGGGCTGGAAAATAATGAGCAGTATTCTTTCCTGCCATTATTGTTTGGGGATATTTTGGTCAGTGTACTTCATTGCATGGAAACTGTCCTGTTTTCTAAGGGCCTTGATGCAATAGTCAATTATAAAATGGATTTTTCTGGAGTTATCTGTCGCATTCATTCATTTCGCCAATTGTGCAGTGAGTTTCCATTGTGCATTCTACCAGTCCAGTCACAATACAAGACGATGCCACCGCTGAACTGCCCAGGTACACTTATGCACACTTATTTCAATAAATACAGTACAGTTCCATAAGTGCATTTCCTCTTGTTCATGATTTTCTTAAGAACATTTTCTTTTCTCTGCCATGTTTTATTGTGAGAATATATAATACGCATAAAATAAACAATATGCCTATCTCTGTGTTATCAGAAAGGCTTCTAGTGAACAGTAGTAGTTGTGGTTTTGGACAATCAAAAGTTCTTCGTGAGTTTTTGACTTTGGATCGGGGTGGGGAGGTGGATGGGGGAGATTGGCACCTCTAACCCCCATGTTGATCAAAGGGAGGGGGATTCTTTGATAAGGAAAACAAAGTAACACTAGGACACAAGGGTGGGGTGTAGAGTGTGTATTTTCAAATCAAAGAGAACTTGTGAAAAACCTTCCTGAGAAAGAAAACCCTCCCAAGAAAATGGTTAAGAATGATCCTGTCAAGTCCCAATTAACCACATTCAGATTATCCCTAGTATAGACTATCCACACTGCTTATTTCTAATATAGAAAGCATTACAGTAATCACATTTAATCTTTGTTACATTTTAAATAGACATGTCAATGCAAAATACAAATATTGAAAAGAAAATGAAGACAAGAGAAAAAGAAATGAAGAAATGTGGTGAAGGAGAAAACAACAGTGATATGAAATAGCCAGTCTTTCTTGTTAAGAGCAACCTTTTCGTTCCTGAATGTATATGTTGGTTTTGTGCTGCCGGAATCCAACCCTGTTTATAATTCAAAGTCAATATTGGGAGAAATCCATCATTGACACTAATGCGGCAGCCTTCTGAAGGGTCAGGCCGGGGCATCTGGACGGCCACTGCCCAAGCCTTCCTCCCCCTTCATTTCAAGGGCATAGACTGTCTCTTAGGCTTCCATAAACATACTGATGGCTTCTCAGGGACTGAATACTGATGGCTTCTCAGGGACTTTTCAGGGACACTGTGGGGTAGGAAGTCTGGAAGGAATGTGATACCATGCACATGACAGCTTGGATTTTTTGTTCTAGTGATGGGTTATTTTCCACAGCAGATGTATCTTGCCATTGGTTTGCCCCAGGTTGCTTTGTACAGGCTCTGAAGTCTAGAAGCCGCTCAGACTACCCACAGTATTTCCTGTGGGTGCATATCCATTCCAATTCTAGGAGTACTTCAGACCGTGTTCATCAGTATTAACTCCCTCAAGACTGCATTCAGAAACAGATAAAGGGGCTGAAGGGGCATGAGAAATGGTTATGAGTTGATAGCAAAAGAGGATGTAAAAATCAGTTTGTTATAATTTATCCCAACCCCAATCTGAGGCATCAGTACCGTGTGGCTACCAAAATACACAACAAAATAAAATACTCTTGATGTCACCTCAGTCAAGTGTCCCGATCATAGGAGTCTGTAGCAAGTATCTGTTATACCTCACTTGAAGTGTTATATCTAATACTGAAAAACTGGAACATGGAAAATGAGGTTGGGGAATTTGACAAGTATTCTGTATGAGGAACAGTTGAGGAAGAGAGGAAGGAAAGGGGAGGGGAGAGGAAGGGACAGGATGGGATGGGAGGATGGAAGGAAGGAAGGAAGGAAGGAAGGAAGGAAGGAAGGAAGGAAGGAAGGAAGGAAGGAAGGAAAACAGTCTACTATTCAGTACAAGAATCCATTCCCTTGTGGTATGGGTTGAATTGTGTCCCCTAAAAAAGATATGTTGAAGTCCTAACACCAGTACTTGTGAATGCGACCTTATTTGGACGTAAGGTCTTTGCAGATGTCATCAAGTTAAGATGAAATCATTAGGGTGGGTCCTAATCCAATATGAGTGGTATCTTTGTAAGAAGAGAAGAAGAGACCCAGAAACAGACACACACAAAGAAGAGGAAAACCATGTGAAGATACACACACAAGAAGAATACCAGGATGAAGGATGGAGGCAGAGATTGGAGTGATGTGTCTACAAGCCAAGGAATGCTGAGGATTGCCAGAAACACCCCGAAGCTAAGAGAACGGCATGGGTCGAATTCTCCCCTAGACCCTTCAGAGAGAGCATGACCCTGGAGACACTTTGATTTTGGATTTCTAGCCTCTAGAACTGTTGGGAAATAAATTTCTGTTGTCTTAAGCCACCCAGTTCGAGGTCCTTTGTAACTGCACCACGAGAAACTAGTGCATCCAGCAATGCTGGCTCCCAAGCCAGGGCATTTCCCCGTGGGTTGTTGGCAGGCAGTTACTTCCCAAATGCTGGCTGTGCTTGAAGCACTTTATCTGCGTATCTTCCTGCAATCTTCACAACAACCCTATGAAGTAGGTACCATTTTTAGGTCAAGCTTGTAAATAGGGAAACCAAGGCTTAGCAAGTTGATGAACTTGCCCAGGACCACACGGTCAATAAGTAGTGAATGGGATGAATGGAAGCAATCTCATGCTGGGAGCCAAGATTTTAACCACGATGCTACATTTTCTCTGGAGAGAAAGGGGAGCTACTACAATGGATCAAAGAGCTAAAAATAGGGGAGATACAGCAGGGAAGGCATCGAGTTGGACTACAGTATGTCTTTGAGAAAGATGAAAGAAGGAAATGCACCCGTACACTATTCTCCAGGAATCCTTGCGAGGAGCTTGGGAGTGGGGCGGTCCATGAGAGCAGTGACCAAGGTAAACCAAGGGACAGTGGTCAATACCTCTCCCATCCTAGAGAAACAGAATACGTGTGGCGATTGGGATTGATAAGGAGAGCCAGAAAAGTTTCTAGAAAGAATGGGCAGAATAAATATACCTGAACCATTTGATTCAAAACTGTTATTGAATTAAGGTGCATAGCATTGGCACTGTTGATTTCCCATTAGTGTGCCAACATTATTACTTTAGTGAGTGTAAACATATATATGATGCCTTTATTTTCTCCAGTAATGCTTACGCTCCTGCCGTGGTCCTTTTCTGTAGCCCCTCCTTGGGAATAGTGCACAGGTGACTTTCAACCTGTGTCCTAATCACTTTCACCTGAGAAGTACTGAGTTTCTTTCCTGTCACCTGCCTTTTCCTGTACAAACAGGGTCTGTGGTCTTTGTCTAGGTCTTCCTCCCATCTCCTCACATTTCGGGGATCTTCCTGCCCAGTCCATTCTTTTTTGTCATCATGAAGAACCTACTTGCATTCCCAGGAACCTGTCTTCCTGTAGTCTTAAGTCATGGCCATCATGACTCCAAACCAAATCTCCTCTTTAACCAGCTGAGTTGTCCTTCTTGACCAGTTGCAATCATCACCCAGGTCCCCTGTGAAACCACTAGAGTCATCGCCAAGACTCCTGTTAACTCTGTAGCAGGTTTCCTCTCTAGAGATGCAGTCCAAAGTCTTACTCTACCATGAATTTCCAGCTTTTTTTAACATTTATTTATTACTGAGAGACAGAGAGACACAGAGCATGAGCAGGGGAGAGGTAGAGAGAGGGAAAGACAGAAAATCTGAAGTAGGCTCCAGACTCTAAGCTGTCAGCACAGAGCCCGACTCGGGGCTTGAACTCACAAACTGTGAGATCGTGACCTGAGCCGAAGTCAGTCGCCTAACCAACTGAGCCACCCAGGCGCCCCTCCAGCCTTTTTTTTTTTTTTAACTGTGGGTCCCATCAGTCCCTGGCAAGCTTTTGGAAATATGAGGAATTCTAAGAAGTTAGTTGTGTAGTTGTATACTTCACATACTACTACAAATAAGCTAATTTTATTTTTAATACAGTTTATTAGAGCAGTTTTAGGTTCACAGCAAAATTGAGTGGAAGGTACACAGAGTCCCTATTCTCCCAACTATCAACGTCCTTTACCAGGGTAGCACATTTGTGACAATAGATGAACCCACAGTGACACATAATGATGATCCATTTGGGTCTACATTAAAGTTCATCCTTGGTGTTATACATTCTGTGGGTTTGGATAAATACATAATGACATGTAGCCACCATTATAGGATCATACAGAACAGTTTCTCTACCCTAAAAATGTACTGTACCTGTTCGTGCCTCTTTCGCCTCTACCTCCTGCCAACCATTGATTTTGTTTACTGTCTCCATAGTTTTGCCTTTTACAGATTGTCATAGAGTTGAATCGTACAGCATGTAGCCTTTTCATATGGGACTAATTTTATTTTAATAAAAAATGTTAAATAGTACATGGAAGAATTTAGGGACGTTGACATTGTGAAAACCAAGATATACGTAACTATCCTCTACTTGAAATTTAAATAAGCTGCAAATATCCTTTGAGCTGGATGTAACTTGCTCAAATGAAATCTGAGTTGAAAGTCCGGTACGAAAGGATATTAACAGTGTCTTGACCGAGGGGAGGGGCAGTTAAGAGCTCTACCAACTACGTGTGTCCTTTACCCATCACCCTCAACAATGGGTGGTAAGGGTTTTTATGAATCCTCCAGGGTTTCATGAAGTTTTAACATTATTAAAACCACAGATTTCAGAAAATAAGACTCAAAAAATTGAGTCAGGTTATAATAGGAATATAGCAAAAATGTCTTCTTTCTTCCATAACCAAGTGTGAAAAGCAATCTATAAAATTGTCAGAGTTTATCTGGTCTGCCCGACTTATGCTTTTTAATCCCTTGGCCTATACTTCCTTGAGTTCAAGGACTGATATTTGTAAACCAAAGATATTACTAATAGTCAAAGTTCAAAGAAAATTAAAGCCAATATCTCTGAATATGTTGAATACTTCAAATGACTGTGATTTACATATAATCACATTCATTCCAAATTAAAATCAAAGTTTGATTGATTGACTGGTATACAGATTGTAGGCCATGAAAAGCTTCTGTAGTCTTTGCACCCAAATTTATTTTGTAAACATTTAGGATAAGTATCCAAAAATGAGAAAGGGAAAAGAAAGATTTTATTAAGGAAAACTGAGGACACCAGCAAAATCTGCATAAAGAAAGCAATGTTTTTAAAATACATTGTTGGTTCAAGTTCAAGTAATAAGACAATGGAGTTTTTGACTCTTAAGACAAGTTGACATATTTAAAAGTAGTTTGACGATTTGAAGATGTCTGAAGACTCTCCTCCAGAGAGTCTGGATAGTTCCTCCAGAATTTGAATTATTTATAATCCCATAATTAATTACACAGAGCAAAACTGAATTGCTATTAAATGCCAAAGAAACCAATTTAAATTGGCATTCATCTACAAAGTCAGTTCCTATATACTCACAGCAGATTTTTAAGGTTTAATATTTACTATAGTATGTCAATAAAACTACACATATCAGAAAGGGTAGAAAGTCTCCTCCAAAGATAAATATAATGTACGTGGTAATTTTAGATTAATACAGAATTTTTTTTAAGATTTCCATTTCCTAAAGATAACTATTTTAAGCAAGGAAAATGGACAATGTCCTGTTCTCCCAAACAGTTATTGACCTATTGACTAGACCTCTCTCTTAATCTCATCCAGCCTGGGTGGGTGACAGTAACAACCTATGTCATATGGAGAAAACCTCTGAAGTTTGGGTTAGAATGTTCGAAATACTGTGGACATTAATAGCTCAATAAAGTGGGTTTTTTTTAATGTTTATTTACTTTAGAGACAGAGATAGAGTGTGAGCAGGGAAGGGGCAGAGAGAGAGGGAGACACAGAATCCAAAGCAGGCTCCAGGCTCTGAGCTGTCAGTACAGAGCCTGACGCATGGCTCTCGAACTCATGACCTGTGAGATCATGACCTGAGTCGAAATCAGACGCTCGACCCACTGCGCCACCCAGGCGCCCCAGTAGCTCAGTAAAGTTTAAAAAGAAGTTTGATTTACTATAAGGCTTAGAAAAGTGGAATAAATAGGATTTCAAACATTGTGGAACAAATCAAACAGCTTCTAAGTTCAGAAGAATTGGCAGGCATAAGTTAGTGAACTGGCCAATAGCATCATTCTTTCAAAATAAATTTCTAAACCCAAGTCATTTCTTTGCGCTCATGCAATATCTTCAGAATTTCATGGAGTACAATGAGCTCTGTTTCACCAATAAACTTTGAAATGTTAGGCTAAGTGCAGAAAAGCTCTTTGCTGATGCAGGAGGTCACTGATGCTGCCTGGGGGGGTTCTCTTCAGCCCAAGGTGGCGAGAGGACCCCAGAGTCCAGCTCTAGGCCACTGCACTATTTTTCTCTTGCAGAATGTCCTAAACCGGTCAAACCAGTGGTTTTTCAGCCAGTGAGCCTGTTCTGACTGATCCAAATTTATGCAAGAGGGTATTGCTCTAAATGGTTCATTTGTGATTCTCCGTATGAAGTAGGTTTGGCGTGTAATTAAAAACCACTGAATTTTCCCACCTACCGCTTGTGTGGCCTTTACAGTGTCTCTTGGTCTTTTAGAGTCTGTTTTTTCACCTGGGGCAGCAGCACTGGTAGAAGTCAGTTATTCCTCCAAAGTAGGAAATTAATTGGTGTCTTTCTTATTTCTGAGATTCTCTGAGGTGTACCTAGTTTTGATTATCAAAGGCCACCAAGCCCTCGGTTTTTAAAAATCATCTCTGGATGGAAAGCCTGCACGCGGTGATGAGCGGGAGGTGAATTAAACCGTAAAAGTTATACTTTCAAACACGGAAGGGCTCTGAAGCATCCAGTTCAGGGCTTTTTACCTAAGAGGGCATTGAAGAAAATTGCAGATACAAATATCATCGGCAGCGTCGGAGTCACGAACAGCCCAGGTTACCACGGAATGGTGGGGCCATGCGTCTCAAAGTTTATGAACTTAACCGTTCTACAGGCAGCGTGTAAAGGAAGTCCAGAAGACGAAACGTTTCACATCCTGTCCTGTTCACCGTATGTCTATTATCTTTCCCCCAAAGACTTGGCTGCCAGAAATGCGTGTAGATTTGCAACTTTCCAGTTCTGTTGTTCACGTTCCAAAGGACTTTTTCCACTCCAATTGCATTTAAATTTGAAACACAAATATGGAGATATTTGGAACGACTTACTCTATTGAGTACATTTTATAGCTAACAGCACATTGTTCTGGTAGAACATTTAGCTGTGTCTTTGGCCATGCAGTTGAGAAATTACGTTGACTAATAATCGAATGTAAAGTCATTCTTTTTATCTAAAAGATTTGGATAAATCTTTTATTGAGAAATACTCAGGCTGAATTCAGGAGTCTGTGTTTATTTGCATCAGCTCAGAATTGGATTTTATGCCACCTTTTGTTCAATGGCAAGTTGAGATTTTATCACTGAAATTGTTTACAAGGTTATGTTAAATCAGGGTTGAGAGAGAATATATTGTGACACATGATTCAAGGCTACTAATTCAATTCTATATTTTTGGCTTCTGTTTTTAAATTTTTGTGATGTTTATTTTATTTATTTTGAGAAGGAGAGAGAGAAAGAGAAAGCGAGCAGGAGAGGGACAGAGAGAGAAGTAGAGAGAGGATCCCAAGCAGGCTCCTCACTGTCAATGCACAGCTCAACGTGGGGCTTGAATTCATGAACCGTAAGATCATGACCCAGCCCCCAGCTGAAATCAAGAGTCAAAGGCTTAACTGACTGAGCCTCCCAGGTGCCTCTATTTTTAGCTTCTCTTTAACCTCTTGTAAATACCCAGTGAAGTCTGGTATGCTCTTGCCCTTTTAGTCTAGTCATATAATTTACAATTAAAAAGAAAGCTTCAGGGGTGCCTGGGTGGCTCAGTTGGTTAAGTGAGTGACTTCGGCTCAGGTCATGATCTCGAGGTTCTTGAATTCAAGCCCCGCATCGGGCTCTGTGCTGACAGCTCAGAGCCTGGAACCTGCTTCGGATTCTGTGTCTCCCTCTCTCTCTCTCTCTCTCTCTGCCCCTCCCCCACTCTGCGTCCCCCCCCCAAAAAAAAAGTAAATAAACATTAGAAAGAAAAGAAGAAGAAAGCTTCATTTTAGAATAATTTTTCATTTACCAGGTTAGGAAGAAATCTTCATATACTTCTTTTGTTCAAAACCGTGTTAAAAGAACCCTCCTATACATTCGCCTTCTCTACTTCACTATTTTTCTCCTCCCTATGGATATGTTTGTCTGGAAATCAAGTATGCATCGTAGTCTGCAGGACATCAGACTCTTCAGAGAGATGCAACGTAACACTTGCTATAAGCCCTTATTTTCGTTCCGCACTTAATCTTCATAAAACCCTTCTTTTCCTTGAATCTAGTACCAGCTCATTTGAAAGTGTGCTTTTTGAGCAGACGAGAAGAAAATTCTAAAGTAAATTAAATCACTAGGCCTTCTTTGTACTCTTTAAAACATACATTGGTTTTTTAGAATTGCCCTAAAATAGCTAAACATAAGGACTTCCGTCTTCCCACGTTAGGTCTCGGTAGCAATTGTATTTCGAAAGGAAGCTTAGGGAAAGCAAACTAAAACCCAAGTGTGTGATTTTTAGATCACGTATTGGGATACACCGATCCAGTCTCTTTTGCAGGGTTACGGTGTTATATTCACCTATTAGGAACCAGTGGGCCTTGACCCCAAGGGCGAGTGGGTTGAGTATTGACAGAAGACTGGTCGGTCAGGTAGGGCTCGGTCTGAAAGGCAGAGAGGAGCCCGTTGCAAAAGAGGGTGAGAGGTATGGTGAGAGTTTTTGTGTGCAGTGCCTGGAACATGAATGCAGAAGAGAGCAAACGGTGGAATAAGGAAGGGTAGTGTTGAGAAGGCCTCTTGGAGCCGGTTTTGCTTCACTCAGCTGCGAAATGACTACATGTATTCATTTATCTCTCCCCTCCCTCATTTGGAGGGTATGATAAATGTGTTTCTTTTTCTCCTCTTTCTTTAAATCTGTTTTCTTGAAACACAATAAATACAAACAAGTGTTGCACACACACACACACACACACACACACACACCCCACCCCTTGATAATCGGCATAGGCCTGGTATTCAGTTACACACCCACTCTTGACAAACGTTGATTTGAAACATGGTACTCAAAATAGGAGACACGATGGTTGACTTCCTGTTTCTTTCCCACTATGCCCTGGATCTCTTAAATGGAGCTCTGTAGATCTCTGTGTGCCTTTGATACAGAAAACACAACACAACACAAGAGTGAATGGGTTAGAACAAGCTTTGGCAGCTGTGGACAAGGTCGAACCCGTTGCTACCGGGCAAAGGTGGCCTAAAATCAGGGAGGAAGACCTGTTCCAGTCTCTGCCAGTATTCTCTGGGGGGTCGAGAGACACCCACATCACGTCCACCATAGTGGCTCCTGCCTATAAGATTTTCCTCCCTACCTTTATTCTCAGATGTCCTACTGCTGAACTGAAGAGCGGGAAGCCATGGCAGGCCAGTCTTGTCTGGATCGTGGCAAGAAGTCAGAGGAAAGAACCAGCCTGGTCTTTTTGTGAATCCTCTGCCTGCTACCTTTAAAATCTGTTTGTTCTTATTCATGTTTTCATGCCCTTGATGTTTTCTCACGAAGATCTTTAAATTGCCTCCCCCAGCTTCCCACCTCCCATATACATTCACCCAACATAACACCCTCCAAAGCGCAGGGGTTTCCTATGGTTTTACCAATACTGAGCAATACATACATACTCAGATCCGAATTAGTGGCCTACAATGTATGAGACAAAAATAGGGTTCTCAGCGGAGCACAGCTGGAGGATGAACGTTTCCTAAGGCCGTTGGTCATCTGAACCCTCGGACTACCCGTTCTGGTGCCTTAGTCCTGTGTTGTGGTGCCTTCTTGCAGGCACCCCCACTGTCGTTTTCTTTTCATGTTGCCATCAGTGCTCACTCCTTAGGAAGGGAACTTACTTCCCCGGGGAGACCTCCCTCTTTGGATAAAAGCAACAATTTCTGGGCTTTTATTTGGGAACGTATTTTAATTCCCTGGGTGGTACCAAAGAGGAACACTAAGCTCTCATTTCCCAGACCCCATTGAGGTATTAATGACTTCCTAGATTTTTTTTTTTTTTTACCATGACTTGAAGGTCAACATTTCATCAGTAATCGAGAGACAAGAGGGATTTTGGATGAAAAACCCTAATTGCTCCTAAATCCTACTGTATAATAACAATGATAATGACAAGTAGTTGCCATCTGGGCACCAGGTGCCGTAGATCCTCACCGTGGTGAATCCACATAACAATCCTCTGAAGTAGGAGGTAGGAATTTTGTTCCCGTTTCTCAGATGCGCCAGGTGAGTTTCAGCAGGAGCAACTCCCTTTCCATCCAGCTTCCAGCTTCAAATTGGCAGCTAGGTTTTGACCCCATGTCCGACTCCAAATTCATTTTATTTCTATAACACCAGTTCCATGGACGTGGGAACTGTGAGCTGTTATCATTGTTTTCTTGTCCTGCATTAAAAATCTTTTTCTAAAGTTAAGGCTTATGTTACCCACTCATAAAAACATGCATATAAAGAAAAGGTAGAGGGGGTGCCTGGGTGGCTCAGTCTGTTAGGCATCCAACTCTTGGTTTCAGCTCAGGTTGTGATCTCGCGGTGCGTGGAATCAGCCCCACGTGGGTTCTGTGCTGACAGCTCAGTCTTCTTGGGATTCTCTCTCTCTCTCTCTCTCTCTCTCTCTCTCTCTCTCTCTGCCCCTCTTCCATTCGCACATGTAGTGTGTGCTCTCTCTCCCTCAAAATAAATAAATGAACTTAAAAAAAAAAAAGAAAAGGAAGAAATGGAGGGAATTATTTTACCAGATATCAGATTTATCGTGCCTTGAGCTATAGTACTTAACTATGCAAGACAGAGTGATACAACAACAAACAGATGACCAAACAGGATAAAAGTCTAAAAACTGATCCACAGCTAAGAGAACATGGCATTTTAAGAGGAAACATGAGGAGTGAATGGGGAGAAGAATGATGTCAGATTAATTAGATTTCGATATTTGAAAACAATAAAATAGGTTCTTCTTCCTCGAACAGAAATATTCACAGAGATTATAGACCTCAATGTAAAAAAAAGAAAAAAGAAGGAAAATGTAAATGCATTAAAAGATAAAACTTAATAAAAACGTGAAAGGAAATGTAGGTGCTATCCCTGACTTCCAGGCAGGAAAGAGCAAACCATAAAGAATATATTAATAAACTAGACTTCATCAAAATTTGAAAATATTCACATAAAAAAATCACCATAGGGAAATCTAAAACATAAATAACAGATTCAAGGAAGGTAATTATTTAACAAAAGACTAGAATCCAGGCTATTAAACTACTACAATTGATTAAAGGAGTGAGACAGCAAATTAGAAATTAGCCAGGATGATTTCATTGTACATTTCTAAAGCAATATTTTATTTGACAGCCACCACATTTGTTCTTCTCCCCCCTCACTGGTTTTTATTAAATATCTCTCTGTTTTTACTCTTCTAGACCCCATGAGACTCATTGCCACAAAGTGAAATACTTAGTTTATCTACACCGTTTCCATATGAAAACAACCAGAACACTAGAAAAGCTCCAATTCCGAGCCACGAAGGTGAACACAGACTCTTTACACAAAGGCTTCTAATAAAAGCAAACACAGACCCAGAGAACAGGAACTCGGAAACAGACCTTCTAACTTTAAATGGGATGAGTTTTAGTTGCCAAGAAAGGTGATGTAGAGTTTGGGTTTTTGTGGGGTTTTTCTAGCTTGTTTTTTTTTTTTTGTTTTTTTTTTGTTTTGTTTTGTTTTGTTTTGTTTTGTTTTTTTAGTGATTGCTCTAAATTTGTACCGTTCATGAAATACATACTCATTTCAAAAACCAGGTCTTGTGTGAATCTGGTCAAATTCCAGGGTTGCGTTCACTATTCACCAAACACAGATGGCCTGCGGCTATCTAGTTTCTCTAGTTTCTAGTGTCTCTAGTCATCCGGTTTCTCTAGTTTTCCAGCGAAAAAGAAACAGAGAAACACAAGAGCCTTGACTCTCATGCCGGGGGTCCTGGCTGACCCCATGGCCAGCCCAGCTAGAGGCTAATGCCTGAGAGCTTAGAGCCTGTCTGGAGCTAAAGTGGATGCCTGAGGATCCCATTTGGGGCTCAGCAACTTAACACTCTGCTGTTCGCTGTCAATTTCATCAATTCACATGCTGATTCTTCTAGCCCAGAGGCTCCTTTGTGCTTAATATTCATCAGTTAAATGTAAGTCCAACAACCCACTCCTCATCACAAAGGACACACATATACAATTTTGAAATCAATAAAAAGACGTTAACATAAAATATAATCGTATAATTAAATATGTATCTGTGCTGGCAGCTCAGAGCCTGGAGCCTGCCTCGGATTCTGTGTCTCCCTCTCTCTCTGCCCCTCCGCTGTTCATGCTCTGTCTCTCTCAGTCTCAAAAATAAGAGGAAGCAGATATTTTACTTGCATTTCACTAAAAAGCCATATATTTAAGTTTATGAGATAAAAACAATCATGAAACCTATCTGAATCCTCGAGTAACTACTCATGGAATTGTGTGGTCACGTGCCTGTAGTTCAAGCAGGGAAACTCAAAACGTAAGAGGAGGTATTTAAATGCATCGAGATGAATAACGAAGGAGCTTTCAAAGTATCATCATATTCTGAGTGAAAGTAAAGGCAGCTGGCCATTTCCAGTCACGCACACGCACAGTGGATTTGCAAGGAAAGGTGAGTAACCATCCAAAAATGTTTTCTTTCTTCTCCCACTCGAGGCTGAGAGTTACTTGGTTTAACTTGACTCACCCTTGGTGTCCTTCAAAGCTATAAATTTCAAAACAGAGACAATCAGAGCCTTCAGAATGATTCTTGAAGCAATTTAACACCCAAATTTACCAATATATATAGCGGTCCAGATGTTATGGCTTCTGATAGAGGAAAACTAAAGGCGTAATAAAGCCCACAGGGCAACTGCTGGTACACAGTATGATCTTGCAAACCAAATTCGCCGAGAGTGAGTTTCTAAACATGAGAGAAAAATCTTTTAGAAAAATCTGTGAAACAAATAAATTACCATACCTTCTAACTGTAAGTCCCAGTAATGGTCTTCGTTATAATATTTGAAGCAACCAGTATAGAAAGAGAAACTTCCAAGCTATCTTACATTTCTATTGTAAAAGAGTAATTTTTCATTGTCAGAGTTGGTTTTGAGGTATTCTTAGCTGGAATCACCCTAATAATTTTCTGTCAAGAAGCTGCATATGCCCTCCCTGAAATACACGCATGTCCACCCCCAGCTTGGCGCTGAGGTATGTTAAAATGGGAAGGACTGGGGGCTCCTGGGTGGCTCAGTCGGTTGAGTGTCTGACTTCTGCTCAGGTCATGATCTCACAGTTCGTGAGTTCAAGCCCCGCGTCGGGCTCTGTGCTGGCAGCTCAGAGCCTGGAGCCTGCCTCGGATTCTGTGTCTCCCTCTCTCTCTGCCCCTCCGCCGTTCATGCTCTGTCTCTCTCTGTCTCAAAAATAAATAAACATTAAAATGGGAAGGACTGAACCAGTCCCCCTGGGACCACTAAGCTTAGGAAGGCTTTGTGATGAGGCATCTCATAAGTGGAAGAGAGAGACCCTGGGTGGGATGACAGGGGCCATGGGCTTATTTGTAAAGGAGAGATGAATTGTGTGGAATTTACAAGGTAAACAAAATAGCAGTAAAGGGGGAGAAATCTGCCCCCTACCAGTTCTCAGTAGCTTTCCTGGAAATCGTTAGCCCTCCCTTCTCCCCTGCTAGCACTAAAATATTATTCATGACACACACAACTTTCTAGACAACACTCAGAGAAAAAGTTGTGATGGCCAAGGGACTGTCTCTCCCCAGAGAGCTAAGCAGACAGAAAATAGCTGTGTGTCTTTATATAAACAAATGCCTTGTGACTGACAGTAGGCAAACATGTCAGTTCTCTAACAGAGCTCTTACTCCCTCACTTGCCAGGTTTGCTCCTATTTTGATTACAGAATTAAAATGTAATTAGTATGTTTTTAATGAGTCCAAATGTAACGCATCAAGATTCAGTAATTACTATAAAATGTTGAGTTGTGATTGAATATCCCCACAAACAAGGGCCATTTAAAGGCAGTACCATTTATTGCTTGGTTGTTGCTGCATTTAAAACTATCGCCTTGGGGCACCTGGGTGGCTCATTCAGCCGGTTAAGTATACGACTTCAGCTCAGGTCATGATCTCACAGTTCGTGGGTTCGAGCCCTGCGTCGGGCTCTCTGCCGACAGCTCGGAGCCTGGAGCCTGGTTCCGATTCTGTGTCTCCCTATCTTTCTGCCCCTCGCCAACTTGGGCTCACGTTCTCTCTCTCAAAAATAAATAAATGAACATTTAAGAATTAAGTAAATAAAGCGATGGTCTTTCCCTGGAAATATATAGCCTTAGGATTTAAGTGATTGCACCGGATTGGAGCATTACCTTTGGAGCCAGTCATCCTGACATATTTAAAGTGTGTAAGTTCTTTGATAATGTGATCGTGTCTACTTAAGAACCTGATTGATGATTGACTTTCTCTTTTGGCCACACTTTTCTGAGTGTTTTCCAAGTTAGTATGCCATGTAATTTGTCTGCTTTTATTTTTTTTTTTTTCATTTTTTAATGTTTGTTTATTTTTGAGAGAGAGAGGGCAAGTGGGGGAGGGACAGAGAGAGAGGGAGACACAGAATCCGAAGCAGCCTCTTGGCTCTGAGCTGTCAGCAGAGAGCCTGACACAGGGCTCGAACTCATGAACTGTGACATCATGACCTGAGCCGAAGCTGGACGCCCAACTGACTGAGCCACCCAAGCACCCCATGTAATGTATCTGCTTTTAAGGCAAGTCTAGTTCATGTGGCATCTTGTTTTCTCCTCAATTTGACAGTGAATCTCACTGCTGTCTCTGGGATTCTTCATGCTCTCAAGTCTTAGCAGGGCATAGAGCAGATCTAGAAAAGTGGTCTTAGGGGTTGAAGATCCAAGCAGGAATGACAGCGCTAAATGGAGCACGTGCCTCATACAGGAGGAGTCTTACCATTTAACCCCCGTTTCCTGGGCTGAATCAGCAACAGGTCAGGAGGTACCAACACTGATGGATTTCCCAGTGACACCAGAATTTTAGAGAACTATTGTTCCGTTCAGGGGCACTGGGGTGGCTCAGTCAGTTAGGCATCCGACTCTTGATTTTGGCTCAGGTCATGATCTTATGGTTCTCATCGAGCCCTGCTATCTCTCTCTCTCCCTCTCTCTCTGCCCCTCCCCTTCATGCATGCTCTCTCTCTCAAAATAAATAAAACATTGTTTTTAAATGAAACAAAATAGGGGCGCCTGGGTGGCTCAGTCAGTTAAGCATCCGACTTCAGCTCACAGTTCGTAGGTTCAGGCCCCACAACGGGCTCTGTGCTGACAGCTCAGAGCCCGGAGCCGGCTTCGGATTCTGTGTCTCCCCCTCTCCCTGCCCCTCCCCTGCTCATTCTCTGTCCCTCTCTCTCAAAAATAAATAAACATTAAAAAAACATTTTAAATAATACTTAAATTAAAAAAATAAATAAGATACCTGTCGAATTAAACCTTTTGTTTACAGCAAACAGAAAAAAAAAACCACCGATAAATGTTTCCTGCTAGCTCTTGAGCCAGGTTGCCTAAGAGGAGAAATCATAAAATCATTCAGTCGTACATAATTTGAGATCATCCCACCTGAATATCCACCCTTTGAACGTCCGTGACTTTTCAACCAGAGCCTCCAGAAGCCTATTCCAGTATCTCAGGATCTCGGGCAGTAGTTCAGAGCATTGATCAGTGTGTTGGAGGCTTCATATTTCCTCAAGTCACACATGTCTCTCTGTAACTTAGATTTAGTAACGCTGGCTGTGCCCCGTGCAGGGAGAAATACAGAAAACACACACGTCTTATCTCCCAGCCCTTCAAGTCCCTGACAGCTGCTGTCAAGTGTTCTTTAAGAGGTCTCCAGACCGAAAATCCCCAGTTCCCATAGTAGTTCTGGAATCCTACCTTCCTGGACACTTTTCGCACTTGTGGGTGTTCTGATTATGAAGACCAGATATGAATGCGGATGCTTGAGTGTGTCCCGATTAGGGCTAATACGGTCGTACCGTGCACATCTTGTTTTGTTTTGGACGCCAAATCCTTCAAGGCATGCCAATAATAGACTAACTTTTTTCACCACTTCATTTATTTCACTGCTTGCACGGATGGCATTTTTGTGTAAAGCCTTCTCATCATTTACATGAGATGATGTTCGGTCCAATGTCTCTATTCTGTACTTTGAACTTAAACCAGAAATTTTTCCACTTAATCCTACCGGATTATGGGTTGTTATTTTGTTTTCCCAATCTAGTTAGATCGTATTAGCTGGCTTTGAATGCTGTATGAAAATGTCTAAATTTGGCTCATCTGAAAATTTCGCGAGTATACTTTCTCTTCCAAGTTGTCTCTCATGTTAAGCAGCAGAAGGCCACGGGCAGACCTGTGTCATGTGCACCTGTAGAAGTCTGTCTCCAGCAGCTCACTGAGTGGAGAGTATGCCTAGCATCTCTACCATTCAACCACGTCCCAACGTGTCAGCAAAGACTTTATGATCGGCTCAATCAGATGCTTTTCTGGAACGAAGACATACTTACTGAGAGACTTTGCCAGTCTTTCAAAGTCTATGCAGGGTAACTTCTAGATGTCCTATCTTTCATTTCTAAATGCTAATGGATCTTGTATGTAATGGACGATCCATCATACTGGCGTCTCATTTTTATTTTTTTATTCTTTCTACCATTTTGAACATTGGAAAGCCATAATAACTTTGTTCTCCAGAAATATTTCACATAAAAATGTAAAATTTTGCTCATATCCGTTCTGAGCAAGCCATGTGCACTCATATTAAGTAAATACCCTGTTTTAGAACGTGAGTTAAGTACTATGATTATCCTACATGGACTCCTGATTTTCCAAGATGTTCGTGATACATAAAGAAGGGATGTTATTATTTAAAAACAATTAAGGGCAAGAAAGTGGCAACACGTGAAGGAAGCAGCATTTCATGTTTCTAACGAGACCATCTGCCTATAGGGCAAGATTTTTTAAAAATCCTAATTGAAAAGAAAATAATGTTGAGAGACATATGCCCATGTTTACAAGTTAAGGGGAATTGACAAGTGCCTGTGTTTTGCCGGTACTTTTAGAGGCAACTGTTGCACATAATGGGGAAAATTAAAATCAGTAATTACCTTTCTGGTCCGCCTTTGTTTTAAATGTGCTTGGAATTTCCTAAGCGTCCATTCCAAATAATTACTTGTGATAAGTTTAAACGTTCTCATTTAAAGGGTTGTAGGATGGGTACTCGGCTGTTTTGTAAAGTGAATACTTTGATGATAACAAATTCTTTTTCCTCTTGTTTCTCCCCAATGCTGGCGACACTGTGTTTATAGCTCAATTTGTAGGTAATCCTTCAAGCTATACTTTTTCTTAGGCACAGCCATTATAAATGTCTTCTTCCATTTGGCCTTGGCACTGCTTGGAACTTGAAATTGCTATTTGCTGCCTGCCAATTACAGAATAATTTAAGGTTTGATGCTTCCAGGCATAGTTCTTGAAACACACAAAAGGAATATGTTAAGGTGGAATGCATAATATTTTCTCAGCATTGCCTAGCTTCAATAGATTGCATAGAATTATAGCCAAATTGCTAAACAAATCAATGGGAGAAAAAAATTTTTCCTTTAAGGAAAAGTATTGGTTTTACTATTCTTTCTTTTGGGCGGCAACATGGCAAATATTTTCAAACAGATTCTGTTGTTTGCCACTGACTGATCTAGATCTGCAAAAATGTGATGGATGTTAATATAGATAAAATTTTAACATGGAATTTACATTTCTACAAAACAAAGCAAGATGTGAACTTTTTAAACCAATTTCTAATAATTAAGAAGGAAGGAGAGAGTTAAGTATCCTGGAGCTTCTCAACTCTAAAAGGTAATGATTTTTCTTCTTTGTGTATTTGTGTCTAAATTATTCAGCATTTACAGTGCAAAGCAGAAAAGCTGTAAAGCAAAGTAAATTTGTGGTTTAGAAGGGTCAAGTGTAATTTTGAGGATTCAAAAAGCTTTTCATTTGGGACAGTAGAAGGAAATGTGCTGATTACCGTGAGAATAAGAAAATGAGAAATGAATTATGTATGTAAGCCTGCCATCATGCCTACAACATCTGGAAGGACATTCAGGCACAGTTTATTCACACACGCCCACACACACACACACACACACACACACACACACACAGGAATCTTCCTCTTAGCCAGTCGTAAACATGCTTAGATTCCAAAAGATGGTTTAAAAGTTATTTTCTCCTCTCTTCCTACCTAGGGTTCCTTTGATGTCCTTTCCAGAGTGTGTTCTCCATTTTCTGTATTTTTCTAATTCATCCTCCAAACACATAACACAAACACCTAGCACAAGCCTTGTCCAGACTGCTCCTTAGGACAGCTACTTTCTTCAGAATAGAACACTAGCAAGGTAAACAAAAGGTAGCTTCCAGAATAACTTCTGTGTGAAACGGCCCTCACATCACCAGGGGTGAGGGTGAGGTTAGGGAAGGGGGACGACAAAGTGCCCCTCCAACATGCTGGCACATTTACCTTTTGGTTTACTTGCGTGACAGATAACAATCCCAAAGCATGAATGAAAACTCGAGATAGTGACATGGGGAGGTAACAGAGCAAGAAGAAGCAGAAAAGTTGAGTACTAAGAAATTCCTCCACATAAGCCGGAAGCTTGGTTTATGCGGAAGAAAATCAACCAGAGTACCATGAACATAAGCCATGGTGGAAGGTTTGCTTTTTTTTTTTTTTTTAACATTTATTTATTTTTGAGAGAGAGAGACAGAGCGTGTGCAGGGGAGGGGCAGAGAGAGGGGGAGACACAGAATCCAAAACAGGCTCCAGGCTCCGAGATGTCAGCACAGAGCCCGACGCGGGGCTCGAACTCACGGACTGCGAGATCGTGACCTGAGCTGAAGTCGACCGCTTCAATGACAAGCCACCCAGGCGCCCCAATGGTGGAAGGTTTTTTACCGGGCTTTTGCAGAAAAGGATCCAGGTTTCAGCTAGTTTCAGGAATAGTTGGTATAGAGAAGGGAAGATGTTCCCTCTCCCCTCCTAGGTTCGACAGCTGGGTTTATGAAATAAACTGACAATTGACACACTGGCAGGAGAAAAGGCACATACATTCATGAGTTTTTAATATTGTATGTCCGGGGCATCACAGGGCAAAAAAAGTGAATATCCCCCCAAAATGATGAGATTTTAGAGCTTATATACCACCCTAATAAGTGAAGGGGAGAGGGGTGGAGGCCACTTAGGCAAGAATAAATGACTTCTAGGAAAGATGAATGGGCCCATAGAAGAATAAATAGGAGGTTTGATAGTTTGTGACCCACATTGTCTGGATGTGTGTGGTACAGACTTCCAGTCTCCTCTCCAGTGATCAGTGTGAAGCCTTCCTGGTTGATGAAACTCCCAGGGAAGCAGATCCCTGAGAATTGAGTTCCTGGGATGCCTGGGTGGTTCAGCTGGTCAAGAGTCCAACTCTTGATTTTAGCTCAGGTCAGAATCTCACAGGTCATGAGTTCGAGCCTCCCATCAAACTGTACTGACAGCTCGGAGCCTGCTTGGGATTCTCGCTTCCTCTCTTTCTGCCCCTCCCCCACTTATGCGCTCACTGTCACTCTCTCTCACTCTCTCTCAAAATAAATAAACATTAAAAAAAAGAACAGTCGCTTTGGGGGAAACTGTATTTAAGCAGACAAGGGGAGTTCAAAGAAAGCCTTTCCCTACACCTGCTGTTTTTCCTGTGCCCGCAACTCAAAATAGTCAGTATGCTTAAGTGGCATATTTTAGGTGGGATGTCCTGACTTTAGCAGTCAAGGATGGTTCTCCAAAGAGGCATGATTAGCAGTTGTCACATGGACAATATGGGGTTTTTATTGGAGAGAAATATACAAGAATGCATCAGGAGACCAGGACCCGCCAAGGGCACAGAAGGAGGGTCTCAGCTCTTCTGGGTCTCTTAACGTTGCAAAGAAAGGTATTAAGTCTTCACAGAACACAAAATGAGTGCCCCATACACAACAGAAGCTCAATGAGTCTAAGTTGGAAATGACTTTCTCTTTTTGAAATGACTTATTTATTTTAAAAATAAACTTGGATTTGTTTGGTCTTCCCAATCCTTGGAGATGATTAAGATTCCAAGAGGCAACCTGGTCTCTTTTGGCTTAATGACCAGTCACCAAATTAAATTCCATTTCTACACATTTTTTAAAAATTTGTCTTACAGTCTAGAAAGACAGGAGGAAAAAAGCGACATACCTTAAAAATTAATTCTTCTTCTCAACCCCCGTGTTTATGCAGATTTGGGCAAAGTCTGCTTTGAATTTTCCTTCATTGTAAGCGTCCTCAATGATGAATTTAGAATTTCATTGTAACATTCAAAAAAAAAAAAAATAGTCCACAATACACAGAACCATGCAGAACAGGAAACTATTTATATTTAGACCTATTGCAAAAACATCGCCTCTACAAAGTCATGGATTGCATGAGAGTAATCCTATCTGGCTCAAGAAATCCTTAAAAGGAAATTTACACCTAGAAACATAGATGCGAATGAATTCTAGCACCGGGTACCTACTTGTTCTCCCAGTAAGAGGGCATACAAAAGAAACTTGGGTTGTTAGCAAGAAATAGAATTATTGAACTCCGTGACATTCTGATGGATAGAAAGATCCAAGAGGTTTGGTGCACCTCTACCAGGTCACTTGGAATCCAGAGAAGCTGGCTTGAAGCTTGACCCTGGGCTGTAAGTCAGAAAACCCAGGCAGGATTCAGGAAACCACTTCATAAGAAGCTCTAAGAAGAATGGCTTCCATCCAGGGCTGATGGTTGAGCTGAGGTCCAGAAAAAAAAAATGGATGATGCCTGGTCACTGCCCATAATGAAATCAGAGAGCTGTTATTTGATTGGGCAGTGTTGAAAAGAAGACCACAGGCCCAAAATGATAGCATTTAGGCTAAGGTGCCGAGTCAGTAAACTAAGACCTAACTTGACTGCAGTTTCAACCCCCCAGAAATGTAACCTTTAACCAGGCAACATGGGAATTTCCTGGTCCGTGCTAGGAAATTTACTGATAGACCCCTTCCGCTTCCCTATGACTTTGCCTAAAGCAATGGATTCTTTCCTAATAATTGCCTTTTTTCTCCTCCCTCTCTACCTTTAAAAACCTTTCCTTTTCTGTAGCCTTTTGTAACTCCCAACCTCTTGCTAGACAGGATGCTGCCCGATTCATGAGTTGATTAATAAAGCCAATTAGATCTTTAAATTTTACTTGGTTGAATATTTGCTATTTCACAGCAGTAATACCCAAGAAGAAAAACAGTCATTTACTGTGGGTGCAGGGTCAGCTAGCATTCTCTCAGAAGCCGAATACCAGTGACATTTTCCTGCCGGGTCCCAATTTCCACCCACCACTGGCTTGAGGAGAAAGGGAGTCGATTGCAATGAGCTTTCTCTGTGACCGCCTCCGCTCTTGAAATTCCTGAGTGGTATCACAAGCCAGGGTCCAGGATGGGTTGAACACCAAATGCGGTTACAAAGGCATAATCACTTACCAGGGACTAACTTTGCAACCTGAAGACTGTTTTCAACTGTGACTGTGTCAATAGGATTAATGCAATCCATACGGTTGGCTAGCACATCAGATAAGTATGATGAACTATCCTCAGTCCCAGGAGAACTGGCTTTTACATCACAGCTTGAGCTGTTCACCTAGAAGGGCTAAAAAAAAAAATGTCCTTACAGTTTTGTTTATTGTGCTTATCACCAGAGCAGGAAACTCACATTTGCATTGCTAATAGCCCTCTTTCAAAGTTTGTTGACATTTCAGCTGATCTTTAACGTACTTTAATGTTATAACACCCTTGGGCAAAGTCAGTTTCCCAAAGGAAGATAGACAGCCTCTGGGTGCCCCCGTGGAAGCTGCAGGAACACACATACCTATCCTCTCTAATCCACAGGACTGAGTGAGCTCTGCTCTGCCCAAACCACAAGACTCTGGAGCCCCAAAAGTGAACCCTCTTGGGCCCTGCAAATAGGGAAGAGGAGAAAGGTATTTATACATCTCCCTGAAGGAAAATGTGAGGCCATAGAAGAGATTCAATGGACAATAGAAAAGTACAGAAAGGTACATTTATAATCTATTCTGGAGAGTAAATCAGGGTATTTTTTTCTGTAATAGGGAAGGAAGAGAGAGAAGATTCATTACTGACCATCAACAGGCTTTATAGTAGACAATGGTCCAAACCTCTATATAATAAAAGAAATATCTTGCTTCTTAGGATATATGCCCCAGATTAAATTAGGAAAGGGTGATGCTGGTAAGGAGCAGGTACTAAATCTGGGATCACTAGGTTAAAAATAGTCAGGAATGACCAGTTATGGTTTGGGAATATATGTACAAGCTGCTGAATTCAAACTAATAGCTCTAATAGAAAATGTGAAATCAAAGAACAATTGAAAATTTTAGAGCCGTATATATCTTAGAAACACATATCATTATGAGAATTTATGCTAGTATGGTTTCAGTTTTTGAAATTGGGTTTAATATAGGTAGATAGGTGAGATTCAGATGAAGAGCTACAATCTAATGTTGATGTTGTAGGGACAAGAAAAAGTTCCCTTCTTCCCTTCTAGATTCTTTGGCTGGTGTAATAATTAAATTGACATACAACAGATTAACAGGAGAAAAATAAAATTGGGACTTACAGGAGCTCTATAAATATATGGGACTCACTGACAATCAAGTAATTGAGGTTTACATACCATCCTAAGCTAAGAAGAAAGGGGTAGGAGTGTGGGGCTTCAAGGGGGGGAGGAAGACAGGTCACAGGAAGAAGAGAGCAACAAACGTTGGGCAAACAGAGGTTTGCCATGCCAATAAGTCTTTCTCATATAAAAAGTTACCTCTGGTGATAGCTCTCTTCCTGGTGCAGAACCCCTGTCTAAATTCTTTTAAGGAGCACCTGGGTGGTTCAGTCGGTTAAGCATCCAACTGTTGGTTTCAGCTCAGGTCATGATCTCATGGTTCATGAGTTTGAGCCCTACATTGGGCTCTGCACTGACAGTTTGGAGCCTGCTGAGGATTCTCTCTCTCTCTCTCTCTGTCTCTCTCAAGTTAATTAATTAATTTAAAAAATCTTTTAGACAGTTAAGGAGGAGGTAAAAAGCTCTTTCTGAGTCTGCTGGGTCCCAATTTCTTCTGCTTGAGATAATCCATATGCCAAAGTGCCCCAATGCTGGTATGTGAGAAGTAAGTGAGCAATCCCTATCAAAATAACACCAGCATTCTTCACAGAGCTAGAACAAACAGTCCTAAAATTTGTATGGAACCAGAAAAGACCCAGAATAGCCAAAGCAATCTTGAAAAAGAAAACCAAAGCTGGAGACATCATAATCAAGGACTTCCAAGATGTATTACAAAGTTGTAATCATCACGACAGCATGGTACTGGCACAAAAACAGACACTCAGATCAATGGAACAGAATAGAGAACCCAGAAATGGACCCACAAATGTATGGCCAACTAATCTTTGACAAAGCAGGAAAGAATATCCAATGGAATAAAGACAGTCTCTTCAGCAAATGGTGTTGGGAAAACTGGACAGTGATATGTAGAAAAATGAACCTAGACCACTTTCTTACATCATACACAAAAATAAACTCAAAATGGATGAAAGACCTAAATGTAAGACAGGAAGCCATCAAAATCCTAGAGGAGAAAGCAGGCAACAACCTGTTTGACCTCAGCCGCAGCAACTTCTCACTCAACACATCTCCAGAGGCAAGGGAAACAAAAGCAAAAATGAACTATTAGGACCTCAGCAAGATAAAAAACCTTAGGGGCGCCTGGGTGGCGCAGTCGGTTAAGCGTCCGACTTCAGCCAGGTCACGATCTCGCGGTCCGTGAGTTCGAGCCCCGCGTCGGGCTCTGGGCTGATGGCTCAGAGCCTGGAGCCTGTTTCCGATTCTGTGTCTCCCTCTCTCTCTGCCCCTCCCCCGTTCATGCTCTGTCTCTCTCTGTCCCAAAAATAAATAAATGTTGAAAAAAAAATTAAAAAAAAAAAAAAAAGATAAAAAACCTTCTGCATGGTGAAGGAAACAATCAGCAAAACTAAAAGGCAACTAATGGAACGGGAGAAGATACTTGCAAATGACATATCAGATAAAGGGTTAGTATCCAAAATCTGTAAAGAACTTAACAACCCAACACCCAAAAAAACCAAATAATCCAGTGAAGAAATGGGCAAAAGACATGAATAGACACTTCTCGAAAGAAGACATCCAGATGGCCAACCGGCACATGAAACAATGCTCCACATCACTCATCATCAGGGAAATACAAATCAAAACCACATGGGATACTACCTCACATCTGTCAGAATGGCTAACCTTAACACGTCAGGCAACAACAGATGTTGGTGAGGATGCCGAGAAAGAGGATCCCTTTTGCACTGCTGGTGGGAATGCAAGCTGGTGCAGCCACTCTGGAAAACAGTATAGATGTTCCTCAAAAAATTAAAAATAGAACTACCCTATGACCCAGCAGTTGCACTACTAGGTATTTATCCAAGGGATACAGGTGTGCTGTTTTGAAGGGGCACATACACCCCAATATTTATAGCAGCACTATCAACAATAGCCCAAGTATGGAAAGAGCCCAAATAGATGAATGGATAAACAAGATGTGGTGTGTGTATATATACTATATACATATACTATATACTATATATATATATATATATATATATATACACACACACACACACACACACACACACAATAGGGTATTACTTGGCAATCAAAAAGAATGAAATCTTGCCATTTGCAACTACGTGGATGGAACTAGAGGGTATTATGCTAAGTGAGATTAGTCAGTCAGAGAAAGACAAATATCATATGACTTCACTCATATGAGAAATTTAAGATAAAAAACAGGTGAACATAAGGGAAGGGAAGCAAAAATAATATAAAAACAGAGAGGGTGACAAAACATAAAAGACTCTTAAATATGGAGAACAAACACAGGGTTGCTGGTTGTGGGAGGGGGGCTGGGCTAAATGGGTAAGGGGCATTAAGGAATCTACTCCTGAAATCATTGTTGCACTATATGCTAACTTGTACGTAAACTAAAAAATTAATTAATTAAAAAAAAAGAAGTGAGATAATTCATTTTCATAAATACCAAAAAGTGCTGTGCTGTCTAGTTAACAATTGGTTTACAATCTCTTGGAAATATGTACAATCCTCACCACCACCACAGTGCAGTCCCAAACCCTTAGACCCTTCACTTCCTGGTTCTTCTTTCCCTCTCCATTTCACGGGCTTATCTTTGTGGCCTTTGCAATGAGCACGCGCCAAAGAACTAAAGTCTGCATCACTTCAAGGAATGTACATTTGTTCCAATCAGACTGCTTTTTGCTTTACATGGGCACAAGCAACTTCCAGGTGAGGCTTTAACCTTTGTAGTGCTCAGCCAATGAGGAATCAGGGGAGGGGCTTCAGGCTAGGAGATAAATTGTCTGCTGTAACCGCCCCGAGTGTGTCTGTCCCTCAGACATCTGCTCTTGTAAGAACGTTGATTAAAGCCTTGCTTCATATCCCTCCTTTGATTAGGTCCATGGGCTTATTTCTCACGTGATATTCTCTTCCCCCTTCCATGTAAAAATTAAGCTCATTCTTTAGTTCAAAATATAAAGTGTATTTATATCCCAGTTAAAAGCAAATACATTTACATATTTTCTTTTCAGTGATTACGGATCATTGGCACATTAAATTGAACATATTTCTTTAAGTAGTTAAATGTATTCCACCTGGTGATATGCTGATTATCAGAGATCATTAGCAGTTTAGTGTCGAAAGGGAACTCAGGGTAGTGTCTTTTAAAAACTTGAACTGTAATCCACAGAAAGAAAGCTATTTTATGTTGGCCAAGTACAAACACACATAAACACAGTCACTTCACACGTGTGTACATAACTGAACTTAAAGCTGCATGAAATAATACTCACCTATACTTTGTGCAGAACCTGATGTGCTCTCTTATTTTCTCATTTTTCCATTCTTTCTTTTTCTTTTTAACGCCGATTATGATCTCCCAAATTGAAATTACCATCTACAGGTAGATCGCAACCTATAGTTTAAAAAGCATTCTCTTAGGGATTAGCTAGTCCAACATTTTGCTTGTGCACTTAGAGGAATTTAAGGAATTGGGGTGGTATTCCCAAAGTCACATAGGAAGCATTGAAGCAAGCCTGTGCGAGTATCTGGTCTTTGATGTTGTGGCCCGATGAGTTTTCCCCAATCCTATGGTGTTTTCAATGTATGTGGCCCTCTCCAATTTGACAAAGTGAGCCTTATGTCATGGATACTTCTCTTGCTCACTTTTCATTTTCTTAGGTTTATGGGAAACACTAGTTGTACTCAATGTTAGCTATGTGTTCCTCTGTCTCTTTCCCCTCTGTCTCTTCTTTCGGAAAATAGTTTATATTCTCATCAGTATCTCCTAAAGTAGACTGGTAGAGAATAATTGCATCCTGAGAAAGAGAAGCTCACGTAGTCAAATAGTTTAAATTCTGTATGAGTGGGACAAAATACTGGCATCTAAGTGGCCCTAGATACCCCTTCTACCTTCTTTCTGTATAAATTTTTTTTTAATTTTTTTTAATGTTTTTTATTTATTTTTGAGACAGAGCATGAGCAGGGGAGGGGCAGAGAGAGGGGGAGACACAGAATCTGAAGCAGGCTCCAGGCTCTGAGCTGTCAGCACAGAGCCGGATGCGGGGCTTGAACTCACGAGGTGTGAGATCATGACCTGAGTCAAAGTCAGAGACTTAACTGACTGAGCCACCCAGGCACCCCATATCTCTCCCACCTTCTAAGGAAGATTGATTCTATTGGTTGTGCTGATCAGAATAATAAGTAGAAAAAGAGAAGTTCTGAGACCAGCAGTGTAGTATCCCGGGGCTGCTACAGCAAAGCACCAGAAACTGGGTGACTTAAAACAACTGATGTTTATTGCCTTAACAGTCCTAAGGGCCAGAAGTCTGAAATCAAGGTGTCAGCAAGGTCATGTTCTCTCTCCTAGCCCCTGGCGTGAACAGCAATCCTTGGTATATCCTTGACGTGTAGACACATTTCTCCTGTCCCTGTCTGTCATCACATGGCATTCTGTCTGTGCCTCCTGTGTGCAAATTTCACTCTTCTTATAAGGGTTAGGGTCAACCGTACTCCAATATGACCTCATCTCAACTTGAATACTTCTGCAAAGATCCTGTTTCCAAATAAAGCACATTCACCAGCAGTAGGGATTAGAACTTGAAAATCTGTTTGTGGGTAGAATACAATTCTACCCGCTATAGATGCTAAGTCAATTTATACTACAAAGGGACTGAACAGATCTAGAAGCAATGGAGAGGAAAATGGGATAGAAGGGATATCGGCAGTAAGACATGAAAGCAAGCAGAAGTATTTTCAGGGGAAAAAACAGGGAGAGAGTTGATTGACCAGTGAAATATGGGGAGAGACGTGAATGAAGACAAATTTAAGTCCTTCTGCTTTGGCTCATGCGACATAATTGTCCCTTTCTGCTTCTTCCATAAACCTCTACAAAGTCTTACATCACCTTCCAAGACTTTGTTCAAGTTGTATTTAGGTTTACTTCTGATATTATACTATTGCAGGAAGCAGCCCACAAGGAACTTAGCATTATTTTCAATAACATAAAACCTGTTAAAGGTCAATTTTATTGTGAGTAGAAGATATAGCATTGCATTTTAACCAGAACCTTAAAATTATACAGAAGGAAAAGAGGACAGTAAGTAGAAAAGATGATAATGGCATGGTGATTTTACTGAAAGCAGTGACATTTACGTAATTTATTTGCAAGTTATTGAATATTGATTCAGTGATAACACATCCTACTATTTTATATAGTGGTTTTATATATTTCTGGTACTGAAAAGCATGGTTATTTTCAGTTAATAATTGATATTTGAATGTGATAGCTAATGTTTTTTTTCCTAAATATTTAGATAATTATTTTCTTTTAATTGTCTTAGAAACTCTCATATTCATTTATTCATCACTTAGGAATATGTGTTCAGTATCTAAAATGTGTTAGGCACAGTTCTCTGCCCTGAAAATATAACAGTGAAAAATATGGTCAGCCCCCTTATGTTGACAGAGTCTACTGGAATTAACAAAAGTTTCTATTCATGGAAATGCACAATATGAAAAGTATAAAACAGTGTAAAAAGACGAAAACAGGATCATGCACATATATGAATAGATACTCATACATATATGAACATATATATTCAACTGTAGATTAATTTTTAATCTACATTTTATTGCATGTTTTCAGCTTTGCTGAGGCGTAACAGACAAATAAAACTGTAATATATTTAAACGGTACAAGGTGATGATTCAATATGTATATACATTGTGAGAGGATTTCCACCGTGGAGCTAATCAACAAATCCATCACCTCATACAGCTCCTTCTTTTGTTTTGTCACTTTCCGGTGAGAACACCTATGTTCTACTCTCTTAACACATTTCAGTAATAGACTACCATGTTATCACCCGCAGTCACTAGATCCTTAGGCTTTATTCATTTTCTAAATGAAAGTGGACACCCTTTTACCAACCTCTCCCTATTTACTCCTTCCCCCAGCCCCTGACAATCACCCTCCTACTCTGCTCATGCGTTTGACTTCTGTTCTTTTAGGTTCCACATATAAGTGATACCTTGCGGTATTTGTCTTTCTCCGTCCAGCTTATGTCACTTAAACAATACCCTCCAGTTTCATCCATGCTGTTGCAAATGACAAGATTTCCTTTTATTTTTTTAAGTCTGAGTAATATTCCATTGTGTGTCTACCTACACCACATTTTCTTTGTCCATTCATCCACTGACAGACACTTAGGTTTCTTTCTATGTCTTGGCTATTGTGAATAAGGCTGCCATGAACATGCCAGGGAAGTGGGGGGGAGCATAATAAATAATCTCTTTAAGGTAACGTTCATTTCCTTTGAATTTATACCCAGAAATGGGATTGCTGGATCCAATGGTGGTTCCATTTTTAATTTCTTGAGGAACTTCCATACTGTTTTCCGTAGGGGCTGTGTAAGTTTACATCCCCACTAACATTGTAGAAGGGTTACCTTTCCTCTGCCTGCTTACCAGCACTTGCTGTCTCTTACCTTTATAATAGTCACCCTAACAGGTGGGAGGTGGTAACTCGCTGTAGCTTTGATTTGGATTCCCTCGTTGATTCGTGGTGTTGAGCACCTTTTGATGCACCTGTTGACATTCTTCTTTGGGAAAGATCTACTGTTCTTCTTTTGGGATCTACTTGGTGTATCTTCTTTGGGAAAATGTCTATTCAGGTCCTTTGCACATGTTTAAGTTTGATTCTTTGAAGTGTTTTGCTATTGGGTTTGTACAAGTTCTTTGTATATTTTGGCTATTAACTCACTATCAGATACATTGTTTGCAAATATTCTTTTCAGTTCCATAGATTGTCTTTTCATATTGTTGATGGTTTCCTTTACTGTGCAGAAGCTTTTTCGTTTGATGCAGTCCCACCTGTTTAGTTTTGCTTTCATTGCCTTGCTTTTGATATCAAATCCAAAAAATCATTACCAAGACCAACGTCAAGGATCTTAACCTCTGTTTTTTGTTTTTTTTTTCTAGGATTTTTGTAGTTTCAGGCCTTACATCCAAGTCTTTAATCCATTTTGAGTTGACTTTTGTGTATGGTGTAAGATAGGGGTCCCGTTTCATTCTTTTGTGTGTGGATATCCACATTGCCATTTGGGTATTTTTCCAACACCATTTGTGGAAGAGACCATTTTTTTTTGCCATTGTATATTCCTGGCTCCTTTGTCAAAAATTAATTGACCGTGTACCCATGAGTTTATTTCTGGGCTCTCTATTCTGTTCCATTGATGTATATGTCTTTTTTTTTAATGTTTATTTATTCTTGAGACAGAGTGAGAGCAGGGAAGGGGCAGAGAGAGAGAGGGAGACACAGAATCCAAAGCAGGCTCCAGGCTCTGAGCTGTCAGCACAGAGCCTGACGCACGGCTTGAACTCACAAACCACAAGATCATGACCTGAGCTGAAGGCAGACAACCAACTGAGCCACCTAGGTGCCCCTACATATATCTGTCTTAATGCCAGCTTCATACTGTTTTGATTACTATGTCTTTATGATATAGTTTGAAGTAAGGATGTGCAATGTCTCCAGCTTTGTTCTTTTGTCTCAAGATTGCTTTGGCTATTGGGATCTTTTGTGGTTTCACACCAATTTTAGAATGGTTTTGTCTATTTCTGTGAAAAATGCCTTTGGGAGTTTGGACAGAGATTGCATTAAATCCATAGAACTACTTTGGGTAGGGTAAACAATTTAACAATATTAATTGTTCTAATCCATGAACGTGGAATATCTTTCCATTTATTTGTGTTTTCTTCAATTTCTTTCCTTAATACTTTATAGTTTTCAGTGTACTTTATTGCTTTTAAAAAACTTTTATAGCATCTCTTTGGCACCTTTATCAAATTATTAATGCCTCTGACTCATTTGGTAAAATATGTTTTACACACACGCACGCACACACACACCTACACACAAAAATGAACTCCTGTAGCCAACATTAATATTGCTACATGTTAAACAGATGAAAGAAATAGAATAGAGTCCAGGAATAGACACATAAGTATATGATACTTAATTTATGACAGAATTGGCGTGGCAAATCTGTCAGAAAAGGATAAAAAGATGGCCTTTTAAGTAAACTGTTGTGGAACCTTCAGGGGTCCATAGGGAAAAGAAGAAAATGACCCCATCTCATACCATACATCTAAATTAACCCCAAGTCAATTAAAAACACAAATGTAAAGGCAACCCTAAAAGCTTTTATGAACAAAAAATGAAAATGGTCTTCATGGACTTAGAAGGAAGAAAGGTTTTTATTAAAAAAAAAAAACTAAATTTCCCTGGAAACAGGAAAGCAGATATTAGCATATAGAACATTTCTAAATATATTAAATATTTGAAATTAGTTACATGAAATTCCTTTTTAATTATTTCTATTTTTACTCTTCCCATTAATTATCTAGTTTAGTCTATAATATGAAATCTTAGAAGCTCTTTGTAGTTGTAAATAGTGAAATAACAAGGTCGTTTCTCATTTTAAGTAGTGTCATTACACAACAACAAGGAATCATTTTCATTACAGAAACCTCACTTTAGTAAAGATTGTATTTTTTTTATTTACTTAACAAAAAGATACAACATGTTTAAAAATAAACCATCTATATAGAAATAGGATCCTATAAGCTTATCCAGCATAAGGTAACTGAGTCTCACGGTAATTTTTTTCCTGCGGTTGTTATTCTTATAGATAACAATATGTACTTTTAACAGCTTTGTGGTTTTTGAAATCTGACCACTTATACAGTGTTCTCTTCTTTGGAAATGCATCACAGATAAAATGACTGTTTTAATCCGTAATAGCCTACATGTGCAATGCTTTGCACTTTTCATAGAATTTCTTTTATTTAATCTTTTTTTTAATCTTTTTTTAACATTTATTTATTTTTGAGACAGAGAGAGACAGAGCATGAACGGGGCGGGGGGGGGGGGGGGGGGGAGGCGGTCAGAGAGAGAGGGAGACACAGAATCTGAAACAGGCTCCAGGCTCTGAGCCATCAGCACAGAGCCCGACGTGGGGCTGGAACTCACAGACCATGAGATCATGACCTGAGCCGAAGTCAGACGCTCAACCGACTGAGCCACCCAGGCACCCCTCTTTTATTTAATCCTAAGAAGCACCTATTAAGAGTAGACAGAGCAAGTGTAATCTTTTTGCCATTTTGTTCAAAACTGTGTTACTAAATGGTGAATGATTTAAAGTGGCCTGGTTTTACCCACCGATGGAGTCCTCTATGGCATTACTTTTCCAAGTCGTGGGCTGTGAAATCACTTTAGTAGCCTGTGACCAACACTTTTTAAAATATTATAAATTAGAATGTAAAATGTCAGAATGCACCAAACAGTTTAAGGGTAACTATTTTGTAACACTTTGTTTCACTATTGTTTCAGTTGTGTGTGCATGCAGGGTCGCAGTGAAACAAATAAACTTAACTGTTTGATCAGAGTAAAAACGTTTGGAAAACCGGCCTAGGAAAACAAAATTCCTTAGTCCCTATTTGGTTTCTAGGGACTGAATTCCTATTAAAGTTTCTTTATTAAGTTAAGGCAGTATTCTAAAACGGTGTTCTATATAAAGTAGTTCTAGGAGGTGTTAATAAGTGACCTTGAAAAAAAAAGATTTTTGGATCAAAAAAGTTATAAAAAAGTTACATACTAGAAATCGCTCTTGAACATTCACAGAGAACGATTGTGGCATATCAGATGATCTGAAAAGTCCACCAGTAACGGAACATGTTCCTTCAAATAGTTTGAGCACATGATATTTTTCATAGCCATCTGTAATCCATCTGTTTGGAAAAGGTTCACAATATGCCCTGCACTCTACTATAATACAACTCCCCCAGGCAGGTGTCATATATGTGTCTCTTATTCAGGTAATGCATGTGCGTAGATATCTGATAAGGTCATAAATGTTAGCCCTTCAGAGCACGTTTATTTATTAGCATCTTGTCAGCAGGACTGTTATTAGAAACTGAATAGGAGCAGCTTAGATTCCAAATCTCTCTCGTGACCATTTTCCCCTTACACATGGGAGCATGGCTGGTCTTCTGATGTGTATTAGAAGCTCTGGTAGAATCGGGGGGGGGGGGGAGGGAATCCTGCTTTTTCTTTATCAGTTTTATTGAGATATGATTGACATACAGTACTGTGTAACTTTAAGGTGTATGTAGCATAATAACCTGACTTACATATATTGTGAAATGATCACCACAGTAAGTTTGGCCAACACCATCATTTCATATAAATGCAAAAGAAAAGGAAAAACAGGTTTTTGCCTTGCGATGAGAACTCCTGGGACCTGCTCTTTTAACAACCCTCAAGTACCCCAGACAGGCTGTGTTAACTACAGCCATCATGTTGCACGTGACATCCCCCAGTACTTATCTTATAACTGGAAGTCTGACTTTTTGCCCACCTTCATCCAATTTCCACACCCCACTGCCCCCTTTCCTCCACCCCCATCTCTGGTAACCACGTATATGATCTCTTTGTTTTCTTTTTTTCTTTTTTTCCTGTCATTCTTTGCCTGACTTACCTCACTGAGCATAATGCCCTCACGGTCCATCCATGCTGTTGCAAATGGCAGGATTGCCTCCTTCTTCATGGATGAATAATACGTGCATATCGATGGGCACTTCGATCGTTTCCATACCTGGGCCATTGTAAATAGTGCTGCCGTAAATGTGGGGATGCTGATACTGCTTTTTTAGACACTGTTTGTGTTTCCTTTGGAAATATACCCAGACATGAAACTGCTGCTTACGTTTACTGATGCATTTTAGAGTGCCTTTACTCTACAATATGAAGAGATGCCCATTTCAACAGGGCTGGGTGGAAACTGCAAACACTCGTAGAGGGAGGATTCTGCAGCACCTCCAGGATGAGATCTCTCGCAGGTCTGTCTGCCTTTCCGTCCCACCCAGCATCCAGCACCTTCTACGAAAACAGCTACACCCACTTTATTCTTCTGTTTGGTGCATCCGAAGAGTGTAACAGAGTTGTGCCACTGAGACTGAATATCCCACCACTAAAGAAACGGCACAATGGCTTCTCAAAGTTCGATTAAGGGACAATAAATGTCATTTGACATCTTTTGCACACCCGAGTATATGGATTAAGATGAATTTGGGGCGCCTGGGTGGCGCAGTCGGTTGAGCATCCGACTTCAGCCAGGTCACAATCTCGTGGTCCGTGAGTTCGAGCCCCGCGTCAGGCTCTGGGCTGATGGCTCAGAGCCTGGAGCCTGTTTCCGATTCTGTGTCTGCCTCTCTCTCTGCCCCTCCCCCGTTCATGCTCTGTCTCTCTCTGTCCCAAAAATAAATAAACGTTGGAAAAAAAAAAGATGAATTTCCCTGGAGCAGTAGTGATCAGACTCTTTTGTCTCAGGACCCCATTATACTCATTATAATCATAAAAATCATTATAATAATGATTTTATAGTCATTATAAAATGATTATAATCATAAAAATCGTTATAATCATAAAAAGCCAGGATCCCAAAAACTATTACTTATATGGATTTTATATATCAGTATTTAATGTATTAGAAATTAAAGCTGAGGGGTGCCTGTGTGGCTCAGTCAGTTGAGCAGCCGACTTCGGCTCAGGTCGTGATCTCGCGGTTCACGAGTTCGAGCCCTCCATCTGGCTCTCTGCTGTCCTCACAGAGCCCACTTTGGATCCTCTGCTCCCTCACTCTCTGCCCCTCTCCTCCCTCTCTCTCTATCTCTCAAAAAAAAATTAAAAAAAGAAAGCTGAAACATTGAAAATATTAATTTACTTTAAACTCACTTGTTAGCATAATATATATTTATATTTAAAAAAAAGTATATTTTCCGAAACCAAACAACAACAACAACAAAAAAGATTAATGAGAAGAGTAACATTGTTTCATGATTTTACAGATCTCTTTAATGTCCAATTTAAAAGAAGCAGCTGGCTTCTCCTATTCAGTCTGTTGGAATCATATGCTGTGAAGCCTCTAGAAAATTCTGCCATGCGTTGATGAGAGAAAGGGAGCAAAAAGGAAAATGGGATCTTAGTATTAGCATGGAAACCACTTGGTCCAACAGTCTACAGAGGTCTTGGGGAGCTCCAGTCATCCGCTGAGAGAACACTGTCCTTGTACTTTCCGTCAGGAAACAGAGGAAGAGGATTGGATGGTACAGAGTCAGGGGGCAGGGAACATCTCACTGGCCTGCTCACCCCTCAGTCGTCAGGTCATGCACAGTCCCTGGACAAATGGAGCAGAAATCCTTCCTGTTGGGGGAAAGATATCCTGGGACCTACAAGCTGAGGCAGAGGTGAAAGACCAAAGGAGCCATATCTATATTTGACCCAGAACAGCAAGTCCCCAAAGGACAGCTGTTGGTCAGGGGAACATATTTGAGCTAAGAACTGCTGACGGTCATCAAGCCATGATATAAAGTAGGTATCGGGGCTCCAGTCGGTTACGCGTCCAACTTCGGCTCACGTCCTGATCTCATGGTTTCGGGGGTTCGAGCCCCACACTGGGCGCTCTGCCGTCAGCACAAAGCCCACTTTGCATCCTCGGTCCCCGCCTTTCTCTGCCCCTCCCCAGCTCTCTCTCTCTCTCTCTCTTTCTCAAACATAAATAAACGTTAAAAAAATAAAGTAGTAGCTATTCATAGTGAAATATTCTCCCCCCAAAAAAGAATCCACAGTAAAATGCAATCGTGATTTGCACATTGCAAAGTCTTGAAAACAGTTCAGTATTTGTAGCCCACTTAGCCTATACAGCTACTTGCTTTGTTCATACACCTTAGTTCTTTCACATACCATAAAATAACTATATTTGAATGACTCAATAAATACATATTATTAAGTTTGAATTTTATGACACAGAATTCGGTTACTTTTCATGTTTTAAAAAGCACAACATATACGGGTGAATACTTATGTGTATATTATTCAATGATGTTTTCCAAAGGACTCTTGGAGAAAAGCTCAAGAGGATTATTTCTCTGGCAGGGACTTAAAAAAACGGAATAGCCCTCAATGAGATAAGCAGAACACATCAGAAGATCTGTCTTCTTTTGATTTCTGTTCAAATGAGCTATGACACAAAACAAAAATTCTGGAAACATCCAAAAGAAAAGTTTACATCTATTCAGATTTCTCCCAAATCGGGATGGAGTTGGCAGCACAGACTCAAGTGAAATCTTGCAATTAGTCTAAGAAGGTCATTAGGAGAGCCAGATTGTTCTCTGGCTCCAAACTGAGGCATGTGCAGGCCTCCCTTCTTGTGTTGAGGTGAAATGCTCACCCCCCCCACCCCACCTGCACCCTGCCACATTCGTATGTTGAATCTCAACCCCCATACCTCAGAACATGACTGCATTTGGAGATAGAGTCTGTCAAGAGACCTTTTAGTTAAAATGACGTCATGGCGGGGGGTGGGGGGGCGGTCCTAATACAATCTGACTGGTGTTCTTGTAAGAAGAGGACATTTGGGACACAGAGGAAAGACCATGTGAGGACACAAAGAAAAGGCGTCCATCGGCCAGTCAAAAGAGGCCTCAGAGGAAACCAAATCTGCTGGAACTTTGATCTTGGACTTCCAGCCTCCAGAATTGTGATAAATTTCTGTTGTGCAAGCCACCCGGTCTGTGACATTTTCTTTTTTTTTTTTTTTTTTTTTAATTTTTTTTTTCAACGTTTATTTTTGGGACAGAGAGAGACAGAGCATGAACGGGGGAGGGGCAGAGAGAGAGAGAGGGAGACACAGAATCGGAAACAGGCTCCAGGCTCTGAGCCATCAGCCCAGAGCCTGACGCGGGGCTCGAACTCATGGACCGCGAGATCGTGACCTGGCTGAAGTCGGACGCTTAACCGACTGCGCCACCCAGGCGCCCCTGTGACATTTTCTTATGGCCACCCTGGGACACCAGTACATTTACTAGGATTCTGAAATGACCAGGGATCACTGGGCTCTCGTGTGCAATTCTAGTTTGTCTGAATTTTTTAATCTGTGTCAAAAATCAGATTCCTTTTAAAAAGAGGTAATGGGGGCGCCTGGGTGGCGCAGTCGGTTAAGCGTCCGACTTCAGCCAGGTCATGATCTTGCGGTCTGTGAGTTCGAGCCCCGCATCGGGCTCTGGGCTGATGGCTCAGAGCCTGGAGCCTGTTTCCGATTCTGTGTCTCCCTCTCTCTCTGCCCCTCCCCCGTTCATGCTCTGTCTCTCTCTGTCCCAAAAATAAATAAACGTTGAAAAAAAAAATTTAAAAAAAAAAAAAAAAAAAAAAAAGAGGTAATGTAGGGGCGCCTGGGTGGCACAGTCGGTTAAGCGTCCAACTTGAGCCAGGTCACGATCTCGCGGTCCGTGAGTTCGAGCCCCGCGTCAGGCTCTGGGCTGATGGCTCAGAGCCTGGAGCCTGTTTCCGGTTCTGTGTCTCCCTCTCTCTCTGCCCCTCCCCTGTTCATGCTCTGTCTCTCTCTGTCCCAAAAATAAATAAATGTTGAAAAAAAAAATTTAAAAAAAAAAAGAGGTAATGTATTTACTTGTTTGAAGAATCAAAAGTTATACAAACACATACAGCGAAAGCCCTTCTTTCATCCCCAACCTCTATCGGTCTCATGGTATCTGTTGCTAATTTATTTTTGTAGAGCCTTTCTGTTATATACAAGACATCGAGGAAAGTAGCCAAGATCAAGCCGGCGTTACTCAGTGATTTATCCCAAAGCGGTTAGTCATGTAACCATCATGCAGGTGAAAAAACAAAATGGAATGTTACCAGCTGGCCTGAAAGGAATCTTCATGTTCCCTCTGAATCACTATGGCACCATCCTTGCAAAAGTATCCGCTATCCTGACTTCTACCACTATAAATTTGGTGTGCAACTTTCTCTAGCTTGTATAAATGGAATCCTGCCTGGATTGTGTGCCTAGATTGATTTTCCTCAGTCCTAAGTCTGTCAGGTTCATCCATGTTGTTGTACATAGTTCTAGTTGATTTCATTGTTACGGTGTTCCCTGGTGAAAATATGCCACAGTTTATTTATTTTTTAACATTTATTCATTTTTGAGAGACAGAGACAGAGTACGAGCAGGGGAGGGGCAGAGAGAGAGGGAGACACAGAATCCAAAGCAGGCTCCAGGCTGCTGTCAGCAGGGAGCCCGACGCGGGGCTTGAACCCATGAACTCAGATCATGACCTGAACCCCAGTCGGGCGCTTAACCAACCGAGCCACCCAGGCTTCCCTGAATATGCCACAGTTTAAATTGTTGATGGACGCTGGCTTGTTTCCAATTTTGAGCTGGTCAAGTAATGCCATGAACATTCTTGTTCATATCTCTAGGTGCACATGAGCATGTTTTTTTTTTGTTGTTGTTGTATCTATTCTATTCTAAGAGGAGAATTGTTGGACCAAAGACCACATGAATCTTCAGCTTTTGTAGATAATGGCAAAGACTTTTTTAAAGCAATTTTACCAATTCACATGTCTGTCAGAGTGTTTTAAAGTTCATTGTTCCAAGTACTCACCAACACTGGGTCATGTCAATTTTTTTTTTTAATATTTTCAGCTCTTCTGGTACTTGTGTGATGGTTGGGATTTCAACATACGAATTGGGGGGAACACAAACATTCATCTATAGCAGTGTCTGTCGGGTTGAATGGAAGAAGTTTTTTTTCTCCCTGAAAATCATGACGTTTTTCTCCTTGGTTATTTCCTAGGAGTGTTATTTTGTATTTCATTTTTAAATTTACATTTCACCTGGAATTGGTTTTTGTCCATGGTATAAGACCGTGATGAAACTTCATTTCCTTTCCCTCATTTCCTAGCACCATTTATTGGCAAGTCTTTCCTTTTCTTGCAACATTTTTCTGCCATGTGTATCGTAAGTCAAGGGTTCATAAAAAGTGGGTGTGTTTCTAGATGCCCTGTTTTATGTGATTCCGTCATTCTAATTTTCTTTCTATCCTGGAACAATATTACTAATGTAGCTTTTCAAGTTTTGATAACCAGTGGAATTAGTCGTCCCTCCTCTTCCTTCTTCTTCAATCGTGTCTACAGATTTATATACCAACTGAGACATGTAATGGTTTAAACACATACCGATCCCTCCTCCTCTTGGTGAAATGATGTGAAGTTAATTCGCTAGCTCCAGTCTCTTGGAAATCTGAGAAAGGTAGAAGGTCAGCTATGTTTCCAGGCATGTCGCACATGCTAAAAATGATCCCGATTGCTAAGCTGTATCTGGTTTGGAAAGACTGTGAGTAAAATACACAATTCTGGGGCATCCTTGAATCTGTGCCATTCTTGTAATTGCACACATCCCTTGTCAGACCCATAGGAGCTATGTCCATGGGACTTCATATGGAACCACAAAAGACTCCAAATAGCAAAAAGAATCCTGAGAAAGAAGATGATCAAAGAAAAAAAGAAAGAAGTGAAATGGTCTCACACACACACGCGCATGCACACACACACACACACACACACAAATGAGGTTCCCAGATCATTGTCCAAAATTGCAATGATGATTACAATTTTAGTTACCTAGGAAATTAAGCATTTTGCAATTCTAAAATTATCAATAGAGTTGATGTACCCAAATCACAGTTTAAAATGCTGTCAATACTGTGTTGTATCTATACTAAAAAGAAAAAAATTTAATATATACTAGAGGTATAAAGAAGTAATATTTGTAAATGCTTTGCTTTTAAGCAAAGATTTTTGCCTTTCTGGGTAATGATTAATTTGAATTTGGTTATCTACAAGCTCATTACCGTGTCGCAAATGTGTTGTGTCCCTTACCCAATGTACCTAATTGATTATAATGATCACCAAAAAATTAGATACTTGTGTAAATATTAGACAGCAAGTATTGCTTAATCCAGGAGTACAAATTACTTTCTCTGTAGAGGCTAGTTTGATTTTATTTTTGTATTTATTTAAATGTCGGGAGGGGAGGAGTGGTATCAGAATCACTCTGATCTGAAATCTGAGATTTCAAATATTTCACACCTACTCAAAAATCTTTAAGAATGTCAGGCTTCGCCAAGCTCCCCAGGTGATTATGATGCATCTGTTTCCTTTTGATTAAGAAAAACCAAGAGATGGATGTATACATTGATTTCATATGGGTGTATACATCGATTTTACAGTGGGTTCTTTTTTCTTCATGGGAGTGGAATCCCTTCTATGGGTTGATCCATGAACCTAGAACCAAATATCTTGCCAGATTATTACAGGTATTAGACATTGCATAATTTTGTTAAAATATTATCACACAAATTCCAACATGTTATGAACTAAGTTATACTACCATAACTAAAGCTCGGTTGTCTACAGAAGTCAAGTATATATTTTAAGTAAGTAGAGACCATGGAATTGCTGCTCTTGTCTGCTGGCCAAATTAACTCCTAACCCATCAGTTGGCTTTCTTTTCCCTAATCTTGTGCATATGAATCACCTGGGACTATTGCTAAATGTAGATTCTTTCGAGTAGGTTCGGGGTAGAGCCCACGAATCTGCATTTCTAACAAGCTTTCAGATGATGCTGTCCCAACAGGTCTAAGCACCACACTGAACATAGATACACAAAGACCCTGCTTTCTGTTATTTGTTTACTTAACTGGATTCTGAAAACCCACGTAGAAATCAGGTGTCCAAAAACTTTCCATTCCTCCCTTTGGCCATTAGAGCTTTTACTTCTCCATCCCACCTCATTTTCATAATAATATAACAAATTGCATTCCTCTAGTTCCATCCAAATTAGCAGTCTTGGAAACTTGAGCCACACTTAGATTCTGTTCAGTTGCTTCGGAGTTCCCAGCATCGGCTCAAGCGTGATGGCAGACTGGCTTTTCCACCTGCCTTATAGCATCTGCCAGAGCCCTCCTCCCCTGTCCCACCCCCTGCTTGCATGTCTGGGGCACTTTCCTTGGACAAGTGTGGGGCGTCCAGTGCATTGGCCCCTGGGCCTGGTTCCACCCCCTACCATCACTTCAGGTGAATAAAGTCACTCAACTGGGTTTTTCATTGCATTCTTCATAGTGATGACTTGAAACAATTTGAGAGTCACCTCATTCTATTCAAAAATCACTCATTTCGCCAAGGCTGGTCCAGTCTCTAGTGTCAAGCTTAGCCCTCCAGTTCTCTTCCTCCTTTACGCTCAGGAGACTTCATGCAAATACCACTTTGACAAGCCACCCGTTAGCCCACTCTTCCCACAACAAGCCCCCGGGAGCCCCGGAAACGTGCTGTGATTACAGTGTAGGCTCTTACTTGGATCCTCACAGAGTCTATAATGTAGTGTTCCTGCTTGGGTAAGGGAAAATAATAACCAGTGTTTACTGAGGGCTGGGAGAAGCAGACGAACGACCTGATGGAATTCATTTGTCAGCATGCGTAACCGATGAATGAGTAGGACAAGTCTGGGTTATAGGAAGGAGCTTTCTGCCACCACTGGCAAAATCCGAAGCAGCACGTGGCAAAGAATCCCGATGCATGGTGATAGGATTAACCAGTGAGATGGGCCTGGCTTCCGGGAATGGTATTATTAAAGGTTCAGCTGTGTTCTATGAAAACACCTAACTTCGGATTGCCAGAAATTAGCCTGCTGAATATGAGAATATTCCAGACAGACAAGGGAAATGATTGTGTAATAGTGAAGCTAACATGAAGTGTTTGACCAGCACCAACTAGAATATCATTTCCCATCCCAAGTAAATTAAAAAACAGGATGAGCCCATTCATCCTGAGGTCAGAAGAAAGGAGCTCGTGGTAGGTAGGCTCTCCCCCTGTGGCGCCCAGGGGCTCTCTCTCTGTCCAAGATGCTATATCCAAGTACATTAGACTCTCTCTTTCTTATTTTTGGAGCCCTAGAAATAAGCCTTTTGCTATTTGCCTGTAAATCATGGTTACAACTAGAAGCCTATATCAGGGTAATTCTTGAGTACAATACAAAACATAGTTGGTCAGACTAAGAACACAAATTATATGCAGGGAGGTCATTGTACCTAGATTACCGAAGTCCAATACATCCCCTTTTTGTAAAAAGCCTTCTGAGTCAAGTGTCTTTTGGTTCCATATACTTCTGTCTCCTCAGATCTAACCTATTCATACCAGAGATACTCTACCCAGCTCCTTGAGAAGTCTGCCTTTTCTTTCTACCAGTTCATTTATATCGCCTGTACTACACTTCTCTTTCCTGTCTGCCTCAGCATTGTCTCTTTTTATCCCTGGAATATATCGAGAAGATCCATTTCTCTCTCTCTCTCTCTCTCTCTCTCTCTCTCTTCTGCCTCCTTCTAAATGGGTGTGCTTCCTTTTGATCTGTTTTACTTTCTGGACCAAGGACATTTGATATTCTCTGGAGAAGTCAGAGGGGCACCTCCCGTATGCCCCTTTGAGATGAGCTAGTGTGGCCACTTAACAGATACCCAGAGCATCGGTGCACAAGATGATGAAAGGTATACGTGGAGAAGAGAGCGCCCCACCTGATGCCACCGGTTGGCATTTTAAACATTGGGATCTGTGAACTGTGCCCGGTGTCTGCCTTCTCACAGGGTCACTGTATCCAGGAGTGGCATTATTAGTAATGTGTTCTACAGCCTTCCAATAAAAGATATTAAATAATGGGAGAACTTTCCTATTAGGTAATAATAAAATATTTACTTTCACATGTACTTGCTTTGGCCAGCTTGAACAAATTAGTTATTCCCAGTAGACAATTCTCATTCGTAATTCTGTAATAAAAGATTCTAGATATTGTGCATTTTAGTCCCTGGCATGATAATTTTTATTTCAGAATCTCACTAATCGAATATTCATTATCTAATTATAATTAAAGTGCACAATTCCCTAAAGAATGCTTATAACTATTTAAATGAATATGGACTTAATTAAAAGAATTAAATTAGGGGATTGAAATTATTCAAAGGGGGTAAACTTTATTCTCCAAGAACTGTAGAACTGAAACACTAACAGAGAAAAAAAATAGGGGAAGGCAACACAAAATTAGTAAAAAGAAGCAAAACAGAGTCCTTATGTGCTCTGAGGGAGGACTGTCATATTAACTTAATTGTCTTTAGTTATGGAAAAAACAAGGAAGACGCGAGCAGCTTAGTAAACCATGTGCTTCTTCAGGGCTGCAGCTATGGCTGATGTGGTACGATTAATTTTTGCCTTCCCCACCAGACCAATGGTAGAGCCTAGAAGCTAGTGGGCTCTCAATTACTCTTTGTTGAATGAATAAGGAAGCAAATTCTGCCTCAGAATTTTAACAAGTTAGCTCCTGAGCCATTTTTCAAGTCAGCTTGTGGATACAGTGTTTCAAGGAGTTCATAGTTGAATCTAGTTAGAGTGTGTGCCCTTGGGTTAGAGTGTTTGTTGATATGCTCTGGGCGTTCAGTTTAAGGCCCATGAAGCCATGCTGGAGGCAGCCAGTCTCACAGGTAGAGCTAGAAGCTTGTTAAGTTGTCCCTTTGTGTCATGAACTCTTTCCTGCTATAGACAGAGATCGTCCGCCATGACCTGGGAGAAAGCATGAACGTAAAACAGAATTAGCCTTCTTCATACACATGTTGAGTTTGTGTTCTAGTCATACTAAAAATTAAAAATGAAATGACTTTGGGACACCTGGGTGGCTCAGTCGATTAAGCATCTGACTTCGACTCAGGTCATGATCTCAAGGCTTGTGAGTTCAAGCCCTGCGTCAGGCTCTGTGCTGACAGCTCAGAGCCTAGAGCTTGCTTTGGATTCTGTGTCTCCCTCTCTCTGCCCCTCCCCACTCACACTCTGTCTCTCTGTCTCTCTCAAAAATGAATAAGTATTAACCAAAAAAAAATTTTTTTAAAGGAAATGATTTTGAGTCATTTTTTGGATGGTGGTATAAAGGGAAGTGATAATGATTTTAATAATAGTTAATATCAACTGAACCATATAAAGCTGCTATTTTTGTATGTCCAACACAGTTGAGTTCCACATAGTTTAACCTAATATTTATTGAATGCTTTCTTTGTGGTAGGCGCGGTGCTATGTAATTGTATGTTAACTGATTTAAATTTCACCCACCCAGAAAAATTTTAACAGATGAGGAAACTGAGACTTAGGTTAGGTGACTTGCCCAACATGGAAGGAAGACTCTCTTTTCTTAAGCAGAATACCATCCTGCCCAGGAAAAGTATGGATGTTGTAAATGATGCTATCAAAATCTTGCCTTCTGATCACTTGAGTACATCAACAGAATGTGACAGTGAAATATACCATGGTTAATTCACAATGCAAATTATCTGCTTTTTAAAAGTTGAAATTCGCTTATAGTACAGATATGATTGTCACTGCACTATCAAGGTCAAGTTCTGCGGCTGCAAAAAGGAGTAAGACATAGTCTTTATTCAAGGAAAGGATGTCACATTGAGGTAAAAAGGACAAAGAATTATAAAACCTACTATATCATTAGAGTGATATTTTTGTTGGCCCCATATTCTAATCCAAAAATGAAGATCTATAGTGCTATGGAGATGAAGAGGAAAAAAAATTAATCCAGGAAAGTCCCAGAAAACTCCTAATCTATGTCAATCAGAACTGTTTTGTCCACATAAATCAATTACGAGAGTCCAAAGGAAGAAGCAATGAAATCAGTTTGGAAGGACCAGGGAAAGTTTCACAGAAGAGATGACAACTGGAAAAGGTTTAAAAATGAGTGGAATTTTAACAGGCAGCTAAAATGGGAAGGACATTCCAAAAAAGGGAACGTGTTCAGAGGAAAGTGTGAAAGTCAGCAATATTGAATAATAATAAATAGATCAGGTGACAAAGAGGCAAGGAGTCCTCAGAGCTTGTGGAATACCAGAACGGGCTCACACTGGAAAGAGACCAGGCTTGGGAACTTGAACTTTGTCCCAGAAAGCAATAATGAACCACCAATGCTTTCCCCCTCTTGAGCTATAACTTTCGTAGTGTGAAGTGTATAGATCTTAAACGTACAGCTCAGTTATTTTTATGTATTGTTATACTCATGAAACTATTGCCCAGATCGAGATACAGCACATAGCTCCCTAGCTCCCTTGTACCCTCTCCTAGACAGTCCCCACACATTTTACTGTTCTGACTTCTGTTACTGCAGGTTATTTTTGAATGTTCTTGGCTGTCTTATAAACGGAATCATTCAGCGTGTGCTCTTTGGTGTTTGACTTTTTTTTCTCAATGTTTTGTTTTTGAGATGTACTATTTTGTTTTGGTTTTCTGGTGGGGGGGGGTAGCTATGGGTCATTTTATTTCATTGCTGTGTGTATTTCATTCCATTATGTAATACATCAAAACTTGTATCTGGATATCTGGGTTGAGTAGCTTCCCTTTTTTTTCCCATGGAAGGAAAATTAATTTAATGGGCTCTATCATAGAAGTCCCAGAGCTGTCCTGTACTAGTTGGTTAAGACACACGTATCTTTGTATCATGGGAACAAGTACACAGCAGCAGATGCACCACCAACAACGAAGATGTTAAGTACTCAACGATATTCTGTACTTGTCTGTCTCTTCATCTCATCTTTTAAGCTCTGCAAATGTCTACCACTAAAGCGGCATTTGGAAAGCCGTAGAAAGAAACCACGCTTCATGGAAATGGTACAATGCACACAACATTATTTCTCATACGGGTGCTGGGAAAAAAGTCCCTTTTCCAGGATACTGGGTTAAAGTTAAATGTGTTTAACCCAATGTAGAGATCGTCATAGTCTTTGTTAGACTCGTTGGCGTTTTGAAGAGTTAAATATAAAATATCCATAGCATTTCCCACACTTGGAAGATCAAACAAGTTTTTCCCCCCAGAAAACTTACTACCCTCTCCCAGAATCAATGCTTCCCAAAACTCAACATAAAAAGTTATATATAACTGTATGGACTTCATTGTGAATTGTGTCACCTCCCACCAAAAGTCATGTTAAAGTCCTAACCCCCAATGTGGCTATTCTTTGGAGACAGGGCCTTTATGGGGATAATGAAGCTTAAATGAGGTCCTAATGGTGCAGCCCTAGTCCGTTAGGGTGGGTGTCCTTGTAAGAAGAGGAAGAGACACACACCTAGCTCCCTCTCTGGGTGTGCCCATAGGAAAGGCCGTGTGGGGACATTGTGAAATGGTGGCTGTCTGCGAGCCAAAGAGGAACGCCTCACCAGACGACCCTCCTGGCACTTTGATCTAGACTTCTGGCCTCCAAAACTGTGGGGAAATAAATGCCTGTTGTTGAAGCCCCCCAGTCTGTGATTCCTTGTTGTGGCAGTTCAAGAAGATCAATACAACAACCTCTAAGTCAAGGAAGAAGAAGAGCTCACAGAGTCAGGCATCTCCAGGAAATGAATGACTAAATCCTCCCAGCCTCGGTCTGTATTCCTTCCCTGTTTCATTTCCAGATTTGCAGATTATTTGCAAACAAAACACTCTGCCCTGTCCGAAGAGTAGGGCAACTTCCTCCGCTGGATCCTCACAAGAACAAAATGGATTCACACAAACAAGACACTCACACCTTTTCTCCTCTCCATAAAACTGCTGCTAAATTGAGTTTTGCATTGTATAAGATTGGCATAGTCCTGGAACTTCAGACCACTCACTCCTCTCTTTGATGGTGTTTGCTATCCCTCAATTAATAGCTATGGACATTTATTGCCTTTCTCCTAAAGGGAAGATTTATATGCCTTTTAATTTGTGTAAGTTGGACTGCATCATAAATGGTTCACCCTCTGAATTACAAAGTAAGCTTGCCAATAGAGGTGACCTTCTTTATTAAAATCTAATTAGCTGAAGTTGTAGGACGCCCCTGAGAGGGTTACTGAATTTCTGTTTTTCTCCAAGCCCAATAAACATCAAAGACCTAGCTGGCTAGAGTTAACCACAGAGCTCAGAACCTCACTGTGAAATTATCTAGTTAGTGCTTCCTTCAGCCATTTTTTCCACAGGTTCAGTCCCAAGAATCATTTCCCAAAATACCCTGGCTAGCATATTTCAGAGGCCAGGTATATCTCACTTGATCAGTTATGAGTTGAGGAAAGAGACCCAGGTGTGCTTTGCTCACTGGATCTGAATAAGACGATGCTGAACTGGTTGTTTATATTTCCCCAGCAATGGTCAGAATGTCCTAATTGTATGCCACTTTAAGTCATTTTGTGGACAAAGTCATATGCTATCTACATGCTATTTGTATACATGCATAAGACATTCATGAGTTTTGCTTCCAAGCTTGGATAATAATGTGAGCAAATTGATTATAGACATGTGATAAGCCATAATTAATTGATTCAGCTCCCAGTCTATACACAAAAATCTCAAACTCTTCAAGCCTTTATCCTGTCACTTCTTCCATTTGTCATTTCTCGTCTCAACTTTAAAACAAGTTTACGGTTACGGGCTCAGTTGGTTAAGTGTCCAACTTTGGCTCAGGTCATGATCTCATGGTCTGTGGGTTCAAGCCCCACGTTGGGCTCTGTGCTGACAGCTCAGATCCTGGAGACTTCTCAGATTCTGTGTCTTCCTCTTTCTCTGCCCTTCCCCTGCTCGCTCACTCACTCTCTCTCCCAAAAATAAATAAACATTAAATTAAAAAAAAAAAAAAACAAGTTTACAGTTGGTCTCTCCTTTCTCATTTTCCACTTGATGACCAGTCATTCACATTTTTCCCCATTACTCTACTGAAAGTCTTTGAGATACATCCAATGATCTCCATATTGATATACACAATCCACATGTTTAAAACTAGACATTTTTGGTAATGTTTAATGTAATCAACTGCTTTTTTTATCCCTGAAGTTCTATATTCCCTTGCTTACTTTACACATAATTCTTTTGGCTCCCTCCCGAATTTTAGGTCATTTATTTTCAATTTCCTTGGGTCATCCTTCCTCCTTCATGCTGGATATCGATCGCATTCTTAAGCCCCTTCCTGTGGCTGCCTTCTGCCTCACATTAGTCGCAGTTACTGAGAGTTGTTTGGGAATTTTCTTTTTATGTGGGCCATCTCATCCTAAGGAGTAAATGTTTCTCATTACTGTAGCTGAGGGCTTTCTCACATGTTTACATTTCACAGCATCTTCAAGATACTGATAACATAAAAAAATGTATTGATCATCTTAAGGGCCCCCCAGAGTTCAGAGACAGGTAAAGGAAATGTCTTCCACCTTCAAACAGTCTTTGGTGTTCACTAGGGGAACAAAATGGCCTGCTGAGATGAAGTGGAAATGACAAGGTGTGTCAAAAATGATGTGATGTTTGCAGAGAAAAGATTGTGGTAGAATCAATACGAGAGTCATTTCTATGGATTTGTGTTACTTGGAAGGGGCTTTAGAAATAGCAACAGGAAGAAAAAAGCAGTGCTTCTTAGTTAAAAAAAAAAAAAAAAAAGAATGCTTATATCATTGAAAAACAATACCTTTTAAAAAGGATGGGAAAATCCATAAAATAAAAATTCAGGGTATTTTGAACTTTCTTCTGAGGCCAGAGTCATCAGAACTAATGCTCTTTTGCAAAGATCAAACTACTTAAGTAAAAATTTAGGGAGTAGAGAGTCTGGTTATTATTTTTCATGATTGTGAAGATGTGTGGGAACAGTGAAAGAATACACACATAGTAAGATGAAAATCTGATGTTATAAAAATTAGCCAGATTTAGAACTTTTTTCATACCCAAAGAAGAGATCAGAAATTAGGTTTCTTCTGTTGTCTTGGATTTTCAGCACTGCCTCTAAGGCTGTGAACGAGGCTAAGGAGACCCCCACATTCTAGCTCTGGGTGCAACTCTACCGACATTACCCAGTTATCTACCTCAGGTGACATAAAAGAAGCTTGAAAATTCCTGGAGAAGTCCAAGGGGCCAGTGGGAAAGATTTATTTGCAGAGTTCTTAGCATATTCTATCTGCCCCTAACCATCGCACCATTATGAGAGTGGGAAGGGGGGACTTGAGGGTCATGAATCAGAGAGCTTGCCCTGTGTCTGGTGGAGTTAAAAATGATGGCATCAACTCACATCAGCCTGGAGGACCCGCTGCCTGACTTTAAGGGGAGTGGACACAGCCATGTTGTCAGTAGCTTCCCCTTTCAGAGTTCCCAGTGCATTGTGGGCCAGAGAACCTAAGGGATGAAGCCAGCCATGCAAAATCTTGAAAGGAACCCACCCCAGGGCCGTCGAGCAGAGAGAGAGACTACAGATGATCACACAGAAGCAGAGGGGGACATCAGTGATTCAATACAAGTGCCATTCTGATTTGTGCATTTGTCTATTAGTTACAAATAAACTTCAGGAACACTGAGGGAACCCAGAGTATTCACCCTGAGTTTTAAAGATCTGTGAGGCTTGTACAAGTGAAGTCTTTCCCACTGACTACTTTTGAGATGCCAAGAGTTGACCATTAACTGCTGGAGATGGAAATACATGGAAATGTAAGTGGATTACACATGAAGCACCCCCTCCTTGCTAATCATATAATCATCATACAATGTTAGGCACAGTTTTCAAAAACACAAGGAACCCTTGCTTAAGGGAAATATGAGTGTAGGTAGACAAAGTAAACAGTCCAACTAGTCCCTGATCTGGTGAGATAATTTTCCTATGCGATAAAAACATAGATCTGCATTTCATTTATAGAAAAACAATTGAAATTATTCTTAGTGGAATTTGAGAAATGTAAACATGTAAACATACACACAAGTAAAAATATAAACATACATTAAATTCTGGAATGGTGGAGATTGATCACTTTTTCCTGGTGCAGTCACTAATTAGTTAAATAGCTTAGACCAGGCATGATTGTATTCTACATCTGTTACCTCATCTGAAAAATAAGATTGATGACTAGAGCTCCCAAAACATAGGCTGGATACTATTATTGATAGTTTCTGGGGAAACTACATAGAACCACAAAGTCCTACCCTCAAAGGCTATGAATGATCTCACCCCTTGAAAAATAGACCCAACATTTATTACGTTTTATGTCACACATTTAAGTTAGCCAAACTCAGCCAAACGAGTATTACCTGTTGTTCTAGAATTATAAAACAAGCAAGCAAATGTTAAGTAGTATCAGATAACTACAGAGGAGGAACAAAATATTTCCTCTACTTATCATAGGTTGTCCAGTTGGGGTCTTGTAAATGACACTGTCCAGAGACAGATTAGCAAGAGAAAAACAAAGAGAAGTTTAGTAACATGTGCATGATGCATATTCACATGGGACCACCCAACAATGAATAACCCAAAAAGATGGCTAGAACTTGTATACCATCTTAAGCCAAAGGACAAGGGCATTTTGACTACTGGGTGCGAGGCAAGTCATGAAAAGGGACCAGGGAAGTATGGTAAGCAAGAGTTGTTTAGCAAGATTTATTCTGCAGGTTCTTCTCCATAGAAAAGAATTTTTGAGAGTCCTTATTTTAGGTACAGGAGAGGGAGACCTCTCTGCAAATGGAAATTTATTTTCCAAAAGGAAAACTTCTGCCTTTTTTAGACATTTTCCTGTTTTTACTAATCTCAGTGGTCTTAAATTCAAAATAATCTATATGCCAAAGGGCCATATTTTGGAGTTGCATGTTCCGATACCTTTCAGAACCAAGATATCATAACCTATCTTTATAAAGAAACAACAGCTCGGATAAATTTAGCAGCTTGCTCTCTATATAGAAGAGTTGAATTAGTACTACAGTCTTTAAGATCTCATTCTTTCCACTATATTAATTATATATGAGTCTTTGAATTGAATACTACTTTCTAAAGAAAAAACAAAGCATCATTTAGAGGAAAGGAATAATAAAAGTGTTTCAAGAGCATTCCAGGCACTCCCATTATGAGAAGTGTTTTCTTTCTCATCTTTCACCATTGATAGTAAGCACATACTAATTACTACTTTAGGATTGTGCCTAGCTACCTTCTATTCATGTATTTATTCAATCATAAAACATATGGAGTGAGCTACTTTGGGGTGCCTACTAGTATTTGGTTTATAAAGTTGCAGGAGACAATATATATATGGCCTCCAGGAACTTGCATTCCAGAAGGAAAATCAAAGAAGAACATTTTGCATAGAATCCTGAAATGGTTACTAAGGGTTTTCTTAGAGATTCGAAACTGAAGAGATAATTGTCTTGCATTTATAAAAGGCCTAAGCTATTCCTCCTGAAAAGAAGTAATTGAATCTGTAATTACTTTCATTTCATAGGGGACATAGACATGGATTCTAAAGATCTAATTGTGATGGTTGTTTTCTTAATTACTCTAATTGCTTTGTAGAGAACACTACCTTTCATCCATTGAGGAAACTCAATAGTCAATAGTGACTGAGGACACCATCAGAAGTATTTTAAAAGTTCTACTTTACTGTGTATCAGACTGTTCTTTTGTTTACTTCAGCTTCTGATGATCCAACCATGCTGAGATAGCCCCCGCGTGTTCTAAGAACAAAGGCATTGACTTCTGGCCATGATTTTTGTAAATGAGCATAAAGGAACTGGCAGGCCTGCTCCATGCTGACAGTGGGTCTGCCCTTCTAAGAACATGCCTTCACCTCCACATAATCACTTCAATTCCTTCCTCTCTCCAGTCCAGTCTCCACGATTCATAGAGATCTGGTTTCTGGGAACGGCCCTTTGTATCATTTGGGCATGGCTTCTATTAAAAATGGATGGAAACAATCATTTGTTACATTATTCCTGAAAGCACGTTTTAATGGGGGCCAGGACAGAGGAAGAATGAGAGCATTAATTTGCTCTTGAGGGAAAGGCAGTAGGGTGCATCCCTAGGCAGAGAAGATGTCCAAAGATGGAGTTGATGACAAAAAGGGAAGACAAAGAATAAACATTCTCATTTAACTTCAAAAAGATGTTCTAACTAGAACTGGCCTTGACTTAAGTTTATAGGTTTCCCATATTTCTTATGTACAATAGGTGTGAACTAGTAAATAGTTAGGTAGCATTTGTAATTATACCCTGAAGAAGCATCTCATTCCTGGGTAGAATCGCTTGGTATATTGGATGTGTTCTGAATAGTTATTTGGGAATCAAAATGTGTCAGGTTCAACTGTGTGTGTCTCCCTATTTCCTTGCACTTCCAAAGTCACAAGGATTAAATGAGAACATCCATGGGAAAACACCTAAATAATTTAAAACTATACAACTGTAAGTTATGTATGTGCTTTTTGATCAAGAGATGGAAAGAATAAGAATGCAAAGATTTTTTCATAAAAATGACTATGTCTGGATCTAACACTTTTAGTGGAACTTATTCATAGAGTATTAGCTTTCCAGGAAAACTCGGGAAAATTCTTATAGAGTTTTACCTTCTGACCTACTCTTTTTCTGAATACTTACTATGAAAAAGGTAACGTGTCTGGGGATAACTATTAGGAGGCAGAAAGGATAGAAAGATACAAAGACACGTAGAAAATATGAACAGTTTAGAAACAGTTCTTGAGATGAAGATATGCTAAATGCACCGGCATTTACAGGATATCGCAATTGCAAATGGTGCCAGCTGAATAGAACGTTATCATTAGGCATGTGCTGGAAAACCAAGGATGTTTGGTTTTTTGATGAATGAAGTACAGTTCCTATTTTAAAGATAGTTTGGCAAAGTGACGGGCATCTCAGGCTGGGGTAAATTCTGAAGAAGGACTGAAGATGAGGCTCAAACATGGGTAGAATGTTCTGTGCCATTTTAATCTCAACTGTTAAAGAGTGCTAGTGAAAGTCAAGGGTGAGGACAAAACAGACTGAATGTTCTGGGAAGGGGTGTCCTGAGATCCTATTTAGGAAGCAAGGTTAGTGGAATATGTCAATGTTGATACAGGGTGAGGCCCCTAAAAGAAGGAGTCGGTAGAGATTCTGTAGTTCCAGGTACAGAGTTACAAAACCAGGATTATACCGTTTCCTAATTCCATGGACCAGAGCTCTTCCGGTGAGACGCGTAGAAAGGAAATGTCTTCCCCATTGAAAGCTGGGATTCATATCGATCATCTTTTTTTAATGACTATTGAAATATAATTTGTATACCCTAAGATTTAATCATTTTAATTATAGAATTCAAGGAATTTTAGTAAGTTCACAGAGCTGTGCAAAAAATCACCTCAGTCCAGATTTAGAACATTTTCATGACCCCTAGAAGATTTCTGTTTTCCTTGTTTCATACTCATCCTGATAAAGACACTAATGTAGTTTCTGTCTCTGTAGATTGGCCTTCTCTGGACAATTTGTATAAATTAAGTTATAGAATATATGGTCTGTTGTATCTGGCTTATTGAACTTAATATGTTTTTGAGGTTTATTCATTTTGTGCATTTCATTTCTTTTATTGCTGAATAATGTTCCATTGGATGGATATACAACACTTTGTTTATCCGTTCACTGTTTGATGGACATTTGGGTTGTTTTCACTTTGAGGCCATTGTGACTAAAGCTGCTATGAACGTCTACCTGAAAGTCCTTGTGTGGTTGTGTGCTTTCATTTCTCTTGCATAATAATAATAATAATAATAATTCCAGGAATGGAATTATTGAATCATATGGGAAATCTATGCTTCGCTTTTAAGAAACTGCCAAACTTTTTCAAAAGCAGCTGTACCAGTTGACAACCCCACCAGCGACGTATGATGATTCCAGTGTCTTCCAATCCTCATCAACACTTGTTATTACCTGTCTTTTTATTTTATTATTATAGCTATTCTCGTAGGAAGAATGTGTAGTCTTAATGGCATTTCTCTAGTGATTAATAATCCTAAGCATCTTCTCATGTCTTTGTTTTTCATTTCTGCATCTCTTTTTGAGACATCCTTGTAACTAAAACTTTGACTTTCCTGGATCCTTCCCAAAATTTCTAGCTTAGATGATGCTGCAATGGAAATGCATAAAGCTCACTAACTATAATTCTGGTTGTTGTTGTTGTTGTTGTTGTTGTTGTTGTTGTTGTTGTTGCTGTTGTTTTAAGTAGACAGGTGCTTCTAAAACTTAACGAAGGAGAAGTCATTCTTCTCTGCTAAAATTATAGGATAGATTCATAGTGTGGTAACTCCTGTAACATCCAGAAGAAAATCGAGCTTGCAATTGCAAAAGTTTGGGATGTCTCTTTTTCTTTAGGGTTTCCTTTTTCTTTTTCTTTTCTTTTTTTTTCCACTGAGCTAAGGGCAAAACCAAATGGCCTAGAGTCTTGTTTGCTTTCTCAGCAGGATAAGAAAAGAAGACAAAGGAAGAACACCAACAGAGTAAGACAGAATTCCTCAGGAAAATAGCAGCCAAATGGCAGTAAGGCCAGGTTAGAGAAGCAAAATCCATAGAATCAAGTTTTACTTTAATAATGATACTGATAGAAATGTTATGTACAAGTCTGAGTTCAGGGCCTTCTTGAAATGCATGACAGAATTTTTCTAATGTACAAGCCCAGTAACAGATGTAATTAGATTATGCTAACATGATAAATAGTTACTGAATATCTCCCTAAATTAGATTGACCTCCATCGGTAAAGATCATAACTTTCAGTAAAGGCTTATTTTGCTCACTAAATAATTTTCATACAGGTACTAAGATAGAAGTCTTGGTGTATTGATGGGTCCCTCTCCAGATCTCAGTTTATTTTCTTTTCACCTGCATGTCTTTTTGAAAGTGGGTTGTGCTTCTTAAAACAGAATACAGGGGCACCTGGGTGGCTCAGTCGGTTAAGCGGCCGACTTCGGCTCAGGTCATGATCTCGCTGTCCGTGAGTTCGAGCCCCGTGTCGGGCTCTGTGCTGACAGCTCAGAGCCTGGAGCCTGTTTCAGATTCTGTGTCTCCCTCTCTCTGACCCTCCCCCGTTCATGCTCTGTCTCTTTCTGTCTCAAAAATAAATAAACGTTAAAAAAAAAAAAAAAAACAGAATACATATTCTTTTCAAGTGCACATGGGACATTCTCCAGAATAGCTCACCTATTAGGTCACAAATTAGGCCTCAACAAATACAAAAAGACTGAAATCATACCATGCACCTTTTCTGACCACAGCACCATGAAACTGGAAGTTAACCGCAAGAGGAAATTTGTAAAGACCGCAAATACATGGAAGTTAAATAACATGCTACTAAACAGTGAATGGGCCAACCAGAAAATAAAAAAAGAATTAAAAATACATGGAAACAAATGAAAATAAAACACAATGGTTCAAAACTCTTCGGATTCAGCATAAGTGGTCCTAATTGGGAAGTATATAGCAATACAGGCCTACATCAAGAAGCAAGAAAAATCTCCAATAAAATAACCCACACCTAAAGGATCTAGAAAAAGAATATCAAATGAAGCCTAAAGCCAGCAGAAGGAAGGAAATAATAAATATTAGAGCAGAAACAAATGATATAGAAACTATAAAAACAAACAATAGAACAGATCAATGGAACCAGGAACTGGTTCTTTGGAAAAAAAAAAAATTAAATTGATCAACTTCTATCCAGATTTATCAAAAAGAGAAACTACCCAAATAAATAAAATCACAAATGAGGGAGGAAAAATACCAAATGCCACAGAAATACAAATAATCATAAGGGAATATTATGACCATATACAAAAAAAAAACCCACTGCTAATATCATCCTCAGTGGGGAATAACTGAGAGCTTTTCTTCATAGTCAGGAACAAGATTGGGATGTCCACTCACCACTTTTATTCACCACATAGTACTGGAAGTCCTAGCCACAGTAATCACACAACAAAAAGAAATAAAAGGAATCCAAATTAGCAAGAAGTAAAACTCTCATTATTTGCAGATGACATGATACTCTATATAGAAAACCCAAAAGACTCCATCCAACAACTGCTAGAACCCACAAACAAATTCAGTAAAGTCTCAGGATACAAAATCAACATACAGAAATCTGTTGCATATCTATACACCAATAATGAAGCAGCAGAAAGAGAAATTAAGGAATCGATCCCATTTACAACTGTACCAAAAACAGTGAGATACTTGGGAATAAACCTAACCAAAGAGGTGAAAGACCTATACTCTGAAAACTATAAAACACTGATGAAAGAAACTGAGGATGCCACAAAGAAATGGAAAGACATTCCATGCTCATGGGTTAGAAGAACAGATACTGTCAAAATGTCTATAACGGCCCAAACCAATCTATGCATTTAATGCAATCTCTATCAAAATATAACCAGCATTTTTCACAAAGCTGAAAAAAAAATTTTTTTTAATTTGAATGGAACAACAAAAGACCCAGAATAGACAAAGCAGTCTTAAAACAGAAAAGCAAACCTGGACACATCAAAATTCTGGACGTCAAGTTATATTACAAAACCGTAGTGATTAAAACAGTATGACACAAAATAGACACAGATCAATAGAACAGAATAGAAAACCCAGAAATGAGCCCACAACTTTATGGTCAATTAATCTTTGACAAAAGAGGCAAGAGGGGCGCCTGGGTGGCGCAGTCGGTTAAGCGTCCGACTTCAGCCAGGTCACGATCTCGCGGTCCGTGAGTTCGAGCCCCGCGTCAGGCTCTGGGCTGATGGCTCAGAGCCTGGAGCCTGTTTCCGATTCTGTGTCTCCCTCTCTCTCTGCCCCTCCCCCATTCATGCTCTGTCTCTCTCTGTCCCAAAAATAAATAAAAAAACGTTGAAAAAAAAAATTAAAAAAAAAAAAAAAAGAGGCAAGAATATATAATAGGGAAAAAACAATCTATTCAACAAATGGTGTTGAGAAAACTGGACAGCTATGTGCAGAAGAATGAAACTGGACCACTTTCTTACACCGGACACAAAAATAAATTCAAAATGGATTAAGAACCGAAATGTCAGACCTGAAACCATAAGAATCCTAGAGGATAACACAGGCAATAATCTCTTTGACATCAGCCATAGCAACCTTTCTCTAGATAGGTCTCCTGAGGCAAGAGAAACAAAAGCAAAAATAAACTTATTGAGACTTCCTCAAAATAAAAAGCTTCTGCACAGCAAGGTAAACAATCAACAAAATTAAAAGTCAACCTATGGAATAGGAGAAGATATTTTCAAATGATGTATCTGATAAAGAGTTGGTATCTACAATACATAAAGAACTTACAAAACTCAACATCCAAAAAACGAATAATCCAATTAAAAAATGGGCAAAAGATGGAGTACCTGGGTGGCTCAGTTGGTTAAGCATCCAACTTTGGCTCAGGTCATGATCTCACATTTCGTGGGTATGATCCCTGCTTCAGATTCTGTGTCTCCCTGTCTCTCTTCCCTTCCCCCACTCACGCTCGCTCTCTCTCAAAAATAAATCAATATTAAAAAAAATTTTGGGGGGCGCCTGGGTGGCTCAGTCAGTTAAGCGTCCGACTTCATCTCAGGTCATGATCTCGCAGACTGTGGGTTCGAGCCCTGTGTCGGGCTCTGCGCTGACAGCTCGGAGCCCGGAGCCTGTTTCAGATGCCGTGTCTCCCTCTTTCTCTGACCCTCCACTGTTCATGCTCTCTCTCTCTCTGTCTCAAAAATAAATCAACATTAAAAAACATTTTTTTTTTAATTTTTTTAATGGGCCAAAGACGTAGGTAGACATTTTTCCAAAGAAGACATACAGGTGGCCAACAGACACATGAAAAGATGCTTAACATTACTGGTTATTAGGGAAATAGAATTCAAAACTACAATGAGATATCACCTCGCACCTGTCAGAATGGCTAAAGTCAACAACACAAGACACAATAGATATTGACAAGGGTATGTACTGTTGGTGGGAATGCAAACTGGTGTAGGCCACTCTGGGAAGCAGTATGGAGATTCCTCAAAAAGCTGTAAGATAAAACTATCCTACAATCCAACAATTGCATTACGAGGTGCTTACCCAAAGACTACAAGAACACTCATTCAAAGGGGTACATGTACCCTAATTTATAGTAGAATTATCTATAATAGCCAAACTATGGAAACAGCCCAAGTGGTTTCCATCAACTAATGAATGGATCCAGAAGTGTATATCATGTAACTTCAAGTTATATTACAAAGCTCTATGCAAAGTTATATATATATTTATTTTTTTATATATTTAAATATTTATTATATATTTAATATATATTATATATATTATTTATTTATTTATATAAATATAATTCATGCCAAGTATTGATACGTGTCTCTTACATGGCTGCCTGCCAGAGTGTGCAATCAAAATATTAATTATTAATAAATTTTAAATTATTTTTCACTATTAGATTAAGTGAGTTTTGTCTTAAATGTTTCTTTTCCCACCTCAGAGATATCCCTGTGTCTCTTCCCTATCCCCACACTCAACTGAGGGGACAAGTTGTGGGACAGTCCACCATGATAGTCAGTGGAGTATTTGCTCAATAAATTCCCAAAGGAAAAATGGATACTGATGGTGAAGAGCAGGAGTTGGCACACATTTTCTATAAAAGGCCAGATAATAAATATTTTAGGCTTCAAAGGCCATATGGTCTCTGTCAACTACTCAACTCTTCCATTATAGTGTGGTAGCACCATAGACCATATGTTAGAAAAAATATGGCCATATTTCAGTAAAACTTTATTTATGGACACTGAATTTTGAATTTCATGTAATTTTTCCCATGACACAAAGTATGATTCTGCTTTTGATTTTTTTTTCAACCCTTTAAAATGTAAAAATCATTCTTGGCTCATGGGCTATAAGAGAACAGGCAACAAGATGAATGGTTGTCAGCACTTAGTTTGCAGACTCCTTATTTAGAATCATGTAATTCTAAGTGGTAATGAACTGTGGAGAGTATCAGCCTGAAATTTCACAGGAATACACTTCATTCCTAGTGGGTTGTCAAATTCCAGTGTGTTGAAGGGTGTTTTCATTTATTGTTACTTTAATAAACTGCATATCAAGTTTAACAGCAAACATTTTTTTCCCCCTGTAATGTGATTTTAATTGATAGAAATTCTAATAAAAGGAGCTGGGTTTGCAAAAGAGTCCATTGAGGTATTTGAGGCTAAGTCATCAGTTGATACAGTATCAGTAAGAATCACAGTGCTTTTCTGCATGATCTTAGTTCTCACTTGATAAACAAATTTTTAAAAAAGAAACTTTATTTGGGGAACTCAAGGGCAATGAATAAATTAAGGGAGTATAAAAATACATTTGTTTGAAGCCCACTGGCTGAATTCTGTGACTCCTTTCTGTGTTTCTGTGGGCCCTGACACATGAGGGAATGTGTGTTCACTGACATTCCAGAATGTCAGAGAGATACGTAACTATCCCTAACAGCATAGCATTTAAAAGACAGGCTTCCAGGGGCACCTGGGTGGCTCAGTCGGTTGAGTATCCGACTTCAGTTCAGGTCATGATCCCACAGTCTGTGAGTTCAAGCCCCTCGTCAGGCTCTGTGCTGACAGCTCAGAGCCTGGAGCCTGCTTCAGATTCTGTCTCCCTCTCTCTCTCTGCCCCTCCCCTGCTCATGTTCTGTCTCTCTCTGTCTTAAAAAAGAAAAAGAAAAAGAAAAAAAGACAGGCTTCCAAGTTTGTTCCCCTCAATTCCCTGAACTATTTGCTAAGAGATAGGAAAGACAAATCTTTAACATGATTATTGAACTGTCTCTCTCTCTCATGCTACTATCCTCCAAAAATCAGTTTTCTGTTATCAGTTGTATATACAATTTCAAAAATTGCGATTTATGTTCAGACTGTACAAGTGCAAAAAAAAATCATACAAAAGGGTAAGTTTGCAGAATGACTTTATAATGATTTGTGCCCCCCCCCACACCCCTCCGGCCCCAAATGAGGGCATTTCTCAGCCACAGCAGCACAAAAAGAGGATGAGGGGGCAGGAGTTTCTTCTGAAGATGAATTCTGTGCTGCACCATAACTCACCTTGGGCCCATCCCCAAGAACCTCTCCTGGATTTCTGTATTCCTTTTCTTTTATGTAGGATGGGTACGGGGTAGAGTTGGGAGACCCGAAACAAGATAAGTATAGGGTAAGCAGGAAAACAAGTCTAAGAGAAAAACCAGACTGGGCTTGAATGTTCCCTCCACGCTTCATTATAGATGGAAATAGACGCTTGGTGGGTACCTACTCCATGTTGGAAACTTCTCATGGACTCAGTTGTTCAAATAAGTGAAAAAAGAGGAAGGAACGAAAGATATCCCTTACTTAGCTGATGCACCGCAGGGAAGAAAACCTCTGAAGGAACTACTTCAAAGCAATTAAGGAGACAGAGTGTTTGTGTTTGTGTTTTTGTTTTAAGAGTTTTGTTTCCTATATTATCCAAGCGATCTGGTTGACTTCATTGCGCTCTGATTCCTGACAACAGCAAACTGTTTGTGTGCCCAGTGTCTGGTGTGTGTTTTTCAAGCGGTGTGGTTGTCTACTCCCACACCGACATAGGATGCAACACGCTGGTTGTGACTCTCTGGAAATTGGGGTGTCAGTTCCGTTTTCCAGAAGGTAATGATCTCACAGTTGCTTCTGAGTAATATGCCGTGCGACCACTTGATGGAAGAGAGAGAACAGCTCTTTAACTGTGGTTCTACTTAGTGAACCTCTGAGCATTTATTGGAAGGTGGTCAATTATTAGGCAATTTAAAGTTATCAGGAAAAACATGTTTCTAATTCAGCCTCCTCATCCTTTTCTTTTTTTTTTTTTTTTTGTTTTTTCTTCCCTGTGATTCAGGAGGAAGGATGCTGGCTTCTTATCCTACAAAGATCACCTGCCAGTAAGCCAGGTGGTAGTTGGAGATACTGACCGGCAAGGCTCAGAAGCCAAACTGAGCGTGGGCCCCCTGCGCTGCCAAGGAGACAGTAAGTTTGCCCAGAAGCTGTGGCTTTTGCACTTTCTTACCAGTTTTAAACCGTGTTTCCCAGAGACGTCAGAGGGTGGCAAGAAACAGGCTTGCTCTTCTGTAACCCCTGAAGAAACATCACACGACGAAAACAGAACCAAACGGAGAGCGAGATAGACCTTAATACAGACAGGAGAGCGACAGCCGTAAAGCCTCCAGGACAGGAACCTAGATTTGGGCATACAATGTGGATATCCATCTTCCTTGTATATTCATATCTAACAAGTTTGACGACCTAAGTTTATGGTGATATAAATAGCAATGCTAATAGCATACAAGTGGCAGTCAACAGCTGTGATTCCACTGAGTGCTGCTGTTAATGCCATTAGCGTGACTATTTATATCGCCATAACTCAGTTTATGGTGATATAAATAGCATTATGGCTTAATGTATCATTGTAAACTTGGATTACGGTCATACGAAGTTTGACATTATTGCTATCACATCTCATCATCATCAGAGCTGGAGAGTCCCTTGTAAGCCCACGGTTGTTTCTGTCACTACGTCTTGCTTTCAGGATTCGGCACCACAGAGAGGCATGTGGGGCTGCTGGCTTGGACTGTGGGAGGGCAGGGAGTTCGAGCGATGATCCCGCCTAATTAAGGGCACCATTAGGATTTTATGTTGTTGGATACCCTTCAGTGTGCTTTATGTGGAGTCGGAGAGAAATGGTGCCAGGCTGCCATGGGGATTCTGCAATGAACATCCTGGGTGTCGTTTCCCCTCTTCTTGTCTATGCGCGTGGTTTCGGCAAGTCCCCCGAGAGTTCTGTGCTTTTTGTGATTGTGTGCTAGGCATCAGGAGACCCCAGATTCTGCTCCTTGAATAACTGACTTTCCAGGAGACCTCAGGCAAACCCCTCCACTTTCTCGGCTCTGGTAATGAGAATATCACCCGCGTCCCAACTCCTCCTGGGGAGTCCATAAAGATTTTAGTGCCTGGATCCGGATTCCTCCTAGCAGAGCAATCTGTGCGATGGAATATTATTACCACTTCCATAAATCAAGGGAGAATTAGACCTACCCGATGTAATAAATTATTGCATCGACTCCAAGAGGTGTCCTAAGAAATGTAATGGTGCATGCTTGAATGTTTACTACTTAGTAAATGGGGGCTGTTGGCAATTAAACAAGGCAATGTTCCTGATACAAAAGAGAGACCGAGTTTATGCTGATTTGTCTCTCTTTAGTTGGTTTAAAACTGAGACTGGTCAAAGAGCTTTATCATGCATTTGTTGAACAATAATACTTTATTTGTTGAGCCAGGCTTAGGAGGACTCCGCAGTCAGAAATTTGATTTCAACTGTTTAAGAAAACGATATTGACACAAAATAATAGCAAGAATGCATTTTTAAAAATATTTTGAGGGATTGATGTGCAATAGGATGACTCTTAAAATAGGCAGATTCTCGTGTGTTGTCCGATGAAAATCCGTTTCATTATGTCATGATCCTTCATTAATCTACAAAGGTAAAATATTTCTCGCTTACCGATGCTAATTCTGGAGCGAGCTATGAATTAAACAAAGGGCTCCCCATGAAGTCATTGGTTAACTTGGTAAAGTTATAAAAATCCCACTTCTGCAAACTTGTTACCTTCCTTACACAGAGGATTTCAGCCACAGTACATAGTATATGTAGAAGTGTGTTAACAGTTTATAGTTACTATTAGCTTGTTTCCCTTAATCAATACATCAGTCTTCAAGAAAAATTTCTGACATGTCTGCTATGTGTCTAGCACTTTACCAGACACTCTGAGAAATAAGAAACAGAAGCTCAAACCGCATTTTGAGAAACGCACATGAAAAAAATGCTGGAAGACAAAATGTCGTATCAGATTTTGCAATACAATATTATTGCAACTGCTGCTCAAGAAAGGAGTGATATAGTGTATTTCAGCCAGACTTCGTATTTAAAAAGAGAAAACAGGAAAATCGTGGTGGCCAGTGTTTGTTTGCATTTCTTTTCCAAGGCTGTTGTTCTTAGAGACATTTTTAGGACCCCTTATAAGACAAAGAGCTGTCTTAATCATGGGCACGGCATGAGCTCAGTATTCTTACAGCACTACAGCTTAAGAGAGACTGTTTCAATCCATATTTTGCCTGCTACTTCATAAACCAAAAGCGCAGTCCGTATTCAATTGCAATTATATGGAACGCTTTTGTGTCTGAGAGGGAGAAAGCGAAGGCTTCCTTTTTTGCAGGCAACTGAGAACATTATACCTTGGACCTGAATTGCCAGGTAGCACCTTTATCTACCTTCCTTTAAGAATGTTCTAACACGGGCACAGTAATGAGAAAATGTTCCACATCATGTCACTTTCCAGTTTTTAACATGTTTGATTTGCTCAGATACTCACAGCCCCCAATAAGGTGGGTGAGGTTAAATATTAGCCTTTCTGTTTACAAATGAACAAAATATTTCTTTTAAAATGTCACTGACACTACAAATTTCTGTATACCCTTGTAGCCTCTGGGAGGCTTCAGGAGGAAAGGCAGAGCAGAGAACATAAACAGCTTTCTCTGTACAAGGTCGAGGTGGTTTCCCTGAGTCAGTCGATGATTGAATGAAATCATTAAAAAAAAAAAAAATAGCCATTTGGGTCTTATCCCCACCACTCCCTCACCCACCCACATCCAGTTACCAATATAGCATGAATGTTTCAGGGATTAAATTTCAATCGTTGTGATGTAAAAAGTGTTACAGTGCATTTATTCTGTTGTTCATAGAGATTAACTTACTTTGTATAATTTACTGAAGTCCGTACAAAGCTACGGTTTAAAAAACCAAATCCATCATGAAAAAATGTCTTTCTCTGTTCGAGGAGTCTTAGTGATGCCAGCCCTGGAAAGCTGTGTCTTGAATTAGGTCCCCGTTCTATCCCCCAGTCTTAGAGAATGAAACAATTTTTGTAGGCTCTGACCAACCGTTTCAGTGGTTTCCGTTGGCTCCATCATCCCTGCTGAGTTTCATTTTGACTTTGACTCATCCGAACTCATAGGCCCATAAAATCCAAATGCTAAAGAAAACCAGTGAATTCCACTCAAGTCTGCTGCATTTCCCGTAGAGTGCTGAAAATGCTTTGATCTTATAGTTTAGTTTTCTGTGGGGGTATTAGTGTTATTGGCGGGGGTAGGTTTTGTTTGGTTTTGTTTTGTTTTTCCAGACACGTTCAAACGGAAACCTCAAATCTAAATGAGACCCAGAGTATGACTACTGATGGGTGGTTAGTCCTCGATACCCATCACCCACCCTCCCCTCCCTCCCAAAAGAGCTACTTTAGAGGATCAGCCACTCATAGGTGGAAATTGTTTTCACGCTGTAAATGTATCATCATTCTTGCAGAGAGCTGCTAAACTTTTGTGGAAGCAGGACCGAAATAAACATTTTTTTTTTTTTTTGGTTTTGGAGGTGGAAGTCTTCTTTGTACCATATGTGGTGAATATAATTAATTATAGAAATAAAGTATGTGCCAGATAATTGCTTTATTCTCGGCTTTATGAGCTAACAATTTCCCATATCTTCTCTAGGGATTCAGAGACTTTAAACAATTAATTAGGAGCAAGTTTGCTACAAAAGCAAGTGTTTTCAGTACACGTGGGCAGAAGCCATTCACGAAAACGTGTTACTCAAGGACCTCTTCTCCGTTCTTTCCAGAAACCCGCTCTGGCTGTAAAACAGAGTCACGCTGGATGTCTAAAATGCAAAGTTAGTTTCTCAGGAACCCGAAATATTTTATTTATTTCTGCTCTGAGTCCACAAAAGTTTCGCAACTTTCTGCAAGCAGGATGATACATTTACATGTGAAAACAGTTTCTGCCTCCCAGTAGCTGCTCCTCTAAAGTAGCTCAGGGAGGCCAAGAAGACAGGGTGAGGAAGGAGGCAACAAATCCAGCCCAGGAACACAGGGCAGAGACAAAGCCAAGGGTGAAATAAGATGGTGATGGAGTTTCATCCAGACGATAGCGGACCTCTGTTTTCTGGGAATGGGATCGTATGTACCAGCAGGAGTCTTATAAGCCACAAGCATAACCAGCCATTCCCTTGCCGAGAGAGGCAAGGGAATGACAGTATCCACACCTCATTTCTCCACAGATAAGACATTTCCAATGGGAATGCAAATGAGTATCATCCTCCAGGAGTCGTTATTTCCTCAGAAGATGCTCCACATTCTTCTCCTTTCCCCATTTCTCCCCACAACGTGTAGCCACGGACCCTTGCTTCAAGCATAGCTAGAAGCAAAAACAAAGAATCACAGTGTTCTCATGCTTGAAGACTCTCAGAGATCAAAGAGTGCCGACCGCTCACGTTCCAGACGAGGGACCTTGGGTCTAGGGAGGTTAAGTGACCGGCCCACGGTCTCCCAGCGGGGATAAGGCAGAGCACATTGAGACAGTTTGACGTGAGCTTTCATCTTTAGTCATTCCCCAAAGCCGAGATGAATGTTGAGATCCAAAGAGGGAGCTCTGACCTGGAACTCTGACCTTGGGTCCCTGCCTCTCGTCAGCTGAGCTGTGTAATAATGTGGTGCTGGCACTCTTACTCTCGCCCCACTGTGAGATCAGCCATCTGGAAAGCCTGATCGAAAACCCACAACCACAGGGATGAAGGGTCAGTGGCAGAAAGTTGGTAACTTTTGTGTTTTGTTTTGTTTTGTTCTGTTTTTGTTTTACTTCGACTTTAGGTAGTTTTTTGGTTGATAGCAGAAGGCAGGGGAAAAAAAGTCCAGAATGATGTGTAGAAATGATTAACCTCTATTTTTTTCTTAATGTCCCAGCCTTTGCTGCTATTGCCCTAAGCTGCTACCAGCTGAGAGACAGGAGTAGCTCTAAGAACAAGCAGAAATAGTGAAATTTTCAGGATCAAAACGGGGGCTGATTCCCATTAAAGGATTGAGCCCTCTGGGCATATCGGAGAGCAGGTCAGATTACAAAGCAGCAGACTTAGAAAGAAGGAAGGCTTGCTTAGCTTTGGTCTTCCAGACTCCAGAGTGACTTTGAACAATTAGAAGTGGACAACTCCCTGGGAAGCATCAGCTCTTTAATATTACATGGCCATTCAACGTTAGCCACAGATGCACTTCGGAAATGGGAAGTAAATTTACTTCGAGTTTGGGGGAGAGGGATGGTATTTGTGTTTTACAGTAGATACGGCGTTTGTGTGCGTGTGACTGACTTTCCTGCCTGTCCTTTCAACTACCGCTCACGTTTGGAGGAATCGTCCCATCCCACTGAGGAGATGCGTCTGGCTATGTTTTTGTCCCCTTCCCTGGGTGCCCGTCCCTTCCCTAACCTTGGCACTTCGCAGAAGGGACAGGATCCCAGATCCGGGAGGGGCTTTGTTCTGTAAGTTGAATCCCCACGGCTGGGTTCCCCTGCTGAACTTTCCAGGTGATCTCTCTAAACCATTTGCAGGAGAGAGTTAGGCTCGTTCTGGCTGTCTGAAAGTGTATCTGCAATCCTGTCGCTAACTGCTCAGAGTTAGCACAGGTTTCGCGGTCCCCAACAAGGCTGCCTTCACTTCGGACATGGGCCACAAGTCTGGGGCTCCCAGGCCATCCTGCCCCCCTGACCCACTGATACAAGTTTGGGGGTGCCCACTATGCCTTAGGGATCAGTAATGCACCAGAATGACTCAAAGAACTCAGGAAAGCACTGAATTTAAGATTGAAGTCTTATTATGAAAGATACACATCAAGACCAGCTGACTGGAAAGGTACACAGGGTGAGGTCTGGTGAGGTGGGTCTCAGACACGAAGCTCCCTTGTCCTCTCCTGGTGGAATGAGGACACGTGACCCTCCCCCCAACCTGCACACATCAATGCGTGCCACCAGCCCGCTCGCCAGGCTTTGGGTGCCCACAGTTTTTACTGAGTTTCATATGTACACGCAATTGAATAAGTCATTGGCCACATTATGGAATTTAGACTCCAGCATTTCTTCCTTCTCCTCCCTGGAGCTGGGAGCTGGTATCTCCTGGCTTCAAGCCCCACCCCTCAAATCCTACAGTTGGTCGTTCTAGCAGGACCAGGCCCCATCTTGAAACTCTGTAAGATCCACCAGGAGTCACCCCCTAAGCATAAACCCTCAGGGCCTACCATGAATGACAAAGACATTCCTACCACTCAGGAAATTCTAAGAGTCTCAAAGCTCCATTCCAGGAACCTGGGATGAAATGACAGAGAAATGACAATCACATCACAATCTGTTTTCTCTCTTTCTTTGCATTATTAGTATGTTCACCCCCAACAATGGATGGCAACGTAGGGAGAGATCCATATCCCAATGCCCAGGGAAATGCCTGCCACATTGAGTCCCTCAAATAGGTGTTCATTAAATGAATATGAATTGTTAAATAACCTCAAAAGATTTAAATAAGCATTTCAGACTAACAATGGAGGCAGTGCCACGAGGCAATGCATGATGAATTGCAGAGAACTTACATGGACGATAATTGCTATACGGGTCCAAGAGAGGACCTATCGCTTGATTTATATGCACAACTATTTTTAACCTCAACAAGGTTTTTTTGCACATTCATTCTTCTTAACTAAGTAAAAACTTTTATTCTTTTGTACCTTGAAAATCCCTTGAATCTGATGATTATCTTCAAATTAAGGATTAAAAAAAGAACGCTTTTGCTAAGTTTTTATATTTTCCCTGACACTTCTAAATTAAGATGCCCATGAGGTATTACATTTATAGAACTCATTGTTTAATCTAAATTAGATTAACCCCCCCTGGCCCTTCAGAGACCCGAGCAGACTGTTCCACACTTTTGTTTATCCATGTCTCAAGGTTATTACTGACAAAATTACAATTAGTACTTCGAACTTATTGTTAGGGTGCTAAACTGTGAGCTGTAAACTGCCTCACTCTGGCATAATTAAAACCGTGTTCCAGTTCACCTGCTTTATGGTACCTGCTCGGCTTTTCATGCAGCTTCTTTTCACAGTCCTAACTGCATGCAGGCCTTGGAAACTCAGAAAGTTCACTGAAGAAAACTGTTAAAATCGCCTCTTAAAGAAGTTTGCTGACCGTTCCAAAGTAGCAATCTTACTACAGTCATCGGGATAAAAAAAAAAATTGTTCTAAACTCTGGCAAGCATTATGTAAGATCCGTATTACTATCTTTAGAATATATCCCAGTTCAGGGACGTCTGGTTGGCTCAGTCGGTTAAGTGTCCGACCAGCTCAGGTCATGATCTCACGGTTCCTGTGCTGACAGCTCAGAGCCTGGAGCCTGCTTCAGATTCCACATCTCCCCCTCTCTCGGCCTCTCCCCCACTCATGCTCTGTCTCTCTCTCTCTCTCTCTCAAAAATAGATAAACATTCAAAAACTTCAGTGTATATATTTTAATATAAATTTATATATTTCAGTTTATATATTTAATTTATATTTGACATATATTTTAATGTAAGTTTTAATTTATATTTGAATAAATAAAATATATCCCAATTCAAAATTCACAGGATATGTGCATAGAAAGCAGGGCAGTTGGATATGTGTCCACCTGTTGGCCTGGTAGGCTGCTCCATGAACTGTGTGTGCAGTCCCAAATTAAAAAGAAGAGGAAGTCATGTCCCATTTAAACATTTTATCTTTGAGCCAGCCCCTGAGTCATTTGTCTTTGGTTCCTAGACCAAAGCTTCATTGAGAATCTCTCTCAGTCCTTAAAGTGTGAGTAGAAAAACCAGACTCAGCAAGGGTAGCTTGGTCTTTTGATGAAGGAGAGGTCCTTTGCCCTTTAAGATTCTATCTGTGCCTCTTCTGTTCAGGGTTTTTCTGGACTTAAGCTTTAGACAATGAAGTAGCCTAACAGTCTTGTCTCTAATCCCTGTGTCTGATGCTTTAAGTATTCCTTAGTTCCATTCCAGTAGATTATCCTAAGCAGTTTTGTTTTATGATATTCAGACCTCTAGAATTTAATTCTCTCATACTGAGTAGGATGCACATTGGGCTTGAACTTAAAATATGGCCTGTTATGTAACAGAACCGTTCGCTGGTTTTCACCGAGTTTGCACCTCAACATAAAGACCTCAAAGATTCCTCTCTGGTTTCCTTCCCATTATCATACCTGAGATAATAGTGTGACTGACTCAAGAAGTAAAGAGCGCCATGGGATAACCTCATTTACTTTGGGTGCTTGGTTTATGCTTCAGTTTGGCCGGAGATAGCAAGTTGGCCCCAACTGCCTCAGTTCTCGGCGTTTAAAAAACAAAAAAAACAAAAAACACGCAGAAATCAAAAAGCTAGTAGTTTTTTATAAATAACCTAACACTTTGGAACCGGATTTGTAAAAAGAGAACTTGACCCAAGAGGTAGAGCTGAGAAGATACTCTGATGCATTTTATTCCTTACACATCTCTATTTGTTCTTTACGTATATATTTCAAGGAGATAACGTCTTCATTTCAATCCTTCAAATTTACATGTGGAAAAATGCATCTGTTATTGTTTAAGTGTAACGATAGTCTGATGCACCCGAATTAAGTGTGATTGTTTCTTTGCCTACAGAACTGACAGTTTTTCTGGCTTTATGCTGTTGTCCCCCAAAAGAGGTTGCTCTTGAACGTGTATAAGAAATAAGACAATGGTTCGAGGCAGCATCTGTAATAAAGCCAACTTTACAGCTTCTCTTTGGGATTAAGGAGAGAGACTGAGCTGCTGATTCCACCCTGGGCCGAAGGTGGCCATGTCATTTGACTGAAACTGATCATTTATTGGTGAGCAGTGTCCAGACTTTATCTTCGGATGCAACAAATAAGTGACTTATGTTTAATCTGGGAAGAGAAACCAACAAAAGTAGTTCTGGTTGGAACATCGATTCCGTGCGGCCACACCTCAGCAGACTCTAAGCCTAAGATGGGTGATAGTCCACTGAGGCCAAAAAAAAAAAAAGACCTGAGATAGCGATCGAGATCCAGGTTTATTGGGGGAACTTACATACAGGGAGGCTGGGAGTGGCCGACTAGACAAAGCGTCTGCTGTTGGGATGTACGTGCAGCAAGGTTTTATGCCGTAGCAACTTCCCCTAACAACGCTCAGTGGTCCTTCCCCTCCTTGCTCAGCCGGGGTTTCCAAGGGGATCCAGACCCGCCATCTGGACACTCTTTGTTACTAGGGAGATGCTCCGAGTTGCCCACCCCGAGAGCCCTGAACTTTGAACATGGAACAGCACATCCTTCCACACATTCTGCCTGATGGGAACTCAGAGGGAGGACAAGATCTCTACTTTCTCAGGAGAGTGATTAACAGGTGCATTCAGCGTGTGCTTGCGCAATCTGGCTATCCAGCACATACCATACAGATCCACAGCACTTTTTATTTCTGAGAAGACTCCTATTTTTCTAACTCTTCTTAGCCCAAAAGCTGGGCCTCCTTCCTACCTGTTTATATCCCTTTTCAAGGACCACCTATTAGAGAATCAAGAAACAACTGGATGACACTTATATTTAGGATAAAATAATAGAGTGTCTACCATTTCTGTTTCATACAGATATTCCCTCCCCTCCGGCACTTTCATACATGCACACACACATGCACGCATGCACACACGCACACACACACACACACACACATAATTCTCTTACCCTGAGAATTTAGCATTTGTACTTAGTGCTGGTCTAGTCACCTCCATCTTGAACCTACCTTAATCCCATGGTAGCCCCAACTGGGGGCTCAAAACTACTTGAGATTAAGGTAGTTGGAGGAACTCTTGTTAGACATGGGGAGGAAGACAAAATGGGATTAGAAGTCAGAACACGTCTTTGCCATGCGCCCTGGCAGCAGCTGGACTGTGGATATGGGAGTGCACTGTAGGCAGCACCAAGGATGCTCTGTGTCCCAGCCAGTCTAGAGCCATCCCAGGCTTACACCCATGGCTTAGGGCTTTGTCCTAAGGGGAAAAAAAATCACCTTTCTCATTGAAAAGTTGAAACACTGACTTCATGATGAACTAATCCTTAATTCAGAACAATTCTACGTAGGTATGGTAAGAGAGTTCAATATAAATTTGAGTCTGTGGCCTTTTGTGCTAGTGTTTGAAGAATCTGTTCATGCCATTTCACCCAAAAAGCCGTAAAGAAGTTAAGACTAGGTGTTCTCTCTGAAAGTAGTTCTCCAGTGGGGGAGAACTAAGGAGGACACTAAGGAGCCAGAGCTTTATTTGTTTTGTTGACCTGTTGCTTAGCTTTCTAGAGTAGTGCTACCCAATGGTGGTTTTCAGTGATGATGGATATGTTCTTTAACCTGTGTTATCCATATGGTAGCCTCTAGACACAGGTGGCCACTGAGCATTTGAAATGTGACTAGTGTCTGGGATGACCAGGATCTGAATTTTTAACTCTACTTAATTTTAGTTAGCTCAAATTTAAATAGCCACATGTGGCTGGTGGTTGCCATATTGGACCACATAGCTTGAGCACAGTGGTGAGAGGCCACTTTAGAGAACCCGTCCCCACCTGGAATTCAGTCTTACTTGTGGCTACAAGTCGACCTGCTGTGATTCTTTCTGGAGTAATAAGAGGTTAAACATGAAGAAAGAGAAAAGGTGGGTTTTGCCATGATTCAACCTAATGTCAGAAAGGTCCAAAAAGTACCTGGGATGCATATCACTGCCTGGAAGATACTTGGAACATTTTCTTAGCTTCTCCATAAAATTCTCCGTGTATCAGCCAGGAAGATGGGGCAGAATGTAACATCATAAATGTAGAATAAGTATATTTTTTATGATGAGAGTTTTCATTTCATTTATGGCTTCTACTCTTTGAATAATTCGTCTGCATAGTAGAGTGTGTTTCGAGGCTTCCTTCATTGGTTTCAATCTTTTCCATTTTTATTTTCGCTTTAGATTATATTTTGAAATGCCACACGGTCTCCATTTTGCCTACTAACGAAAAAACTAAAATAACAGCACTTCAAACAGAGGTACGGTTGCGTTACCTCAAGCATGACATACTTTACAAAATAAATTAGCAAGTCTTGGGTAGACCTGCCTACCTGGGTCTTCATACATCCTCACAAGACCTACACTTAACCAGTGGGGACTGCAACGTAGATGCCTGCCCCGAGATCTCATGAGTGACGCATTCACTTCCCGACCCTTTTTGCTGCCACTCAAAACCATGTCTCCTTGCTAGTTCACCAGGTAAGTGTCACCATGTATAATTTGGGGACACGTATTGATCGTTCGAGGGAGGTAGCAGGAGAGAGCCTTACGGAACTGTAGCTGCTAAAGACTAGTTTGAGCCATTTGAGGCAAGGTTGGGATGAGGAAGACAAGTGCTATAGGTCAAATGTCGGGGCCCCCCCATATCCAAGTGTAGAAATCCCAACCCCTGAAGTGATTGTATCAGGAGGTGGGGCCTTTGGGAGGCCATCAGGCCATGAGAATGGAATGGGATTAGTGCCTTCATGAAAGAGGCCCAACGCTACCTTATCAGGACACCTGCCAATGAGGGAGCTCATTAGAGACTCGGGTTTTTATCGGCAGTGGTTCGGTGAGCAGCCCCTGCCTGGCATGGACCCAAATTCCAGACTCCCAGAAGGAAAGCAGGCGTTCAGCACATTACACCAACACTTTAGGCACAGTGAGGCACCCTTATTAGGTGCTAGCTAGCCTTGCTGGAATCCAGCCATCAGCCAGCCTCACAAATAGCCTTTTCAAGGAGAAACAGTCCGACGGACTATGTTAACTCTTTTCTACGTGGGAGTCCTCTCCCTTTTTCCCCATCCATGAACACAAAGCTCCTCGGGCCTACAAAGCTGCCCCTCCCCTTTCTCCTTGTTCAGGTGCAGAACCCCATCTCTTCCCTCTACCTTCCAGAAGAAGCTTAGCCCCACATCCAGATCTTTGACTCCACACCTTGCTTCACACTCCACTTCACACCCTGACTTCTCCCCACCCCAGACAGCCCCTGCCCCAAATCTTAAAACCAAAGAGAAGGAGAAGAGCAAAGACGGTGCTGTTTCCCTTGAGTAGGTCGTTTGTATCTCGTGACCTAGAGTCTCTGGTACATTAGGTTCCAGAGCAAGACCAGCTAAGTGATTGACAAAGCCTGGTGCAAAACGAAAACACGGAACCCCTTGTTAAGAAATACTAAGAACTTCAGAATAATGGCAGCAGAACATTAAACCAAGTGTGAGACCCTCGTCAACCTGCATAGGTCACGCACCCATGTTCCTGAGGCTTGGACAGAGGGCAAGGTCGACCCAAGACCCTGGGTATAACTGGGGTGGAGCAGACCTGCAGGAATGGACCTGTAGGCCTTGTTTCTCTCGTCAGTGTGAACCTCAAGGAACATTTGTGTTCTCTGAAGCTGTGACGAAAATCAAACCCTATATAGGAAAGCATTCAACACAGGAACTTATAAGTACCGGTGAGCCATACCGAGCTGTCGAGATGTTTCCTAAATTTGTCTGATCGCACAAACTCCCTAAGGTGCTTGTCAAGATGCAAATCCCCAGCTTCTTCCCCCAGAGATTTTGATTCAGAATTCTAGAGTGGAGCCCCAGACTCTGTTTTTAAGAAGTTTTCTAAAAGGTTTCTGTGACAGGGAAATTATAGAAATTCTAAGAACACATTTGGGGGCAGGCAGACCTAGGCTCAAATTCTTCATTTATCAGCAGTGTGACATTGGGAAACTTGTTTAATTTCACTAAGCTTCAATTTCCTCATCTGTAAAATAGAGATAATTATGCTTTAGTACAAAAGGTTGCTATGGGGATGAAATGAGACAAGTGTATGTAAAGAGCTCTAACAGTGACTGGTGCAGTTAAGTTCTCCATAATGGTAGTAATACATATTATACAAAAAGAATGAAACTTCTTCAAACCCCTCGGTTTTGTAAAACTAATATGAATTAAACATAAATGCCAATTGCCAAATGCAACCATTATTATTTCCGTCAAAGTCACTCAGAAATAATGAATTACAATCTAAGGTGAACAAAAGAATCAATCCTCAGACTGTGTTTTGAGCACCAGCTGTATACAAGGCATTGTGACAGGCCGCCGATGGTTTTGGCAGTCGAGGATTTTGTAACCTAGTTCAGAATGAGATGGAGAGATGAAACGATGCATCTCTTTTACAAGGAAGCCCAGATAGGTAAAAGCAGAAGGTTCAGGAACCACCTGGAGAAAGATCTTGAAGGAAAGGAGGAAGGAATGAGTAGAGGTCCTTGCACGTGGGGCTGTACAGGGGGCAGAGGGCTTCAGCCGGAATGTATGTATGTGACCAAACCTATGGAAGCAAAAGGTTCCTGTAGAAAAATACACATGCGAGGGGCACGTGGGTGGCTCAGTCGGTTAAGATAGGTTCTGACTTGGGCTCAGGTCACGTTCTCGTGGTTTGTCGGTCTGAGCCCCACGTCAGGCTCTGTGCTGACCGCTTAGAGCCTGGAGCCCACTTCTGATTCTGTGTGTGTGTGTGTGTGTGTGTGTGTGTGTGTGTGTGTGTATCTGCCCCTCCCCCATTCTCTCTCTCTCTCTCTCTCTCTCTCTCAAAAATAAATAAACATTTTAAAAAGTTTTAAAAAAGAAAGAGACATGTGACACATAGCAAGCATTTCGATAAGTACTCAAATGAGAAAATGAGACCCAACTTGGAATCAGAGGAACCTGCAAATGCTAAGCCAAGAACTGAATATATTCTGTAGGCGGCAGAGTCTGTGAGCCAGAAAGAAGAGGGAGTGAGTCATCTTTTGAAGGTTTAATTTAATTAAAATAGTAAACTCTTCGCTTACGTTTAGTTTCAAAGATCTGGGTTAATGCAGTTTATCTTTGTCACATATGTCATTTAAAAAAACTAAAAGGAACATTGTTAATAGAGGAAATGAGGACATTCAATAAAGGGGTGACAAGAGTTCCACATCCAACAATGATATAACATAAACACACATTTGAAACTTATTGTCAGATTCTCATAAGAGCGGGCTTCCCTTTTAAGACGTTTTAAAGCTACCAAATTTCGATAAGCCTTTCTTAATTGTGTGAAAACTTTCAGAAAAAGGTAGTGTTTTGATATTTTTAATAAATCTGTAAAAAATTGTCGGTGACTGCTGACTTTTGTTTTGCTTCATGTGTATAGGGTGACAGCTGTGGGTTGAATGACGTCCCCCCCCCAAAAAGGTATGTTGGAGTCCTAACCCCCCAGTGCCCGTGATCATTGACCTTATTTGGAAATAGGTCTTTGCAGATGATCAAGTCAAGATGAAGTCCCCCCAGAACCAGGTGGGCCCTCATCCTGTGTGACTGGTGTCCTTATAAGAGAAGACAGAGTCACAGACATACACAGGGAGGAGATAGGAGTTGCCCCGACACAGGAAGGAATGTGAAGGGTTGCCACCATGAGTTAAAGCAGCCACGAAACAGACTCTCCCTCCGAACCTTCAGAAGGAACCAACCCTTCCAACCCTGGGATTTAGAACTTCTCGTCTCCAGAAGCTAAGAGAATAAACTCCCATTGTTTTAGGCACACGGTCTGTGGTGCTTTGCTAGGGCAGCCCTGAAAACCTAACATGGTGACTGGCCCCCTAATCCCAGGCCCAATCCAGGTAGAGTAGTCACAGAAAAGATTGCTAAGAATTGTTGAAACGATAGAGGCGAAGACGCTCGAATTTATTGTGAAGTCTGCACCCTGCAGAGCAGTTCATCAGAGAGGAGAGAGTTCTCTTCACAGGAAAACAAAGCTCGCTTCCCAGCACTGGGCAAGGCTCACCCTGTGCCCTCCTGAGGAAGCCTTTGTGGCGAAACCTAGGAATGAGCAGTTAGCACGCAATACAGTTGTAGAATAGTGATTATAGATGACATTTATTGAGTATCTCCCACGTGTCAGGTATAGTTTAAACACTTCACAGGTCAACACGTTTAATCCCCGCAAGTATTCTATAAAGAAGGTAATAGTCTAGGGGCGCCTGGGTGGCTCAGTCAGTCGAGCGTCCGACTTCAGCTCAGGTCATGATCTCAAGGTTCGTGAGTTTGAGCCCCGCGTCGGGCTCTGTGCTGACAGCTCGGAGCCTGGAGACCGCTTCCGATTCTGTGTGTGTGTCTCTCTCTGTCCCTCTCCCCCTCATGCTCTGTCTCTTTCTCTCAAAAATAAATAAACATTAAAAAAAAATTAAAAAGGAAGATAATAGTCTATTGCTGGTTTGCAGATGGGAAAACCAAGACAGAGAGGTAGACCTGCAGTCATAGGCTTCAAGTCACACAGTAAACGACAGAGCTGGAATCCGACCCAGGCAGACTGGCTCCAAAGCCCTTTCTGAGCCTTTACAGTTTAGCAAGGCTTTCCTATGCCAAAAAAAAAAAACAAAAAAAACCCTAGTCTTTCTGCATAGCGAGAGAAAGATTCCCTGGATCTAGATTCCAGAGCTCTGTGGAGAGCTGCGGACTGACAACACATATGGAAGCTCACGGGTTTCCTAGAGCTGCCTTAAGAACTTGTCACCAGCTTGGTGGCGTAAGACAGCAGAATGTGACTCTCTCTTAGTTCTGGAAACCACAAGTCCAAAATCAAGGCATTGGCAGGGGCCATGATCCCCCAGAAGGCTCTCAAGAAGGCTCCTTTTGTGCCTTTGCCAGATTCTCGTGACTCCCGGCATTTCTTGGTTTGTGGCAGCATAACTCCAATCTCTGCCTCTACCTTCGCCTGGTCTTCTGCCTTCTCCATGTGTCTTCGTGTTCTTTTCTGTCTCTCGTAAGGCCACCCTCATTGGATTTGGGCCCCGTATCCCAGCATGATCTCATCTTGATCCTTATCTTCACTGTATCTGCAAAGACCCTCTTTCCAAGTAAAGTCACATTCTGAGGTTCTGGATGGGCACGGATTTTGGAGAACACGAGGAGTTAACCTGCTACAATGATCGAGAAACTTCTAGCTAGTTCAGCAGGAAGCATATCTCCTGCAGAGCCCCTCAGCCCCTTGAGCTCCAGGACTTTGTCCCATGAACCTCTGCCTTTCAACCAAGGACTCAGCACAGATCTTTGCATATAACAAGGCTCTAAGTCCTGTTGTACGGATTTCACGGCAAAGACTCACCCTAGCAGAGGGTACAGAACAACCTACCTGGAAGATCCCAGCACATGGTTCTCATCGCTGACACCACATTCATTAGTATTAAACGTCATTTTTTAGTATCTTGTGGTCAGTGTGCTTTGCAGCATAAGAGAACTTGGTGGCTAATGTCACAATGGCAGTAATTAGAGTCACCGGTTCAAGAATGGCATGACCTAAAAGAATCGGGACTCTTCTTATTCTCAGCTAAATTCAAACATCTCTATGCTTCAGTGGTAGAAAAGTTGTGCATTAACGTGAGGATTTGTTCTCCTTTGATAAGCGAGAATACCTACTGAACCATCTAGGTATTAGTTGTGAGAAAGATTTTTCAAATGAAGTGTTTTTTTATTGGAGCATATAGAAGAGTTACACAATATTTCTGTAGGATTCTCTGATCTATGTTTTTTCAAATTGGCATTTTTAATAGTTTAGCTGTTAAATAAAGTTCGTGCATTAGTTGGTGTTCAGAAATAATCTTAATTATTCATTAATTCACATCTTTATATTCATGGCTTTCCAAAGGGTGGCATTTTCTAATGTCTGTACATTTTTACATTTTTTTTTAAGTTTATTTATTTAAAGAAGTGATTTTGGGGCACCTGGGTGGCTCAGTCGGTTGAGTGTCCGACCTCAGCTCAGGACATGATCTCACGGCATGAGGGTTCGAGCCCCGCGTCGGGCTCTGTGCTGACAGCTCGGAGCCTGGAGCCTGCTTCCGAGTCTGTGTCTCCCTCTCTCTCTGTCCCTCCCCTGCTCGCACTCTGTCTCACTCTCAAAAATAAATAAACATGAAAAAAAATTTTTCTTAATGATTTGCTGCCACAAAAGACCATTACATTCACAAAATCTGTCTCCGTGACTTGATTCTGTCTTTCTGCATTGTAATTAGCTGCCTGTATAGTTAGTTATCATGAGAAAAGAAGAGCATCTCCAAATTTCTACCAGATATTTAGAATTTGATAGTTTGTGTTCTCTCCTTCACTTCCCACATCCACTCCCAGCCACATACATCTTCTCCTAGAGGGAAGGCAATAAACATCCTTTTTCTGAAATGAGAGCAAAATATTCATCAAGAATTTCAGGGGCGCCTGGGTGGCGCAGTCGGTTGAGCGTCCGACTTCAGCCAGGTCACGATCTCGCGGTCCGGGAGTTCGAGCCCCGCGTCGGGCTCTGGGCTGATGGCTCGGAGCCTGGAGCCTGTTTCCTATTCTGTGTCTCCCTCTCTCTCTCTGCCCCTCCCCCGTTCATGCTCTGTCTCTCTCTGTCCCAAAAATAAATAAACGTTGAAAAAAAAAATTTTTTTAAAAAAAAGAATTTCATATAGCTTTGCTAGACTGACCATGTGTTTGGAACAAGCATTTCAATGGATCTTTACTTTTTTTTGAATGAAGAATTCCTTTATTTATGATCCCCACTGCTGGAAAAATACATATTTTCATATGCATGCAAAATTTTGCATGTAATTTCAGAGAGAGAGGAAACACTTTGAAGGTGCTATGTCAACCCTGGGCTAAGAATGCCAGCTCTGGAGACCAACGTTTATTGTCCATTTATGATAATTAATCATTTATCTTGGTACAAAATACTTTATTAGCCAGTACGATTTATTTAAATGACACACTCACTTTTGGCCCAAATCTTGATTTTTTAGGGGAAAAATTGATTTTTTTTTAAAAAATGTTTATTTATTTACTTTGAGAGAAAGAGAGTGAGCAGAGGAGGGACAGGGAGAGAGGAGAAAGAGAATCCCAAGCAGGCTCTGTGCTGTCAACTCAGAGCCCAATGTGGGGCTCAATCTTATGACCAAGAGATCATGACCTGAGCCGAAATCAAGAGTCGGACACTTAACCCGACTGAACCACCCGGTGCCCCAAGAGGAGAAATGATTTTGAAAATGCGTTAGTAAAGCTCAGTATCTTTATATGGTCATATTGAATTCATTATCTTGGTTTGTCTTTAGTGGCTTTTGTTCCTTCACTGGAATGTAAGTGTTTTTGAGTCCAGGACCCATTCTTGTTCGTCCCTGTAGTTATAGCAGAGCTTGACATACAGGGAGTTCAAGTAGTATTACTGTTGCTGTTATTTAATTTTTTAAAAAATGGGAGGGCTTGTAAAAATTTAAGTACATGCTACCAAAAAAAAAGTCATCTGTGTTTATGGGGCGCCTGGGTGGCTCCGTCGGTTGAGCGTCCGACTTCGGCTCAGGTCACGATCTCGCAGTGTGAGTTCGAGTCCTGCATCAGGCTGACCGGGAGAGAAAGATGAAAGGCATATTTGGGTGAAACACGGAGGAGATGTCAGTGGGCCTGACTCCCTTCCTACAAGAATTTCAGGGAAAGGTAGTTGGGAAATTTTCGCCTTGACAGAGCATGTTCTACTTTATGGACGAAGCAAGCAAAGAAGGCACAATGCTCCTAAGATGAATTGTCAAGGAGCCCCAGCTTCCATGTCTCTTTCCCAAGAAAGGAACAGACCCTAACTTGGAGGTGTGCAATACGCAGTGCACAGATTCTTCTAACCATTTCTCCCTCCCACTTACCCTGAAGGGATGAGATCAGAAGTCCTAAGGACGGAATTTGATAAGTGGGACGAATATGCTTCCGGAATACTTTGTCCAATCATTAATGCCTCCTATCTGGTTCCTAACGCCTGAAATCTCTGTAGCATATAAAAAGTTTTCGAATCTAGGGGCGCCTGGGTGGCTCAGTTGGTTAAGCGTCCGACTTCAGCTCAGGTCATGATCTCACAATCCATGAGTTCGAGCCCCGTGTCAGGCTCTGTGCTGACAGCTAAGAGCCTAGAGCCTGCTTCAGATTCTGTGTCTCCCTCTCTCTCTGCCCCTCCCCTGCTCATGCTCTGTCTCTCTCTGTCTCAAAAACAAAAACATTAAAAAAATTTTAAAAAAAAAGTTCTCGATTCTAATACTAAAGAAGAAATTTTATAGACATACCCACTGAAATTGATTCATCCTAAATTTACTCCCAAACACAATGAGAGTCATCATACCTCCTCTCTGGATCCATTAATGAGGAGAGGCATCTAGAAGACAAAGTCAGGGAAGGAGTTACCACTGAAAATTGGCAGGACCCCCGGAAGTTGAGTTTGGGGAAAAAGACATTCCGTCCTTCCCTAGGATTGTCGGTGTTGCCAATCCCGTCAGATGAGTGCGTGTAGAAACCTTGTGTAAAACAAAAACAAAAAAAATCTTTTATATGGCTAGCCAATGTCCTTCATAGAACTTTATCATTTATCGAACTTGTAGATAATGGTTTCTCCCCTTGCTCGATTAGTTTCCTTATAAAGAGAGTCCATTCGTAGGAGTTTCACTAAGATAATAGCTAGACAATTAGCTTCTTGGCAGCAAAAACTACTTCTAATTTATCCCTGGGTCCCTAATGCCTAAAACAGTACCTGGCATAAATGTTGTGCTCAATCAAGAGGATTATATGCAAATTTCTTGAATGAAGGCGATAAAAATATCTATTACAAATCCAAGTGATTTATTAGTTGATTCTCTAAAAGAATTCATGGTAGTGTAGAAAAATTCAGTCTTTCATCAAATATTAAAGTTATTGCAAAAGCGAATTAGAAATAGAGCAGATGAAATGATGGTATTTAACTTATAAACACATCTGTCTCACTTTTCACATTGTCTACTTGTGCACTGCTCTTTTAAACCACGATGAAGCAAATATTCCAATATTCCAAATCCTTCATTATGTCGACCCTAGAACATAATTTCTAGTATGTGATTATGTCTTGTATTTTTAATAAGGTATTTCTCAACTGACTGCTTTACATAAATCGTTTCGTTGTTCATGAGAATTATGACCGCCGAAAATTTTCTTAGTTTATGATAGAATTAAAATAGCCTTTTGAGTCCTAAAAACGTGAACAAGAAAAGCTCAATTATATGAACTCAGCTAATAATACCTCATGTTCACTCTGGCAGTTATTGTGCAGAGTTTCCAATGAATAAGAATACCTTTTATAAAATATGAGAAACTTCATTCATTTGCCCTTTCGATGCAGGTACCTTAGTTTTTGACACCAGTTGTGGGGTTTCGTTACATTATTCTTTCATGTGGAACCTCTTCCAGCAAGCTCTCGTAAGACAACAGATGACCCAGTGAAGTCTCCATTGAAAATGTTATAAACACATAGGGCTTCTCTCTTGGCTCCTGTTCTTTAAAATTTAATTGAAATGCTTCATCTTTCATCGCAGAAATGTTTTCTGTTCTAAACTTGTAGCCTTGTTCTTAGTTACTGTTCGGTTAGATTTTTCAGTAGAACTCGAATTTTTTTCAGCGTTTCCGACAGGAAGAAATAGTACCACGTGGAGTGCCTGTCAGTCTGTCCTGGGAAGGGATTTTTCATTGAACATCTATCTCCCCATCTTCAGCTAATCCCGACAGTTTATGAAGCAAGTCTCTGCGAGTCACAAAGACAACTGAGATGATGTATTCCCCTCTCCTGTCCTGAAGAAAGCATTTCTGACTGGACTCAATTCTGTTCTTCCTTGGGTATATTCCCAGTTGCAGATTTTCTTGGTAACTTACCATCCTTACAGTGATTTCTGTATGCAAACAAGTGCCTTCCACTTCTGTATGGGAAATCTAACCTTCAAAAATGGGTCTGAACCTTTGCGAGCCTTCTCCCTGAAGGATGCCTGGAGATGCCATGGTCCTCCCTGGCTCCTGTCATCATGGCGCCTCATAAAGTGCAAACAAAGGCGCCATCATGCCTTCCCGAAGGCTTGCTGTTCGCTTTGCTCACGTCCCCCACGTGCACTCAAGGAAGAAGCAGATGCTGAAGGGCATCGGGGTAGCTAAATGGCACGAGAGGAACGTGCAGATGTCATAAACTGGAAAATTGGGGCTAAAGGCGAAGCAGTATCTTACAAATGTCTTCCCTCAAAAAGCTCAATCTTATTTAAGAAATACATGATCCATGGAGGACTTTATCATAAAATGATCTGAATGAGCCAATAAGCTTCTGAGGGTTCTGCTTCAGTGGGCCGGCGTGTCTTAGAAGGATTATTGCTTACTTACTTACTTAAGAGACCTTTGTTTTGATTCAGTTGTTCCCTAAAATTGTTTGACCTGAGTTCACTCTGATTTGGTAGAATTCTATACGGGTGTTTCTCCTGGGTTCCATGTTCCCCTGGGAAGCCAGCGCTTTCAGTAGTCTGACTTGGTGTCTGTATGACTTTTAAAAATCCTGCACGCGTTTGTGATCTTGGGAAAAAATGAACACAGTATGGAGCACAGAAAGATGGGCAAGTTATTAACAAATCTCCACGTATCTGTTGTATCTAAATCACTGTCTCTGTGCACCAAGGCTGCTGAAAGCACTCAGGCCCAGGCACTGAGAGAATAGTGTTACCAACAGCTGAAAGCAGAGATACTGACAAAGCCGGACAAAAATTCTAGGGGCTCCTGGGTGGCTCAGTCGGCTAAGCGCCAGACTTTGGCTCAGGTCACGATCTCCTGATTCATGGGTTCGAGCCCCATTTCGGGCTCTGCGTGGACAGCCCGGAGCCTGGAGCCTGCTTCGGATTCTGTGTCTTCCTCTCTCTCTGCCCTTCCCCGACTCGTGCTCACTTGCACACACTCTCTAGCTCTCAAAAATAAATTTAAAAATTAAAAAAAAAATCTTCTTTTGCCAATAAGCTTAAGAGAAACTTATATGTTCCCAGGGCAGCAGGACAGGGAGGAGAAAAGGCCCTGATGAGGCGTCTAGATTTGACACCAGGTGGCTAATTCTAAAGAGTTTTATTTATTTTTTTAATCTTTGGTTGGTTTGTTTTAACATGTGCTTAGAGGAAAAAGAAAAAGAATTCATGGGAGGACTCCAATCCAAAATCTGTTATTTCATGTAAGTGGGCAATTCAAGTAAGTTCTCTCAATTTTTGACTAGATGTCCGCGGTAATTTGTACATTCGAGTTGGGGTTAAGCTTCACTGAGCACCAGATCCTTTTCTCATAAGAATATATAGACCATTCCAGCAAATATTTCTTCAGCTCTTACGTCTCTGGATCACACACTTGTGAAGACTCATCCGTATCTCTGATTTGCCTTGTGTGAACAGAAGGAGAGGTCATTTCTGAGAGCAGTTTTTACAGAAACACCGGGAAACGACGGAGAGCTAAATGGTTCAGGGGCTCTTGCAACATCGATGGCAGTTGCGACATGCGGCACACGTGCTCTCTACATTTAATTATGTAATCTCTTTTCTTTATGAGTTTATTGATGGAAGATGGCGCCTTCTATTAAGTAAACACATATTTCAAAAGACAGCTAAATGCTCCCAACAAAACGGAGCAAATTCAGAAAATATAGGGCTTTTTCATCGGACTTGGGGGATTACTTCAATTGCCTCGAAAGTCTACCAGAGGCAAAATATCATATTCTTTAAAGTTCAGACAAATAAATTGTTCTGCTTATGGAGGAAGTATGATATTGTCCATTGTAAGCAGTCTGGTACGTTGACAATATAGAAATAATCTGTCTCATTATAAACTAGACTCCGCCTAAAGCCCTGAAACTAGAGATTTATGTGTGCTTATAGCTGAAAATAATATTGAAATGTGAAAATGAAACCTGCCACCAAATCCCTGGATGTGTAGATTTGAGACTGGCTTTAGTACAGCAGAAAGTTCATTTATTCCCCAATGTAGACGGAGCTCCGTAAGAACTGACCGTGAGACATGACTGAGTTTGTGCTCTAGGGCTGATGACATCGGTGCTAGGAATGTGATAATAGTGATTGCACTTCTGTGGATACTCTGTTTTAGGGTGCGATTCTAGCTTCCTTGGTATCATCACTCACAACGTCCAAGAATATCAGTAAGAGTGATTTCCAACCCAGAGTTTACTTGCACTCTACAATCATTATTAAATCCACGACACCATAAAATGTCTGAGTCTTGTGCTGGGATCTAGAATTCCTCTACAGCAGGTGAAACGAAAACATGTCTGTGGCAGGAAGAATAATGCCCTCCACCCAAAGAGATCCATGTCCTAACCTTCAGAACTTGTGACTATGTTACCTTATGTGGCAAAGGGACTTTGTTGTACATCTTCAAATGGGGAGATTATCCTGGATTACCCGAGTAGGTCCAATCTAATCCTCTGGGTACATAAAAGTAGAAGAGGGAGACAGAAGAGAAGAGGAAGGCAGATATGATACGAGGACTCCATTTACTCTTCTTGGCTTTGAACATGGAGGCAAGAAGCCACGAGCCATGAAATGCAGGTGGTCTCCAGAAGGTAGAAAAGGCAAAGACAATGGATTCTCCCCAGAGCAGGGCAGTGTTGCCAGCACCCATGATTTGCGCCCCATGAGACCCGTGTCAGGCTTCTGACTCGCAGAACTGGAAGGTACTAAATTTATATTGTTTCAAGCCACTGACTTTATGGTAATTTGTTCCAGCACCAACAGGAAACTAATACCACATCCAACAATTTGTTTTACTAGATTGGTAAGAAAAGAACCATGCTCACATGTTTCTTACAACGATGGGAACTTGCCATTCTTAGTGCATAAACCGAGAAGTTTTAAAGTACAAAGGCAGGCTTTGGTTCTCATATCTGAGATTCCCTATAACTTTCTCATGACCTAGCGACAGGGCACGGACATCTTTCTACTGCCCTCACAGGACATTTCTTCATGGCAAACATCTTAACGACCATAGAATCTGACGTGCTTTCGGAGTGCTTCTGAGTTAAACCAGACAGTTAGTTCTTGAGTCAAATAACAGCCTGTAAATCGGATATAAGGGGATAGGTGAGCATGTACAATTTTATTTCCTCACCACGTATTAGCAACTTATAATCAAAGAAACAGCTTCCTAGAAAGTCCTATTTTTCCTTAAAGACTTTGCACTGCATTTGTAGGACTGACAACCCAAGTCAAGGGGCTTGTTATATTTTCCAGGGCTCCTTTTATTGCTTGTATTTTCTAGAAAGCATTAATCCCCTGTGATGTGGTTATTTCTTTTTCTTCTAATCAAGGACTTGAGACTTCTAGAAAGGCACAAAGTAATCAAATAATTTTCAGATAGCCACTGTGAGATAAAATATTTAAAACATTACAAATACAGTTGAAGCGGGTGCCTGGGTGGCTCAGTTGGTTGAATGTCCAGCTTCAGCTCAGGTCAAGATCTAGAGGTTTGTGAGTCCGAGCCCCACGTCGGGCTCTGTGCTGACGGCTCAGAGTCGGGAGCGTGCTTCGGATTCTGTGTCTCCCTCTCCCTCTGCCCCTCCCCCACTAGTTCTCACTCTCTCTCTCTCTCTCAAAAACAAACTTTAAAAAATTAAAAAAAACAAATACAGAAGCTCACTATGGGTCTATTATCAATCATATTTCCTTTTCCATTCATTCCAAAAGGGAGTATGCTGAACTTGTTATATATCATTACCTCGCATATCTTACATGTTTATATTTATCACATATATGTGTATATGGGCAGTCTTCCCTTTGTACACTGGTGGGACATAAAAACGTGCAAGCTGAAACCATTCAAGGCAGTATTTATAAGCAACGGCAGACATGACAGTTTTCCATAACCTTTAAGAATTTTTGTCAAAGAATTTAAAATATTTAAAAACTCTTACTAATGAACATATAAGAAAAAACCTGATAAAACTAATATTTAGAATGCTGCCATTTATTTTTTTTTAATTTTTTTAACGTTTATTTATTCTTGAGACAGAGAGAGACAGAGCATGAATGGGGGAGGGGCAGAAAGAGAGGGAGACACAGAATCGGAAGCAGGCTCCAGGCTCTGAGCCATCAGCCCAGAGCCCGAGGCGGGGCTCGAACTCACAGACCGTGAGATCGTGACCTGAGCTGAAGTCAGACGCTTAACCGACTGAGCCACCCAAGCACCCCATGCCATTTATTTTTTTTAAAGTTCATTTATTTATTTTGAGAGAGAGAGAGCGAGGGCATGAAAGTAGGGGACGGAAAGAGAGAGGAGAGAGAATCCCACAGAGTCCGGCGCGGGGCGCGATACCACGAACTGTGAGGTCATGACCTGAGCCAAAATCAAGGGTCTGATGCTCAACTGACTGAGCCACCCAGGTGCCCCGAGTAAGTATGCTGTCATTTAAAGCGTTAGACATATGGCAGATTAAGGTGTTTTTATTTCTTTGCCAAGAAAAAACCTATCAAGAGTCGTTCAAATCGGTGCTTCCTTTGTTCTCAGTGTATAACTAAAGATGTGGAGCATGCCTGTTTTTCTAGTCCTGTTCCTTTCTGAGTTCGAAGCAGCTTCCAGCATTTAACCTTTGTTCTTTCCGTGGCACGAAGTATCCCTGCCATGTATTCCTTTCATGTGAATGTTTCTGCTGGTGCCGCTTCCTCCAGAATACCTTCATCCTTTTCTTTGGTCGCGACCACATCCTCATCTCCGCAGATAAGTTGGCTTCACCAAGTTCCCCCAGCCGCTTAGCTGGAGTCTCTCAGACAGGGGCACAGCCCCTTACGTCTTCTGTAACTCTGTTCGTGTTCAGTTCACAGTTCCTTTCCAGCGTTCATTGCTTCCTGTTCTGGTGACCAAATCCCTCCTCCCAGCAGCCGTTTTGTGAATTTCTGTAGGCGTTTACCACTGGGAGACAAGGAGGCCACACAATTGCACGCTTTGCTGTCTGTGGGTGAAAAGAGTCACAGACATGCGGTGACCAAGCATCAACAGACTTTGAAAGATGGGACAGGATTGCTTAGTGATCGTGGTAACGCATCTGTCAGTCATGTGGTGTCTGTGGGCAGAAGAGCCACCAGTGAAACTTGAACACGATGCACTGCGTAAAGAAATGGGTATATAATGCAGTTAATTACTCATACTTAATCTACCATAGTAACTGAACTTTGAATAATGTTGTTGGGAGACTGGTATATTGAACTGATAGTGACTGAACCATAGTAACTGAACTTTATTGCATCGGAGACCATGCAAAGCAAAGACTGCCTGTGCGTGCGTGTGTGTGTGCGCACGTGTGTGTGTGTGTGTGTATGGGGGGATGTGTTGCATTTTTTAAACTTTAAATAAATACCATCATATAATACGTATCTTTTCACAAACTTGCTTTTTCATTCAAACTGTATGTTTCTGTGAACTATTTAAATTGATGTATGTGACTGTAGTTAATTACCTTTTTCTGTTTAACTGTATTCCATTCGCATGACTCTACTGCAATTTATTTGTATGTTCTTTCATGAAAATTTAGATTGCTTCTATTTTTTTATTACTGCAAATATTACCCCTCTGAGGGTTCCTTTACTGCTTCTGTGTAGTTAAATGTGGGTTTGTCTAAGGTAACTGTATCTCAGAGTGGAATTACAGGGTTTTAAACCTTTTCTTAGATATTTCCAAATTATTCTACCAACTTATAGTCCCAAGTAAGTTTCTAAAGGTTGTTTTGGCTCAACTCGCTCCGTAATGGTTACTGTGGGCAAATTTAGTTTTACCAATTCGATCCTATAAACTGATGAGGATAAACTAATTTAATTTGAATTATTCCTGATTAATGATAAGACTGAACATATTTTCATGTTTTTTCAGTATTGTCTGTTTACATTTCTGACAATTATACTGATTTCTGTTGACTTATAGCAACCAGATATTAACTCTTGTATACATTGTGGTGATCATTTCCTAGTCTTGGTCTTGTCTTTTCATTTGGATTATGATATATTTTGATGTACAGATTTTAATTTGAATAGAGTAGAATTTATTAGGGTTTTTTTTAGTTTTAATTTTGTGTCATAAGAACTTTCTCTTTTGTGTTTCATGCCGTAGAGATAATAATGTCTTTTTTTTTCCTTCTAAAAGTTTAAATTTTTCTCTATATTTAGGCCATTCGTATATATGGAACTCATTTTTTGATATCCAGTTTCTTATTTTTGCCGTATCAACAACCAAATTTTCTGCCATCCTAATGGGGAAAAAAAATACTCCTTTCTCTACTGGCCTGCAAAGCCACCATTGCCATACATCGAGGTTATTTTGAGACTTTATTTTTTATTTATTTTTTTTTTATTTTTTTTTTTTAATTTTTTTTTTCAACGTTTATTTATTTTTGGGACAGAGAGAGACAGAGCATGAACGGGGGAGGGTCAGAGAGAGAGGGAGACACAGAATCGGAAACAGGCTCCAGGCTCCGAGCCATCAGCCCAGAGCCCGACGCGGGGCTCGAACTCACGGACCGCGAGATCGTGACCTGGCTGAAGTCGGACGCTTAACCGACTGCGCCACCCAGGCGCCCCGAGACTTTATTTTTTAGAGAGGTTTTAGGTTCACAGCAAAATTGAGCAGAAGGCATACGGAGATCTCCCGTATGCCTTCTGCCCCCGCACATGCATAGCCTCTCATTATCAACATACATTATACCAGCATTTCTTTTGCGACTCTATTTTGTTCCCTTGGTCATATTGTGAAATCTGCACAAATCTCATTCTGTATTGATACAGCTTTTTTTTTAAGCTTATTTATTTATTTATTTATTTATTTATTTATTTATTTATTTTTAACGTTTTTATTTATTTTTGAGACAGAGAGAGACAGAGCATGAACGGGGGAGGGTCAGAGAGAGAGAGGGAGACACAGAATCAGAAGCAGGCTCCAGGCTCTGAGCCATCAGCCCAGAGCCTGACGCGGGGCTCGAACTCACTGACCGCGAAATCGTGACCTGGCTGAAGTCGGACGCTTAACCGACTGCGCCACCCAGGCGCCCCTAAGCTTATTTATTTTGAGAGAGAGAGCAAGAGAGCATGAGCAGAGGAGAGGCAGAGAAAGAGGGAATCACAGAGTCCAAAGCAGGCTCCAGGCTCTGAGCTGTCAGCAGAGAGCCCGAGGCGGGGCTCGAACCCCAGAACCACAAGATCATGATGACCCAAGGCAAAGTCGGACCCTTAACCGACGGAGCCACCCTGGCACCCCAAAGGTCAAAGTATGAATTCTTTGTGGCTGGCCTCTTTCACTCAACATTATGTTTCTGAGATTCTTTCAAGTTATGTGTCATTGTGTCCATTTATTTTTATTTCTGTAGAGTATTCCATTGTATAAATGGCTCACCATTCATATGTCCAGTTTCAAGGCTTGGGTATTACTGATTATACTTTTTGTTTCTAGAATTTCCTTTTGGTTCATTTTAAATCTTTCCAACTTTCTAGATGGTATTTTATTCTTTTCTCACATTTTCAGATTCTTATTATCTGTATTATAAGACATATATGTGTGTGTGATATGTACACATACATATATACGTATGTATATATGTATGTGTCTTATATGTATATATGTAAGACATATACATATATGCATATGTATATACACATTGGTTTCATATCTTGATTATTCTGTTATCTTGATGGTCTAGGGCATTTTTTTCTGACCCTTTTTAAAAAAATTTTTTTTTTTTTCAACGTTTATTTATTTTTGGGACAGAGAGAGAGACAGAGCATGAACGGGGGAGGGTCAGAGAGAGGGAGACACAGAATCGGAAACAGGCTCCAGGCTCTGAGCCATCAGCCCAGAGCCCGACGCGGGGCTCGAACTCACGGACCGCGAGATCGTGACCTGGCTGAAGTCGGACGCTTAACCGACTGCGCCACCCAGGCGCCCCTAAAAAAATTTTTTTAATGTCTATTTATTTTTGAGAGACAGAGACATGGCACAAGTGGGGGAGGGGCAGAGAGATAGGGAGACAGAGAATCCGAAGCAGGCTCCAGGCTCCGAGCTGTCAGCACAGAGCCCGACACAGGGCTCGAACCCACAAGCTGTGAGATCAAGACCTGAACCAAAGTCAGACTCTCAGCTGACTGAGCCAGCCAGGATCCCCTTTCTGACACTTTTAACAATCACTTCCTTCTTTTTGATATGTCAGTTTTGGTTATCCTTTGTCTTATTCTTTGCACTTTGCAATTTCTAGGCAGATGTCTTATTGGGTTGATGTTGATTTTTGTCCTGGGAAGATCTGAGTTTGCTTCTGCTAGGTGCCTTGGTACGTAGTCTCAGTCAACTTTATGTTTATTTCTTAGCTGGGGATTTCCCGGACACTCAAATAGTGGAAATTCAAATGGTAAACCTATGTGAGGGCAGGCTTGTGATCGTGAATTTTCAGAAGAAAGTTTTTTTTTTAGTAACCCTGTATCCTGGCCAAGACAAGTGACTCATCACCATTTCCCATGGCCGGTAGTCACGGGTGTTTCCTCGCCTGGCCTATTATTGGAGATAGAACCTTGAGGGGTTTCAGCTCTGCGAAGCTTCTAGATTCCAACACTTCTCCCTGTGAGAGCCCAGTGCATTCCTCCACCCCTGGAAGGCTTTGCGCACTGGATGCCCTTGTTTCCCAAGATAAGGAAATGACCCCTGGGAAGCGCCCGCTCACCACTTTGCCCGTTACCGCACTCTCCCCTTTATGCCTTTGGGACTTCTTTCTTTCTCAACTGCTCAGCGACCCATTAAAAGGACACTTGTTCGATTTTAGGCAGCATGTGTAGGAATCATTTTGGAGATTTTCAGAACTGCCAGATTTTCCGTCTGTCCTAACACCAGAAATGGAAAGTGGTTATATCGTCTTCAAAGAATCGAAGACCGTCTTCTGAATAAAAACAAACACAACCTGATAAATGTGTTCGTAGTTGCCTAGTGAAGTGTGCCGCACTAAGAAGTATGAAATAGTCACACTCATTACTCTGTTTCGATTTCAAGAATTAATTAAGCTTTTGTTTTCGTCCACGGATTTCGAGTTCCTGATCTCTACCTTCCAAAGGTAAAAGTAATGTTATCTTTAAATAGCAGAGTATCGTAAGTGACTCTTTTACCATTATACGTAGCACTACAATAATACCCTTGTACATACTTGGTGGATGTGTAAAGCCTGGCTTAGGAATCATTCCTGGAAATGGCATTTCTAGGTTAAGGTTTAGAAATACTTGAGTTTTGGGGCGCCTGGGTGGCTCAGTTGGTCAAGTGTCCTACTTCGGCTCAGGTCATGATCTTGTGGTTTGTGAGTTCAAGCCCCGCATCAGGTCAGGCTCTGCACTGACAGCTCAGAGCCTGGAGCCTGCTTCGGATTCTGTGTCTCCCTCACTTTCTGCCCCTCCCCCATTCATTCATTCTTCTCTCTCTCTCTCTCTCTCTCTCTCTCCTTCCCTCTCTCCTTCCCCCACCCTCAAAAATAATTAAGCATTTAAAAACATTAAGAAATATTTTAGATTTTTAAGATTTTTACAAAACACCCTTGAAAAATTCATGCTGAATTAGTCTCCCACGAGTGGATTATAACAATGCCTGTTTTCCCACAGACCAGCCTACAGACTGCCTGCCCCCTCGTGCTTCTCTTTGACAATGCACTTAAGAAGAAAATGGCACCTCATTATAGTTTAAATTTACTCATAGTATGTATGAGTGATGAGATAAAGGAACATATAGCTGATATTCTGGGAGTCTTTACGATGATGAAAGTATCTGGTGTAGATTCTCTCCAGGAGAAGATTATGAAATGTACTTTCCATTTTTTCCACCTTCATCCCAACATGCTGACGATAGAAACTCATTCTCAAACTGACCTTATTCAAGGTAAGAGAGGTATTGTTCCAGTGTGTTGGTTTCGAGGATTTTCTTCCATGCAAAATAAATAGTGGAAATGAAATATCCCTAAAGCTCTAAGTAAGCAGATTATGTGCTGTCCACAGTGAATGCCCAATATATCGACAATGCGAGAATTTAAATAGATATTAACTGTCATTATATTTAAGGAAGGAGAAAATCTTTTGCTCACAGCATATTCTTTAAATATCTACGAGGCACTAACCCCATGCCGCCCCTTCTTACAAAATGGCTGCCATAGTTCCAGGCATCACATATAGATCGGCAACATCCAGCAAAAAGAGATTATTACTGTATTTTATTAATATGTTCGAATAAAAAAAACACTTTCTTAAAAATTATTGTTTTTTTAAATTTTTCTTTATGTTTACTTATTTTTGAGAGAGAGAGAGACAGAGTGTGAGCAGGCGAGGGGCAGAGAAAGAGGGAGACACAGAATCCAAAGCAGGCTCCATCCAGGCTCTGAGCTGCAGCACAGAGCCCGACGTGGGGCTCAAACCCACAAACTGTGAGATCATGACCTGAGCCGAAGTCAGACACCCAACCGACTGAGCCACCCAGGCGCCCCACTTTCTTAAAAATTATTAAGTGGACCTCCACTTGTGTATCACTGACCAGAATTGAATCATTGAATCATATGCTGATCCCTAAGTCAATTATTGGCATGATGAATAGAATTTCCCTAATTGCCTTAATCTGTTTGTATCCATGACATATATATAGGCCCTGCAGTAAAGGAAAATATGAGAATAGCTATTGGTTAGGTACACAAATGCAGAGTCATATATATTTGGTTGTGTGTGTGTGTGTGTGTGTGTGTGTAATTCATAATAAAATTAAGTAACATCATGAGTAAAATAGACCCATGTGGTTTATTTTCAGCTGCAAAATGAAGGACCATGATCATGGAAACAAAATAGGGTTAGCTGATACAGCTCAGTACTAGGAAATTAACCATAGTTTAGTTTTTGAACCATATATATGATGATACTCAGAAATATATATAATAATGCAATTCTCCTGAATGATTGCAGTGCTGAATCCTCTGCCTGAATTATTTCATTTTCTCTCAGTTGGTATGAAAGCTATTAAAGTCCTCATTTGGAACTCAAATCACTATAGCATTTATGGGAAAATGGGCTCTGAATTCCAAGCAACAAGCTCATACAGGTAAATTTGCAACTGAACCCATTCACCACCGAGCACCTGTCCAATAGTACTACGTTTTAAACTTGATGCATGAACATGAATTTTAAAAAGAAATAAAAGTAAGTATGAAAGAACCCCACCTCTCTTTGACAGAGTCTTTGTAATGAGCTTAAGAACGGAATACAGTTTCATTTCACATAACAACCACCATCACAAAACTTCCCAAGTGCATCTGCTGAGAAAGGGCATTTGAGGAATGAAATCTATTATTCTTTATTGTAGTTATTTGCTAGATATCTGGCAGAGATCGTAATCACCATTTCACCATAATGGTCGGTTTCCCTGAACCCACAGCATCAGACTCTGCTGATAAACTAGAAAACCTTAGCCAACATGGAAGCCATCTTTCCCACCACTGCCCCTTGTGGGTACAAAGAGCTCCAAAGACTGCTTTTGAAACCTTTTAGTGAAACGCTGAAAGCCCGTTCAGCACAGTTTAGAGATCTCAACAGAGATCCTAATTAGAGAAAGAAAAGCTCCAGGTTAAGAGAAAGCTAACACTCTGGTGGAACCAACCTGGAAATACCAGCTGACGGTAGACTGTGGCGCTGGGCCGGAATTAGGGCAGACCGCGGTCGAAAGCCTGCTGCCTTAATTGAAGGAAACCCAACTGAGAGAGGAAGTTTGAGGAGAGAAAATTAAAGAAAGTTTGTTGTTGTTTTTTTTAATGTGAAGTTCTTGTGCGGAGAATGTTAGCACATTCTGTCATTATTACTGTTGAGCCCCACAACCATGCCTTGGAGTTTTTGTGGCCCAGCTACCTTTTTTTTTTTTTTTTTTTTCTGAAAGTAAACCCTTTATTTGTAACAGCATTGTCCAAGCCTGCTTGAGAAAAAAAAAATCCTGGCCATTAGCATAAAGGAAATCCACATTTTCACCTCCTTAATTTGTAGGACATCAGGTGGTTTTTATTTTTTTAAAAATCGATGCAAACAGCAATCTTGTTCTTTTGTGGTTAAAGAGCTTTCATCGAATTTTTAGTGTATCAAATGTATAAGTGCTATGTCCTTGCTGAACTGACTCCCCTGGTTTGCTAGGGCTCTTTTGTGTCACATCCAACATTCACTTCCATAAACAGAGCAAACAGCTCCCCTACAGTAAAAGTGGCTCAGTAGAGCCTGCTTATAAACCCAAGGACAGAGAAACTGACCCTGGTAAGGAACACCCAAATCTCGGGGGCACTTATGAAGCCCAGGTACGTAGCTTTCTGTTGCTGCTGTTTTGTGCATGTAATCACAGATCAGATGTCCCACGTGATGTTGAACTTCCACACTATTTAGCATCACTTAATTTTTAAAAAAATTTTTTTAATGTTTATTTATTTTTGAGAGACACAGAGATAGGATGCGAGTGGGTTGGGGGCAGAGAGAGAGGGAGACACAGAATCCAAAGCAGGCTCCAGGCTCCGAGCCATCAGCACAGAGCCTGATGCGGGGCTCAAACTCACGAGCTGTGAGATCATGACCTGAGCCGAAGTTGGACACTCAACTGACTGAGCCACCCAGGCGCCCCTAGCATCACTTAATTTTGCAGCCAACATGCTAACTGACCTGAAAACATCAGAACCCCGTTTCCAACTTTCCCTCAAACATCCCCGGGTCCAAGCACATGCCTCTTTCATCCTGAGATGGGTGTTTCAATTCACAGACAGATATTTCTGCACATTATTTTGCCTTGATGCTGGCAAGAAAGTCGGTTTGTTTGGTTTTTTTTTCAGGATTCCTATCTAGAATCCACAGAGATTAATAAGCAGCTTTCAAAATGAAAGTTTCCAGGTGGGAGATTTCAACGCTGTTTTGTAGATTTGATGGATTAGGGTACATATTTTCAGTATTTTAGGATCTCAAACCCTAATCTTTTCCAATCCACCAACTCACTTTATCCAAAAACATGGTGTCAGAGCCTAATGAAAGGGCCCATCTGCTTCCGATTTCAATTTTCCCTTACAACCACATTGACTAGACAGTTTTTTTTTGAAGCCAAGGAAATTGACAAGCCCTGTGACTGAGCTGTACGTGTTCTCTTTACTTTTTTCTCCAAATGTAAAAAGCACACACAAGCATCTGTGATTCGGGCACCAGTTGGGAATTAAGAGGTCCAGTCTCTTGGAGCTACCAGTGTACCTTCGTGTCATCTACAGAGAAACCGGGGGAGGGGGGGTGCCTGTCTCCACCTAAGCAAGGGTCTGATTATACTGTGGACCCCTGACCTCCGCCAGAGATGGTGCTGGCCGTGACACATGGGTCCCCTTGTGCCAACCCTGGAGCCAGATTTATGATGTTTGAATTATTCTGTTGTCTTCGGCATGGCCTTCCTGAGGGTGCCACCCACCGCAGTGGCCACCCGTTGCCATCTGTCGACTCCACAGTCACTCAGGGGCCTCCGTGAAGCCACCTTGTGTATGTGATGCGTCTTTAGTAGCGAGTGCTCTCATCGAACTGTGCACGCCTGAAAAGCAGTTGAAAAGAGGCGGAGCCATAAGGCTTCACGAGAGAAACTGCTTGCTTAAAGGGAATATCTGGTTTTCAGATTATAAAAGTCATGTATGCTCATTGTAAGAATTTTGGCAGACCCAGAGACGTGTAAGAAGGAAAAAGTTCCCATCATCATCATCATAGTACCGAGCTAATATGTTGATGTATTTGTAGTAGGGAAATTTCTGGCTGCCAGGTAGGAAGGTATCTTTTCCCTAATCCCACAGATTTTTAACTAATAAGTGCTGAGTTATGGCATTTACAAGGGAAACTTCCAAGAAGAAGGAAGCTTCCAAGTTTTTCTGAAATACCACTCCTTCCCTTTCTTCAACAGATCTGCCCAGTTACTCAGCTTTCTTGACTAAATGGATGAGGATAGCGTATCCTCCTTTCCAAAAGTCTCAGAGAAGGCTTACTCGTTTCTGGATTTGAAGAGAAATATCCAGGGAGGATATTTCTTCAAACCCAATTCATCTCTCATGCTTTGTAATGATGCCGAGACACCAAACACGAGATCCCTTGATAGATGATCAGAATAAATTACACTGACAATGTTCATTCAGCAGAGGTCCTGCCTCAAACCCACTGTCTATGCTTCTCATCTGCCTAAGGTTGCCCGACTTGGTCCCAGAAATGTACAAAAGGAAAATGAACATTTTCCCTGAACAATGAAATCCTTTCCCAAATCTATCAGCATGTTATGAAACTAATTGCTGTTATCACAGTTCATTTGATAAACAAAGAAACTCCATTTTAGCAAATAATTCAAATTGAAGCAGATATAATGGAGGTAATAAAAATTCTTGGAGTTGTGGAAATGTTTTCACTTCTATTATATAAAAAGGCCGCTTATGACAAAAACTGATAGCACCTAAAGAGATAATAGTAAAAGAATATTAATAATATGAATTAAAATGGAATGTCAGGTTGGTTCTGCAAACTATCAAACGACTAGAATCTGTTCTGCACACATGTTCTAGTTTTAGAATTTCAACTAGAACGTAACTAGTCTCTAACTAGTAACGTAGTTAAGTAGTTGATCTGCACTGGTCGAGATTCGAAAACCATTGCAACACTACTCAGTCAGAAGAGCATTGCCAAGGCCTCCTGCCATAGAGGTTAATAAGGAAGGCCCGTGTGTGTTAGGCTGATTTGGAAACTGACAGTAAGTAGAGTGTATTCTGGTGAATGACATAGTGATCGTCCACTTAGCCCCCTTCCCAACAGACATGCTCCTTGTGAAAAATGTTGCTTCAGAACAGGTAATAGAATGCCTGGTCAAAATACGGTTGAGTACGCACAGTTCTAACGCTCAGGCTTTTTTGTTGTGGTGAAAGGCAGTGATTGACGTTTTTTATCTTCCTGTGTAAGATTTCATAGGACACAAATGCTTCCTGTTAAAATTCCCTGGAAAGATGGAGGAAAGCGTCCGCCGATGCACACAGATCCCACGAACTCTCTCAGAGCATCCCACGAGCTCTTGATGCTCCCCAGAACCTGTGTGTTTCATCATGTGAAAAATTACATGATTGGTACCTGCAATCTCTGACACCAATCTCACATCTAATCTCGGAGGCTTTATGAATATCTACAAGAGACCCAAGGTCTAATTGCAGCTGTGGCTAACTATTGATTTATTGAGCCGTTGGTACCAGGTAGTTTATGAGGGCTCTGTAAATATGGGCTGATGATAGTAATGGTCAAGTTCCCATAATTTCTTAATGTCCGTTTATTTATTTGTGATATTTATGGTTGCAAGATAGAATCGAGTGATTATCTGCGCTAGGGGGCGGAAAATTCATTTCTAAAGGATGACAGTAAATATAAGCATGTTGCTGGTTGAATTTTCCAAAACATATTCAAGAACCAAGTACTAGCAACTAAGGGGAAAAGAGTCACACAAGGAGCTAGAATCGTATGGAACAAGGAGCAAAGAGAAAACCTGAGGGTTTGAGGAATTGACGTTGTAGTTGAGACTCCATTGAGCATTCAAGCTGCGGGGGAAGAGGAGAGTTGGGACATCTTATTACTCAGTACACAAAATGACCAAGATCAGTGACTGCCGGGACCCAGGAGCATCCTCCACAATGGTTCCCAACCCAGTCCTTTGTCACACAAATGTGTGACGGCTACTTTCATCTGTGCGGTAGAGAGAGCTTGACTCTCACTACAGAATAGCATCAGGTGCTGTCCGAGGCCAGGCTTGCATCGCACAAAGCGTTCGTATATTTGGCTTGTTTTCCTGAACTGAAAAGTTGTTGGGGAACATAGGTCCAGGGTCCTTTTCCTCTAAATTGGTCCAGGTCTCCCAGGAATGTGAAGATCAGTCACTGGTCTTCTTGCCCTAAACCCAAAGTCTCTGCAACCTTAGGGTTTTGTGAAATCACTATTTGAAATCTTTGGCATCGTCTTGGGTGCCAAGTATCTGTTCCTTGCTTGGCCATCCTCCTTGCCTTCCCTCCAGCCTGGTGCCATCTGCAACACAGTTGGGCTGTGATTGTTTCTGGATGTAGCATGTCAGTGCACGTATTAACTTTTTATTGGAGTGAACATAATTTGCCAAAAAATTGCCGAGGCCTTTTCTTCAGCACGGCACCCATAGTCCTCCTTGACGTGGCCCCAGATCCCCCCGGCCTCCTTCTAGTTTCCTCAGAATATATCTTCCAGCACCACACTAGGAATTCTCGATTTTCAGGGACCCTGGACTCGGACCATCCAGTATCCTTCCCATTTGTGAGTGTGGGATGTTGTTACTTCCTCTTCTTGACTACTGAAATGTCACTGATTCCTCGCCGCCTAATTTTGACCTACCTCTTTCTGAGTATTCTTTTTTTTTTTAAATTTTTTTTTTTCAACGTTTATTTATTTTTGGGACAGAGAGAGACAGAGCATGAATGGGGGAGGGGCAGAGAGAGAGGGAGACACAGAATCGGAAACAGGTTCCAGGCTCTGAGCCATCAGCCCAGAGCCTGATGCGGGGCTCGAACTCACGGACCGCGAGATCGTGACCTGGCTGAAGTCGGACGCTTAACCGACTGCGCCACCCAGGCGCCCCTTTCTGAGTATTCTTAATGGACTTCTCCAAACAACAAAAAGCCAAAGGGTATCGCTTCACCCTTAGCTGCCCTGTGATTGAGACTTACGTTCTAGTTAGTAGTGTGTCTGTCTGTTTTCCACACTGGATACAACAACTCCTTGAAGGCAGGGGCTCCTTGGGTTCTTTTTTTAAGCTTCGTGCTAAACTAATGGAAAGAAAGTTCTGCATCCTGCACGCACTCAGTACTGTGCCCTGCCATTCACATTTTCTTAACCAAAACAAAACAAAAAGCAATAGCAACTCATCCTACTCTTATCACTCATCTCAGACTAACTACATTTCTTTACGATATATTCAGTCTAGGCAGGCATATCTTCCCCAGCACATATGAAAGAGGGGAGGAAAGTTCAGGTTATGATTTGTGAAGTAAATGACTGAACTTTTGGTTCTTTTCCTATCTGAGTCTCACACTAATGATAAATTCTCTTTGCCTTCAATTCTCTTTGCCGGAGAATTCATACTCCTTTCAGCCGAGAAATACTCTAGTTAAAGACATTGAGTTATTTTTATTCATTCATTGCTCGTTACGTTGGAAGGACTAAGTGATTAAAGCAGGAGTTTTACGATAGTATACCCCACCGTTGGAGGAAAACAGTATTTTTTTCTTTTGATATATTTATTATCTGCCTTAAAACCACAGATTCTGGCTTAAGCTAAAGCAACTATATTTTTCTTTTTTACAATAAACACCTTTAATTACCTTTCTTCAAACTACTTTGTTGAAACACACAATGTATTTGTCTCCTGAGGTGAGCGTGAAAAAGAAGCCCAGCAGGACCGAATTCTGCCATAATTAAAGAAAAACTGAAAAGGTCAGATACTCGGATGGGGTAAATCTCAGGCAGCTCCTGGGAGCAGGTGCCAATCTGCACTGAGACTGTCAATCACCGAATCGGTTTTCGAATAATTTCATGTGTGTCTTCTTCTCAAGCTTGCACCCATGTGAAGCAGGAAATGCATTGCACCTTCAAAGAGCACCTGTTTTATTTCTCTGTTTTCTGTAGACCGTTGATTGTCGAATGTATAACAATAAAGCCAAAAAGGGAATAGTGCCAAGACGGCAGGGCAAGGAGTTTCAGAATCAGGGCAAGGTGGCTTTTTTTTTTTTTTTTTTTTTTTTTGGACTTGGTCTCCCACTGAGTCAACTCAATGCAATTCATCAAATACACATGAAACCTCTATTATGCACCAGCGAGTCAGCTTAAGCTGGGTGTTAGGGACATAAAAGAATGAGACATGCTCTCTGCCCCCCCCCAACGGGTGTAGCAGGAACAGACATTGTTGTAAATAAGTAAGTGAAATATATTGTGAACTGCTGCCATGCTGGACATCAGTACAGTGTACCCCAAGTGGACCATGGCACCCATCAGGGAGGGCTTTCTAGAAGCGGTGCCCCCAACCCTGAGTCCTGAAAGATGAGAAGGGTTGCTGGGAGTCCAGTGATGGAGGAAGCACCCGTCTTGCAAAATTGAGGACCTCCTTTTTGGTTCAAATGAACAAATATCATTGAGCATCCCTGGGGGTCAGCAAGTGAGCTGGCCCTGGGGACACAATGAGGATCTGAGAAGTCACTGTGAGCATCTTTCAGGGCTGAAGTAGGGAATACAGACAAGGGAACAGCCCAGTGCCCTGGTGCAGGACCATGGCGGCTCACAGAGAAGGCATCTGGCTCAGACCTGGGAAGTGAGGGCACTGCCCCCGCCCCCAGAGACCCAGGCAATGACCCCGGAGCTGTGCAGAGTTAGGCCCAGAGGACGGGGCGGGGGTGAGGAAGGGCATCATACTACATTCTGCTCTAGTTTTCTCCCTCTTCTGTTGTCGCATGAGGCACTTCACTGCCTTCACCTCCTTTGTGGGTGGGAAAGGTTGGTTCGAAGGCAAAGAACACTGTGGCTGCTCCCTAGGGCTTTGAGTGCCTTCCCTCACTTCCCTTCCCCCCTGCCTTTCCTGTTCCTGCACGTTGTCCTGGATGCTCTCTTCCCTTCCTGCTTCAAGTACCCCTGCCCCAACCCGATCCAAGTATTATTTATAAACGCGTCATGAGGGTTCTTTAAATCAGGGCTTCGTGATGACAACGGAGGAGTTTTTTTGTTTGTAACTGATGGAGCACGTGTTCCAAATAATAATGATGTTTCATTGACTGTATGTTATATCCAAGAATCCTCAAGGGATGTCCAGCATTGCTTCTGCCTCGGAGACTGTGGCTGTGAGAACACGTGGCCCTGTTGGTGTGCCCCATGTTGTCTCTGAACTCTGAGAGTGGTTGCCTTATGCTCTCATCTCCCTGACCAGAGACCATCACTGTCAACCACACTCTCTTGCCAGCTCATCAGTGTGATGGAAGCAATGATGGGAACAGAGCCTGGAAATCCCTGTTGTCAGGAGAGCTTCTTCATGCTTGAAATGCGAACCTAAAATAGATTCCACTGATGTGGGACACCGGGCACTGCGTAGGCAGTGGCACTGAGTCCCCCACAGGCAGTCATAGACCAAGACTGTTGTGTCCAGCCACTTGCTCAGGCTTCGCGTGTCACATCCCGTCCCCGCCACCACCATCCTCACACAGCACTGCTATAAGGATGTTAGAAGGTTGAGACAAGTTGTCCCAATGACAGCTTTGCTCCACAATGCCTCGAAATTACCCATCCCCCACATCTCCATTTCCCTACCCAAAGATGAAGAGCGGAGACAAGAGTTTCTCGCGGAATGCGGAAAATACATCATGAACTTGGGAATCATCAACATTAACCCCAATCAGTAGAGAGAGATGCACTGTGACTGAGTTTTACTGAATTTTAATGGCATAATTTTTAGCCCAGAAAACACGCTTATGTGTGCCAGAGTGATTAATGATACAGTTTATGCAGCTCATTGGTCATACTTAAATTAGTTTAAATATTCATCTGTCGTGCTGTTATGATGAATCTCTGTGTTTCTTTTTACTTATTTCCCCTTGAGTATTTCTTCTTGTCTGATAAGAAGATGTTTGCCTGAATTTGGGAAGACATGCCCAGTGACCTTCTAGGTAACACGGGTTCCCAGGTGTCCAAGGTGGGAGAAGACAAGGCATCAAGAACATTTTATTTTGTGCTGTGAAATTCACACACAACTCTACCATCTTTCTTGGGTGAGATGTCTTAGTGGAGTCAGTAGCTACCAGCTTAGTTAGAGGTTCTGTTTTCTGATCTGTGACAGATGAAACCACTAGGTAGACTTGGAGGTGGTTTAATGGCCAAGGGACTTCCTTGAAAATTTGTTCATCGATCTTTTAACACCAGCCTCCTGTAAGTTCTCCCTCTTTCATGTATATTCACAATTTAAATTTTGAGTTGGAAATTCCAGATGCTCTGCCTTCTGGAATTTTATGAATGTTCTTCCCCAATAGGAAACTCGTCAGACATTGAAATTGCACCTGTAGTGAAGCAAGGAAAGACCATGACTTTAGTGAGATGTTTTTAGAACACAGTCTAAGGTCTTATTAAAATAAAGGAGTACCTGCAGTGGACACGGTCCTGAAGATAACAACACCCAGCTGTAGAAAATGCTGCCTTTTTAATCTGTGGCCTTGAGAGTGCAACTTGCCAAATAGTCTATTCCGTAATTCTTCCACTTATGGACCACCCTATATAATCAACCTGTACACAAGCTTTTAAAATGTAAGAAATTACTTCTTTATTCCCTGAGAATTGACCCTTGGAGAGCTAACTGGATGTAGAATGGAAAATTCCAGATATCAAGGATAGTTAGAGCTCAGCCTCACAGATAAACCTGTTTATTTGGAAGCTGTGACTTCCTTACCAGCCAGGCCTTTTTCTTCATCTATTATTCTTCTCCCTTATCTCCTAGCTCAGATCAGAGAAAACAAGGTGTGGTTTATGACCTCTAGTCATAAAAGAACCTTTGCATGATGCTGGAACCGTAGTGTCTCTAAATTTTCTAACCTTGGAGGCCACCCATTCAATTAACATGTAAATAAAGGACCACAATCCTGCATGACACATTATAGTAGGAAATACAGCTTGTTCTCAGTATTATCAGTGATTCCTGGGAGTGTGTGGGGAGTAGATATATTCTCATAGGGGTCCACTCTCCCTCTTATTCCCAGCTTTTTAACACTCGCTGCTGAACTTGTCACCCTCATGCCTGTAAGGATTGGCTTTTTTCTACGTTACCTGGCCCTGAATATACTATAATCCAACTCGTATACTTCTAACAGGTTATAGGTTATTACTAAAGCTGAGAATCAGTAAATAGCACGTAGGATATTAAAGTTTATCGTCCTTGATGGTAAAGACGTTCTTCACAGGCGACGTCTCTTTCCTTGGGCCCCGCCATCAAACCCTGCTCTTAGACTCATTCTAGTGCCTTCTCCTTTCCCCAAGCTCCAGGGGATCAGCCCCATATATTTGAGGCAACCCAAGGAGGAGGCAAACACTTCCTGCCACCATAATACAACAACCCTGGGTTCCTCTTACCAACCTCTGCTCTTTCTAGACTACTTAATCTCTGTTACCTTTTTTACACTTACTTCCTTGTCATTCTCTGCAGTCGTTTGTTTGGTATCCTCATCATTGTAATTAAAGTGTGGGTAAACCCTCCAAAAAAAATCCATTCTGTATTATTTTAATTCCAATGAATGCGGGTTTATAATTACTCACGACGAGAGAAAAACAGCAGCATCTTTTTCATAAAGAAATGTTTGAAAGCCAACCCTTTTGGAAATTACATCAAAATGCACCTTGCGGCTGTAGGACAGAGTCGAATACCGCTAGTAGGTCGGTATGTGACGGCCTCCTTCCTAGAGTCACAACAGGCCTCTGCTTTGCCACGGAACGTGTAGGACTCTCTGGCCTGGGGAGGGGGAGGTGAGGCAGGGGCAGAGCCCCAAGTGCCTGTCCCTCAGCACAAAGACAGGCAGGCTCAGCCACCGCCTTCTGGGAAATGGTGGCTCAGCCCATAAAACAGAGAAAATGTTTCCAGTGTAGGAAAACCAGTCTGTGTGGAGAGAGTAAAGTGAGCAGCGGCTGGAGTAGTGGAATGGCCACTGACTCTGGGCTCTCGTCTTACCTCTGCTCGTCTCCCCACCTGGGGAAAGTTAGTTACATCCTCCACATTAGAGATTTCTCCTGTTTTCAAACCCAAGAGCGTGCGGACCGGGTGCCCTCCAGCACCTTCTGACTCTCCTGGGGACTCTCACAGCTCTAGCACCCTGTCAGATGACTGTGTCGGACTGCCACATTGTGATAAAAGCTAGAACCCTCACCGTGATGCCACAGGCCAGCGAGACTTCATTTGCGGAAGCAATGACTCCACACATCAGTACCTGGGGCTTGCCGAGAGCAAAACCCGTCAAAACGAAATCGCTGTAGAGCTATTTGAAACTGACCACAACCCTCTCCCCCCTCGTTGATGTCAACACACAGCGTCTGAGCTGGGACAGCAACCTCTGTTCCTTGAGCTTTCGCACATATTAATGAAGGCTTTGATGCAAAGTGTAGGGCAGCTATTGACTCAATGGGCTTTGGGCTAACAAACCTCACCGCAGCCCTAAATATTCTCTCTGGGTTTCCGCGCGTCTCTGTGGGAGAGAAGAGATTTCAGATCTTACCAAGGTCCGCTAGAAGAACTGATGAGAACGTTAGGAGCGTGGTCCGCAGAACAGCCTGAATCAGCACCGTCTGAAAGATCTCTCTTTCTGCAAAGGCCCATCCAGGTTAATATCTAATTTTCTCTACATTACAGCATATGAGGAGGTTGCCATGGTAACCGGGTGAAAAGTTTAGCCAGTAGAATCTATGTAGCACTTTCAGTCTTCCCCAGCTATCTCGTTGTTGTTGGTTTTTTTTTTTTTTTCTGAATCCTTTTTCTCTCAAATCTAGTCTACGGATTTTTCTTTTCTTTTTTTTTTTTTTTCTTTACTTCTTTAGTTTAGTTTAGTTTAGTTTAGTTGTAATCTGTTTACCAGCCAGGAAAAGATTTCCCTCTTATTAAGGGTACATCTGGTGTGGACAACGATGATGGATTTGTGGAATGTTATAACTGGAAGAGATTATGGGTGTCAACTGTTTCTTTATTTTCCTATTTAGCTAATAAGAACACTTGCTTATATCAACTGTTATCAAAGTAATCACATTTTCCAGAATCCTACAAATGAAAGAATGGGCAAGAGCCCACTGATAAACAGGGAGTCTTAGTCTTTGAATCAGACTATTGAATCAGAACCTCATGAGAGACCAGAGAATCTGTATTTTAAACATTTTTCAAGTTTACTTATATATTTTGAGAGAGAGACAGAGAGTGAGCAGGGGAGGGGCAGAGAGAGAAGGAGAGAGAGAGAATCCCAAGCGACCTCGGTGCTGACAGGTGCCGAGCTTGACTCGAGGCTCCATCTCACGAACCGTGAGATCATGACCTGAGAGAAACCAAGAGTCAGATGATTAACTGACTGAGCCACCCAGGGACCCTGAGAATCTATATTTTTAACAGACATTCTGGTTAATCATATCATCAAGACAGTTTGGGAAACATTGGTCTAATCGTATCATTTCCCTTTGTAGATACGGATGTTCATTTTGGTTACACGTGCACCATATGAAAATAGAAGAAAGGGTCGCATGGTCTCAACAGGATTAATGGCCTGACAGAATTTGAAAATTATTCCTGATGTAGCTGAAACACTCAGCTTGGGCCCTTTTAACCTCCAGAACTCTCGACTTTGCTGAACTCAGAATGGCAGATATTCCATTAATCACAGAAGTTGCCTTCCACACTCTGCCAACCTCAGTGACACTCTCTACACAGGTAGCCATTGACAAGGATTGTGCTCCCCCAGGGACATTTGGATTTTCTTTGGGGCTGCACACTTACTCTTTTAGGAGATGTTAATTTGAGTGGGTTTTTATCATTCTATTTGCTGCATTCATAAATTTTCTCCTTTGATTATTCTAGTCAGGTAATGATGAGCTCAGCAAAGTAAACAACATGTACAACTCCGAAGTTCTGCACTTCATGTCAGCTATAAATTTCACCAAGCAGCTAGAAAAGCCAGCCTTAATAAGGAATATTCTAATTAGTCTTAGAGGCATTATGCTGCAGAAAATATGAGATTTTTTTTCCTTGGCAGAGTTTGCTAATTGCCCTCAACAATAGGTATGAATCTCTCTTGTTACACTTGCCGAAAATATATGGCTTTGGCTTCCAGCTGGGACACTCTGGAGATATGAAGGAAGTTGCAAAAAAAAAAAAATTATTGTTTTGAGCAGCTAGAGAGAACAGTTACATGACTGCTAAAGCGAAAATACATAACAGTATTCTGTCTACATACACACTCTAAAAACACTTTGGGGTCAGTGGAGACAGTGTTCCCACTCTACAGTTGATGGCTTCCATCAATATCAGTGCGGCATCTAAACTTTATCTTAATTACAAGTTTAAATATGCAAATGTAATGCCTAAGCGGACTGTAATTTCAAAGAATGCACGGTCATATTTTATTCCCGGTCACGTTTGTAGAATAAATTTTTGAGCAGTGCCGTGAAGACTATCCAACTGCTTGGTGATAGACGTTGAGAAGCTGTCCTAATGACCAAACACTGAAAATAATACCAATTATCTGCATACAGTCCCCAAGGAATATTTGCTGTGCTGTTTTATTCTGGCAGAACTGTGTTCGGGAGGAAGAGAGAGAAGTTCTGAGCGCTTGGAATTATTTTTGCATCCCAGAATGGATGTTCTCTTAATCTCATAATACTTTCTCATTGGCAATCCTCAGATCCTCGTAGGACAGACACCTGGTGAATGGCCCCTAACTACCGGCTGACCCGTGTGACTGTGCGGGGGGGGGGGGGGAACAGTACCTTTCAGGGACTGGTCAAGGGCTTCGAGTTTGCCTGTGTTGCTTCCCAGCGGCTGGACCGTAGCCCAATGAACGAGTCCTGCTGGTCCTCCTGGAGTTTTTCTTAATCCTCTTTAGACGTCTCTAATTTGAATTATGCTGTGGCATCAACAAAGATTTGACAGAGTGGGGCCTCAGTGAAATCAGAACCTAGAATTGCAATTAGAGTCTCGTAATCATCATGCATATTGCATTGCTACATTGGGAAAATATTAGAATCTAATTAAAAGGAAGGGGAATTGTTCCTTTGCTGAACATGTCACTATTTTTTTCCCTTAAAATATCAAATTAAAGAAAAGCTTGATTATCTTTGATAGTTGTGGTTGTCTACCAGTGGGGACTACTGAATATACATGATGCAAAAATCCAATGTCAAGAAATAATATATGCTTAAACAAAGTATAATTACCGTGAGATTTACAGGATTAGGAATCTAAGTGGGTTTTTTAAAATATTTTTAGTTTTCCTGGCTCTTGGCCCATTCTTTTATTTGTAGAATTATGGAAAACGTGATTACTTTGATAACAATTTTCTTTACCCAACTCTTTTTCAGCAGATGGTAAAGCTTATTCTTGTAAGTTATGTGAAATATACAGTGCAATTTCATTTATATGAAGTTCCAACACACACACACACACACACACACACACACACGCACACACGCAAACTAAACAACCAAATGGTTTAAGGCTACATGTGATCAAGTCTCAAGAAGACCGAAGGGCTAATGAACCCCAAATCCAGGGGAGTAGTTTCATCTGCATCAGGTGGAAGGGGGTGGGATCAGGTCGGGGCACATAGTGTAAAAGAAAAATTATACCAGATGCTCATTAAAAATGGCAAGCTTTTGGGGCGCCTGGGTGGCTCAGTTGGTTAAGCGGCTGACTTCGGCTCAGGTCATGATCTCGCGGTCCGTGAGTTCGAGCCCCGCGTCGGGCTCTGTGCTGACAGCTCAGAGCCTGGAGCCTGTTTCAGATTCTGTGTCTCCCTCTCTCTGACCCTCCCCCATTCATGCTCTGTCTCTCTCTGTCTCAAAAATAAATAAACGTTAAAAATTTTTTTTTTAAAAAAATGGCAAGCTTTTAGTGAAGACTATTGCAATAGAGTCGAGATTGTTGGAATCAGAGAGAGAGGGTGAACTCAACTTCATTGACCCAAAGGCTGGAGAGTCTGTAATCACCGGGGTGAACCGGTGAAAATGCACAGGAGTACCTGAGGTCAGTGTGATTAGCCCATCAGTTTGCTGTTTGGCCTGACCCAGACTGGGAGGTAGGGGGCCCTGTCTTTCTTGAGGGTTACATTGCAAAGAAATGGTTCCCGGGTCCTTGAGAAAGACATTCCTGGGTTGTGGCTTTTGTCTTTCCAAGTGTTTATTTCCTCTTTGTGGGTGTACAGAGGTTAGTAGTAGTTTCATTATTATTCTTTTACTATCATTTTAATGGAGGCTGCGGAAGGAGAAGACGTATCTTCTCTAAGAAAAGAGAGGTCAGGGGCCGAGCCAAGAAGAGGCCTGTCTATAAAACTTAGTCAAGCTGAGGAGGCTTCTGAGGTAATGATGAAGTTCTTTTTCCTAAAATTAGATGTGCAGCTGTTCACTGAGTCATGAGTCTCTGTACCTTACATATACTTATGCCTTTTCTTTAGTATTTAGGAGAATCAGGAAAGGTATTGAATAATGCTAAAGAGAAGTATTAAGAGCATTGGCTAAAAGCAGAAACGGCCGTGTGCTTCGCCCAAGGTCAGTGGTGGCGGCCAGTGCGACAGCCTCACAGGCTACCACGGGGAGAGACTGCTGGATGGACAAATGCATTTCTGTGTGTTGGGTGTCATGGCGCTCCTCTGTCGTTTTCACTGGCTATACTCCGTCTCTCCAAAGTAAAGGGCGGTATTTTACCCTTGATTTACTCAGGAGGAGACTCAAGAAGAGAGGGCATTAATTGTTTCTTTCCAATATCACAATAAACCCGCATTCCCTAAGGCTACGTCCCCCCCCCCACCCCCAGAACTAAGTTAGCTACTTAGGGAAGATCATTCAACACTTTCAGGTCTCCAGGGTAACATTGCCAGCTTTATTGTTGCAAGCCGACAAATCGCCTCCCATCTGTCTACGTTGACTGCGTTACTGCAGCAGCATGCCCTAGATGTTTCCCTGGTGGTCCAAAAGAATTAATGTTCCTCCCTAAGCATCCAACTTAATGCTAAGGAGGGGCTTGGGCGCTGGGGAAGATCTACCTGGCAAAGAAGTTCTGGAATGACATTGGCAGTCCATCGAAGTCTTACTGAAAGATCTTAGTGATGGCCGCAGAAGCTACTGGGAAGCTAACGTTTTGAGAAAATAATGAACCAGCAGGCCTCAGTGGTGCCCCAGACAGACCCTCTGGGCCCTGCATGAAGCTTGACATCACAGCGTCAGCATCTGAGGTCGGCGTGAGATGGAGGGCAGAAGCCAGCCGGAGGAAGCTCTTGTGCAGGAGACCAAGTGAGAGGTGCCTGGAGAATTCTCAGCAGCTCTGCTCAGATCTCTCAAGGTCAGAGGAAATGCAGAAGAGCCAGCCAAACAAAGATTAGAGAAGTGACACCTCAGGGGAGATACTCAGGAGACGCATGCTGGGTCCCAACGTGACACCTGACTTGCAGAACACCTCCAAAAACAAGTGTCATGCACCCTCTCTTTCCTTCTTATCATCAGCCAACCCACAAGAGCATCAGCACAGAGCAGGAGAGAGGACCACTGAGCGGCCGTTCTCTCCACCCACTGATATGGGGCCTGCCTGCCAGTTTAAGGACTTCCCATGCCGATGACCACCTGGCCTTGCTCTAGCAAATACCTCTTTAACCATCTCTAATGGTCTTTAATGAGATCCCATATTGCCCATCCAAACATTTGGACCTTGGCTCCTGTCTGTTATTTTGCTCTGTTTTAGTCCCTGAGTGCATGGCAGGCATGTGGTAGCCCAGTGTCAAACTCCAGCCGAGGTCTGTGCAACAAGGGACTACTGAATCCCAGCGCTGAGTGTCCCTCCCATTGACCAAGCTCCCAATGCAGTCCAGAAGGACTGCAAGCTAAGTGGTCTTCATGTGTGTATCTGCTTGCCTGCCAGCCTCCTTCCTCTTCTGTCTCCTTGCTAAAAGACTTTTAAGTCTACAATGATTAAATAATAGGATAAAATAAGGAATTTTCCATAGCTGAGATGGAAGATGTTTCCTTCAGGCTTTCTTCCAACTCCACCCCCAGCCTCCAGAAGGACAGTTGCACCACTAAGGTTCTGAGCAAGATAAAATCATCCTGGATGTCTATTTCCCAGAATGTTACAGTCTGCTAGATTTTAAAACCTACATATGCGTTTTAAAAATTGGAATGTAACCTTAACATGTCCAGTTTGTTTTAACCATAATCTCTCCGTTAATTATATCAGATTGCATAATATCATATTTGATAGTGTGTGTGTGTGTGTGTGTGTGTGTGTGTGTGTGTGTGTACGTACACAGAGAAATTCTTTAAAGCTAGTGGATTGCCCACATCTGTTTAAGTTTCTTCCCTTGGCAGTCTCCATTAAAATGATACTAAAAGAATGAAGAAACAAAAACCGTAAACACACAAGGACAGAATAAAGCAGATGTATGATTTCAATTCATTTTAGGAAGATGGAAAGCTGATGTAGAAGAGACATTGATTTAGCAAGACAGAGAGAACTATGGCAGAAAGAGCCCACAGAAGGGCTTACAAAAAAATCATCCATTGGCCTTCTAGCCTGAAGGCTCCAGACATGGGATACCAGGCAGTTTGGAGACAGAGCATGGACAGAAGCTGAACAAAGGCACGTTGAAGGTCAGCATGTCAGGTGCCCGGTATCTTCCTGTTCTCATACAACCAAGCAACTAAGCTTTCCCTCCAAAGAAGGGATGGTTAAAACTTGAAGAACCTGAACAGGGAGGCCCACATCTTAAGGACACTAGTGCCAGCTGCAAATGAGAAGATCCAGTGGAAGTCTGCTTAAGTCTCCTTTCCTTCTGGAAAACCAGCAGCCATACAAATTACCTCTCCCATCTATGCTCCTGCCAGCCAGAAAACTAGAGAAGTCTTTCATGGGGGAACAAGTCATCAAAGATTATCCAGCAATGGGACAAAACCATTCACTATGGTCGGGGAAGAAAAAAAAAAGAAATATTTTTAAAAATTGGGATAAACAGAGATAAAGCAGGAACCAGAAGAAAGCCCTCCATTGAACAATGCTGTCCTGCCTGCCCCAGTATCATTGTCAGCAAAGGAGTCAAAATAAGGCATTTTAATGTATATTATATGATACAATAACTATATTATCACATTGATGGAGAAATAAAGTGAATGAATCTCAAGCGATATAATTTCTTTTTTTCAGCTTTTATTTAAATTCCAGTTAGTCAATATACAGTGTAATATGAGTTTCAGGTGCACGATTCAGTGATTCAGCACCTTCCATACAGCACATCACAACAAGTGCCTTCCTTAATCCCCATCACCTGTGTAATCCGTCCCCCCACCCACCTCCCCATCTTATCCCCCTGGTAACGATCAGTTCAGTTCTGTATAGCTAAGAGTCTGTAGAATTTCTAATGTGTGGCATCCATGTCAGAGGTTATAAGAGGTTAAAATTTCAAGTAAATTTGGAATTACCCAGTTTAATGTCTTCATTAGCAGTTATGTGATTTTTCCCATGATCATCTAATAGATTAGCTGCAGAATCAACTTTAGAATGCAGATTCCTAATTTGCAGCCCAGTCTGCTTTCTACTATTACCTATCTCTACAAAGTGGGTGTAAATATCTGATTAAGGGATTTGAAAGTTCCACAGAAGAAGCATGTAAGACATGTATAGATGTATAGTCAACCTTATGACTTTTTTGAATATTAAACCTAATAGCCAAAAATTGTAATAATTCAGACCACTTTTTTTTCGAATTTAGAAGAGCTATTTTGAGATGATCTGCTAGGCTTCTTTAAAAATTTAGCTGGCGGGGGGGGGATGCGCGGGGCGTCTGGGTGGCTCAGTCAGTTAAACTTCCGACTTTGGCTCAGGTCATGATCTCAGCATTCATGAGTTTGAGCCCAGTGTTGGGCTCTGTGCTGACACCTCAGAGGCTGGAGTCTGCTTTGGATTCTGTGCGTCCCTCTCTCTGTGTCCCTCCCTTGCTCTCTCTCTCTCTCTCTCTCCCTCCCCCCCCTCTCAAAAATAAAGAAAAATTAAAGAAAAAATTTAATTACCCTAGGAAGTTTGAATAGGGGCTTTAATTTTTCTTCATTAAGTTTTCTCAAACTTGACATCCAATATGGTCCACTGATCATTATTTTTAAAGACAGATGGTGTAGCATCCTAATATTTGAACACATTATTAAGGCTTTGTCTTGTGAGTAGTTGGAAGAAGTCACTTGTAACTGGCCTCCCACTCCCCTTTTACTTCAAATTACAATCCATTCAAAATGGCAGCCTTAGTGTATAAAAGTGAGTTAAAAGGATCAGCCTTATCTCTCTGACTTCATATGGTGGGAAGAGACTCTAAGGCAGAGAAGTCTGTGTATCAGACTCCCTGGGCCTTGCTCTCTACCCCCCATTAGAGAATTGAGAAAACTTGGAATTCCCCATATAAGAACCAGAATCGAGCATCCAGTGTCTGGCTGGAAAAGGAGGTGACTTCAGTATTGTATACATTCTCAGGTGCCCTTCCTGAAACATCTATTTCTCTAAAACCATTTTCCTAAAATCTCACTCATCTGCCCTCCTCTCCTCGTCTTCACTGGAAACCTTTCCAACTCGCCCCCCTGTTGCTACTCTGGCTTTCTGAACACAAGTGTCAAAATCACAATTATCATGAGGGAAAGAGGAAAACAAAAAGTAGGCTGTCTTCCTATTATTATAGTTCATGTATATGAAGACTCAATCATGGATTCTCCTGTCACAACCTTTCAATTCTTGTTCTTTGCTGTAAAATATCATCCGAGGTGTAGAGCATGATCTTTGAAGGCATTGGATAGCCTGATGCCTCAGTCTGCCTTACCTATTATGACTTCACTTCAATCCCAAACACCAATCGCTCCAGATCATTGGGACCCCCTTGATCATTCTATGTATCTCCTTCATCTGTGTATTTCCCCAGTGCCCTCTGCCAGTTGAAACATTCTGATCCTTCAGGACTCAGTTCAAGTATCTGGAATCCTGTGGAACCTTTCCCATACCTCCCTGTGCTGCCTCGGATCCCATCAGAGGCCACTGCCCCTTCCACATTAAAGTCCCCCAGCCCCTTAGTGGTGCCTTTCTTAGAGCATTTTTCACTGTCACACTTTCTTCAGTATGCCTGTCGCCTTCTCCAAGTGGTGAATTGTTGGACAGAGTCAAGGAGCACGTCATAATTTTCTTGTGTTCTGGAAGTTTAATGAGTATCAAACATGTGGAAGGCCTAGGTTAAATGTTTCTTTAATTGGGCTTATAGAAGAACTCAAGAGTGTTTTCTGTTATTCCATTTGAGGCTTGTAGCAACCCAATTAACCAGGATGAATAAGTATCTATAGTTAACTCCCTTTGAGCCAATAAGACAACAGAGCATCAAAGCGAGATAAGTGATTGGCCTCCAGGTCATGTGGTCAATCAAAAGCTGGGCCAATACTGACACCCAGGTTTTCCAACCTCCAGTTTTGTGGTCTACACCATCATTGCGTAACATCCACGGAAGAGCAGGGACATGATGAAGAGGGATGGATACTTGGAGCCCAATACTTGTATCGGCCTTTGCAGGGAAGCAGCGCTCGCGCACACATCTTCACGGGTGACACGCAGGGACTTTTCAGGTCTCTTTCTTCCAAAGTCTCAGAGGTGCCCAAGCAGCAGAATGCCAGACCCCTTTCATTTGTAACGCGTTTGCTCACGCACTGATTCAAAAAATCTGACTACCATGGCTGCTTCCTGAATTAATAAACAGAGGCTTTATTAGGAAGGATTCTCTGTTCTTTCTACCAAAGCCGCTTTGTTCCTTGGGCGTAAACAAAACTATCCCTTCTCTCTCTAAATTGGCCAGAGAGCCAACCTTGTATAAATAAGGACTTCTCAGCTTTGGTTTCAGATGTCAGCTCTTTCTCTTGAGGTTTCTACCTACTTAAAATTCACTCGTTGCCCTTGAAATTCGCATGTAGCTTAAGGCAAATGTTTGAATTTCCAAAATGAAACCATGTGCCCAAGATATGCTTAGGGGGAACGAAAATAAGGCAAATAAATGGAAAATCCTCCAAAACAAGCAAAAGCATTAAAATGATAATGCTCTAACTTTCTGAACTAACTTAAAAATGATGTATGTTCGAGAAAAACTTAAAACTATGGAGACACTTGCCTCCATAAAGCCTTATAGAAAAAAAGCAGAAAGTTGCCTCAGATGAAAGTTCATCATATATCCTTTCTCTTCCCAGGATCCCGCCTTAGATATTCTGACTTAATTGCTCTAGAAGGGAGCCCCGGCATCAGTGTTTTTTTTTTTTTTTTTTATTTTTGGGACAGAGAGAGACAGAGCATGAACGGGGGAGGGGCAGAGAGAGAGGGAGACACAGAATCGGAAACAGGCTCCAGGCTCTGAGCCATCAGCCCAGAGCCTGACGCGGGGCTCGAACTCCCGGACCGCGAGATCGTGACCTGGCTGAAGTCGGACGCCCAACCGACTGCGCCACCCAGGCGCCCCAGTGTTTTTTAACTTCCTAGGTGATCTGAATGCACGCCAGGATTAAGAAACCCACATGAACAATAACTTGGAAACTGTCCACACAGATGTTTACTGTATGCCTCCGGTCTCTACAAACCCTACCACACAACCTGCCCCTTCCCGAAAACATACACACGGAACATGAGCACACACACACCACATTTCACTCATTTGTCTGTTTATTTAATCAACCACTTGACTGTTGGCTTTGTGTAAGGAGCCACATTTCTGTCCCCATGAAGCTCCTAGTCCTGGTGGGGAGAATATGTAAAAGGTTTGTGGAGACAGGGGCAACTCTTGGGATGGTGGGAGGACAAATGGAAAGTGAGAAGAAAGAAAGAAGGAAAGAAAGAAAGAAAAGAAGGAAAGAAGGAAAGAAAGAAAGAAAGAAAGAAAGAAAGAAAGAAAGAAAGAAAGAAAAGAAAGAAAAGAAAGAAAGAAAGGGAAAGGAAGGAAGGAAAGGAAGGAAGGAAGGAAGGAAGGAAGGAAGGAAAAGAAAGGAAGGAAGGAAGGAAGGAAGGAAGGAAGGAAGGAAGGAAGGAAGGAAAGAAGGAAGGAATTGTTTTTTTAAAGAGGTAATATCTGATTCTCTCTCAGTTCTGATTTTTCTCTATGCTGCCATGCGACCCTGGATTCGCTCATATTGTGTGTGAGAAAGAACGATGGAAGCACATTCCTAGCAGTTTTAGATAATTGTACCTTCTGGACATGCACTTTTTACCATGACTTCTGTTTATAGTTTATGGACGTAACCCCTGAATAAATAGAAATAATTCGCCAATAAGGCAAGTTTCTATGAAGGCATATGACTCTGTCCAGCCCCACTGTCCTGCCTTACCTACCCTTCTGAGACCCAGCCTGACCCTACTGTGATTACTTTCTGTTTGGAAGGGACATTCATACTTCTGTAGCCAACTACTATGCCTTCAGGCAAACCTCCCCGGGAACAATTCCAGGCAAATGAATATTGGCCTTTCAGAAAAGGCAACTTGCAGACAAGGTAAGATCCAAACTGCAATTAACAGGAAACTGAGCTAATGCAACAGAACAGCAAGCCCCCAAACCCTTAATGGAAGGATTGACCCTCATATGCACACAAAGGAAATAACCTGGAGCCTGGATAAGGCGCCATACAAGACAAACAAGAACAAAAAACAAAAAAGGAAAAATAAAACAATGGTGGATCACAAACAGAGCCTATTCAGAGTGGAGAAGATCAGAGAACAGTGGCATTTCAACTCTAGATTAATCAGAGGCTCCCTTTTGCTGCTGCTACCCAACAAGGAAAAATCTAGAGGGTAAAAAATGTTCCTAAAGTGTAGTATTGTCACAAGTATTTCCTTTTTTTTTCTTTGCCTCAGATTCTAACTCTACAAAGTCAGTACAGATGTGCATCTAAACCTAGGTTATAAGGAATCTCAGAACACAATCTGCACTTAGGGTAAGAATATCATTAGTATAGTTTCACATAGTTCGTTGTAAATTATCTACAGTTTAAAATAGCACCTATCGGGGTGCCTGGGTGGCTCAGTCAGTTAAGTGTATGATTTCATCTCTGGTCATGATCTCACGGTTTGTGGGTTCAAGCCTCACGTCGGGCTCTGTGCTCACAGCTCAGCTTTGTGTCTCCCTCTCTGTCTGCCCCTCCCCTGCTTGTTCGTTCTCTCTCTCTTTGTCTCTCTCTCTCTCTCTCTCTCCCTCTCTCTCTCTTTCTCTCTCTCCCTCAAAAATACATAGACATTAAAAAAATTTTTAATAAAATAATATTGCACTACTGAGAACCCGCTTTGGACAAAGTATTATGCTAAGTGCCAGGGTTAAACAAGTAGAATGAGACAGAACCCCTGCTGAATATATACAAATAAAAATTATCCCCCCAAAACTCTAGAATGTACCTTGAAAAGCCTTCTGTATATAGACATTCTGGAGTAATCTGCAATTGTCAAACCAAGTGCCAGGCTCTGTGTATGGTTCCAGGAATATCAAGAAACAATCACAGATGCCACCTATCATTTTGCCAGATATTTAAAATTTTTTCATTATTGTTTTAAAGAAAACACAAAATTTACCATCTTAACCATTTTTTAATTTTATTTTTTATTTTTTAAAATTTACATCCAAATTAGTTAGCATATAGTGAAATAATGATTTCAGGAGTAGATTCCTTAGTGCCCCTTACCCATGTAGCCCATCCCCCCCCCACAACCCCTCCTGTAACCCTCTGTTTGTTCTCCATATTTATGAGTCTCTTCTGTTTTGTCCCCCTCCCTGTTTTTATATTCTTTTTGTTTCCCTTCCCTTGTGTTCATCTGTTTTGTCTCTTAAAGTCCTCATATGAGTGAAGCCATATGATGTTTGTCTTTCTCTGACTAATTTCACTTAGCATAAGACCCTCCAGTTCCATCCACGTAGTTGCAAATGGCAAGATTTCATTCTTTTTTATTGCCAAGTGATACTCCATTGTATGTATATACCACATCTTCTTTATCCATTCATCCATCGATGGACAGTTGGGCTCTTTCCATACTTTCGCTATTGTCGATAGTGCTGCTATAAACATGGGGGTGCACGTGTCCTTTCGAAACAGCACACCTGTATCCCGTGGATAAATGCCTAGTAGTGCAATTGCTGGGTCATAGGGTAGTTCTATTTTTAGTTTTTTGAGGATCCTCCCTACTGTTTTCCAGAGTGGCTGCACCAGTTGCATTCCCACCAGCAGTGCAGAAGGGTTCCTCTTTCTCCACATCCTCGCCAACATCTGTTGTTGCCTGAGTTGTTAATGTTAGCCATTCTGACAGGTGCGAGGTGGTATCTCATGGTGTTTTGATTAGTATTTCCCTGATGATGAGTGATGTGGAGCATTTTTTCATGTGTCAGATGGCCATCTGGATGTCTTCCTTGGAGAAGTGTCTATTCATGTCTTTGGCCCATTTCTTCACTGGATTATTTGTTTTTTGAGTGTTGAGTTTGATAAGTTCTTTATAGATTTTGGATACTAACCCTTTATCTGATATGTCATTTGCAAGTATCTTCTCCCATTCCATTAGTTGCCTTTTAGTTTTGCTGATTGTTTCCTTCACTGTGCGGAAGCTTTTTGTTTTGATGAGGTCCCAGTAGTTCATTTTCTATCTTAACCATTTTTAAATGCACAGTTAAGTGGTGTTGAGTACATGCACATTGCTGTATAAGCAGATCTCCAGGACTTTTTCATCTCGTGAAACTGAAACTCCATATCCCTTAAACAACAACCACGTATGAGTGAGGTATCCAAATACCTTACATTCACAGAAATGGAAAGTAGAATGACAGTTTCCAGGGGCCAAGGAGAGGAGAAATGGAGAGTTGTTGCCTGATTTTTTTTCTTAAATCTGGGTCTTCCCTGGGGCGCCTGGGTGGCTCAGCCAGTTAAACCTCTGACTTCATCCCAGATCTTGATCTCACAGTTCATTAGTTTGAGCCCCATGTTGGGCTCTGTGCTGACAGCTCAGAGCCTGGAGCCTGCTTCAGATTCTGTGTGTCCCTCTCTCTCTGCCCCTCCCCTGCTTGTTCTCTCTCTCTCGTTCTCTCTCTCTCTCTCTCTCTCAAAAAAAATGAATAAACATTAAAAAAATTGTTTTTTAAAAATCCAAGTCTTCCCTTGGACTTGTGTGCTAAGCATGTTGACGTCATGGCCACCTGTCACTACCCTAAGGAAAGACGCAGTTCCGTCCCTGGAAATGCTGTCTCCTGCCTGCATGTAAAGGCCCTGCTTCTGCCTGCACCCAAGTTCTACTAGCTTGGATCTATCCCTTGTTCTCTTGCATCCTTTCTATTGTTATGCCCACTCGTGGCGGCTCAGCCAAACGGATTTGTTTGCTGCTTTTCACAAGCACCAGAGTGCACCACCGCTTGGGGATTCATTATCCACACCCGACCTCAACCTCGCTGATTGTTCCACTCTTATCCCAAGCTGGATACAGTGTAGCTTATCTCTTTTCGGGCTCCTCAACAGGACTGCATAATACACAGCCACCCTCCCTTACCGACCCCCACCCCGCCCCAAAATTAACAGGTCCAAGTCACTGTGTTTTGGAAAATGCTTAAAACCCCACCTTTAACATTCTGGGAAGCAGGGAAACGGTGAATGAATTTGAACCAAAAGCAATCTCAAAAATGTCCTGGTTCCCTATCCAATGCACGGGAGTCTGATGGTTTCCAGCGCGTCGCTACTCATACATCACACAAGTGTTCTGTAAATTATTACTGAGAATTATGTGCACATTTAAATGCTCTCTAGACAATTCTAAATATCGGCTTCAATGCAAGACTTTACCTGCTAAAAGCATCTATTTATGGTTTGACACTGGATCTCGAATGCTTTGACATGATCCATATTCCATCAGCCTGATACACGGCCACCTCCCAGTGAGTCACAGCGTCACTAGCTCAGAATTAAACATGTTGCTAAACCACTTTACAGCCCTTGCAAGGCACATAAAGACTGTTTGACAATTACCCCCAGGAAGGCAAATAATCAGCACACCTCTGATTCCCTTATTATTAACCATTATAAAATCATGTGCTGTGATAAACGTAACCTAACACAGACATTGATTTTTACAAGACTTCCCAAGAAGAAAACACATATATTTGATATAAGAAACCCACAGGGGGGCCCTCCATTTTCCTTTGTGTCTTCAATTTGCTGGGAGCTACTCTTTGTATGAGCTGCCTTTCACCTGTCAGGTTCAGGCTTTGATTACTGAGTTATGGAAAAATCATTGCCTGTTGCCTTAACTATAATACTAAGGGGTGTCTTACAAAGGAAAATAAATAATTTGGGGGCGGGGGCTGTGTGTAGCGAGAAGACATTTTTAACCCAAAGATTTCAATTTCTCTTCCTATTTGTCCCTTTCTTCCTGTTCAATTGCAGGTTAGACAAATAAGTAGGTGCCTTGTCTGCACCAAAATGTGCCTGAGGAGGGTCCCTAGCGTTTCTGTTTTGCTTTATTTCTTTATGCCATTGAGACCACTGCGCTGATCATTCTTTCCTTACGTGAAGTGTCTACGCAGTCATTCTTCACTAGTATCCTTCTGACAGGGCCAAATAAGCACTTATTTTAGATGCCAAAAGATCATTTTCTAAAGAAGTTTCTGAATACATTCATAATCTCTCTTAAGTCGTTAGGGGAGTATATTTGAGTGTTGGGCGGCATGTTTGAACTTCATCATTCGTAAGGTATTGTTTTGTGTTCTATATGGTTAAACATCTGTTTCAGTTGAACTTGCAACCAAGAAACGAAAATGACCCACGGTCAGGTTGTCATATTTACAACACCAAACCAAACAAACAGCATAAGGTGACAGCAAAGTAAAACGGAGACGAGCTCAACCTTCAAGTCCATGGGGATCTGAGTTCCAATCTAATTTGGCTAGCTAACAGCTTACTAGTTACATTGCCTTTGGTGAGGAAATTCTGCCTCGCTCTTCTAAGTTATAAAAACAAGAGTTGGGGCGCCTGGGTGGCTCAGTCGGTTAAGCGTCCGACTTCAGCACAGGTCACAATCTCACGGTCCGTGAGTTCGAGCCCCGCGTCGGGCTCTGGGCTGATGATGGCCCGGAGCCTGGAGCCTGCTTCCGATTCTGTGTCTCCCTCTCTCTCTGCCCCTCCCCCGTTCATGCTCTGCCTCTCTCTGTCTCAAAAATAAATAAACGTTAAAAAAAAAATTAAAAAAAAAAAAAAACAAGAGCTAAATAGTAGCCAGAATTCTTTGAAGTGGGCTAAGTGCTTTACGCGTATTAACTCTTTTGACTCTTAAAGCTCTCCTGTTCCTGTAGATATTTTCTAGGAAAAGAAAGGCAATCACAGTGCAGCCGCATAATGTGCTCAAGGATGCACAGCTAGTAAGTGGCAGGGCTAGGATTTTGAACCCAGGCATTTTTTCTCCAGAGTCTGGGCTTTAACCACTAGGCAGAGTTCCCTCTCTAAGCATCTCTCATGCGATTCAATGAGGTGACGTGTTAAAGTTCATCTCTGGCAAATTATAGGTGTGCATAAGAGTTAATTTCCTCTTTAAAAACAGATGATAGCAGTAATTACACTACAAGAATAATGTTCCTTATACCACTCAATATGCATTCAAAAGATATTCACAAAGGTGCAGAAATAAAGTTTTAGAAAATCATAATTGTTATGGATACCTTTTATTGAGTGCTTATTATATGCATTATCTTATTTAACCTTTACAACCATCATAATAAGTGGGCGTTATTATCATACCTATATTACAGACAAGGATGAAGTTCAGAGCCACATGGCCAATGATAAATACCAAAACCCATGGTAATCATACCATTGCACTATAACATGGATTATCAGAAGGAGAGAGTATGGAGAACATTATCATTATGTTCATTCTGAAGCTAAAATTACGTAATGGTTTTCAGAAAATTATAAATAAAAATTAGCAATTGGTAATTTCCTACCTACTAATGACTTCGGCTGCTGCAACATCTTATTAATTTGAGGGCCACTAGGAAAATCATCTGTATCCTCTAGACTTCAGAGTCCTTATCTAGAAAACAGTGTCCCTGTGTTCTTAGACTACCATAGTAAGATGTCACCATAGAGTAATGTGACCAGCTTTTGTAAGTGTTCACATGGAAAGAATAAATGTTTTATGTAAAATATAAAGAATCAGGAAATAGTCTCTAAATGAGACATTTGTTTAATAAATTAAGTCAGTTAATCCTCCTCTGGAGGGCATTTAGTTCTATTATATAAATATTAATTTAGTAACTGCAAGTGCACAATGGCATTTTATTGGGTTTGATGAATGGTAAGCGGTTATACAAGATACGGTCTCTCCCAGGGAGGAGCGCAGAAGGGCAAAGGAAAGTTGTGAGATAAGAACTGGAGTGTTAAATGCTATGGCAGAGTGGCATGTTGAGTAAGTATGAATTGTTCAGTTCACCAACTCCTACTTCCTCTATGAGACCCTGATGAAAACATCACTGTAGGCTGGCATGATCTTTGAAGACACCGTAGAAGATGTGGCACGTATTTGGAAGGGGGAGCCATTTTAGTTAGAAACATCAGGAGTATATTCAAAGGGCAGTAAAGAGAGGGACCTGCTTGAACCCAGAGCTTCATATCCTAGGAAATGGGAAAGAGCTCTAGAAGCTAGTGAGAAGAAATGTTCGGTTATTCTCCTAAGGATTTGCATCTTCTAATAAGAAATTTTCTCAATTTCTATCAATTGAAAATATTGACTTCCATGTTACATTACCCTGGGCGTATCCCAAATTATACCTGACTCCCAGTGGTCTAGCTACCCTCCATTCCTCTCTCCTTCTCAAGGAATCGTGTTGGGTAGATGAGCAAAAATAGTGACATTATTGTAGAGATTACGACTCTAATTTATTAAAGTTGATCATTGGAGGTCTTAATACTTAGTCATTAATTATTAGTAATCAATTTGTTGTGAGTCAGATCTCCTGGAACCTGGAGAATGAGGAAGGACAGGCTTGTTAGGAGCCCCTCTTGCTACAAACTAGGCACAAGGATGAGGAGCTATGAGGGACGGATCATGGTGGCAGCCAAGATTAGAGAGACAATGAAATGATTCAGGAAACATTTTAAAGGAAGAATAAATATCAGAAATTTTTGTTGAGTGACTAGCATGTTGATGAAACTGTAACAGTCGCTAAAAGAACTGCACAGAAGGAGAAATAAAACAATTGTGCAATCACACATAATGGTAATGCAAGGCCAACCACATGGAAGAATCCAGCAGACGAGCGGGTCATATACTATAGGATTCAGAAATAAGATGGGTCCAGGAGCCCCTGGGCGGCTCAGCTGGTTAAGCATCCAACTCTTGATCTCGGCTCAGGTCTTGATCTCAGAGTCATGAGTTCAAGCCCTGCGTTGCTGTGTTGGAGCCTACTTCAAAAAATTAAAAAGAAGATGGTTCCAATTTCTCACAAAGTGGTAAAACATATTTGATATTGACATCCTCATAAAATCACCAACACGAGAAGGCTAAGTCTTGTGAACGACAATGACATAGTGTTGATTGATATGTAAAAAAATATATGCAATACAGTGTGATCAAAATCTGATACCGGATTGGTGGCCAGGACCCTTTCTCTTTTCTAATACTCTCCTTCAGTGTTAGTTACCCAAACCTAGCACTTGATTTTTATTTAACCATATGAAGTGCAAAATCCATTTTACTACTGAGCAATTGTTGTACTCTATGTGTATATGCTAATGACATGCAGATAAACGATTCACAGGTTATAGTATCCGTAAGTTATAACATTCACCTTGGCATACTTCCCTATATGCTCCTTGTTTTACATTCATTCCTGTTTTACCCTCAAGCCTGGTAAACCTTTAACATAGTTCCTTCTATCTGGTTTCCTAGTTGGACTTGTCATTGCTCCTCTCTGGCCACCTGACATCCCAGGCTAGTTTAGGTGGTTCCATTATTGCCTGGATTTCTGGTTCTTAAACCTCTGAATAACTCAACCTCTAGGGGCCATCCAGTCCAAGAACAAATTCCAACCACATGACTTCTAACTCCAATTTTAAATGGCTTCCCTCTCCTTCCTTTCTTTATTAATTTCTTTTTTATTTGCTAGACATCTTAGTGGACTTTTAGAATCAACCTGCCTTTTCTGCTTCTGGTTTGCCTTTCCAAAATTCAAATTTATGCTAATGAAGCATTGTGTTTAAATATGATTGTTCTTATCCCAGGCAACATGGGTGTACTTCAAGGAGAAGTTATGTATTTTATCACATGCTTTCACATTAATGAATTTTAATGAATTAGTATTTATAAATTTGAGTCAAAATGCAGAAAATATTTATTCTAATAATACAGTTTCTCTGGTATAGTTCTTTCATCTGTATTAATGTAAGCCAACTGTTTCTGTTTCAATTTGCAATATTTAAGCATAGAAGAATGTGGTTCAGTTTTACATTTGTGAAATTGAAGAGTCTGTTCTTAAAGAATATGTCATATTTTTCATCTTGGGAACATGAGAGCCTTTACAAAATGACTACGCTGATCCTCACATACAAATAGTGTACTGATTCTTTTTCCAGAATGTGCAGGTGGTGTAGTACTGATTCTTTGTCTAGAATTACTATTCAACAGGGCACTTGGCAAATTGGGAATAGACCTAAGTGATGCTTCTCTTTGGACCCCACCCTACCCATGCCTGCCTTCCATGACACCAGGCTATTTCTCTCAGAATCTCTTTCTTTTCTTGAGTCTTTACTTCATGCTACATGATAACTATCTGCCACTGGTCATTAATTATAGTCAATTCTCATTACTCACAGGAATTATGTTCTATAAAGTCACTACAAACAGTGAATTAGCAAACACTGAACCATTGCTCCTAGGGGAAATACAAAGTTAGGTTCCTACGAACCTCTGTCACTACATTTTCACCAGCCCATCAATACGTGGCCTGTTTTATGTGTATTTCTGTTGTAAAGCACGTTATTTAATATAAATTTGGGATTCATTGGCATTGAGCTTATGGCCATAGGACTACCACATATGCCTGAAAGAAACCTATGTAACATACGTATTCTATAAGGCACATCTCAGCCTTCCTGTGCTCAGGACTTAGGCAGCACTCAGCGCTGTGCTCGCCTGCCATTTTAATCAGCAACATCACCAACAAAAAGCACAAAAATGCAGAAAATGTCGCACTAAATAGACCACGAAAAGGACATTTATTTACCGTATGAGGTCTGAGGCAGGAAGGCAGAGTGTCACCTTGTTGGATTGCAGGTGGGAACCTGTGTGTCAGGCAACTCATATTTTTTGCCATTCTGCACACACGCGTGTCCTTGAACAACCATAAAAGCACTGTGAGTATTGACCTTTGGGTTACAAGTAAATTTTAGCAAATAGGCAATTTGCAGACACGAATAACGTGTCCGCAAATAACGAAGGTCAATTACTCATCTTTTTAAATAAACATGAAAACCGCAACTCAACCTGGGATTGGTGGCAGAAGGTAACTGACATTTATTGAGCCCCCGCTATAACCTGAATGTCTTATATTTAGTAACACATTAACCAGGGACCCGTAGAGTGTATTTTTATGTGATTTGTCTTCACGTAGGACAAATAGCATTTCTGTGTTAAGTTGGCCCGTGTTCTTTTCTCAATAGGTGACCCAAATTAGAGCGTGGTAACATTTGGCACTAAACATAAACAGAAATGAGAGCACTTGCGTCCCTACAGAAGCTGATTGTGAAGTAGACAGTGTCTTTCCATTGTGGGTTTTTTTTTTTTTTTAAGATTGCCATGGAAATGAAGGCACAAACTTTGCACCAGCTGATGTTAAAGGGAAACATGAAGTTATCATAATTAAAATAGTATATAACTAGTGTAAGAATAGACAGAAAATATCACTCGAACTGACGAAAGTGTCAAAAATAGGGTTTATATAAGAATTAGTACATACGAAAGCTGCAAATTCAAAATAATGGGGAAAGAAGGCAAATTGTATTAAGAAAATTGTATGACTGTTGTTTTAAAATATTAAACTTCTGGGGCGCCTGGGTTGCTCAGCGATTTAAGCGTCTGACTTCGGCTCAGGTCATGATCTCACAGTTTGTGAGTTCGAGCCCCGCGTCGGGCTCTGTGCTATCAGCACAGAGCCTGCTTTGGATCCTCTGTACCCCTCTCCATCTGCCCTTCCCCTGCTCACATTCTCTCTCTCTCTCTCTCTCTCTCTCTCTCTCTGTAAAAAATAAATAAACATTTAAAAATTTTTAATTAAGTTTCTCCCTTACACAAGATGCTAAAATAAATTCCAAGAAATTAAAGAATTGAATGAGTAAAGAAAAAGGATACTAAAAATATTTTTCTAAACTCTAAATGAAAAAAAATTCTTGTAAGCATAAAGACAGAGGAAAATTGGTAGACAACAAACTACATATAACCATTAAAATTTCACATACTGAATGAGATACCAGCAAATTAATACAAAAGAGACAAATATATTGACCTAAAAGTCATATATAACATACGTTTTTCAAAATTTTTAAAAATCAACCACAAAAAAGTAAAAGATAACCAGTTCACAGAAGAAGATCCGGAGTTCTTTAGTAAAGGTGTAAAAAAATGTTGAAGTTGTTTCAAACCTAAGAAATACAGACAAAAATAAGATTAAAGCATTTCATCATCTCTGAAATTGGTAAGATTTTGTCTTCTGGTTTTGTACAATGAACAGGAAATAATGGGTCATTTCTGGCAAGCAGTTTCGCAAAACAGATTAATAATCTTAAAAATGTTTGTAGTTCTTGAGCAAGGATTTTCACTTCTAAAATCATGCCTCAAGGAAATAATTATAGATCACACACAAGTTTTTTTAATAAATTTTTTACCCCAAAATGATATATAGTTGTGAATGATGTGAATCAATGAATGACATCTGCCCCTCCCCCCAAAAAGGGAAGAAATAGCTAAAAACATTTGTCAAGGGGCACCTGGGTGGCTCAGCTGTTAAGCATCTGACTTCAGCTCAGGTCATGATCTCACGGTTCATGGGTTCAAGCCCCACATCGGGCTCTGTGTTGACAGCTCAGAGCCTGCTTGGGATTCTCTCTCTCTCTCTCTCTCTCTTTCTCTCTCTCTCTCTCTCTCCCTCCCTCCCTCCCTCCCTCTCTCTCCCTCCCTCTCAAAAATAAATAAACATTGAAAAAAAAACATTCATCTAGCCACATGTCTCTTCCTAAAAATAAATCCCCTAGAAATGTTTTTGAAGACAATTTACAGGGACACGTAATAATGGTGTAATTGAGGTAAGAAGTCATGGTAGGAAACTGATACATTATTATTCCAGTTTTACAAGTATGTATTTTTACATGTCTTTACATGAAACTTGGAGGAAACATAATAAAAATGTGAACAGATTATTTCTTCTCAGGGAGTTTGTGGGAAATTTATATTTTTTCTTTATGGTTTTCTATATATTCCAAATATTGTCAAATATATGTTATTCATAAACTTTAAAACTCTGGATCTTACCTACCTCTTTTTGCTTAATTTCCAATTTGTCCTTTTGTAATCCAGTAAATTTTAAGTCTCTCAAAATTGTCAAACTGAATGTTTAACGTTCTGCTGATTAATGGGGGTTTTTTTATTCCTAATTTTCTTCCTAGTAATATCGCGTGCTTTTAAATATGGGTATATCCTCAGCTCTGACTGTGCCTGTTCAAAACCAAAAATCCTGCCAATTTTTAAAACCTTGAACTCATTATCTATATTTTGGTTCACAGTATGACAGATAAATGTTTTGATGGCACTTCATCCGCTTCGGCCGAAGCAAGGTGATAAAAGAGGGAGCTGATGAAAAGACCAAAAAAGATAGGAGAAAATCTGGGATGCTCTTTGTTTTTGTTATTACTCTTTATCACCGTTATGCTCGTGACTTATTTATAATATTGCTACAAAGAATATTCTGAGTAACTCTCAGGTCTTGCTTCCAAAGGATGCGTTGTTTTTCTTTTATCATTCCAAATTTTATGACTTTGTTGGGATTACAGGACAAAAGAGAATTCATTGTATGGGTTGTCAGTTAATTGTCAGAACAATCATGAATTTTCTTTAATTTTCATGACGGCCTTGGCGAAAGCTGGAATATTTAGGCATTGGGGGATGTTTTCCACTTGCCCACCCGCAAGCATGTCACTGCTGGTGAGGTGATGGATGGGGCTGGGCCAGGAGCTGGGAAGGCTGACCACAAGGCTTTCATTTCTCCTCTGATTAGCCCTGGAATTGTGGACAATTTCTCTGAAACTGAGCTTCCTCGTCTATAAAATAAGAGTGAGTCCAATAGGTATGTGTCTGGTAATCTGATTTAATCACAAAATGGGTCTGGGCCAGGTTGGCATTAAAGAATCCATCAACATGACTTCTCTCACTGGCCTTTTCTGACAGAGCTCTTTAACAAAGAAGTTAAAATTCTATTCTTTTTATTTATTTTTTATTTATTTATTTTTATTTTTATTTATTTATTTTTTTTTTGAGAGAGACAGAGTGTGAGCAGGGGAGGGGTAGAGAGAGAGGGAGACACAGAATCCGAAGCAGGCTCCGGGCTCTGAGCTGTCAGCACAGAACCCGACGCGGGGCTAGACCACACGAGCCGTGAGATCGTGACCTGAGCCGAAGTTTGTCGCTTAACTGACTGGGTGCCCCTAAAATTCTATTGTTAAAAGGAAAACTCCAGCACTAGGCACGCTGAGTGGCTGGTAGAGGGTGTGTATGTAAGATTTCGTAACCACCGCCATTTTTGGAAATTAGGCTATGTTCCCTAACTACAACTTTACCGGAGTAGAGAGGCCAACCTGAGTCCTTTAAGAAATGGCCAGGGATCCCTCCAGGATGTGTCTCCATGCTCGGTAAGATCCATAGTTCTATGCTGATCAGACCCTGAGAAAACTTTCCAAAGTGCATCTGACAAGTTGCAAGCCATTCTGGACAGAAACAAACAGTATCAATAAAACTCGCAAGTAATCCCTGGTTTTGTGCCGTGTAGAGTACAGGTAGGCCTGCCAAGGTCAGTTAGGTGCCAAATGTACTCCCAAGGATGTAAAAGAATGAGCGTCTCTTATGGCCTTCATGGGCCTCCTGGAACTGGATTTTGTAGGCTGTCTGGGAAAGAGAATTGTTTGAAATGTTAATATTCATTTAAATATTCTTCCTGATGATAACTGACTCTTTCCAAGCCACTTTGGATTGGAGCCAGTAAAAATCCTCTCCCAGCTGCTTATAGGCTCTTATTCTGCTGTCTGTGAGAGGAGGCTCTGTGTCACGAGTGCCAGTGACACTCTAGATCAAGGCAGGTATCCTGTACCCAACCCCAGCTCTGTCACCAAGTTTGTGACCTCCAGCATACTGTTTAATTTTTACGCCCCTCAACTTCCTCATCTGTAAAATAGCGATGGCACTTATCCTCCAAGAGATTAGCTTCCTAATCCAGTGCCTAGTAAGACCTAAATAAATATGAGCTACATCTATTACGATATTTATAAAAACAGCGTATGTCATAATCCTAGTTCACACCATTCAGAATTGTTTTCTGATCCACAAAAGGACTGTTTCAGACACACTTTTAATTCCTGCAAAATTATTCCATCGCAGTGAAGAAAGTCTCGTATTAGAGAGGGGGGTCCGTGAACATCTGCCTTCACTCTTCCCATTGCCTGCTACCAAACAAAACAGTCGGAAAGCGGGTCCTTATATTTAGATCACCATATTCTTATCCTACAGGCTCGATCGCCTGGCCACAACTTCTCACACCGGGCCTGGGGTTCATTCCCTCGCCAGCTATGCGTAATTTGGCCTAGAGCCCCTTGCCTTCACAGGAGAACTCTGCCGAAATGTCTGCCCTGAATAGCCAAGAACTGATCCGACCCCACCTTCTCTCAGTGCCTTTAGATAGAAGACCTGCAGATTATAGAACATTCCAAGGTGGAGTCTGGTTCACTCACAAATTTTACTGTACTCACTGAGGAGGGGAGGAGCTTCGGTGGACAGAATGACACAACAGTTTATTTATTTTTTTTTTTTTAATTTTTTTTTTTTTCAACGTTTATTTATTTTTGGGACAGAGAGAGACAGAGCATGAACGGGGGAGGGGCAGAGAGAGAGGGAGACACAGAATCGGAAACAGGCTCCAGGCTCTGAGCCATCAGCCCAGAGCCTGACGCGGGGCTCGAACTCACGGACCGCGAGATCGTGACCTGGCTGAAGTCGGACGCTTAACTGACTGCGCCACCCAGGCGCCCCTGACACAACAGTTTAAAGTTAAACACGGTGAGAAACGTCTTCTCTCCTTCCACTTAGGGCATTTTCCAACCATCTTGTGTTTCAGAGGGCAGCCAATCCAGCCGGTTTCTAGGATGTATTTTGGTCACTATTACCTAAAAGGCTTGCAGTTCCTCTTGTAAAAGTCAAGTATGTGACGTCACTGATATTTTGGAAATTTTCATAAGACTCTTTAATCCCTCAAAGTTCTCTTAGATCACAGCTTTGCTGGCATCGATACTGCTTTTTAACGACGTCAACCTTGTACGTACGCGGTAACGCTTGGAATGCTCTCTCTTGGTGGAGCAAAGTCTCTGAAATTCTAAATAAACCCAGAGCGGCGGATCTGCTAACCAGATTCTGTGGTTTTCTGCAATGTGCTCACTGAGCACATCACTCCCCCACCACCAGTGAAGATGAGACTTAGACGGGATGTGTGTTCCTCCTTCTCTATCCTGTAGAATCAACTTTCTGCTGAGCTCAATGTGCTTTAATACTTTTTTGTACCATGTGGGTCCTAAGCATAAAACTGCTTCTCCTGTTCCCCATCCGAAGGTAGCCTGATCTATTTTGTGCTGAAGTATGTGTCTCTTTGTGTTAGAGTTCCTGAGAGATATCACGGGTTGTGGTCGTGCAGGGGCGATTTGAGAGACCTCCAGTGCAATCGTGGCTTTTCCCAGTGTTCTAGTTTGGCACTCACTTGAGAACCTAATCACTCTATAAGCTCTGATTCCACTAGAATTTTAAAAGCTCCCCCTTTATAGCCAAGCAGCCCTGGGTTTGAATCTTGCTCGCATCACTAGCCTGTGTGACTTCAGGGAAGTCGCTCAACTTTTCTGGGTCCCCCATTTTCTCATCTGCGTGTGCTCTATGCTTGCGGTGAGCCCCAGGTGGCATTCTGAGCAGTGTCTTTAACCTAGTAGGAGCTCTGCTTTGGTTGACATGGTTCAGAAATTAGAAGACTCCCAAAGAGCAGGAAGAAATCATAAGCCCTGAGGCGGTATTGGTCATCGGAACCAGAAGGCCCGAGGTGGTGAGCAGGGGAATGGGCTTTCCACGAAGACTGATGATTCAATTGTTCTGCGTGCGGATGCGGATAACGCATCGGCAGGAAGTAGAGACTACTCAGTAAAACGGACCTGCAACAATTCTGTTGAAATAGTGTCCAAAGATCCTAACAGTGTTTCATTTCATTTGAGACTTTTCAATCAGCCCACGAGGAACTCCAAGGAAAATCGCGGTAATAATACATGCCCCTTTTAACCTGGGTTATCATGAGGTTTAAAAGTGTTTATGAATGGGAAGTGATTATGAAATGATAAAGCTCTGTATGCATGTAAGGTGGGAGCAAATTATAAATATTAATAGCATTTGAAGTCAGGACTAATCATTTAGGAGTGTGAATAATAGAGAAGAAAAAGACTACAGGCGTGACGGTGCCTCCAGCCCTCAGTTTCAATTTACCCAAGGAACTGAAGGTTGTCAGATCCTTCGTTCTTTTTTTTTTTTTTTTTTTTTTTTTAATGTTTATTCACTTTTCTGAGAGACAGAAGCAGAGCACTTGCAGGGGAGGGGCAGAGAGACAGGGAGGCGCGGAATCCAAAGCAGGCTCCAGGCTCTGAGCTGTCAACACAGAGCTCGACACGGGACTCGAACCCACGAACCGTGAGATCACGACCCGAGCCAAAGTCAGACATTTAACTGACTGAGCCACCCAGGCGCCCTTCAGATCCTTCATTATTAACCCTTGGATTTCTGCAGCATCTTGGAAGTGTTGCCTAGGGGACAAGCTTGAGTTTTAGAGTTAAACCAACATGGGCTTTCAGTTATAATTCTGCCACCCCCTGGCTGGCAGTGAGACCTAGGAGACATTGTTTCACCTCTCTGGGCCTCAAATTCTTTGTCCAAAAAATGTTTCCCCAAATTGTTAGATGACTGGGGGAAGTCACCTGGTCCCTAGAGGCACTCAGTGAATGGGTGGATGGATCCCTCACAGGATTACACTTTTTGAAACAAAGTGATAGACTGAGTCATTGTGTTCAAACTTTAATCCACGTGAAATGTATCTTCTGTGGCTTAAGAGAAGTAAACCAAGGGAGTGGCAACAATATGGTCCTTGAAGCCAGTCCGGAAATAAAATACCCAGAAACACCAAGCCGATGATGCCTGCTGTTATTGTCCTTCTGGATTCCACATGATCAGTTATCCCATATGATGAAAGCAAGGTAATAGGGGAGTCAAGCTCATCGGTATAATCCTGGTGAAGTGCTTAAAACAAAAACTAGCCATTCATAAAGCAGCTCCAATGTGTGGCCTCTAGAGTGTGTTGATAATGTATCTGACTATACCAAGCAATAGCACGCAGTTTAATTGCACGGTGCAGGTGAAAGCATCCTTCCAAGCCACATCACAAGCAACAGATTTCCATTAAGAATTGGCATGCTTTCAGTGCTCAGGCTCTCCCAGAGCAGAGAGAACAGGCAGATGCAAATTTGTGCCTGCCCCGGCAGGCAGGCAGGCAGGCAGGCAGGCAGGCAGTGTGTGTTTATGCCAAGGGGGAGAAACCTACCCTTTACACATGGCTAAACAACTCGGCATGTAACCGCACTCCGTGGGGCCTCTTTCCTCGTCTGGAAATGTCCTGGGTGGTTTGGAGCCGTTCAGAGCCAGGCTCTAATTCCCATGGCAATACCTGGCTCTTATTATAACCCATATTTTCCCGCCCACTATTCTGTGCACACGGAAATCTTCAGGCAAAAACGCAGCGTGCACAACCAGGTCCACAGATACGAGAGAGCTCATCTCCTTCCAAAGACTATCACTTGAGGTGGGGGGCTAGAGGGGCAGGGGATCAGGTACAAATGGATTGTCATATTTCCATCTTTCCGTTTAAGTATCATGTAAAATGGGAAGAAGAGGTTCATGACCTCGCGCAAGTTTTAATTTCCATAAAACATGTTTTCAGTAATAGTATGTGCTTAATAGATAAGTAGTTACCCTTGGGGACGGTAGTAAACAAAAGGGGCTTCAGGGCTACTGGTAATGTTCTTTTTCTGGGTCTGGATTTAGGTCACATGGGTATGTTCACTTTATGAGAATTCATCAAGCTGTGTATTTATGATCTGAGCATTTTTCTTCATGTAGGCTGATTATGTAAATTAATTTAAATTGATAAATTCATATAAATTTAAATTAGTAATTGACTTAAATTGTATGATAATTAATAATTAAATATATAAACATATTTTTTATATGCGTAGTTAGGTATAGGAAAGAAGACAGACAATTTGGTACAAAGTCTACACCAAGTTAGAATATATTTCATAAAAGTTAATATTTGGGTGCATCTTAGATACATTGAGTTTTTAAAAATTGGTCAGGAAGTTGAATTGCTTTGGAAGTTATAATAATGTTCCATGTGAAAGAACTATCGTTTCCAGAAATATTTATTTTTTCATTCACTCATTATAGTGTTTTCAGCATCGCTTACAGAGTATTTGAAATCTAAGCTGTAACCATACATGATAGCACTCGTTTTGACTATTTCAACAAAATCTTTCAACTAAGGCATTAATTAGCCTACTGGTTTTGCTCAGTGGAAAAAAAAGTATCATTTATTTTATAAATACAGCCATGTTGATTTTTTTTAATTTTTTTAAACTTTATTTATTTTAGAGAGAGAGAGAGAGACTATGAGCAGGGAAGGGGCAGAGAGAGAGAAAGGCACAGAATACGAAGCAGGCTTCAGGCTCTGAGCTGTCAGCACAGATCCCGACACGGGGCTCGAACCCACAGACGGTGAGATTATGACCTGAACCGAAGTCAGATGCCCAACCGACTGAGCCACCCAGGCGCCCCCAGCCATGTTGATTTCTAAGTCATCTAAAATAAGCCTGTTATTAAAGTATTTCTAATCTCAAAATAATATGAATCAATGTTTTATATTCCTGTCTTAATGCAGGACCATGATTTTCCTGTAGAGCATGTGTAGTAGTTAAAAGACAAGGCTGCAGAATATCTTCAAAGTGTTAAGAGAAAGATAAACAAAAATTGAGAGAGCTTGAGACCAAAGACTTTCATTAAAGCAACTTTTGACTCCACCAAAATTTAACTAATAGCCTACTGTTGACCAGAAGCCTTACTGATAACATGAACGGTCTATTAACACATATTTCGCATGTTACGTGTATTACATACTGTATTCTTAGAATAAAGTAAGCTAGAGAAGAGAAAATATTAGGAAAATCATAAGAAAAAATACATTTATAGTACAGTACTGTATTTATTTTTAAAAAACCTCATATAAATAGACTCACACAGTTCAAACCTGTGTTCTTCAAGGATTAAGTGTGTGTATGTATGTTTATATATATATATATACCAAACATATAAATCAAATCGCCCAAGATCCCATAGCTAGAAAATGGCATGACTCAGATTTAAATCCAGCCTTCTTAGCAATAATATATCAGTCTTACCAAGTTTATTTCTCTAGTTTTGAGCTCACGACATGTTAAAAAGACAATTGTAGATGCAGATACAACAAAATACAAAGAAAAATAAACACTGGGAAATGTTTCTTTAAAAAGGGCAAGAACATAGGAACCTCAGAAATCGGCACTAAACTCTGACGCTCATCGCTAGCACATTTTAACAAGTGAAATTTCACGTGATGAACTAGTCATGAAGAGACTTTGACCTATGCTGAGAATTTTTCGTTAGAGTTCTGATTATATGATTTAAAATATCCTACTTTTTAAAAATACAGTTTTAACCACCTGAATGATACGCAGACACCAAAAGGATTTTTACCCCCGAATGTGCCGTACAAAGGATGTCCGAGAGAGCGCAACTTAACAAAGCTAAGAAAAATATGGAAAATTCATGGCCTGAGCAATGCCAGGAAATATAAACAAAATGTACAAATAAGTTTACAAAAAAATATCGAAAATATTTTTAAATATTATTAAATAATCCTCTCATACCCGCAATGTCCTAAAAAGCAGAGCATGTTTAAATCCTATTTAACCATCTTTTTTTTTTCTTTCCTCGAAGGTCTCCCCACCCTACCTTTGACTAGGGTGGAATTCGGCCTCTTCTATCTCAAAAATAAAGTATTTCCTACCAACATTCATTGCTAGCTTCTCATGGATCGAATGGAGAACTTCTCACGTCTCCCCCTCAAAACATACCCCAATGTTATGTGACCAAGAGCCAACATCAGCCTGTCCTATGTCACTGGGATAATCTCCCTTCTGCTTAGAACGTGGGTGCAATACCCTAGTGTGAGAGAGGGGGAGGAGGAGAAAGTAGCACCTTATCTTGCTGGAGGCGAGGACCATCTGTCAACGCTCCTCTAAGAGTAGAGAAGGCTTCCTCCACGGGCAGCCCTGCCTTTCAGTGTCACGGACACAGCTCCTGAAAGGCAAAGAGCAGTACTGTTAACATCACTTCTGAAGGGATGAATTGTGGATTTGGATTCTTTTCCTATAAATACTCACCTTTTGAAAACTGCTCTGCAATCTTGGCTGTCAATAAGTTTTATAAATGCTGTATACAAGTCTTTAATTCACCGCTGCCTGCTTGAGGCTTATTTATTTTTTGAAAAAGAGAAGCTGGGAGAGTCATTTGAAAATTCATGGGTAGTTCACTCCTCAAGGCTAGGGTGTGCTCTCACAACGGCTATAAAAACTTCTGAGACACTGCGCCTTGCCCCTCTCTTTATAACGAATAGCTTTGCTTGTTCGTTATCCGAATAGTGTATTCGTTAATCAAGGAAACAATTATCTGTCTATTCAGATGGCGATAACGTGTTGCATTTCCCCACCACCACCCCCAACCTCTCGTATATTCATTATCACAGCCTGTTTTTGTAATTGCGTTTCAGGATTCCCTCCTCTCTCCCCTCCCACCTCCACCCCTGAGTTCAGAAAATAATAAAAAAGCACTTTAAATCTCCAAGGGAAGAAAATCGTGCAGGAGTTCAGCTGAAGTCCATCACATCACCTTCCTGAATTCATGATAGTTCATTGCCTATGTCTCTAGAGCAAGGTTCGGCAAACCTTTTCTACTGTAAAGGGCCCAATAGTCAATTTTTCAGGCTTTGTGGGCCAAGTGGTCTCTGTTACAGGTACTCGGCTCTGCCATTGTACTGTGGAAGCAGCCACAGACAATATATGAAAAAAAAAATGGATGTGGCTGTGTTCCAATAAAACTTTATTTATTGACACTAAATTTTCAATTTCATATACGTTTCACATGTCACAGAATAGTATCTTTTTTTCTCTCTTCTTCAAAAATTTAAAAAGGCAGAAACCTGCTTTGGCATGGCCTTCAAGCCATACAAACCAGGCTCCAGGCTGCACTTGACCATGGGCTGTAGTTTGGCAACCCCTTCTCTAAAAGATTAGCCGAATGCATCAGAGGGTTTCCCACCCTCAGCACTACTGACGCTTTGGGCCAGGTAATTAATTCTCTGTGGTGGAAGACTGCCTTGCGTATTTTAGAATGTTCAGCAGCGTCGCTGGCCTCTACCCCCTAGAAGGCAGGAGACACCCCCTCCTAGAATGTCTCCAGACATCGACAAATGTCCCTTGGGGACAAAACTGCCCTGATGGAGAATCACTGGTCTAATGCACTGAAAGTTTAGAGGACACCACATGAAATATGAGCTAATCAGCTGCCTAGCACTACCAGGCAGCTTCATGTATCACCTGAGAGATATCCATGGGATTCTCATGCTTCTAATGTAGAAAAGACAATATTACTTCCCAGTTCATAGCCACTGAAGAAATCCAAAACCTTAGGTAACCCGTTACATAACTTGGGTCCGAGTGTTCAAGGATTTGTGCAAAAAATACCTACTTTGGACTTAGGAACCAGTATTCTCTGCCCCTCTTTATGTCTTTATGTGCTTATTTCCAATCCTATTTCTTTCTGCTCCCTCACACTCAAAGCCTACTATATGAATCTGGCTCCGGACTACGACAATAAATCTCATATTCCATTGTTTCATCTATTCGACCAGAACACCAAGACGGCGAAGTGGGAGCTACAGGATGCATATTGTACATTAAATTAAGAACCTAAGTTGATTTAAAAGGTACGGCATTGGGAATCCGGCCAGTGGTATGGTGACAGCATTGTATGGTGACAGAAGGTGGCCACACTCCTGGTGATCATAGCATAACGTACAGAGAAACTGAATCACAACGTGGTACACTTGAAACTAATGTAACATTGTGTGTCGACTATACTTAAAGAAATTTTTTACAGGAGAACTTAAATGAATTCCTGTAAGTCCCCTTCCTACGTACATTTCCCTCCTCTGCAGACTTTTTTCTAATGTGCCAGTTGTGACAGGTATACCCTTAGCTTTTTGGATAGTTATTTGGGCCAAAGACACATAGTAAGTTATGTTCTACACTAATAACACCAAAGCACAAAGATATTCTTATTTTCCCTGACCCTTTTTTTCACCTCCAGATTTAAATTATTAGTATAAACCAATTTCTCCTCCTCATAGTAGAGGATATTTTCACCGTTCTTTACCATTCCTCAAAGGAATGGTACTTTTCTGAAAAGTACTAAAAGTTCTTCTATAGAATGCCATATTATATATTCTAAAAAATTTTTTAAGTTTATTTATTTTGAGAGAGAGAGAGAGAGAGAGAGAGAGAGAGAGAGAGAGAGTGAGCAGGGGAGAGGCAGAGAGAGAGAGGATCCCAAGCAGGCTCCGTGCCGTCAGCACAGAGCCAGACATGGGGGTTCGAACTCACAAACCGTGAGATCGTGACCTGAGCTGAAATCAAGTCAGACACTTAACCAACTAAACCACCCAGGTGCCCCCAGATGATATAGTCTAAAGTCTATTTTCTCCTCTTATTTCTTTAACAGCATGATAAATAACTTTTCATTCTTCTTGGGTGTATCATATCCTAATTATGAGTATTTGTGCCTCAACTTCCTGCAAATTCCTCTGGACACTTAATTATCTCATGTCTCAGTGTAAGAAAAAATGAATAATGCTTTTTTTTTTTTTTTTTGCCTACAATATGAGGTTTCTAGTGAATGAAGGACAGCTTTTTCTTCTGAAGTAAGGTCTCTCAATGAGTAAGAAAGTCCTGTAGGGTGGGTCTGAACAGTTCACTTTTAGATGCACAGAGCAGAAAAATGGAGATTCAGCAGCAACAACAAAATTGCACCTGGTTAAGAGACAGAACAACAAGGAATCTGAATCTTAGCCTCTGACTGTTATAATTGACTGGACCAGTCTTAACCTTCTCTGAACCTCAGTTTTTTCACCGCTCAAATCAAGGGGTTGGATTGTGTAATTTCCAAAATCCCTTGATTTTATGACCTGGTTATAGCTTGAGAAAGCAATTGGATGGTGTCACTGTTACATTCTACAGCTATTTAAATATTGGTGCCAAAGTGGGACCCAAATTTCAAATCAAATATTTGAAAGAGTTTGGGGACACGTTCAAAATAGTCTGTATGTCTTCTTTGATATTTCTTATCCGCCCCCCCCAACACACACATGTATTTATCTATAAAATGTGGGCCATCAGAACCAATTTAAACGATTAGTGACATAGTTCGATGTAATGAAAGATTTAGGTTATTACAGAAAACCTAGAATTAATTAAATGTGAAAAAGCAATTTCATAAGAAAGACGACAGCTCAGATCTAAGAGCAGCAAAAACTCTCCTAGTGTATCCCCAGTAGTGCTCAACGGTAGGATGACGATTTTGCCCTCCAGGAGACGTTTGGCAATGACTGGGAACATTTTTGCTTTGTCACACTGGGTATGGAGGGGTACGGATAGCATGGGCTAATGCCATCTAGTGAATTGAGGCCAGGGGTGCTGTTAAACACCTGTAATGCACAGGTCAGGCTCTCACAACAAAGAATTATCTGGCCTAAAATGTCAGCGATGCTAACATTGAGAGACCCTGGTGTAGACCTATTACGGCTCTGATTTCTAAGTAAACTGTGGACATCGATTCTGTACATCTCCTTTCTGCCATCACAGGAGACTTGGCCTCCTCTTGGTTGTTAGTAAACATAGTGAATGTTAGCAGTATATTTAAAACAAAGGTTTTGGCCTAAATCTACCTACGTATGTAAAGTTTTGCCAACACAAACTTTATGCCCATGGGGTACACTGGGCCTAACAGAGCAACCTGAACCATAATGTCTGATTATCTTCAAGCTTGAGAAAAATTGCAGTAATACGAAAATACTCATTTCTGTTTTGTTAAGGAAACATTTGATTTTACGTCTGTAGTTCTAAAAGGTACATTTTAATTTCCCTGGATGATAATTTATGACCCTCTAGT